>NC_091539.1:30525000-31150000 GCF_042242935.1 Bactrocera oleae | reverse complement strand
AGCGTTTGTTTTATACAAGTATGATTGTTTTATTTTCTATTTTTTGAGTTATTCAATTTAATTTACCCAATACAGTATTGCTGTCCAGCCCTCCATTGTGATACATTGGAACACAGTCAACATGGCAAAGCCGATATTATCAAAACTAGTAATGCCCCAATTTGGCCCTTCCCATTTATCCAGACACATACTCGTGTTATAATCACATGTAAATGAACCAGTCGCTCTCATCGATGAATTATCAGAGTAGCATGGTGTCTCTGATTCTCCTTCCTTAACGGACCTTCCTACAAGTAAAAGGAGTAAAAATAAAATAAATATGAAACATGTGCATATAATATTATTACAGTTATGTTTATGAGTATATAAAGGAAAGGCATTTTCTGTGCTGTAAAAGAATTTCACACTCTATGATGAAGTCAGTACTATGGAACCATTATTTAGAAATTTAAAAAAAGATGTGATCTCATATAGTGTACGCTCATTCCCTAGCAATTCCAGTACCAGATATTAAGAAAATATAAATATTTCATATGTCTTCAGGCTTCTTTCAAATATGACTTCTATAGAAAAATTACAGAAAAAGGCAGAAAAATTAGATCCTGGCTAATAAACGGAAATGAAGAAAACGGCATGACATTTGGGTACTTCTTTTTTCCTTTGTAGAACTCATGATCTTTAGAAGTTAAATTTATATGATGTTTTGAAACTTTGGGGTACAAAAATTAAACTTTACCACAGTATAAAAGCAATATTAATCCTTCAATAAAATACGATCGTTATGATATATCGCACCTAACCTGCAAATAATATATTGCGTTTATCGCTGTGTAATGTTGGGATCTTTCGCAAGAGATTGTTAAATACAACAATAGCTGAAAATAGCTTTAATACAGAGACAATTAATTTGGAATTACTTTGATTGAAATAAGCTGAAACTTGTCCTGCTTTCCTTGTAATTGATTAGATCTTTTGAGTCTATGTTAATTTGGTATACATAAACATTATCTGTGCGTCGACTTTTTAACTATGGAGGGATATGTTAATTAAGATAAAACAATCCATAGAAATCGCATTACAAGTATATATATTTTTAATTTGAATAACCAAAACTGGAGTAAATGATTAATTATTGACTCGTTCACCTATGTTTATCTTATATATCGGTAATAGAAATAACAGTACTTACTTAGATCTTCCAAACTGTAACAAGTTTTATGCAGGGCACCCGAATAGAACTCGAGTCCGATGATTGCAAATATAACGATCGCAAACAAGACTAAAAGTCCAATTTGAAGCAACGGCGCCATAGCCTTTATAATGGATTTTAAAACTACTTGTAGACCTGTGTTTCCATGTCGTCGTGAATATTAAACAGCACATCAGTGTGAGGCAGCAGTCAAGTTGCATAAAAATTTACCATATGGGATGTAAATGTTATATTAGAGAGGGAAAAATTTCATATTTTATTCAAAGAAAATTTCGAAGTTAATAGTAACGCTAAAAAACAAGTTTAATTAAACTAAAAAACAAAAACTATATGTTTCTAGAAATATTACTTACTTAATGTGAAAAGTAACGAAATATAGCTTCGATGAGAGTTTCTTCAGGCATATTGAATTTGATCAGTTTCTACATTTGAAGTTATTATTGTTTTAAGTTTAATTCAAAATTTTTTAAGAATTTTTTATTTTTTATTTTAGTGCATTCAATTTTTACAAATACTTCCATACTTTTCTCAGAAAACTTAAAGCTTAAACATTTATCAAAACATATTTCGCATATACCATGATATGTACCATAAATGTCGCCGGCATAGACCGGCGGTATTATGGAAGCATATTTTGTTACTTATCACAAGTAAACATCAAACATAATAAAACTATTACTAACTATTTTTTTCAATTTCTGCTAAATTTTATATTTGAAATTGTACAACATATACTTAAGTAGCTAAGAAAACCAACTAAACTAAACTCATTGGAAAAAATTATATAGGTATGTATGAAATATTTATAAAAACGAATATATGTACATATAATTATATCTAATTTACTACAAGGATAAATATTTAAATGTTTGAACATTAGCGCTTACAACTAATGAAACTACTCACTAGGAATTCCAGAGACTAATTTTAAGGGCCTTAGCACACGTATAGCCCTTAATGTTTTTAGATCTACCTCAATCCATTTTTGTGGGAGCAGTGCCATAAATCTGATATTGTTTCGAATATGCAAGTGTTTTGTTGTTGTTAATTTGAAATTGTTAAGTTTAGTTTATGTAGTGTTCAAGTATATTTTGATTTTAGTGAAATTTTGGTTTAGAGAGATAATTTTTATTTGGCAAAATGTTCCGATTGTATGGCATGGCATGGCATAAGTTGTGTTTATTAGCAAATGAATTATGTATATAGTGGCAAAAGAGGATATAAAAGAACAACATATAAATTAATAAATATTGCAAATTTAAATATATATGCATGTATACTAAAACGAGTATATTCAATTTGTACAAAATGTTTCAATTAAAATCAAATGTAGAGTGCATTGTGAGTTTTTTTTTTATCAATGTTCGTTGGAACACACCTATGGCTTTGGGATGGTGAGGAAAATCATTAATAAATATACCACGTACAAACATAGAACACAATTGGAGCAATTATTTGCAATTACTGATTTACAAAAAAATAAAACTTTTAAACGGCTTAATACAACCATCTTTTACAGGTTATATGATCTAAATTACAAGAAATGAGAACTGAGAACTGAGTCTAAAAAGCACATAAATTGTTTGCCAAATGAAAATTATTTATACAACAATATACATAGGTATATATGTTAGTTAAAGGATCACAACGTCTAGAAATACAATTTTTTTTTATTACTTTGTGAATATGAATGAATATACAAGTATTTGCATAATGAAACATATTTTTTAATATTTATTTTTTTACAGTTATATTGATATTCCACACACACGAAAAGGAACTAAAGCAGTGGGACTGTCGTCAAATTACTTAATTTTAAAAGCAAAACTGCAGAATTCAGTTAAAAAATATGGCAAGGAGAATTGTTTTGGTAGTGAAATCCCGCAATTTTGCTTTTTGAATGCAGAATGTAACCTGACAACAGCAAAAGTCAATAAACTTAATTTAATAATTGCTATAACCCATTTGTTGCCTGTTGAGTAAAGTGAAGAAATATTATTCCTTAGAACGGTGGCATAGATAGCATTTAGAATTGCGTTTAGTGTAAATTGTGTAAGTATGAACATGCGAAGCGTGTAAGTCTAGATCTTTGTAGGTTATGTTTGCAAATATCATTATTAATATAGTAACTATAACAAACAGGAAATATTTTCAATTTCGAAGAAAAGCCAAAACGCAATAAATCCAGAAAAACTATATGGCTCTCGATGGAGAAACAATAAAATATCGAACAACATTAGTTGTTTTGAAAGCAAATGAACTGCAAAGTGAAAGAGCTTGCAGTACTATACCGTTATTACAAGTTTGGCGGAAAATGCATTGGATATAAATAAGTAGAACATACCGACATTTGGGATTACACCAAATAGTTTTGGCCATCAATATGAATGAAACCATAGCATTTACACTCTCTAGTTGTATATGCATACATGTAGTTAAATCGTGTGATGTTGTTTAAACATTCTTAAGGAACTAAAACTTTTAAAATAAAATTAATAATAAACTAAATGTCTACTAATATATTGAATTCGCTACACACAGTCTCGCCCGCTTATAAATTTGTAATATTTGTAACTACGGCCGCGTTTTGTTACAGACGATTCACTACTACAACATTTTCTATATACCTGATCTACAATTAGCGTTTATTTCTATATCTAGATGTCTTTGGGAGAACTACTTTTTTTGCTTACCCACTGCCGAGCACACGGAAAAGATTAGCGATAATTTTTTCGATAGACAATCAGTTGTTTATATGTGCAAATGTTAGTGTTAAGATAACTCTATAATGTTTAGTAACGTCTTAACACCGTTATTTCGATAGTATATGTACAACTATAAGATATATCTCTGGCCTATGTTATTTAAGCTAATGTAATTATAATAGTGGACAAATCTAAAAAATATTATTGATTTTTGTTCGAGCAAGTTTCGTGTCTAATACATAACATCTGAGCAATGGTTCAAAGATATATGTGACTAAAATTATGTTCGATTCCTCATTAACAAAAAAAAATTTCTATTGTACTTTTTTCTGTTTAACACATTATTTTAGAATCTTAATCGGTTTCCAACATTTACCATTTTAAACCATAGATAGGAAAAAACAGTACACAATATGGATTAGCGACATATTTTGACACGAAATTTTACGTGGTAAAATTTGAGCAAACATAGAATATTTTCGAAGTTAGAAAAATCTGAAAAGCATTAAAAAAAACTTTTCTGAAAAATTTTAGTTAGTCAATTTAGACAAATATTGCAATAGCGCTACCATCCTCCGGAAAAGCAAACAAAAATATGTTCCAAAGTGAAAAGTGTTTGTTAAGGCTTTAATCTCAAATTTAAGAATAAAAATGTAAGCTATTGAGAAAGTTACACTGATCTAAATTTAACAAAATGTGTGACAAAGGTCAAGCGCTTGGTAGTGTTCTGTTTATTATTTCTGTACATATCGTTGCTTTGTAGGACATTTTCTGAAAGCAAAGTAATCATACCTTTAACATTCTTTATCAAAGCTCAATCCTGATGGCATCTGCTTAGGGTGTTATTAAACGCCTAAGCTCATTTTGAACAGAAATTAGTGGAGTAGTATTTTTGCTGAATACTTATATAAAACAAATAAAGAGGGGCTAAGTTCGGGAGAAGAATTTCACACTCTTCAAGGATTAAATCCGGGGAAATACCTTCAGGTGTGCAGGTTCAGGTTGGCAAATATTTATATTAAACAAGTTAGAAAGGGCTAAGTTCGGGTGTAATCGAAAGTTCATACTCTTGCAACTTTCAAGGATCAAATCCTGGGAAATACTTTCAGGTGTGGGCAAAATTTCATATTAAAAAGTGTTGCGAAAAAATTCATAATTCATTATTCGACGAAGTCATGAATGAATTACGATCAAATTTGGTATTTTCTTGAGTTATATTATAAGTCATAGTTTTATTACTATATTTTACTTGCCGTCAGCGAAATTATATTAAAATCATACTCAACTGAGATATACAAGTATCTGACATAAACTTAACCGAAGAGGTTAAATATTGAGTTGATGTGCAAAACGTCAACCAGAAGATCGAAATTGATGATATTAGATATATTAGGATATGAGATTAAGACCAAAGTCTAGACCAACTCCCATCATGTTAAGTCATTTGTTAGAATAATGGAAATTATTATATCTTGTATAATATAATTTCACATATTTAACTAATGTACAAGGTGCGTTCCAAAGTAAACAGTACAAAAGTAACAAAGTAAACTCTAGTGGCGCCATCTATATGTCGACTAGTGAGCTAGAATCTGCTATCCTTTATCGACTTCCAGTAAAAATTTGATGACATTTATTCTATTGGAAGTGAAGTTGTTGCGTTTTAAGTGTCAGTATGTTTTTGTCATCGGTGCAAAAATGAGCTTCGAACAAAGAGCCAACATTAAATTTTGGTTTTAAAATTGGTAAAACTTTTACCGAAACGTTTCAATTGATGAAACAAGTTTATGGCGATGATTGCCTATCCAGTAGCAGAGTGCAGGTGTGGTTTCAACGTTTTCAAAGTGGTGAGGACATAAATGACGATGAGCCGAAACCCAAAAAATCGCGCCTGGAGAAGTCAAAAGTGAAGCCAATGCTGATTTGTTTTTATGATTCCAAGGGTATTGTCCACAAAGAATTTGTTTCACCCGGCCAAAACGTTAATGCGGTATTCTACCTTGGAGTTTTGAAGCGTTTGGTGCGACGTATTCGACGTGTTCGGCCCGAATATCGCGAAGATGGAAGTTGGAGTTTGTTGCACAATAATGCTTGTGGTCGATTATTTGATCAAAAATCACATTTTAACAATCAACCACTCCCCGTATTCACCTGATATGGCACCGTGCGACTTCTATCTTTTCGGAAAAATGCATTTGCCGACGAAAGGAAAGCGTTATGCAGACGTATAGCCATTCAAAAGGCTTGCACCGGCATACTGGCGGCCATACCGGGCTACGAGCTAAAACACTCGTTCGACATGCTTTTGGACCGTGCAAAAAACTATATTAAAGCAGAAGGAGATTATTTTGAATAAGATTAAGTGATTTTGTCGATAAAACCATTTGTTCTGTTTTTTTTTATATATATATTTTATATCATACATATTGACCGATGTATACGGTATACGGAAATTTGAAAATCTTTCATGAGGTATATGGGAGATTAATACGATTTTATATATTTTTGCCATTACTTTATATTATTAATACAAACAAATGCCCTCTGAGTTTCATTAAGGTACCTCCAGTACCGTCAACAATATATAAGAAATAAACCGAATGTTTGAAAATCCTGATATTAGGTTAAAGGGGGCTAGTGCAAGTTTTCACCCGATTTGATCCATTTAGACACAGAGTTGCACCGTTAGGAGGAAAACACGCTAACTCATATATTGGCCAATATATGGGGCATAAAGTCAACCGGATGTTCGAAAATGTTTCTACTAGGTTCTAATTTCTATATTATATCTCAAACATTGACCGATATTTTCGGTAAAAAGCAGGGCTGCAAACCAGTTTTGAATCTAACCGGTTTTCGAACCGAACCGTTTTTATTTTAAAATGCGAAAACTGTACCCGAAACAACCGGACTAAAAAAAATGGTTCAGTTCGGTTGAAAATGAAAAGCCCCAATGAGCATTTTCAAGTTAAATAATATACGACGTGCTTTAAAATGCAACCCTTATGATAAGCGCCAAAAATTTGCTTGAATGCAAAACCATGAGATATCATTTTTCACTGTAATTTCAAATTATCGCGTATGTGTTCTCAGAAGGTTGGCAGATTTAAAGTTATTATTTTTGAAATGAGTGTGAATCCAGTACACAAAAGCTTTTATTTTGACAAAAATTATTATACTAGTGAGTGAATACTTTGCAAATGTATAATGAAAGAAAAACACACAAAAAATTCGGCAAGACGGCGACGTTTCGGAGAAGATAGGTCGCGAAATTTCGAAGAAATTCCAGAAGCACCCAACATTAAAGTTTCTTTCATTGATTGTGTCATGCTACATATGTACAAGTATATATGGTTTCGCCAATTTTCGATTGAAGATCAATATCACGCACTGTAACATGGAAATGTCAAAGTAATATTACATACCAAATTTGGTCGATATCGATGTAAATTTTAATGTCCCTGATGCATTTAGTTATTGATTTATCGCACTTTTAGTAGTTTTTAGCAAAATGGGAGTGGGGTGGTTATCATCCGAATTCACCTATTTTCACGATGGGGCAAGAGAAGTCGAAAGGATTTGCCCTGTACAAATGTGGGTGATATAGGTTAAATGGTTCGAGAGATGTTTACATTAAACCTATTAGGGGACGGGGACACGCACACTTTTTAAAATTTTACCAACCACAGGTGCCTCTTATTATATCGATTCGTTGTACCAAGTCTGAATTCTGTGTCTTAATTGATGGCTTAGTTGTGGCACTTTACACGTTTTTCATTAATCACGTTTTGTGGACGTGGCACTGGTGCGATTACGCCCATCTACGAACTCGTCCAAGGAACACGTGTACAAAGTTTCATTTAGATATCGTTAAGATATCCCAAGTTTTACTTAAGTTATCGCTTGCACGGATGAACAGACGGACATCATTTACATATATATATATATAACCCTATACCTAACTCGATTATTTTTAAGTGATAGATATGACTGTTAGGTGAGCAGAACTATTATATTCTGTAGCAACATGTTGCAAGAGTATGAAAATTCAAGCGGTATGATGTTCAAGTTACTAAGGACACTTAAGCAGGTGGCCATCGTATTAATTATCGTTAGGAACGATCTCAAAAAATGATAGTGTCGGGATTCGATAATATTTGATGTTGGCCAATTTGGATAATGCGTTATATTTAATTTTTTTTTAACTTCAATACTAACAACCAAAGATACATATCGATGGTATTTGCTTAAAATTTAGCACTTAACGCGAGTTGACGTCTTTGAACACATTTCTCTATGAACTTGTGATGCTTGCGAACTAGTTAAATAATTTTATGATCTTTTTAAATTAATAACCACATAAACATAGATAAATTTAGGTATGCCAATATTTTTTTAGCTCAGCACTAGAATTTCTCTATAAGAAATTTAATAAACTTTCTTTAAGATGTATTCTTATAAAAATGTTATCTAGGTAAATTGCTATGTTCTGGCCTACTAAAATAGTATTTAAGTACGTTTCCTGTGATAGCTATGTATATGTACACGTACGCTAGAACGCTTACTTGGAATTCTTGAAACGAGTTTGAGAGGCCGGAGTACACGAAACGACCGCAACATACGCAGATCGACATCTATATTAGCCTCGGCGAAGATCGTCATAGCGCTACATACCCACCACACGCCCAAGCACACGTGCGCACACACCCACATACAATGGAGGTCATGCATGCATTGCAATTATTTTTTGTTTTTTATATTTTAATAGCGTGCAAGAATTTGTATGTAATTAGTTGTTAGATTAGCATCGATCATCAGCATATTTGTGTGCAATGGTGTTTGGGGTTTTGATTTTGGCAATAATAACGTCACGATTTTTGCAGTTGTAAAATTAATAATTGGCAAATAAATTACCAAGAAAAATAATAACCAAAACAAAAACCGAAAGTTAATTTTTTCAAACACAATCAAGTGTACATACATACACACAATATAGTTGTAAAAATACGTATATTTATAAAATTTAAAATAAGGTGGAAGAGAAGCGTAGATAGAATACATAGATTAAATTTAGTGATTTTTTATGAGATTTTTGTATAATAATACCTTTATAGTAATAGTTTTAATAACAAAAATATTTTCGGATACATTCTTAGTTGGCTACTGGAACCTAGTAGCTGGAACTTAAGTGGAGTTCTTAATGCTACAATTTATATATATTTTTACGGTTTTAGAAATATGCAGTGCTTTTTGCGGACTTCTGGCGTATTCTTTGGAAACCTTGAAATATTTTTCCACCATCGGATTCAGAACTTTAAGCTATAACAGTATTGTTTACAGTTAAGACCCTTTCAGTGTGTTTATACAGTGGCAGTAAGGTGTCGTCGGTGGAGTTGACGAACTTCAAAAAGGTTGTGCATAATGACTTTCTGTTCGGACATTTTAAAAACCCCCGAACAGAAATCGCGTTATCGAGAAGGTAAGAAATGATGGGAAAGTATCATCGCTGTTAATGAAAAATTGGGGTGCGTTCGAGATGGCAATCACGACAGCAGTGTTGAAAATTTGTCAAAGTGTCAAATTCTGCGTGAATTTCTTGCAACATTTGCCACAGCATCACGTTCTACTGTCACTTTTTGCACGCAATTTTCGAAATAATCAGAAAAACTAAATTTACGACGGCGATGGTTTTCGATCGCAGAAGAAGCGGTTAATGCACTCAATTCGCGTGTTTCGAAATAGTGAAATAAAAACGTCTACGATTTGACATTTTGAATGCGATTGAAGCTTTTTTAAGGGAAATTTTAGAATTAAAACCTCACCTAACTATACACTTTCAAAATGAAATGTAGAAGATCAATATTACGCAGAGCTTTTTAACGATTGATGGTTGAGGGAGAGCGGATTAAAAACAAAATTTCTCCACAATGGTCTCTTACCGTACGTACATATATTAAAGATTAAAAATATATTTATAGTATTGCAAGTTTTATACGCAATTTACAAGCAAGTTTATTCCTAACCGAAAAAGTCATTGAGTTATAAACCGAAGGAGAAATCCATATAGTTGCAAGAACAAGGCAATGCAGCAACAATAGAACATGCTTACAATTATGAGTTATATGATGATAATAAAAAAGGGTGGCTGTTTTATGTGAATATTTTACGTGTTATTAGGTAATATTACTTATATACATATGTTGTAAATGTTAAAATAAATAGATCGTGTGAGATCCATTCAGAAAACCCATCGCCAAGTATTTTTGTAAGTATTGAAACAGCAACAACAACAATAAGTGTTTTATTCAAGTGTTCACAATGAAATCAAAATATTTACCCCGTTACTACGACGATAAAATCCATGATGTTCCAAATATTCCTGAGGTAGGAGTGTTTATGCAAAACAAGCCCTAGGGCAAGGATCTTGAGCGATGCTTCTACACAGAAAATGCATAAAAAATAGGTCTCCGTTTTTTCCTAGATTCGTAAAAAATAGATGTGGTGTATTTATTTTTAAATTATTGTAAAAGTAATAACAATTATATCCACTGTTGAAAACTTCGCATTCAAAGCGTGAATATAGAATTTAATAAGTGGAACTTAACTCACCAGTTTCAGAGCCAATACTGTTTTATCACTCCCAGGCAAATGTTCTTCTAAAGCCAACACAACACAGTTGGCAATGATTGTCAATAACACAGCATACTCGAAGGGCGGCCATTCAATGATGAATCGTGTGTATTTTCTAATTGGGTTATCCTCAGTGAGGATAAATAATGATGTTGGACCACCACCGGGTGGTGTGTCGTCTTTCTTTGGGCCACCCATTCTATCAGCTAAGCGATGGGCTCCCCTTCGACCCGAGTGCCCCCCGCTTGTGGAGCCCTGTTGATGCCCTGCTAGCGCCGCTTCCTGAGCCGCTGCCAACCTGTAAAAATGTATTTAGCTTACGATCAGAATTCTTTCATAAAGAGTAAGGTTAGAATGTTAAGGTTTAAATACAATCTCATTTAATTATATAATATAAACGGATATTTTTATTTTAAATATTTTTCATTCTGTTCCAGAATTAGGTGTGTGCAAGGATTTCTATAAATATTGATGAGCTGTAATGAAATTGGGTTTATTTTGCCTTTTGTTAGATAATACACGAGATTTAGATATAACGTATCATGTTTAGCAACCAATTCACTTATGAAGTTCTGATAATGTAAGTAACGCCTCGAATACAATAATACTCTTCGCAGATGCATTGTTAATAATGCATATAAAAGGCTATGAAAAGATTCTTATCTTGATTTTGAGGAATCATTTTGATGAGTTTGAATGACAGCTGAATGCTATAGTAGTCTGATCAGAACAATATATTCTGAGAATATATCGATTCTTCGGATAATAAAATATGCCAAATTTCGGGAAAATACCTTGTAAAATAAAAAAGTTTTACATACGACGTCTTGAGTTTGATTGGTCAGTTTGTATGACAGCTACATATTTGCTATAGTAGATCGATAACTCAAAATTTGAGAGACTAGTTCGCGTATTCGCGCAGATCTAAACAGGCTAAATCGACTACGCTCGTCACGCTGATTATTTATACGTAGGTTGCTTTTATATTTCGGAATTTGGCAACCTAAGTGTTTCAATATGGTAATTCCCAACTGTTTGGTAAAGTTTGACATTTTTGAATTTATACATAAAACGTTTTGACATACGAGCGCTTTTTGCGTTCTTTACAGTAACTTTAAATGTTCACCCCAGTCAAAAAATGGAGCTAAACCGTGAACATTTTCACACGATTATTTTATACAACTTTCAAAGTGGATTTACTCAGCACTTAATTTAATTTTTGGCGATGAAGCTCCATGAAGGACCAGTGTTTATCGATGGTATGGTGAATTCAATTGAGGTCGTAGATTACTCCAAGATGAATTTCGTGAAGGTCGTCCAAAAGCAGTTCTTGCTCAGGGAAGAGCATTTGTGCATGACATGGGTGTTAGTTTAGATTTCATACATATCTCTCTAACTACTAAATCTTTATTAACTAGGCTTTTTGAAAACGTTTCCTATTATGACTTCAAAAAAATAATACGGAAAATGAGGTAATAGCAATGCCCAATCAGCAACGCAGATTATGGTAACTATATAAAGGAAAACGTCAGAAGCATTTATTTGACTGTAAAGATAACACGTGAAGTTTAAACATGAACTTATGAAGAAATTGGATATCCATATCCATCTCGACCAATTTTAACCAAGCACAATACATAAAATCTCTTTGATATTCTTATATTACTATTTGAAAACAGGTGAAATTAGACAATCGCGCCCTCTTAAGTTGAAAATTTCATCTGACTTTTCAACTTCCCAATATTTATGAAAATAAATCAAGCAAGAAAGAAGGGGTCGAAATAAAACAAACAATGCCTCTCAAGGTGTGGTAACTTTCATTTAAAATTGTCACAATTGGAATATAACTTACAAGCCCGTGTGGCGAATATGAGGACCTCAGCACCTTTCGTACAATATCAAGATACATGTCTTAACGAAATTGAAAAGGGCTCTTTTACTTTTAATGATATCTAAGGTGCCAAAAAGGAATAAAATCGGTTCAATACATCCTCAGCCTCATATTAATAATATATAATGGTTAGCGTCAAAAATGTGTCAAATCGCTAGCCCAATTACCCCAGCCCTCATATATTACATATAATTATTTTCATAATTATAGTGGGTGTTTAGCTAATAAGCTTATGTCAGTTAATATGAGAGTTATCTTAATGATCCTATACCCAGCCAAGTGTTGTATGTTATTATTTAATGATGATTTTACTTTATCTGAAAGCAGATCTGACTCCAATTTAAATCATTTAAACTACGGAGGCATTGCGTAGAATAGTTTCATCAATGTTGCATAAATTTTAAATAAAAATTGTGAGAGATGCTGCAACACGAAAAGTTGATTCGAAACATCTATCATGGAATATGGCCGAATGCCGGACATTTTGTAGTCTCACTTCTTCATCTGGCGCTGTGATATGGATGTTACATATATTTTTTTTTAACCGAACATTTTATACACTGGCAATTTGCATGGCACAAAGGCTGGGAAATTGGTAAAACTTTAATTTTATTATAATATCAAATATTTTGACCAATATAAACGGTTTAAAGTCAGATGGGAAGTCAAATGGCTTATTGGGTCTAGGAGAAAATTTGGACTGATTAAATTAACTTTTGCACTCACACATTGGAAGATAACTTCGGATAAAAGTCTACTAGAATAAATATAATCATTATATTTTGTATTTGAGAGTTGGGTAATTCGTATACCAATTTCACATATCTTTCAAAATAAGCTTTGCATTTCCAATATTATGCGTTCACTTAATTTTGCTAAAATATCCAGTTTATACAGTTTTTTGAAAATACCTACATATATATAAGAGTTGTACCCATATTTTTGGTAAATATCAACTATAGGCAAAGAGGACCACATCTTCGGTATCTGGAGACTTGAAAAGCTATGGTTCGATTTCGACTGTGTTTGGTCGTAAGATGGTATATTTTTGGATTACTATTTACTCAAAATTTTATTCCCATAATTTTTTTGGGGGCTTCATTTTTCTTCTGTGTAAGGGAAGCTTCACATGGAATTTGAAATTTTTAAAATATTAACACCCGGATCTCACATATAACTAGCTGGCGTTAGTTTTATTTAATTCACCTCATTTTCAGTTAGTACTCTCATTCAAAAGACGGCTGTTAAAATTTCATGACATTTTATTCATTAGTTTGCTAGTTGTTGTGCTAAGAGTGACGCTGCTTTTGTTATTTTAAAACCAATGGATGATAAAAATTTCGTGTTTTAATTTTCCACTGCTTTTTAAGGGAAAAAATACCGTTCAAGTAAAGCAATGGCTTGAAAAGTGTTATGGGGATTCAGCGCCATCAGAAACCACAATAAAACGTTAATTTGCTGACTTTAAACGTGGTCGTAGGGACACCAATGATGTATAACACAGTGGAAGTCCAAATGAGGCTGTAACACCAGAAACCATAAAAAAAATCCACTTAATAGGAAAGTGAGGTTGCGTGATATAGCTGACATCGTAAAGATTAAAACAGAAAGTGCTGGCTTCGTATTGCATGAGCATTTGTCTATGAGAAAGCTCTGTTCAAAGTGGGTGTCGCAATTGCTGACTGTTGACCAAAAACAGCAACGTGTTAATGATTCGGAGTAGTGTTTGGCCATGTTTAAACGTAACTAACCGGAATTTTTACGCCGATATGTGATAATGGTCGAAACCTGAATCCATCCCTGCACTACGAAATCAAAACGATCGTCATCTGAGTGCAGCTGGTGAACCTCTTACAAAGCACCCGAAAGCACAACAATCAGCTGGAAAGATTATGGCATCGGTATTTCGAGATATGAAAGGTGTAATATTTATCAACTATCTTGAGAAGGGAAAAGCCATCAAGAGTGAATATTATATAAACTTATTGGAACGTTTGAAGTCCAAAATTGTAAAACAGCGATCGCATATGGCAAATTTTGTTTCATCTAGACAACTCATCGTATCACAAGTCAATCAAAACAATGACAAAAATGCATGAATTTCATTTTGAATTACTGTCGTATCCACCTTATTCTCCAAATTTAGCTCCCAGCGTTTGATGGTTGTTCGCAGACCTCAAAAAAATGCTTGCCGGTAAGAATAAATGAAAATGAGGCCTATTTTGATTCAAAATACAAATAATTCTACAAAAGTAAATGGTGGTGTTAGAGTGACGCTGGAATGATTGTGTTGCTCCTGATGGAGAATATATTGATGATTAAAGCAAATTTTTAACAAAACAACCATGTTTTCTTTGTTAGGCCCGGGCCCTTTGTGTTAAAATATTATTAAATAGCTGTGGTTTTTGTCCGAATTTACCCATAATGCCCACCTTAAGGACATACATTTTAGGTAATTTTTGAAGTGTGGTAAAAAAAGGCAATTCATATCTTCAGTATCCATTTCTTATTAGTTACTTATTAACGATTAAGTAGGTTAAGCAGATCCCAAGATATGGGGTTTCACCCAAAAGTGGGCGGTGCCACGCCCACTGACTAATTTTGAACGCGCTTCTTATAAAGCCATTTCATACCATCGCAGAGATAAAATTTAATGTCTCTGGCGTGTTTAGTGATTGATTTATGGCGCTTTTAGTAGTTTTTAACAGTACCGTTATATGGGGAGTAAGTGAGGTTGTCAACCGATTTCATCCATTTTAACACTGTCGATAGACGTATTAAAAATATTTGTTCTCAGTGAATTTTGTTCATTTAGCTTTAGTGGCCGAGGAGATATGCACATTAAACCTATTAGGGACGGGACCACGCCCACTTTTTAAAACAGTTTTAAACTGCAGATGCCCCTCTCTAATGTGATCCTGTATACTAAGGTGAAACGAAAAAAATAATTTTTTTTGTTTAGCCTGAGGGTTAAATTTGTAGATTATAAAAAAACATCACTTTTAAAATAAAGTTTCGAGTTCAAATTTTTATTTCGTACAAATTTTTTTTATAAGTGTTCTAGAAGCTGTGGAGAGTCCTCTTTCTTAAAAAAGTTTTCAAAAATATTTTTGTGGTTATTATTGGAGTTTTAAAAAAAAGTCAAAAAAAAATTTTTTTCGCTCCACCCTACTGTATACCAAATAACAGTCTTGTATCTTGTTGTGGAGCTTAGTTATGGCAATTTATTTGTTTTTGATTAATGGCGATTGTGGTCCGATTACGGCCATCTGCAATACCAACCGTCTTACGGTACCCGGTTTCATAAAGATATCTCAATTTCAACTCAAGTTACAGCTTGCACAGACGGACGAACGGACTGACAGTCAACTGGAATTCAGCTCGTCTCTTCATCTTGATCATTTATATATACATAACCCTATTACTAACTCGATTAGTTTACAAGCAACCGTTAGGTAAACAAAAGTACACTACTCTGTAGCAACGTGTTGCGAAAGTATAAAAGGAGAACCTAGTGGTGTAGTCGTAATTATGTTGTAATATATTTTACTTAAGCATAGCTCAAACTATTTTCTTCTTAAATTCAAAGATATTTTAAGGTAACAAATTTATAGAAAAAGCAATTAAGGGTTAAGTTCGGGTGTAACCGAACATTTTATAATAATACAAAATTTCAACTAATATTGGGATAATATTACGCACCAAATTTGGTTGAAATTGGTGTCGTTGGTATTGGTATTATATCTTAACCGATCTTCGAGGAATAATGAACCCTAAACTAAGCCTTCACATTAATGTGGCAGCTAGCAAGGCTAAACTTCTGGCATTTGTGAAGCCATGGTCAAAAAGCCATAGTGTATATTTAAAACATATATTTAAGTTGATTCTTGAAAATGTTTCTTCTTTTTGCTTTAACAAGTATACATAGGAATTAGCTTTACAATCTTCTCTATTACACTAGTCGCCTAAAGTTGCAAATAAAGAATGCTTAAGTGGTCGCGCGAATATTGGTATATATACGTGGTATTTAGTTATAACGTATTGTCTAAATTTTATATTTAAAATATATCATATTTATCAGCAATATTGATTTTTACTGCTGCAACAAATTGTTTAAATACCTCCTCAAGTTGTCCATATACGCGAAGATTGGTGTCGATGTGTAAATATTTCTGGACACATTGTAAAATCTGTCCAGAGATTTGGAAATTTACATAACATATAAAAATGATTTTGTGAAAGAATTATAGATTGACATATGGCGAAAAATTTGGAAAATTTTATATCAAATTGATTTCCTGGAGGAACGAACCAAATTTGCATCACTGTGATAGACATTGGAAAACTTAAAAAAAAAATGTTTCTTCCATCCTGTGACTTCCTCCCACGAAAATTTTACCTACTAGTATATCTAGTTTAAAAATTCGTTTGACATCAGTACAATTTGTGTTCAATACTGCTGAGCACGGTAAATTATTCAACTTAACTATTATTTTGATGATGTTTTATTTTATTGACGTTTTGTTCTATAGATCCAAATACAATGAAAGTTGTCGAATAGAATTTTTCATAAGAGCTTGCATAAATTGTATGCGTATAAGTACACACATTTTAGCGTAATGGCACAATTGTTTTACAAAATATAATCACGCTTTTGTAAAAATGTTCTTTTTTGATTTCCTTGCCTTATTCACTCATTTCTGCATTATTAACAACATTATATATTACAATTACACCATAAAGAAGTAAATCATCTGATATTGCACACATGAGATTTCCAGAATTTTGTGCAATGCATACAAAACGTACAACAAGACTGAATATGGTGGCATCATTCAGCCGTTAAATATGGGCTACCAGTAACAAGAGCATGCACATACGCCAAAAAGTATGCAATTCGGCATGAAATTACGCTTTGCTAGCGTGCAAATTGTATTTGCTCTTGTTACTGCTCTTATTGCCTCCCTAGGCGTTCGTCAACTGTAACAAAAACCAAATTTTCGAAAACAATAAAAATCACAACAACACTCTTAAAGTCATTCCATAAGCTTATGTTGCCATTCTAACGGTATACATAATTTCGGCATTGAAAAGATTGATGCGGCTAAGGCGCTCCTATAACCCACTTACAGCAGCAATTACAATAACAAAAGATGATGTGGCGCCTATGATGCGGCGCTTGTCGCCGAAACTTGCTAATACACTAAGAGTGCGGCTTATTTATTACTTCTGACGCAGCGACTGCTTCATCCGCTACTCCGCCTGGAAGGCCAAGAGGCATCTATATATGCATGTACATAAGCACTATATGTATTTCGATTCGACCGACTTCAGTACTGGTATTGAAATTAAGCAAGCCAGAGTTTTACCCTAAAAATTAAGCGACGCACTTGTTTGGTCCATTGCTGTTGCCGACTGGTACAAGCCCGAATGGTGTGATTTTTACAGACTTGCAGACTCCGATTCGAACGTGTGAGTGTGTGTAGAGTGCATATATATTAATATTTATACATATGTAAATTCGCATATGTAAGAATACATATTAATTCATACTTAAATACATAAATACATGTACCATATAAATATATATACAGCGGCAAGTGTAGATTTTCTTAGCTGAACCTACAAAGCACGACACCGCGTCGCTACTGCCGCTATTAATAATACAAAATATATATATATATATATTATTCCATTACATACATAAAGACATATAGACAAGTGCATATATATCTGTACCAAATATTTCTATGTAAATAATTGTTACAAACTTTTCGTTTATCACTTTTTGTGCTCAGCAAGAACTCTGTTTGTTCTTGATTTTATTTTCATCAATGGATTATTAGACGGAGTTTTCGTAGCGCACTACCAAGAATGATAATAAAAAAATATAATCACACTAATCACATGCTTCTTATAGCTCTCATTTTAATTATAGAACAACTTCGCTGATAACCAAGAAAAAACTTTAACTTAAACTGCACCGAAGCTAACGCAGATATATGCTATAGTATTCCGATCTGAAGGCAAGGCAATAGTTGCTTAGTAATCTACGTCAAATTTCGGGAAAACATTGTTACAAGTTCGCGTATATATAGAGAGACAGACAGACAGATGGACTTGGCTAAATCGACTCAGACACATGTTACACTAATCATTTACATATATACCTTTTAGGGTCTTCAATGCTTTCGGCTGGGTATTACAAACGCCATGGCAAACTTAGGGTACATAAGAATATATTTATTCACCATATGCGGTCATTTTAATTTGTTAGAGGAATATTCTCTTGAGAGAGCATACTCATATTCACAACTTAATGCATGTGCATAGTAATACCCTGTAGACGCACACAAGGTACATATTTAAATATGCTTTAAGTAAATAAAAATGAAAATACATACATATTGAAGTATACCCACATCTGTCGTTTTGCTCATTTATACCCTTAACAGTATAATTACTCGAGTACTCAAACAACAATTCACTTTCAGTAGCTGCATAAGTAATGGAAAATCCTAATCCTCTCACACCTTTCTTGAGTACTCACTTCACTAAGTGAAGCAATTAATGTAAAGATATTAAAAGGATATTATCTTAGCAGTTTTAGCTGCATATGTTTACTTTCTATCGAATTGTAGAAAGGAGAGTACTTTTTAATTTTAATAATATTTTCATATCCTAAAAAGTTTATTGAGACTGTGATACCTGCGTATAAGTCTGACATCTTTGCTTTGTGCCAAAGCCATAGTTTACAATAAATCACTAGTCTTATGGAAAGGCTTGACGTAATATTTTTGGGGAAACTCCTTAATGGATCAGTTTGAAGTTCTTTTCTCTAATCTGAAGTTTAATTTAGTGTTCTTGATCGCTTGTAGAGGCAGGTAAGGCCTTTATTGTTAAAATCATGTAGATCATATTTTGAACTAAGCATTCCGCTCATATGAGTATGTCATGAGTTCAGGCCTCATTCGTTAACATTTGATTTATAAGATCAACATAAAAAACCCAAATATTTACACTTACTAGATAATATCATAAAAAAATTATTATGAGGTAATTTTAAAGCTTAGCTGTAGACATTTTTGTTTCTGTGGTCGAGAAGTTTTAAATATCGACGTTTAAAAACTTCCTCGAATTTTTTCGCCCTTTGCGTTGAATGTATGGTAGGAGGATAAAAGTCCAGGAAATTACTTCAGGCGTTGGCAAAATTTTATATTGAAGGAAGTATTGATCCGATTCAACCAATTTTTGACACAAAGACATACTATTATCAAGAGTTTCATTTATTTATTTTATTATATAAATATATACTATATATCTTACACATTGACCGATATTTTCGGTAAAAAGTCAACTATAGACATTGGGGACCACGTATTCAGTACCTAGGGGCTTGAACAGTTTTGGTTCGATTTAGATAATTTTTGGTCACAAGGTGACATACTTTAAACGCATTATTCACGCAAAGAGAGACGTCCTTCAGATTCAGCTGCCGTTGACTTATAGTTTTTGAAGTAAAGCGTTAGGCAAAATTGGTGTCCCAATTGTAAAAATACACGAAATAGCAGATTCGAAGGCCATTGGGATGGGGCTGGCGATTAGAAGTAGGTCTAGGCAATGTCAGCTCTGCCAGGGTGATCATATCCATGCTTAAAAAGCATGTGTCGGAAGGAACAATAATAGGCACCTTTCGGCTCATAAGTATTGAAAAGCCTTTCACAGTAATTGTGAAAAGTTCTATGTTGTAAAGTATGGAACGCAAACAAAGGAGTGGGTCCCAGTGACGCATCATAAAACGGGTTTTTATAAAGGATAGGTATAATAATCCTCAGAATTACACAGATATAATAGTAAAGTACTGTTGGAGATAAACCATAGCAGAAAACCCGATGCTTTCGTTAAACTTTTAGAGGCAAAAAGGATACATACAAACCGTAAACCCGTTTTTTTTTTTAAGTTGAATTGTTGTCTAACTTCAGGTTTTATGTGGTATTACGGTTTTTAATTTTGTGCTAGTTGGGTTAACTAGAATAACATTCCTGCGATTATTTAGGAAAATATTAATACAAAATGGAAAACGGGTAAATAAACTATTTTATTTATAATCTTAAACTATTTGAATCACTTTTTTGGTACAAATACTTAGAAAAGTGAAAAATTTATTCCGCTGGTGGCAAAAAAAATCCAAAACATAAAGAGATATGCTACAAATTGAAAAGACTAAAAATAATATTGAAAGACATTGGAAGTTTTTTGAACATAAATAGTCGATAATATCTACTATTAATAGGAATATACTTTTTGAGTAAAATTAAATAATTTTTGTGTTTTTTTTCCTCTTTAGTTGCTTGTGTTTTATCCACTGTACACAAATAGGCGTTCATAACATTAAAACCTCCTTAACAACGATTAATATCATAGTCTAAGCTAGCCGAAAGTTGAATTCATTTAAACTGCATTTTTGATAACTACCGTCAGCAAAGAAACGGAGAATTTCATTTAGTAAAAAAACCAACTGATTCCTCATTTAAACGAAAATTACTTATGAACCTACAAAAAAATGTATTTAAAAGCCAATTAATTAACAATAAAAACTTGGCTTACTTGGTGCTAAGAAGTTCCATATAATGCAATAACTCAATTGAATTGTTTTATTTTTCGTTTAAAAAATTTCAGATATTTAATGATATGTCAAATCTTCTATTTCTAGGTTGGCAATACATAGAAATAATTTAGTAAAGGGTGTTTAGATATAAAGGTACACAATTAAGTGAAGAACTCATTATAATTCGATAAATTAAATTTAAGAACTGTATTAACAAATATCTTAAAACTTATGTATGGAGAACCTCCTCAATCAAAACATGTACATCCAACCCTGAACTCGTTTATATTCTAAAAATTACCCATATATCTATTTTGTTAGCGACTGTCCTATTTTAGTGGGCAATTACGTTTTATTAATACACTGCTTTTGCCTACATCCCTTCGCTTTTGCGCTTACGTATTATTTGTGGGACTAGAATTCAAAATCCAAGTCGAAATGTATTTGTTCCATTCCGTTTATGGGATACAGCATTTAAAACCAAAACAAATATAAATTTGGGTTATGGAAATATGTAATTTCGTGCGAAAAGAAATAAATACTCGTATGTAAAGGATATAACATATATTTCAACGAATATTTATGTGGTTAGTTCGTTAATAGCTTAATTCCGAAAAAATCGACCAAAGACCATAGCGAATTGATGATTCTGAGCAATGCGGATTATAAACAGAAAGTTTTGTGTTGTTGATGTGACAATAGATGATCATTTCACTCCTAAATTCGATTGACAGTCATTCGAGAGTCATTTCACAAATATCACCTATGTGCACATAAAATAACTTGAATCTACTGTTTTGAAAAGGGTAGAACATCAACAGCGACAGGTATAGCGTTATATACATATTATAAAAATTATTCTATATGTATTTCCTCCTGATTTACGGTTATGTGTTTGTTATTCATTCTGTTTATTACTTGCAACGGAATAAAAGAAGTTGCAAATTTATACGAGAAATCGTGGATGATGCCCATATTTTTACTTTTTTAATCATTTTCGCACTGTAATTAAAAACTATGTTTAGAACTAGAAAAATTTCGATATTCTAAAGCAAATATGTAAAATTTGGAGGATAACTTCGAAAAACGGAGTAATTTCTTTTTAAATCATGACTCAATCTCTCGAAATACATTGGTTTGGTCCAATACCCATGTAGAATGGTTGCGAACATTAATATTCAAACATTTTGATTTTCAATGGAAAATTTAATTTAATTTCATTGAATTTTTAATTTGTAATTTTATTATTAAATTTTTCTTTCTGATTTTGTAATTAAAATTTGATCAATTTGTTTTTTAATTTATAAATTAAAACATTTTTGATCAAAAATTGAGAAAATATTTTTAATTTATAAATTAGAGAAAAAAAAATAATGTTTCAAACTAATAGTTGGAATAAAGAGGAGTAAAAAGGGAAAGATTTACATATTCCTAACTGAAACAATATAATTAAAGGCTATTGAATATAAGTATTTTAATATTATTTTTAATTCGATTAATTAATGTTCAATATTATGCCAACATAAAAAAATCTGGTATTTTTTGCTTAAAAACATTTTTTTTACTTATGCGAGAAACTGTGCACCTACCGTCAATGTATCCAAATTCTGATGGTTTATAGAAGACCGCTTGGCCATAATTGTGCTACACCAGATGCACGACTACACTCATTTCTCCGGATTGACACGTCATTTACGTGGCAAGCAATCGACTATTTGACATTTAACACTGATGACACGAACAATTTAACGCGTTGATCGAAGAAGAAGATAAATACGAAGTGAAAATAACAGCGAAACTCGAAGCAGACGTTTACGGCGAAGAAAACTCTATTTTGCGAAATTAACGAAGGAATAGACACGTATATATTTGGTATTTTTGTTTGTAGCGAATCTCAAGCCATACAAAAATGACAAATTCAACTAAACGCCACTAAGCGCGTAAATGTTTACGTTTATATGTATGTACTGCAGATGTTACCGCAGCAATTGAAGATGTAAGTGCTTATATACGTAGTAGGCGGTAGGCGTGTGCAGTTGTTATTTACACAAGCTACGTAATGGACGATTTACACTAATTAGCTTCTGTTAATTTGTTGCTGTTGATGACTTGCAGCTATATTTCCCGTGCGTTAATGCCTATTTTTTGTTTAAGTGTTGTTTCTTATCGCCGTTGCATTGGTTATTATAGGTAAGATGAAACTTTTGGTTCGATGAATATACGGAATTTCTACCTTGTTGAATTTATTTACAATAACTTATTGCTTAAGCATTAATTATGTTGTATTATTATTAGTATTTATATCAGGTTTAGTTTAGTTTTTACTTTTGATTAATTTACTATTTCACTATATTAATATAATTCAATGCCACTATACGTCACCACTGTCGGCGGTAACCCAAGTTGAAGCTTACATTGACTTTCACCCGCTGATTTGTTTAATCTTTGTATTTAACATAAGTTGCAAACTCACAAATTTTCTGGTTATTTGCAAATTCAATGCGAGAGAAAATAAATCACAGAAATCACAGATTAATTAGAAAATTTTTATTTACACATATTTGGAATGTTGCTTTTCTTTTAATTTATTGCGGCTGAAAGTTGCTATATTTTTCAAATTCATTAGTAAACTTTAATTGCAATAAAATTTTTTGATCTACACGCTAAATTTTGCAATATTTATTTGTATATGTTTTTGCTTTTTAGGTAGTTTATAGTCGGCCTCAATTAGGCTAAGGTTGTTAGTTGTTGAATATTTACAGGAGTTGTTTGGTGATTATGATGAGTTGAGGTTTCATTTTACAGATGATAATTGCGACGATTTTGGCGATTTGCAAACATAAACACACGCACACACACTCACACCTACATACATTGGAGTATGTAGAGATATTGGAGCTTCATAATTTTTTTTATTTCACGCAATTTTTTAAATAATTTATTTTTTTTTATTGGGGAGGCAGTGGTGTGCGTGATACGCCTGGCTTTGATTTATTTATTTTATAAACAATTACTTGTATTTATTTTTGCACTTATTTTACTGTAAAAAATTTGAGTTTTCAACTTTTCTCTAACTGCTGCACGCTATTTTCAATTAATTCGGTGATTTCTGCTTCATGTATCTGTTTTTCACCACATTAAATCCTTCCCTTAGAAATATTAAAAAATAAGTATTGATAAACAATGAAGCAGTTTTTATTTTTAAAACACTCGTCTGTGCTCTGTGCGCTGACTAACTTCCTGATCTAATTGTGGGAAATATATTTCCTCACTTGCACAGCATCGACTTTTGGCAACGTTCGAATTTTTGAACCATTCAAAGTCTTTGTTCGTCCCTTTAAAATTTTTAGCAAATTTATATATTATATGTATGTACAGCGAAATCAAACTCCCCCCCGTGTCACCGTGACCAGCAGTGTCGTTAAGCTGTCATTGTTGAACTGCGAAGTTACGCAGTCGGCTGCGCTGCCATTAACGACAACGCATTCGCATTGTCTTCGTCATCACACAATTCGTCTTTATTTATATCTTCAGTTTTATGCTCACGTACACTTAAGCCAACACAATATATTATTTTCATTTATCACATCACCGATTCACACACACATTCGCTATGTGTTGGTTGGCTTTATTCACCATAACATTCCAGCGCTGTTATCGGCATTCCCTTAAACCTTCACCACATGTTTACTTCGTGCACGCATGCACTTGTAATCCAGTGTGTGAATAAGAGTTTCTATGCCAGCACGTGCGCAATCCTTCGTTAAGTTTTACTTCCTTTCGATTTACCACTTCCAGTCGTGTACTAAACTCTCTCACACATTTTCTGTGGCTGTGATGTCTCAACGCTCTATATGCTTCTTCTTCTTTACTTTATCCTCATTATTTTTTTTTCGTCCGCCCGATATTAGTTGACATTTATTTATTTTTGGCAAAAATCAAGAATCACCCGACCAAGTGTATAAATATTATAGACTCATCCATCTATGCGGATATTCACATGTATCAGTGACAAGCAATTTCAGTAGAAAATACATTAATAAGCAGTTTAATTTATTAGAAAAATAGGCTAAATCGGAAGTCACCATTTTTGTTTCTTGATACGACGTTGCGTATGCGCGTGAACGTGCCAATCTTTGAGTTATTTTTTATATTCTTTTGGGTAAGAGCCTAAGATTCTAGATCCATCTATCGTCGATGATACTTCCATTTAAATGTATCGGTATTTATATTATTTGTCCACTGAGCTTGGAACTAAATTGTTATGGAGGAGAAGGTCAATGGTTTTTTAAGACGTTTCAATATTTATATTTATGTATATATGGATATTTTCTTCGGTCATAGTTTACTGCCAAAGCATTAGTATACAACTTTGTGAAGATCTGCAAAACTCAAAGCGGTATAAGTAAGAGTTACCCTAAAGAAAAAGCTTATAAAGGTCATAAAATCGATTGCCTACCAAGCAACCAAGCTAAGTCCCAATACTTCACATGATTAGCCTCACATACAGACACTTTTTTGATTTCCAGTGAGTGAAAAAATAAAGGCATCGCATTCCGATCTAGAAACGTCTCATTTAAGCAAGGATAAATAGAACTATTGGTGGCACATTCAAGATGTATCCGTAAACCCTTGGGGGAAACTTGGTTATATTACCGGTATGGAAATATTTACGAAGAAAAAAACATTATTCTAAGTTTACTGAGGTTTCTCCTTGAGTTAATATTCATAAATTCATCTATATTAAATATAAATATTTGCTATTAACTTTTAAAACTTTTAGATTATACAAAAAAGGAACTTTGGCATACTCCAAACAAAATGACGCCTTAATCAGTCACTCCTGCCAGAATATAGTTTCTACTTTCACTAGTAATAATTTAATCTTTAGTTCAATGGAGAAGCTCAAGTATCCAATAAAGTCGGATTTTTCAAACTATACACTATCATTTCGAACTATTGAAAACCTAATGCGCAGGTCATAGTTCTTTATGGAGTCTATTTTTTAAGGGTATTTTCCAGTGATAAAAAATAGTTAAAAATGCCAGCCCGACGATTGATTATTTTCTTTTTGTTTCCGAAACAATGGGAAGAGACATCAGCTGTGTCAACGTTTGATATTGACGGCATTTTTAAAATATAAAATATAACACAATAGCAAGCCTACCCCAAATTTAATGAAATGCGTTTGAACAAAAAATATCAAAAACTTCAAAAAATTTTTCGGTGAAAGTAAAGCAAATTGGTACAATGGCTGCATATATTCAAAACCATGCTGGCTCCATCTACTGAAAGTGTTTATATTTTAATTAGATCTCTCGAACAGTGATATTTCAAACGAACTGATAAGTTAATGAAGATTTACTCCTACTATGCCAACCTATTGTTAATAAATTATCGCATTGCCATTACATTGAGAACTCGGCTAATCTCCGGTTATATTTGAAGAAGCTATGTCATTGCAACCAAATAAAAAAACAAGTCTTTGTAACAAATATCTAGACAAAATATTTTTTCTATACATATTACATCACATTACATGTAAGAGCTAAGCAGTAAGTTAAGTAGCCATAAACATAGTTTAAATCTGAAGACAATTGATTCTAAGCCATAATCTCGAATTTCAAAAACAAAATTTGGTATGTTCTAGTAAAATTACAAAAATAGTATTGAAATATATGAGCCACGGATTATCGAAATCAGGCAATACTTAAGATTTTCTGTTCTCTTACTATGATTAATTATATGGACATCGAAAAACGAATTAACGAAAAGCTATCGTAATAGTAAAATTATTCGTATACAAAACTGTTTATTACAGAATTGTAAGATTCAACCAGGAAGATACCAGCCAATGGCACTTTACAAAAGTTATTACATAGTTTAATGTCCTTTTATTTTTCTTTAACGTTCACGTTTTGTGTAGAAGGAATGAGAGTTAAAAACTCTATATTGACAATTTGTGGTGAACTTCTCAAAAATATTTTGTTTGGAGTTTCAAAAAGAGAGATCTAAGATATTTACTAACTTAGCTCAGATATGAAACAAATTGGCTTGACATCTATATAGAATGCTAGCACAAAATGAATATATCTTGAACGCAAAACAAACAGAAATATTAGCAAAATTTTAAGGATAGAGTGCACAAAAAGGGGAAAGGTATTCGAGTATTTGACGAAACAGGCTAGCATTTTAAGGCAACGCTTTGGTTTTGTATTTTAATATTGTATATTTGTATGGTTAGGTAAGGGTAGCTGGAAATGGGCCAAATTCAACACATGGTGAGCGGGCGAAAGAAAGGCACGTGTCAATGTATTGGTTGAAAATGGTGACGACGGAATTTTAGAGCAGGAAAGAGCACCTTCAATAGTGTAGAACGGGAACAGAAAATGATATAACTGCAGCATATTACAAAAAAATTGCAAACTGACTTGAACTATCTTAGGTTAAAAATAATAATATTTTAAGCGTACATTCGATGATGGTCAACAAGAAAGCGAATACGCTAGCTAAGGCAGCGGCGACGACGATGACGATACCGACATTGTGTGAATGACAGCAGCGGCGACGTTGTGACTGGGTCGCTGCCTGTCCGTTACGTTACTAAGCACCTTTGGATATTTCAGGACAACGCGGGGGGGTTATGCCGAAAATGCCGGAATGGTATCTTGGATGAAAAGAGTGTTGACAAGTGGGACGAGATGCAGGTCATCGTGTAAGTTTCTGCATAATTAATTGTCTTTTTCGGTTAAAGCTTGATCTAATTTTAGTTGCAGTTGAGTACTAATACTTAGTATTGCCACAATCGTTAGTATGAGACTTTGAGTTTTACCATAAAGTTTTTCAGAATTACTTTGCGTTTGCTCAATATTTCCACTTTCATTTATTTATTGTACTTTTTTTTGCGCAAAGACTGGATATTACTTATGTACATGCGTGTAAATTTCTTTGGCGATTTCCAATTTTCATTTAACTTTCGTAGCTGCGTTAAATTTATCGAGTAGCTGAGTAGCACCTGCCACAAAACTCAATGTTCACTAAAATAAACACCAACATTTTAGCACCATCAGCACCATCGCTATATTTTGTGTCGCAAAATTTGAAAACCCCTTTTTTAATTGGAATTATATAGCTATTCGCACACTACTTCACTTTATTTAACACACTTTCGAACTTGTTTACGGTTTTTGCACTCTTTTCATAATGAGCATAAGTGGAAATAAAATTTTCATACTTGCTCCACATTTTCAATATTTTTCATGTAGGTATAAGAATACTCCTCCGCCGTCGGAAGCGTCTCATACACCCTATTTCGTACACACACTTGGCTGCTGCCTATACTTCTTCTACTAATTTTGCTACTGCTCGTGCTGTGGCTGCCACTTTTCACTCCGGTAACACACAGCCCCAACCAAACATCCATGCACCCGTACACCACCCGCTGTCCAACTAACACTCTCTACGTGTATATTGAATTTTCCGTTTATAGCATAGAAAATTTTTTTCCAAATCACACACGAAATTCATTTCAAGATTTTTTCACATTTAACTCTATTTTCATAACTTGAATTTAACACACAAAGTTGAAGTTGCACTTGCTGTTTCTGCAGTTGCATACAATTTTCACTTTTATCCTAGTTTTACCCAATTTTTCTGAGAATTTTCCTAGAGCTATCAACGATTTTGTCTAACCATTCGGGGGAAAATTCAACGAACCTTACACTTCAACTTGGTCACAATGTATTACAAGCAGCTACATTACTGATATTACCGTTATGCATGTGTCGCTGTGTGCGTGTTTCTTGGCTGGCGTTTGCATGTGTGCGTCAGCCAGGCTAGTCAATGTCTGTTGGCATGTTTGTGCGCTATGCGCGCGTGAGCGACCTGGAAGGCCCCAAATAGAACGAAACGAACATATGGCACACGGCGCGGAAGCCTAGTGGATAACCAACTGGCCAAAACGTACACAAAGTATACGTATCCACTTTAAATGCAGCACTGTACGTCTTTTTTCTGCATTGTGCCGTTAGTAACGAGTCATCCCTGTCGCCCATACGGCCGTACCGTTACAATTCGAAAGGAAACAAGGAAGTGCGCCTGCCAACCCTCTTTGCGCAGGGTTCGTTTTGTGGCATTGCCAACGCTAAGTGGCGCTTATGTCAGTTTTGACGTTTCTTCTCGACTTCTAGGTATGCATGTGTATGTATATGTGGGAATTCGAGTGACGTTACGCTGTGGGGGAGAACGGAATGTGGGATAGAAGTTCACGTCACTACGGCTAATTGATACTTTAAACAAAGAGTTTTCCGCCGTAAAACATTAATAGACAATCTAATTCCATAAGCTTGCACTTTATTTCAATGACGACACATCTTTCAGATTAAACAGCACTTCTCAGAAAATCCTATACATATAATTTCACATTTTCTAAATAATTTTCTCGAATTGTTATACCTTGTCTCCTTTACAACTCACAAATAACTGTTTATCACTCTTTTCTACTGGAAATCGCTTTCCTATTTACTTGCTTCCATTCAACTTTTATTGTCATCATAAATCAGCGAAGCCTGATGACAATTTAATACAGAAGGTGGCGCTGTTTAAGTTAGGATTGTTTCCTTTCCTAATAATATAAACCAGATGGCGCTGTTACATATGTCCGAAAGCGGTTTTATTTTAAATACGAGGTGTGTACAGTGCGACACGGCAGTCAGAATGATTGTGTCAACAGTTCTTTCCCAGAAAAATCTAATGAATAGTTTGAATACTTTTGGTTTTTGAAGGAATTAAAGCAAAAGTTAACATAACCTAAAATAACATTGCCTATAAATTTACCATTCCTTATTAATCAAAGCTGTAGAACAAGAGTCCTTTTAGTTCCAATTACAAAGTCTATACGTCAATGGAATTTTAGGTACACCCAAATTCATCCAATGATCGCCAAACTGATCGAAATTAAAATAGTGTTAGCTAGTGTGGTAGGTGTGAGTCGACCACTCCTAACGCTTTGTTTGTAACACCAAAAATTAATTTAGGTACATATAGCGTCATATGTAGTATACCTATGTATATAAATGATCAGGATGACGTGTTGAGTTGATGACTGCTTGTCCGTGGCAAGCGATAACATAAGTAAACATTAGGATATAGTGATGAAACTAGGTAAACATGTTTTTTGGCACCAAGGAGAGGTTGGTATTGCAGATGGGCGGGATCGGACAACTTCCACGCAAACAAGATGCCATTAATAGATAACATATAAAGCTCCATAAATAAACTCCCCAATAAGATACACAAAAATTTTAATAAAGTTTGGTTTTTAAGAGCTGGTATCAAAGTTGAAGAATAGGCGTGACATTGCCTATCATAGATTAAAGCCCATACCTTGGGACTTGCTTGACCATTTACAAACAAATTAGCACTTCGTATCATTATTCTGGTGTCTAAATTACGGTGTGAAAATTGACGAAACATAACCACGCCTCTTCCAATATAACACAATTTTTAATTCCATATTATTCTTTCACTCAACCTCATAAAAATCAAGCCTTCCGATATCGAATATGTGGATCCCAGTGCCTAGGACTAACATTTTATAGAAAATATCGGTCAATGTATGACATATATATAGGGTGATTCATTTCGAGGTTCCTTACTTTATTAGAAAACAAAAACACATAAAATTTAAATTTTGTGGGGAATGTTTATTATTATTCGAAAGAACATTCTTTTTTTTTTTTTGAATATTATCTCTTTCTAATCTTGGCTTTGTCTCAGATGGTCCATCCGCTGAACCCAATTTTCGATGACTCGTTTGAGCATTTCGACTGGTAATGGTCTGAATCGAAGCGGGATTGTCCGCATAGACTTTAGACTTTTCATATCTCCACAGAAAAAAGTCGAACGGTGTGATATCACATGATCTTATTGACATCGACCGGCCCAAAACGTGAAAACATCTCCTGACCGAAGTGTTCTCTCAATAAATCCATTGATTAATGCGATGTGTGGGAAGTGTCGCCATTTTGTTGAAACCAAATGTCTCCGAGATCACGAGCTTCAATCTCAGGCATCAAATATTGACGGTTACGTTCTCACATCACTTTTGAAAAAATATGGACCGATGATTGCACCGGCCCACAAACCACACCCAACCGTTGTTTTTCTGCATGAAATAACAGCTCTTGAATCACTTCAGGTTACATTGAAGCAGAAATGGGCCTCATTGCTGAACAAAATTTGGCTCGAAAACGTCGGATCTTCTTGGAACTCTTCAAGAGCCCATAGAGCGAAGCGATGTCGTTTGGTAAGATCGAGCGGCTTCAGTTCTTGTACAAGTTGTATTGTATGTATATTGTTGTATTTTTGCGCTTTCAATTTAAGATCTCGACGTAAAACAATCGAGTCAATATTCCTCCTTGCCCTTATATGCCTAATATAAAGATTTTTGAACTTCCAGTTTACTTTATACCTAATATAAGGTTTTTAAACTTTCGTTTGGCTTTTTACAATAGACTTCAAGCCGTTTATGTTGGTCACTATATGTGATATTTCAAAGTTTTCATCAACATAGTGCGATCTAGTGCGCTGAATATGAATGAAATTGGTCTAGATCATGGGCCCTTATCCCCAAGGTTGATTTCAATACCAATGATTTAATCCTTTCATCCTTTCATTGAATAATTATTTCATATCAAGTTTTGCCAAAATCTGCAAATATTTCCCGGCTTTGATCCTTGCGAGAGTATAAAATGTTCAGTTATACCCGAACTTAGTCCTTATTTACTTGTCAATAATAAGGTACAATTGATTTTGAATGATTGAAAATAGGTCAAGCAGCTAATGAGTAGGCTTGGTAAATACCTGTTTTCACGAATTTTTACCTCATATCATGAACTGCAATGTTCGTGCCAACATAACGAATTCAACGTAGTATTAAAAATAATTAATTTAAGGGTATCAAGATAACACATCGGTATACAAGTATATAGGAAATTAACATAGTAGTTTTCATGAAACGTGTTCTTTAAATTATTTCCTAGCCTTTTTGTTGAAAGCAAAATCACAACTTAAACGCAACCAGCCATTTCATACATTTTTAGTGGGCAAAAACCATAAATCGCTACAATTTTCCAATAACTTTAAATAAAAATTAAAAATCAGAACATCAATGGTTGCAGGCATTTCGTACTTTGTACTTTGAGCTCTTCCATAGTATTGGACTTGTGTAAGACTTGCGTATGCATATTAAAGTATATGACAATAATTAAGTTACAAAGTTACGTCTGCTATATTTGATTGCTTTTTTGTTGGGATGCTTTATACTCGAGTCTATGTTTTATACCCTTTGTCTACGAGCTGAATCGATGTAGCCATGTCCGTCTGCCTTCCCGTCTGTATATACGCGAACTAGTCCTTCAGTTTTAGAGATATCTATGTGAAAATTTACACACGTTCTTTTTTCCCCAAGAAGCTGCTTATTTGTCGGAACAGCCGATATCAGACCACTATAGCTGCCATACAATGTGAACTATTGAAATAAAGTGCTTATACGGAAAGCTTTTTCATTTGACGTTATATTTTCAAGAAATTTGCAATGATTATTGTCTATAGAAAACCAAAATCTCCAAAGAAATTGCTTATATGGAATAATTTCAGACGATAGCCCTATTTTTCAGCAATAGAAAATCACTATAGTCGGTGTGTCGCACTGGATAGCCGTTATAATGTACTATGATGTTTTAAAACTAAAATCACGATATTATAGACAACATGCAGCACTAAATTAACTGCGATAAGCTCTAACATTCGCCTGCGTCCAAACTTAACCCTTCTGTACGTGGTAATTTAGAAATTGGTGCATATTCAATATTTTAATATGAAGTATGAATTCGAAAACGTATTCCATAAACTATTATCATTCACGCTTTTGACAAGTGTTTACGTCTATGCCAACGGAATTAGAACCATTACAAAACAATATTTTTCTTAGTCGAAATTAAAGTAGAAAGTAAAATGTTCAATAATTTATAATAAAAATAATAACTTACATTATATCTCCTAATTTCAGTCTCGTTTGTATAAGAGCACAGCTTTTGTGGTCACTAGTTGTTACGGCGCGTCTGCGCCTCGGTGGTATTTTTGGCACATATTGCGTATTATACATGCCGATGCTACCGGGGCCTCCGCCACCACTGTCTTCTAAGCTTGCTGTCAACATGCCGCCACTTATACGCACCATTGGCGATGAACCTCTTCGTCGATTCGACATGTGACGTCCGGCAACACCTCCCAACATTCTGTAAAGAAATTTTACATTAATAGTAATACAATTTATTCAGAAAACGGTGTTTTAATATACCATATTTAAATAATATCCTTACATAATTATGATAGGGTTATTTATCTTATCTTTTCTTATTTCAAACTATTTGCTACAATGGAATAAGTTCCTATTAGGATTATACTGGAGTTTTCGACTTGGCTTTTTGAAAAGGCCAATTTGTTACTGATACCGCATTAGGTATCTTAGTAAAAAATTAGACGCTCTATGTCAAGCTATTTTTGTACCTATCATATATGTATGTGGTATTTTTCAGAAAAATTAAATGAATTTAAAATGCCCTATTAAATAAATTCGATTATCTTTGATAAAACGAATATTTATGAATGATTTAATCGGTCAAGCTAAGTTTACTATAATTACTATCATTGATATTGATAAAAATCGGCAAACGAGGATGGTATTACAGCTGAGGAAAATCGTGGAAAGGCTGGACCATTGTCACGGACAGAAAATAACTTCAATCGAAAAGATTTAATGACTAGGTCACAAATGAAGCCCGAAATTTTTTTATTTGGTTTTAATACAGAACGAAAGGAAGGGGCGTATGTAGATAAAATTTCTAAAAAGTCGACGGAATCTTTCCCCTGATAGGTTTAATATGAAAGCTATATCAACCAAACTTAGTGAAAATATCTTCCTTAGCACTTTAGCATTTCATAACGCAGTGTGAAAATAGGCGAGATCGCATATTTCCCATGCCCACCTCCCATACAAATGGTATTTTACTAACCACTAAACGTGCGATAACTCTCTAAGGAAAAACAACGGTTGCATTAAAGCGCAAAGAAAGTAGTTTTGTATCTGAATCGGTATAAGCATTGCGCAAGGGACGTTTCACCATTCACTCCCATTCCTTAGCAACTAATCGATCAATATTAACAATTTTTGGCACATACAATATTATTCTCTTGACATTCTTATATACTCGCAACATATTGATACAGAGTATACTCGTTTCGTTCACCTAACAGTTGTTTGTATCACCTAAAACTAATCGAGTTACATATAGGGTTAAGTTTATATAATAATCCGGGTGACTGTCTGTCCGTCCGTCCGTCGGTCTGTGCAAGTTGTAACTTGAGTACAAATTGAGATATCTTTGTGAAACTTGGTACACATGTTTCCTGGTACAGTAAGACCAGGTTGGTATTGCAGATGGGCGTAATCGGACCGCTGCCACGCCCACAAAACACCATTAATCAAAAACAAATAAATTGCCATAACTAAGCTACACAATAAGATACAAGACTGTTATTTAATACACAGGATCACATTAGGGAGGGGCGTCTGCAGCTTAACTTTTTTTAAGTGGGCGTGGTCCCGCCCCCTAATAAGTTGAATGTGCATATCTCTTATACCACTGAAGCTATAATAACAAAATTCACTGGGAACAAAGGTTTTAGCATCTCTATCGACGGTTTGAAAATTGGTGAAATCGGGTGACAACCCCGCCCACTCCCCATATAATTGTACTGTTAAAAACTACTAAAAGCGCGATAAACACGCCAGAGACATTAAATTTTATCCCTAGGAGGGTATGAGATGACTTTATAGGAACCGCGTTTAAAATTAGTTAGTGGGCGTGGCACCGCCCTTTTTTAGGTGAAAACCCATATCTTGGGATCTGTTTGACCGATTTCAACCAAATTCGGTACATAACATTATTTTCATATTTGTATGTTATAGTGCGGAAATGGGCGAAATCGGCTTACAACCGCGCCTATTTCCCATATAACACCATTTTAAATTTCATCTGATTTTTTCACTTTCTAGTATGCAAATCAAGCAACAATGATTATATCGGCGTAAAATTTTGCGTGAATAATACGTTTAAAGTATGTTACTTTGTTACCAAAAATTGTCTAAATCGAACCAAAACTGTTCAAGAACCTAGACTGAATATGTGGAACCCAGTGCCTATAGTTGACTTCCTACCGAAAATATCGGTCAATCCACAAAGAAATCTCAAACGATTATACCATGTGACTTTGCGAGAGTAATAAATGCTCGGTTACATCCTTACTTGGTATGTTACGGTTTGAAAATAAGCGAAATCCAACTGCAACCACGCCTAGTTAATACCGACTGCACCGAAGCTATAATACCCTTCACAAATACAAATGTTCGTCACAATAACTTGGTTCCGATCGTTCAATTTGTATGGCAGCTATATGATATAGTGATCTGACCTGCACAATTTCTTCGGAGATTACATTGTTGCCTTAAACAATAACTTATGCCTAATTTCGTGAAGATACCTCGTCAAATGAAAAAGTTTTCCATGCAAGCGAGTTATTCTGATCGTTCAGTTAATATAGCAGTTATATGCTATAGTCATCCGATCTATAAAATTTTTACGGAGATTTTATTAGTACCTTAAGCAATAATCCATGCCAAATTTCTTGAGGATACCTCGTCAAATGAAAAGTTTTCCATACAAGTACTTGATTCCGATTGTTCAGTTTGTATGGCAGCTATTTGCTTCTGAGAATAAAAGATTTAGGAAAATGTGCCCAAAATCCCTACTCCATGATACCGTGGCTATGAATCATTATTATTTTTAAGGAATGAGCAAACGGGAATTTATTTGTATTGGAAATGGTTAGAATCCAGTCCCTGCGTAGTAGTACTCACTCACTTCTGATTACTACACTGCGGAGGTGGGTACATCTTTATTTATCAACCACTAATTCAAAAAATCAAGTATAAATAGTATTACAAACAATAGCTGTTGCCGGGTGCGGTGATGTAGAAATTATAATTAGGGCAATTAATTAGGTTCCGTAACCATACCTTCTATAAAATTTTGTGTATATACTCTTGCTTACATTTAAATTGACTTCAAGATACACAAACGCACTTTCACATAACTTATGAACTCACAGAAACCCCACATTTCGTGGCAATCGCCAGCCTTCAATCCGCCATAGTCAGTAAGGCAGCTGAAGACGCCGCTACCCACTGGGAAAGAGCGCCCAAATTATACCCGATGTGCGCCTGGCGCCATCATGTGGTTTTATGTGGCAACTTCTTTCGGCTAACTGGCAAATTAAATTTACCCAAACTGGTTTGATGTGACGACACCAAGAATTTACATGTATTACAGCACCAGTTCGTAACAAAGTTATAAAAACTCATATGTACGTAAACGCATATGTGTGTGGCAGCATACCTCCACTCACAAATTAATAAATTGAATCAACGCGCATATAGGGACCTAGGTTCGGTTCATCGAGCATATTAACAGAAACAAAAATATTCGCATTCGATGGTGTAGACATATGTGTATACATTAGGGTGGCCATGAGGTATGTGGTACTTATTTAGTACTCAGATGCCTCTCTAAAATATACTGATTTAAATTTCAACCAATATCAAACTACTAACACGAAAAGTTAGGAAAACTATAAACCTCAAAATAAACCAGAGTTTCCTCTTTGAGATTACAAAACTTGCTTAAGCAGCTTGAGCCAAATATTAACTGAATAGCTAGCGAGTCGTTTTCGTCTATTAAGATTTTTACTTCAGAAACAATAAGAATCACTGAAGTTCTTAATCCAAAATGGTCTTTTGGAAACTACAATATTATTCAGAAATTCTAATGCAATTACCAAATATTACTGTATATTACCCACCCTACTCTATTTGGATATTACCTGGATCCTGAAAATGGTAGCAGATCTTCATGATAAATTTGATTAAGCTTAAGCATTGGAGGCATGAAGCCATTTGATACAAAGTTAAAAAAGTTTTACTTTTCCACATCTATAAAATCTTGGAGTCTTAATAGAAAACAAAAGAGAAATTAGCCGTTACAATTGCTAAATTCATATCTGAATAACATTGGATTAGGGTTGGTGCACCTCACAGCAGTGTGGCCCAATTCTCTAGAAATATAATGTGACTAAGACCCAAAATAGTACAATATATTATGTCAGACGATGACACTGAACAATATTTTCAATCACAGCCTTGAGTTAGAGTAATTTAAAATACTATATTTAAATGTATATTACTTATTGCCCCGCTTTAAAGCTGATAAATCTTAATATGAATTTTCTTGTAATCAACCAGACTCGTTTATAAATATGTAGGTGTTTTGTTTAAGCAACGTAATCCAAACTGTTGAATATCAAATAGTTTACGCGTTCTACTGCGCGAAAAATTACAATAAGACACGTATTATCTAAACTCTTTATATTTAAAAGTTGAAAGTTGTTAAATAATAATTAATTTTAATTCTATATATTGTCTTTTAGGGAGATGGGTGAAAATTTTAATTCGCACTCAAATTACCTTTCCGTCTTCGGTACGGACGAATCTTTCTCGCTCTAATCTTTTTAATATATGTATATGAATCTATACCTCGATGAATTTATGATTTTAAAGCACTAATTGAAGACTGGGCAACGCGTTTAGTAGATTTAATTACAGTTACCAATTTGTAACTTTCAAAAGGTATTTATACATAGGTCTTCATTTTGTGGTAGCAGTTATAGTCTCGCAATAAGCGGCGCAAAATATAATAGGTATGTTTATCGGTTTTTCTGTTAGATAAATTGATTTTAAAGCAGCTATTTCAGATATTAGGCAAAGTTTCTTAATAAAATTAATTCAGCTCCGTGGCTTATAGTATAGGGTGAAACCCACGATTCAAAACTGCTTTTCCTACTACTACTACTCAGAAATAATAGGTACATGAAATAAAATTGCAGCTTTAAATCGTGGTTTTTTTTCAATTTCTAAAGAAACCTTTCCATAGTGATCCATATATTTTTTATAACATCAAAAAGTGGAAATTTGAGCAAAAAAAAGATTACTGATTTAAAAAAAAAATCTGAAATTTTGATGTGAGAGTTTTTGATTAAAAATTAGGGTTTTTTGAAAGAATTTTAAGTCGAAATACAGTTTCCTCTTTGCTATTTTAAATCAAATCAGTAAGGAAGGGCTCAGTTCAGTTGTAACCGAACATTTTATACTCTTGCAACTTGCAGGATCAAAGCCGGCTAAATACCTTCAGGTGTTAGCAAAAGCGGTCCAACTTTATTGTTCGATAAAACGGTGAATGGATTACAATCCAATTTGGTTCATATTATCTTATTTTGAAGGTCATAGACTCATTCAATTGTATGACTATATTTCATTCCCGTCAGCGAAAAGTATACTAAAATCATTGAGGGCATAGAAATTAAAGGGCTGATTGCATTAATTTTTGCCATTGCTAAGGTATACTTGAAAACAAATTTTCAAGCAATTTTATAAATGCTTGTATATACACATATAAGCATACCATACATTCATATACATGGAGTAAAGTTAGCCAGATCCTTCAAAATCCTGAATATCAGTTATAAAATACACTGTTATTAGAAAAACACGATTTTCCAATTTTAATTAAATAACTAGCACATTGGCCGATATATGTAATATAAAGTCAACTGGAATTTCGAAAATCTTTAAATTATTTACATATAAAGGGGCTAAGAGAAATATTGATCCGATTCAACCCATTTTTGACAGAAGGGTATATTATTATCCAAGAAACATTTTCCCCGAATTTCAATAATACCATATACCATATGGTATATCTCATAGACTGACCGATATTTTCGTCAAAAAGTTAGCCATACGCACACGGGTCCGCATATTTAGCGTCTGGGTTCTTGAAAAGTTTTAGTCCGATTTCGACACTTTCTGAGTGTAAGATTAAATACCTATTTTTTCAAAGTTTTATCTACTACATCGATTGGTTCTGGTTTTATATACTGGAAAGTGAAAGAATCAGATGTATTTTAAAATTGTGTTATATGGGAAGTAGGGTGGTTTTGTCTGATTTCGCCTATTTTAATACGGTTATGTAGGAATGTCAGGATAATACTACATACCAAACTTGGTTGAAATCGGTCGAGTTGGTCCCGAGATATGGATTTTCACCAAAATGTGGGCGGTGCCACGCCCCCAGTCCAAATTTGACACCGGCTCCAAAAAAGCCCGCTTGTACCATCTCGGATGTAAAATTTTATGTCTCTAAAGCATTGAGTTATTGATTTATCACACTTTTAGTAGTTTTTAACAAAACCGTTGTATAGGGAGAGGGCATTTTCGCACTGTCGATAGGAGCTTTTAAAGAATTTGTTCTGAGCGAATTAAATGATTATATCTCTGGTGGTTTAGGAAATATGTACATTAAACCTCTTAGAGATCCTTTAGTGCTTATTTATGGCATTTTATAGGGTTTAGATTAATGGCATTTTATGGGCGTGGCAGTGGTTTGATTACGTCCAGCAAATTTCACTGCGATATCTCAATTTTTACTCAAATTACAGCTTGCCAAGACAGACCGACGGACGGATGGACAGACAGTCAGCCGGATTTCAACACGTCTCGTCACCCTGATAATTTATATATAGTCATATAACTCCATATCTATCTCGAGTAGTTTTGAATGATACAAACAACTGTTACGTGAACAAAACTAATAATGCTACAGAGTATTGCAAGTGCATAAAAATACAGTACACTTGGGACTAGAAGGTGAGTACACCAAATTTCGTGAAAGGACAAAATGTTGGCTAACATAAAAAGAAAACATTCAAAAACTTGGTTATTTGAATTTTTCACATAAATTTTGAGGTTCTGTTAAAAAAGTCTAAATACAAAAGTTGTAGATCTTTTCATTACCTACAACATTACGATATAACTTTTTTCTGTAGGACTCGCGGTTTGCAGGAAATCGAGATAAACTCTTTTTGACTCTTAAAAATTCAACCTCATATTGCCCGTAAATTATATTTACTTTAATATTTGTTATTTTATCATTCATTTCCGAAGCCTTCAAAGGTTTTGCACTAGTCTAAATACGAAGTTTGATTTTCCTCATAAGTTTTATGGACTTACTGTAAATTTATTTTTGTTTTTAGAGTTTGAATAATTACAAATGCTATTCGAATTAACATAAAATATTACAACAAAAACTAACCTGCCATTGAGTAATCTTTGCTTAATATATGTACATGAAACCAAAAGTAAGGAAGAGATAAGTTCGGACGCGAAATTAACACAGTATAGCAACCATTAGGCAACAGAATACCAAAATGTACTTTACGAGCGGATATCGACTACCTACCGTAGGCAATTGAGACGTCTTTTGCCACTTTGTTTATATTATCGAATACTATCCAACTGATTATAGTAAGAAGCTGCTCCAAAACAATTTTATTTACATTGTATAAGTATACGAATTTTTATTACATTCATGTTTTCGTTTTAAAAACAGTCCCTATTCGATATTATTCACTTATGAGAGCGCTTTTTTCAATCACACTTCTCAAACTCGATTTTTGGGATAGCCTTCAGCTCTTTCATCGATGCACTTTAATGTCATCTATCTTGTAAAACGACTGCCTTTTAAGGATCTCTTTATTTTTGGAAATAGGAAAAAGTCACACGGAGCCATGTCTGGCGAATATGGAGGCTCGGGCATCATTACAGTATTGTTTTTGGCCAAGAATTCATAAACACGCAACGAAGTTTAACCTCTTAGCAAAAGAAAATCATTAAGCTAATGAAAACACATCTAACCTTAGCGCCTGCTACAGACAAAGTAAGTAATGTATGCAGCTGAAAGATTTATCGTACCTCAAAAACCAAGCCGGCGAAATAACGAAAATCATTCAATATACTACTATAATATATCCCATATTATACGTTCAGTTAATTTCACTTAGATATCTTACTCATGGATCAATATATACAGAACTAGTAAGGAAGGGCTAAGTTCGGATGTAACCGAACATTTTATACTCTCGCAAAGTCAAATGGTATACTCGTTTTAGATTTCTTTGTGGATTTTGCCGCCTTGTTCTATGTTGACTGATATTTTCGGTATAAAGTCAACTTAAGGACTGAGGTCCACATATGCAGTACCTAGGGGCTTGAACAGTTTCGGTTCAATTTAGACAATTTTTGGTCACAAGGTGGTATACTTTAAACGTATTATTCACGCAAAGTTTAACGCCGATAAAATCATTGTTGCTTGATTTGCATAGTGGAAAGTGAAAAATTCAGATGGAAATTAAAATGATGTTATAAGGGAAATAGGCGTGGTTGTAATCCGCTTTCGCCTATTTTCGTACTATAACATTGAAATATGAGAAGAATATTATGTACCAAATTTGTTTGAAATCAGTTAAGCAGATACTAAGATATGGATTTTACTATCTAATTTTGAAGTCGGTTCCTATAAAATCATCTTATACCATCCCAGAGATAAAATTGAATGTCTCTGGCTTGTTTAGTGCTTGATTTATCGCGCTTTAAGTAGTTTTTAACAGTACCGTTATATGGGGAGTGGGCGGGGTTGTCACCTGATTTCACCCATTTTTACACGGTCGATAGAGATGCTAAAAACATTTGTTCCCAGTGAATTTTGTTATTATAGATTCAGTGGTATAGGAGATATGCACATTAAACTTATTAGAGGGCGGGACCATGCCTACTTTAAAAAAATCTTAACTGCAGATACCCCTTCTTAATACGATGTATACCAAATAAGAGCCATGTATCTTGTTGTGGAGCTTAGTTATGGCAATTTATTTGTTTTTGATTAATTGCGGTTTGTGGGCGTGGCAATGGTCCGATTACGCCCATCCACAATACCAACCGTCTTATGGCGCCCAGGAACATGTGTACCAAGCTTCATCAATATATATAGATTTTTACTCAATTTACAGCTTGCACAGACGGACGGCCGACAAACAGTCACTTGGATTTCAACTCGTCTCTCTATCCTGATCATTTATGTATATATAACTCTGTATCTAACTCTATTAGTTTGAGGTGATACAAACAACCGTTAGGTGAACAAAATTATTATACCCTGTTATATGAACTCACCTCGTATAGCTGATAAAATGATATGATCATTGTGGATGGGTTTGTAAATATGGGTGGATGGGTAAATAATTTTGAAATTTCTTTAAAATAATAAAATCGGAGCAATTTCTCAATGAACGTAAGCATAATGACTTTAAATTTTATTGGACGTCAGTTCTTTTTACATTTTGAATTCTTGCACACATTTGAATGCTGCCTAATACTCTGAAGAATGCTTATCAAAAATGAAAACTCTGGGTTGTTATCTGCGTTTTCAAGTAGAGTAGCTGTAATAGATCGCAAATTAAATTCTGCTCAAGTATCGAACGCAAGAATAAACGCTATCCAACCGTAGCGATGTAAACCATTATATTCGAAATATGCGCCCTGTGTGCAAATTTTTTTTAATTATATTGATTTTTATCACATTTTACTAAGCGAAAGAAACTCAACTTATCTTATTATACACTTACTTACTCCTAACTGGTGATCCAAGTAGAACCACTTTTTAACCTTTTTTTGACTAATCACGTGTTAGTCGTGTCAAGCTGTCATGTCATTTTTGTTCAATATTGTTTGTCATTTCACCATTTGTCGTCGCCTAAACAACGTTTACAGATTGTTGAACTTAATTGCGAAAAGTCACATTCTGTAAAGAATGTGTTTCGTGTGCTACGCTCAACTTATGGGGTTATATTATGACCCAAAACTGTATAGGCATATTATGGTATCTTTTAACTATATTTTATTTGGAAAAGAGGTACAGCTATCTCAGGGAGCTTTCTGTCAAAAAAGACGTTTTGCGGAGACCCCTATATCTCTGAACTGAATCATCTAAAATTAAAAGCCAAACAGATTTCGTTAAAGGAATGTTAAATCTAGTAATTAATCGAAGAAAAAAGCAAAATAAAATTATTTGACAAAATGGCGGTTTCTCAAAAAAAATCGGGTTTTCACCGAAATTTCGGCCTTAAAATGTTTTTAAAACACAAATATTGTATTTATCAGAGAAAAAAATTTTCGATTAATTACTAAAAAATATAATTGAGATAATCGGTTTAGCCGTTTTCGAGTAATGTTGGTCACCGACTTTGAAAACACCATTCTGAGAAAAACGCGTTTAAAGCCATTCTTCCATCTCAGAGGCTCTCACGCACTTTGCGATCGGAACTGCTCACCCGCTGCCTATCTTCTTTTTTGGCATATGAATGCGCATTAGGCCCAAGATAATTCCTATTGCCTTCATATAATACAAATGCCATTCTTTCATTAAATATGCCGTCAGCTATGTATGGCCGGAACAATTTTGGGAGAGATTTTTCAAATCAGTTGATTGTAGCTGTCGTTGTTGTTTTGGTTAAAACCACCTACACATTTTTCTAATAAATTCGCACTGCTGAGATCTGTAAAAATCGGACGTATAGCCTCAGCAACATCTTCTGATAATGGCTCATAATCATGTTCGAAAGTGGATAATTGATTAGCAGCTGCAGCCCTCCGCCAGTTGCACCATGAGTCTGGTCCATCCGGGCACTTGTCGTGCGGTTTTTCGTCAGTTGAACACTAATGGTAATATGTGGCCAAGATAGCATTATACATTTTTTTTAATGGAATAACAATTTCTCCTTATTGCTAAGCTATAAACTGTCAACTAATCGATCATTTTTCCAGTAAGTTTGCCTTTTCCACCCAGAGTTTTTTTAGTATTTTTTTTTCTTTTTTTGTTTTCAACTGTTTCAACATTTTTTTTTTGACACAATATCAGAGTAGCGTGTCTATTTGTTTCTGTACGTGTGTAGGTATAAAAAAACAACCACACTGTTGATTTACACATCTAAATACATTAAAAGGGAGCATTTACAAGAGGCAGGTGCATAAAAGGGACAAAGAGCAACCAGTTTGGTGGTTTTAGGCCGTCGTCCATATTTCTTCAAAAATGATGCCGGCGAGACCGTAACCGTCAATGGCAACCGTTATCACCCCATGATTACCGCCTATTTGATGCCTGAGATCAATCAATGGATTTATTGAGAGAACACTTCGGTCAAGAGATGTTTTCACGTTTTGGGCCGGTAGATTGGCCACCAATATTATCATCACACCGTTAGACTTTTACCTGTGGGGATATGTTAAGTCTAAAGTCTATGCGAACAATCCCGCTTCGACTCAGGCCTCAGAAAGCAAAACATCACGCGGGTCATTCGCCAGTTACCAATCGAAATGCTCAAACGAAAATTGGACTCAACGGATGGACCATCCGAGACGTAGCAGCGGCCAATATTTGAAAGAGATAAACATTCCCTACCTAATTTGAATTTTCTGTTTTTTGTTTCTTAAAAAAGTAAGGATTCTCAAAATGGATCACCCTATACAATAACCCATGCCGCCATTTTTCTTTTCCGCGAAAACTGATTTAGTTTTTTGCATATATATATATTTGGTCAGTTTTTTTCGATCTTTCTTCTTAATCCCTTAGGAAATAAGAAAAATGACTGCGTTCTGAAGCAGCCTTTCTAACAAAGCATCCTAAAGAAAATACGAGTTGTACATTTGTGAAGAGGATGGTCAGACCAGTATGTAAAAATTAAAAAGATGGACGACAGGCCATAAAGAGGGAGGAATTACGTGTCATCTATAAGTGAGGTCAAATAAAGTTGTAAAAAAAGGGTTTACTGAAGTCAGCTAAAATGCTTTATGCCAAAAATAATTATAATTGGATACTGCCAAAAGACAATGATTCGAAACATAGGAGCAGACTCTGTACTCGAGAGAAACAAGAAAACCATATTGTTTGTATAGATTGGCCGAGTTAGAGAATTTAATGAAAGGCAAAATATCAAAACAGGATTTAACGTCAACAACAGAATTCATTCGGCTACTCCAATATACATGGAGGTTGCTTCATATGCGGAAAATTTAGTTGCCAGTTGCCGTCAAAGATGTCAGACTACAATAGACAACGCTGGAGATTGGAGCAAGAATTAAATAAACTTCAGCTAGAATTACAACATAGTTTCCAATAAACGCTACATATATTTAGCAAATCGCAAACTTTATTTTTTTAACGCACTGTATATATATACTTTACAGGGTCTCCGACGTTTCCTTCCGGGTGTTATAAGCTTGATTCCAAACATAATATGCCCTGCTCAAGGTATAAATATTGGCCAACATAATGTTACTACCATATTTCACGTATTGACCAACATACATATATGTATGTATGGAATAAATGCAGCTGGAAAGTCAGTTATGGTGCTATTCGGTATATGTGTGCTACGTTCGGGATAAATAACTTGCCACTATTTATCTAACAGATTTGTCATTTACGAAGCACAAATGCTAAGTTTAATTTTTTTACACTATCCATTAAAAAATAAAAGAGCTGAGGCATTCAGAATGGTGCTCTATGGAGCCCATTTCTAAAATGTTCAAAGTACTCAAGTATTTTATGAAATCTGAAATTCCTCATAGATTCCCTGCTGACTGTTAAATAATTTACTATATCCGTTTGAGCTCTTGCTCTATCCTATCTTCAGTTAAATTTATAGGCAGTTCATAATTAAACAGTTATCGCACTTTTAGTAGTTTCAAGATTTATTCAAGCTTGTGACTGAGTTATAGCCATTTCGGCCGACAAAGTTTTGCAGGCGTGGAAATTGTCGATTTCGCCTATTTTCTCATCAGAGTATCAGAGCATACATAAGCCCCTACATCAAGAGTCTTCAAGATAATAATCAGCTGAATTATACATGATGTTATCGCTCAAACCAACAGGCGGATAGCCGAATGAACATACATCAGTTCATCTTGACATATTGACCATTTCGACACATATTACAAACAACGGTTAGGTGACCAAAACTCGGTGCTACAAGTTGCGAGAGTATACAAATGATCGCTTGCAGGGCTGTTTTTAAACAAAGTACATCTTTTAGGAAAATGTGGTATCTAGTCCAACATGTATACTAGGGTAGGTCAAAATAAAACAGATGTTTTTTTTCGCTTCGTTCTCAAAAAAAATTGTTGATTGATACCTCTCTGAAGGCTCTCCAATTGTGAGCTCTTAATTGTAATAGGAAGTTCCTCCGCCTAAAGGTTTTCTAGTTTTTCTTATATTATCAGATAGAAAAATTCATATCTCGATTCCAACTATTTAAAAATATATCTCGTTTTATAAGTTTTTTTTTTAAATTGAATGCTCTACAAAATGGTCTCTTATAGTTTTAGAGATATGCATCTTTTTTCTGATAGTAAGAAAAAAAGAATTCCGTTACAATTAAGAGCTCATACTTGGAGAGCTTTTCTCAGAGGTGCTTATCAACCAATTTTTAGAGCACGAAGCGAAGAAAATATTATTTTTTTTACCTACCCTAATGTATACACGTTTCTACATATAACTTAGACTACCGAAATCGTTTGTGGCGAAATTTCAGTAATTCACTTACTATTATCTCCCCCATTGAAAATGATATCGCAGCCGCCATTACTACTTCTAAAACGTGCCATAACAATCCCTTTTTAACTTACAGACAGTTTTATATGATTTATTACAGCCATGCGTTTACCGAACGTTACAATATGCGTTTCACTTGAATGTGAAAACAAATACAAACGTACATACTTGTATATAGACTCGAATACTAACATAAATCAGCATTAATATAAACATCAGCGTATGCAACCACCTTTAAACATATACTCACTTTTAATATAGAGTTTCACAAATATGTATTTGCAATAAACCACCCAACGCCAAATGGCACATACTTTTGGCTGGGCAAATATGATTGCACGATTAGGCTTATCAATACCATCACGTATGGAACCACTGATTGTGGGTGTGCTAACAACCGTTTGGTGACAACCTGTTGCTTATCCGCACATCCATATGGCAGATGGAAGAGCTTGCTGTCTTGCCTTATGATAGGGCAAACTAAATAGTTTCAAACAAGCGCTTTTATTTGCAGTTACATTCAAGTTCATATATAAATAAAACTCTGCATATATGTACACTAGGTAGAAAAAGTCTCCGCTTACTGGGTACAAAATTTTTTAAGCTAAAATATTATAAAAGTTTGACCAATTAATTTTTTGTGTTATTAAACCATACCTTTGCATTTAAAAAAATGTTTCAATAACTCAATAAACAAAAGCCACAGAGTTCATTGTCATTTTAAAAACAATTAATATCAAGAAATCACAATGATGTCAAGTAATTATAAAACGTTTAAAAGCTGGTGGCATATCCTCGAAATTTTAGAACTTCCGGTATACGTTTAGCAATGGAATGTACTAATTTCCTCGTATCTTCAGCCGAAATTGTACTCCATTCATCCAATAAAACGATCTTGAGCATTCTTTTGCTGGTAATTGTATGTGTGCGAATAAACGCTAATTCTGCTGTATGCTTAGGGTCAAAAAAACCGGTTTGGCAATCCTAATTTGTTAGCACTTTGCTTCATTTGTCAATTTAAAATATTTAGATAACCAAATTTATTGATTATATTTTTGATAAACTCAATGCCACCAACTCCACTTGCTGCCATACACCCCCTCAATTGAACTCCACCCCCACCATGCTTTACGGTTGAAGTAAGATTTCGCGTTTTTTCGCCCCACCATCTGTGTTCCTTTTATTCTAAATATACAAGATTTGGTCTCCTCCTTCCATAAAACCGATTCCCAGAAAGATATAGGCTTGGTTATATGTTCGTTTGCGAAAGCAATGCGTTTCATAAGATTTTTTAAAGAAATGAATGGATATTTGCGTGCCACTCGTCCATAATATCCAGCCCTTTTAATATTTTTCTTACTGTGTCGCTGCATATTGTTTTTTTAAATCATAGATTTACATCTTTTGCTATTTGGGAAGCGGCTAAACGCGGATTAACCTTTACAAGAGATATAACTTTGCGTGTTTTTCGTTCCAGTTTTTTGAAAGTCTGGGTGACATATCGCACTGATGACTCCGCTCTGTTGACAACTCGTCCAATTTCACGAAAGCTTTCACCGTCCTCCTTAAATATTAAAAATATTTTCCGCTCATCAACACTTTCTTCTTCTTTGCCTTCTGCACTCATTTAGACTAACGCTGAATAATTCGAAAAAATACACACAAATTGCAGATTTTTCCTTCGATTATCTAAATCTGTTTTATTGACAACAACGTACAAAAAATTTACAAGTCTTAAACGCGTGGAAACTATAATAAACTAATGTAATAAGCAGTGAGCGGACACTCTTTCTGCTTATTCTGTATACTCTTAACTTTGCAAACGCACATGAACGCGGCGACGCTATTAGTATGCGCATCTGATATTCTGAAAAGAACTTCAAAAACGCATATATTTTATAAATATTTTTTATTCAAACACATTCCACGAATTGGTGAGCGGAGACTTTTTCTACCTAGTGTATGTATATATAAACAGTTTATAAATTTGCATACATTGCATGTATGTGTATACATAATACGAAATATCCAATTTAAAACACTACTTTCGTTCAATTCAAGGGTGAAACTATTGGTCTGGCGCTGTTATGCAAGTAAAGGCAATTTTGAATTGATAAGTCAAACTTTAATTAAGCTGATATTCACTCATATCAGACATATGTCTATATTTACATAAAGGATATTGGCAGGTAAGATAAATTTGTGGGTATTTATTCCACTAGAGAGGTGCGTACACACAAACTAGTACAAATGTATTTTAAAGCTGTTTTATTTCAGAGGCATTAAAACCCAATTTTGGCAAACGTCAAGCAAAACTTTGCTGGAATTAGTGGCATATGTATAAAAAAAATAAATTCCGCATATTTGAAATAAATTAAAACAAGTAAGGAAGGGCTAAGTTCGGATGTAACCGAACATTTTATACTCTCGCAAAGTCAAATGGTATACTCGTTTGAGATTTCTTTGTGGATTGACTGATATTTTCGGTAGAAGGTCAACTATAGGCACTGGGGCCCACATATTTAGTACTTAGAGGCTTGAACAGTTTTGGTTCGATTTAGACAATTTTTGGCCGCAAGGTGGCATACTTTAATTGCCTTATTCACGCAAAGTTTTACCCCGATATAATCATTGTTACCTGATTTGCATAGTGGAAAGAATCAGATGGAATTGAAAATGGTGTTACATGGGAAGTAAGCGTGGTTGTAGTCCGATTTCGCCCATTTTCGCACTATGGCATAGAAACATGAAAAGAACGTTATGCACCGAATTTGGTTGAAATCGGTTGAGCAGATCTCAAGATATGGGTTTTCACCTAAAAGTGGGCTGTGCCACGCCCACTGTCTAATTTTGAACGCGGTTCCTATAAAGTCATCTTATACCATCTCAGAGATAAAATTTAATGTCTCTGGCGTGTTTAGTGCTTGATTTATCGCGCTTTTAGTAGTTTTTAACAGTACCGTTATATGGGGAGTGGGCGGAGTTGCCACCCGATTTCAACTATTTTCACACCGTCAATAGAAGTGCTAAAAACATTTGCTTCTAGTGAATTTTGTTATTATAGCATTAGCGGTTTAGGAGATATGCACATTAAACCTATTAGAGGCGGGACCACGCCCACTTTTAAAAAAAAAATTTTAACTGCAGATGCCCCTTCCTATTGTGATCCTGTATACTAAATAAGAGTCTTGTATCTTGTTGAGGAGCTTAGTTATGGCAAGTTATTTGTTTTTGATTAATGGCGTTTTGTGGGCGTGGCAGTGGTCCGATTACGCCCATCTGCAATACCAACCGTCTCACGGTACCATGAAATATGTCTACCAAGTTTCATAAAGATATCTCAATTTTTACTCAAGTTAGAGCTCGCACGGACGGACGGACAGACGGACGGACGGACAGACGGACGGACGGACAGACAGTCACCCGGATTTCAACTCGTCTCTTCATCCTGATCATTTATATATATATAACCCTATATCTAACTCGATTAGTTTTAGGTGATACAAACAACCGTTAGGTGAACAAAACTATTATACTCTGTAGCAACAGGTTGCGAGAGTATAAAAATTTACACCAACTACTTTTTCAAAACTGAAAATAAACGCAATATTACTATAGCTAAATTAATTATTTGCAATATACTGGTTTACCTCGTCAAAAGCCAAATGGTTCCAGCAAACCGGTGCCAGTACAATAATTACAGGAAATCATTAACTTACTTAGACGAACCGTTTGCGAAGGAATTATATCAAACAAGTAAGGAAGGGCTAAGTTCGGATGTAACCGAACATTTTATACTCTCGCAAAGTCAAATGGTATACTCGTTTGAGATTTCTTTGTGGATTGACTGATATTTTCGGTAGAAGGTCAACTATAGGCACTGGGGCCCACATATTTAGTACTTAGAGGCTTGAACAGTTTTGGTTCGATTTAGACAATTTTTGACCGCAAGGTGGCATACTTTAATTGCCTTATTCACGCAAAGTTTTACCCCGATATAATCATTGTTACCTGATTTGCATAGTGGAAAGTGAAAGAATCAGATGGAATTGAAAATGGTGTTACATGGGAAGTAAGCGTGGTTGTAGTCCGATTTCGCCCATTTTCGCACTATGGCATAGAAACATGAAAATAACGTTATGCACCGAATTTGGTTGAAATCGGTTGAGCAGATCTCAAGATATGGGTTTTCACCTAAAAGTGTCTTATACCATCTCAGAGATAAAATTTAATGTCTCTGGCGTGTTTAGTGCTTGATTTATCGCGCTTTTAGTAGTTTTTAACAGTACCGTTATATGGGGAGTGGGCGGAGTTGCCACCCGATTTCAACTATTTTCACACCGTCAATAGAAGTGCTAAAAACATTTGCTTCCAATGAATTTTGTTATTATAGCATTAGCGGTTTAGGAGATATGCACATTAAACCTATTAGAGACGGGACCACGCCTACTTTTTAAAAAAAACTTTTAACTGCAGATGCCCCTCCCTAATGTGATCCTGTGTACCAAATAACAGTCTTGTATCTTATTGCGGAGCTTAGTTATGGCAAGTTATTTGTTTTTGATTAATGGCGTTTTGTGGGCGTGGCAGTGGTCCGATTACGCCCATCTGCAATACCAACCGTCTCACGGTACCATGAAACATGTCTACCAAGTTTCATAAAGATATCTCAATTTTTACTCAAGTTAGAGCTTGCACGGACGGACGGACAGACGGACGGACAGACGGACGGACGGACAGACAGTCACCCGGATTTCAACTCGTCTCTTCATCCTGATCATTTATATATATATAACCCTATATCTAACTCGATTAGTTTTAGGTGATACAAACAACCGTTAGGTGAACAAAACTATTATACTCTGTAGCAACAGGTTGCGAGAGTATAAAAATGGGGAATTTGACCATATAGATTATGTGATTTGACAGCGTTGGCCACGAGTGTACAGTTTGACAGCAACATTATTGCTATGAGCTATACTAAGAGACATAGTGTAATATGCCTAACATATCTGTTTAGATACTAAGTGCCATGAAAATTTCGAACTAATTGATAGAAACCAATGGTTTTCTTACACTTTGCGAGAAGACTTGCAAAAGATCTGTAGTAAAATTGTGCATGCCATGATATCGTGAACGAAGATTATACGTTAAGAGATCATACATCCGTTAAGAAGAGTACTCAGTTATTAGGTATTGTTTATTCCCCATAGGAAGTTTGCGAAACTTTTGCACTTCAAAAATCTGTAACATATACCATGTGTATATTAAATGCTCATGGAACTGATATCTGGAAATGGTTTTCAGGATCAACTTTTTTAAAAAAATATAAAGAGGAATCTATTTCACCACTAGAGGGGCAATAGGTAATTGTTACAAAGCCAAGTATGAGATCTCTACTCCCATAGAGAATGATCAACATCCCAATTAAAACCAAAAAAGTTGCGCCTGAAATTAACTGTCCACGATCTGACGAAAAGTATATATTTTTATAACAAAAACTTTGAACAAAGGTAAAAATATAATTTATAAAACATTTATCTGTAGATAATTAGATACCACTATAAACGTGCAATATTTCATTGTTGATGTAAGTAGTTCAATGAATTTAACAGCTTTCTTATAATAACTTAATTCATGTGTTATTTTCACCTTTAAACTCATAGTAAAATTCACTACATCAAATGTATATATATAGATAATTGTGCTTGATTGAGTGTTAACTCCTCAGGACACTTAGAAGGTAACGTGCTTTCACCACGAACTATTGTAAAAATGTTGTGCTATAAACTAAATTTTAAGTTAATCTCTTTACCCCATTAAAACTTATACATCCTGAAAACAATTGATGATTTAAAAAAAAAACATAGTTTTACTTTAAGATATTCATCCCAACTAACTTATTTCGGTCAAGATGTACAGTTTATTAAAATTCGCCTTCGGTTCAATTATTATTCATCGTTTTTGAAAATTTCAAATGTTCTGCAGCTTTTTGACTAATATAACATCACTGCAGTTCAGCTTTTCTGGCCGGCAGGTTCGCGTTTGTTTATTCAAAACAAGTGACGTTAAGTTCCTTCGCATATATCCATTCAGTGTCACCGTTTTGTCCATGAAATATAAATAATTACATATATATATATATGTACATAGTTTTGAATCAAGTTATTATTTGTCGATTCGAAAACAGTATTGTTGTTGTTATTTTTATTGACGTTGCTGTGGAGTTGTTGAGAATTTTATGCTCGGCCTGATATAGATTATTCTATAAATACCTAAACTATAAACTTACACTTCTGTTATATACATAACCAAGAAATTTAACGACTCAAAAGGTGAAATGCCTTAGATTTATTCTTCAGATGGGAATATTTAAAATCGGCACTTTGTTCGCCGTTTTACTATTTGGTTAACTTTATATACATATGTATGTGTATTCAAATAAGTGAAAAACGCCTTACTTACCTGGATATATTTATGAACTGGAAAAATTTTTTGACAATTTTAGGCATTATCGTCTTTACATACTCTTCCGTACTGGAAGCGCTAGCTACAATAGATGGAACTCGATGTAGAAATCATTAAATAATTTTAACACATCTTACATCACGTAGCATAGTAATTTTATAAAAATCCTTTAGTAATTGATAAATTATCTTAAAGACTGCAATGAAATTTGGGATTTGTGATCAGGTTTTGTCTATTTTTAGGGTCTACTAATAAAGAACGATGATACTATTACGTACTAAATGTAATTGAAATCAGTCAAGTGATGTATGTATAAGGCATGATACTATTTCATCAAAAGCGCCCTTCACTTTTCATACCCTGAAAATGGAGTATTAAGTTTGAAACAAAGTTTCCAATAGGAAATGATCACATCACGAGCTGAGTCGATTTAGTCGTGTCTGTCTGCCTGTCTCTATATACGCGAACTAGTCTCTCCGTGCTTGAGATATGGTTCTGCAATTTTGCAGAAGGTCCTTTCTCAATCAGGAGCTGCTCATTTGTCCGAATCGCCGATATCGGACCACTATAGGATTTAGCTGACATGCAAACTGACCGATCAAAATCAAGTTCTTGTATAGACAATTTGACAAAATATCTTCACTAAATTTGACATAGATTTTTTTCCGAGGCAACGCTAAATACTCCGAACATATTGCTCGGATCGAACCACTATTTCATACCTTCATATAAGTAGCTCCTATACAAACTGATCGATCAAAATCAAGTTAAAGATCTTTATAAAAGATCGTTTTTTCCTTACTATGTAACTTTAACGACTTGAAGGTTGTTTGTATCAAACAAGGTGGTTCGAAAAAAATAGTAAACCGTTTTCCATTGGATGTAAACCGTTAGCCGAAATGCACCTGTTAAGTCTGTAGTTAACGTTTAAGTAATAATCCCAGTTCTAATTATATTATATGTTAAACCTTTCCTCAAAAAAATACATTGTTATTAAATTTATATACATATCTTCTTATAGTAATATAACTGAATGATGTGACTCGTTAGAGCAACTGATTCGGACTCTAAATTTTACGATCCACAAGTGCCTACTGAACACGTATCTAAATATTGGAAAAGGAATCCTTTTAGCAACTTTAGCAGTCATGTTGTTCATAGTGATATTTATAGACAGCGTGTCATTACAAACGTAAACCACTCTACACGTCCATACATATCATACATTTATATACGCAATAAATGCAAAAAATCGCCTCTTGAAAATATTTATGTTATTCGAATATTAATTATTTTCTGCTGATATTTCTCCATTAATTCTCTAAAACGTTATTTTTTTGCCAAATTATTGAATTGTTTATTTATTGAAACGGTTGAAAGATCAATAAACCAATATTAAAATAAATAAAAATATATGAAAATTAGAATTTTAATAAGTAACTGCTTATTATGCGGAAATAGTGAATATAAAAAAATACAGAAAATAAGTTCTGCAACATTATTGAAACTAAATTTTAAAAATTACTTTCAGAAGGAATTTTTAGTTTGTTTCGCTGCTGCATTAGGTTAGGATTTGAGGCTAAAAAGTCAGACGTCATGGAGATAACATTTGGACAGTTGTTGATGAACCAAAAGCCTCGAATATCCACAACAGCCTCGGATCTTTCACAAATTCTTGAGGTGACTAATCTCGATTCCAGCTGATGCCCCTGAATAACTAAAGGCATGAGATCCAGTATATTTCAATCTTAATCTTACGGATTTAGTACAGTTCAGAAGCTTCTAATTTGCCTTTTAACAAGATATTATGACCCTTGGTGTGCGGTAAAATGTTTAACCACTTCATAGAGATGCCGATTGCACAGTGACCCGTTAGAACAAAGAAACTTTCACAAAATGAAAATTAATGAAATATGAGCATTATGAGCAAGCTGTTCAATGGACCTCTTGTGAACTACACTGGGCCGGAGGGACTTCGCTGGTGGTTAACCAGCGCGATAAACTCCCTGTCTCATGAAATTGTGAACTCTTTGCAAACTCCTCAGTTTTGCAAGCTTTCGACGATTCTGTTTTGACCAGGATGACCAGGCCCCTACACGTCTTATCAATTAGGCTAAGCGCCCATTTACCCTCAGAGCCACTTACTTTCTATTTGAACTTCAACCCCTGCGTGAAAAAATAAATATATCTTTACCATGTTAATTAAATATAGCTATCTGAATTGGATGCAATTACCAAATATATGTAACATATATATGTATAATATACTATTTGAGAAATTCATTTTGCCTATTTTGTCTCGAATGCGTAAGGTCTATTGATTTCTGTTTATTGGGTAAATGCGTGAATGTTGACAACTTCCGCAACAGTATAAATCATGTGCATATGTGTTCATAATATTTGTTTGTTCATCCCTTTGCTGAGATTCACTTCGTGAAGTCAAGTGTACATGAACATTTCTTTTGTCAATTTATAGCTTGTTACATACAAATCTATTTTGCACCGTTATAGGCGGGCTTAAGTTCTTAACCAAGATACCACCTCTTTGAAGCTGTGGGAATAACTTACGAACAAAGTTTGAAAATAGTCTATCCGTTGACTTTGCATAAATGAATAGTGATGATTTCGGCTTCTTGGATTAATCTAGATCAAAAAGCTATGGGCATGTGTGGATCACTCTGAATCAGTTGGCTTGGATTCCTAACCTCGACAACTTAATACAGTAATAGTTCACTGAAAAGAGAGAATATACAATAAACACATTATTTAAGTTTGAAAGATTTTCATTGTTCAGTTTCAGCCGGGACTAGCATTCCCTTACTCGCTCTTTCTTTCGCATATTATTACATTTTTTGATTTGTCACGGCATTGTTATTACCTTTGTCTACAATCGTTTTCTCTCATCTTGTTCATGTGATACCAAATTTAAGGGAAGTTACAAATACTTGAGTTCGGAGAAAAGGTTAAACCAAAATTAGACATATTGATAATAACAAATTCTAGGAAACTGCCATTCATACTCTATCATTGCATTGGAATTTCAGGAATGCTACAACGGCATTCCATTATTCAGCATTTTGCATTCATTCACTGATTTAATTTCCACAATTCCTTGCTAGGGGTGCTTGAGGTTTCGTGTAGGCAAGCATAAATTGCAAATGTTTGACAGCAAAATTCTTTTGCTATTTTGACTCATTGGCGCACCCCATGGTTTTGCATTTTTTGTATGTTTGTGGGCATTCAGTGAGCTTTCTTCTCAGGGAGGGAATCAACGATAACCTATTAGAAAATAACGGAAGAAAAATTGCCTAAAAGTACCTTCGTCAAGTATTTAAATGCTGAACCGCAATTTGGAATCCTTAAAGCAATGTATTCAAGGGTAGGTGCTATCAAGGGCATTCCCTTATGGTGTCTCGAAAGAATCGCTTGTTCCTGCATGACTAACCCTTACTCCAAACGTACTAGTTTCGCCTTGTTCTCAAAAATGAAAGATTGCGTTAGTTCTGATGATAAATTGGGAAATTTAAAATTGAGAAATAAATTTGTAAGCGTAGAGAAAAGTTATCGACCTTATTTTGTGTCAATTCACTTTACGAGTTAAGGAAGAATTGTTACTGTGTGCATACCTTTTGTCACAAATTTTACAAAGTTCAAAAAGTAAAGCAATGATAGGTTGTGAAAACAGAAGGACTTCCTCATACTACAATGAGCTCATTGATAAGAAATAAGTACAAAAGTGAAAATAAAGTTTTCGGTGGTGGACAGAACATTGTACGTGTTAAGACAGCAAATAGCTAAGAAGTGTTTACTGCAAATGAATTCAATTGCGAAGCGCTGAATGGACAATTTCCAGTACATTAATTTCAAGAAACACTGGGCCAGCGAACTTACGATTTTTTAGCGCTGCAAAAGGCTGATGTAGCGAGTCAAAATTTAGCGAGTGACAATTGATACAGAAGGATGCGAAGGCAGAGTTATTTTATATCACTACTGTAGATATACCGTTATTGCCTTACAAACAGAGGTAAGAGTACATGTCAATTACTTGCCTGCGGTGGAGGTAGTACATGTCGTATCTTTGTAGTTGTACATATTATCACTATATTGAAAACGCAAAGCCACACTTGGTGACCTCCTATGGAGCCGCTGAGCAACAAAGCGATCGCAATAGCTATTGATTATTTGTCATTTGTACTATTTTCGTATTCCCGGATTAGAGAACTGCCGATTTTATCCTCATTGTATGGAAAACTTAGAAAAATTTAACATTGTTGTTAAATCTAATAAATGTAATGCTGCGTTTATGTCTTATCTCTCCGTGGCCAAAATGTTAGTAGTGATATTTTGTGTTGTAGAAAATTTTGGTTATATGAAAAATTTTTTGTTATACATAATTTATTTCACTTTGGTAAAGAAAACGTTAGTTAGTTGTCAGAATTATCAACCAAAAGGTATATCCCACTTCTCTTTAAGACATTGAGTTTTGGTTAATCTGGTTGGTTATGCAGCTGCTGGTTAACACAGTTTCCCAGAACCAAAGGGACGGTTTCCTAAATCAATAAAGGAAAGATCTTTAGCACCAATACAACTTCCACCGCAAGCTCAACGACTACGACTACTATGATAATAAGCTAACCTGCTGAAACACAAATATTATATTTTCAAACACAAGCATTCAAGTTCCAAATACCAGATCATCCCTCTGTAGAATTCGCCTTCTGCCGAACGGCGTTAACAAAGTGAAGCCCTTCAAAATAAACACGAAACTATCAACCCAAGAAGACACATAAGCTTCGACTTCTTATGGACTTATTAATCTGACTGGCGAGAGAAAAACATGCTTCACCAATAATTTTGCAACGAAATCGTTCATTCTTCTCATTGTCATAGTACCACGTTAATTTGGAGGTATACCCCATTATATAACACAATGATGGATTTCTAGAGTTCATCCGTCTGCTTCAAAACGTCTCTTCAATCTTTTATTTTCACGATTATTCAATATTTGATACATAAGCAGGTCACGTGCATTGAAGAATAAAAAATATATTTAAGTAGAGAATATTTTTCCAATATACAAGCGGTGTTAAGTAGACTTTAAAGAAAAACCGCAAAGCTTTCAATGAGTATATTTCATCATTTTTTTTTTTCAATATTTCATGTAGTCATAGCTTACTATAAAAATAATCGAGGAAGCAAATCACAACTCTGAGCAAGTGTTCGTGAATAATACTTGCCATAGACTATGTATTTTTAAGGTTTTCGAAATCCATCAATAAGGAAAAATTAAACGTTATTTCTTTTTTATTAATTCTATAGCAGAACAGTAATTTTGCGGCTCATATAATTGTAAACTGTGTTGTTTTTTGTTAGATGTCGCTTTTGTCTTCATTTTTACGCACATTTGTTATAGAAGTACATTTTGCAATTTATTTTCATAATTTGTTTGACGGCCAGTGGAGTAAAATTGAGAGTTAATGGTGAAATGCCAGAAGCAAGAGATCACCGCAATTCGTTGCGTACAGCAGATAGCCTGAGAGACCTGAAAAGTCGAACGTTGGTGTCGAAGAAATAACAAATGGGGTGGAATAGTGCTAAATTAACAGGCGGGTGGTACAATTGAATGTAGTATGACTGGCATGAACTAATACTATTGCATCACACTGTTTTCTGGTATTTTATTTATTTCAATAAAGTAACTGTCTGGTTGCAGAAGCTGTATGCTGTATGTTGTTTATGTAAATGTAGTTGAGCTATAGGTGCGTGATGAAATGCCATGCAAAAGTATTCAAGGTACATCACACTTTGACAACTGTTTGTTATTGTGTTTATGGAACTTGTTTTGATTATATGGCTTACAATATAGCACGTAAATATTATATGTTGCTATGAATGTTCATTTAGTATTGCTGTCACTTTGACATCTAAGAAATAGTTGTATTTTTTGTTGTGAAAGCAATAAGCGAGACGAGCATAGAATACATCACTATGAAGCGGCGGGAGCGTTCGACATGATTCATTGTGCTTTCGAAACTTTCTTGCCACAAGGCATGAGCTACGAAGCTTCTTCAATACTCCACACAATTTCCTTTTATTATGCTCTTCTTTTCCAGCATTCATATGTGATGCCGAAGAAATCAACGAAACTTAAAACACACATTTAATTTCGTATCACAGATATACATGTAAAAATATTGGTAGTTGTTAATAAATATTTAAGTTTATGACATTTCGAACTAAATAAATATATTATTATCCTAAAGATAAAGATTTATGAAAGATTTAGTGCTCCAATCTTATTCCAATTCAACTTTCTTACTTACTTTGTTTATCTATACACATATTTACATAAATTTTCTAATAATTGAATTGAGATGTAACTTAGTTTTGGAATAAACATTTCTTATCCTTATGTCTTGAGACAAATCCTCGAAAAAAACTAGTTATTTAATACAATACTCAAAAATTCTTTACCGTTTGCTGATTTCTCTGTGTCTCTGTGTCAAACTGTAAGAATGTAAAACCACTTAACTTAAAATCCGCCTGTGAGATTGTCACTAATTGTTTCGCATTACCCTTATATTTTTTTCTTAATGTTAAATTTTTCCTTCAAATATTAATTTTTAAGCGTTATAACGTATCAAATATTATAGCAGTTGAGTACTTACCTTTTGTTTGTTTGGAGAATACTCCAGATTATTAGCTTTTGTCAACAACGTTCAAAAAATAACTCCACTTGTAAATCATTGCGTAGGAAAATAGAGTTGTTGTATATATTATGCATTATAGATTACTAAAAAAACTCGGTTTTCCACTTGATTTGTAAGCGTTCTAAAAATCTTTGTAAAATTTCCTCAAGTACAATAGAATATCAAAATGTATTTATACTTAAATATTTTTTTAAAATTATTTTTGTTGTTTCATTAATATGCAGATTGCGCATTTTAATAGGTAAATTAGTTTTTATTTTTACACTGTATATTATGTTGACTTCTTCAATTGTTGTTGAACACAATCGTAGATCTGGTTTTTGAAACTTTCTGCAAAATTTGGAGCAATTGTGGACTAATAAAGAAGCTTTTATACACTTATCTACCATATATATTGTATATACATACATCTATTGGCTCATAAAATCAAGTATACATAGGAACAGAAATCTGCATAGGACCCAAGATGTTTTCAAATTGGCAAAAAAGTATGCCCAACTCATAAACAAACCTGTACCGTCACACGTTATGCTTTACCCCTTTTTTATTGCATAACTCATTTACTAACATTTGTACTAGTATACGAATATTCTGCAAAAATATATGGTATTCAGTATGGTGTAGCATTAAGAAAAATTCACAAGATTTGCTTTTTTAGCTAACACCACAAATTGATTTAAAAAAGCTATGGATCGGCGTACTTAAACGGAAATCACTATATCCTGCAATCGTATAAGAACCGGTAGTACGCTAATAATACAATTAAGAGCCTATATACCATACAATGACAGTAGTACCTACTAGGAATAGGGACTAACAAGCGCTAAAATTAGGTCATATATGTACATAAGTGCGATTGGATTAGGCACTATGGCGTTAGAAAGATAAGATTTCGTACTTAAAAATATTTTCAGATAGTTTTGTCATTGTTTGAACACGCGTCAAAGAGGGACACCAGCAAAGAGAAAATACGACGTATTTTACATTTTTCGTCGATTAAGGCGAAAACGCAAACCAAGGGGCTGAAAATTGAATAGTGTTTATGGTTCTGATACTGTAGTAGTCAATCATCCGTAATTTTGGTTTCGTCGATTCCGTTTCGGTAATATTAATGTTAAAGATGCACTACACTTTGGAAGACCAATTGTCGTAAATATCTATAAAATAATGGAAATCGTCGAGTCCGACCACTGTTTCGATTGCCCAGGCTTGATACAAAAGATTTTTTGGTGCCATTTAAATAAAACTGATGATTTTGCTGGCGAGAAACTCGCCAAAGAGAAGCTTGTGAAAATTGACTATTCCAGTTTTGTGCAAATAGGGACGGTGGTTCAATTACCTTCAAAATGCCAACAAGTAATTAAACAAAACGTTGCATATTTAAACTAAATCGTACAATTCTAACTATGCTAAAAAACTCTCAATTTAAAGCAAAAATAATAGATTTATTTTTCTAGACGTTATATAGCATACATTCTATATTTAACAAGTAAGGAAGGGCTAAGTTGTAGACGAACATTTTACACTGCCGCAAAGTCAAATGGTATACTCGTTTAAGATTTCTTTGTGGATTTACTGATATTTTCGGTAGAAGGTCAACTATAGACACTGGGGTCCATATATTTAGTACTTAGGGGCTTGAACAGTTTCGGTTCGGTTTAGACAATTTTTGGTCACAAGGTGGCATACTTTAAACTAATTATTCACGTAAAGTTTTACCCCGATATAGTCACTGTTGCTTGATGTGCATAGTGCAAAGTGAAAGAATCAGATGGAATTGAAAATTATGTTATATGGGGAATAGGCGTGTTTGTAGTCCGATTTCGCCCATTTTCACACATACATGACATAGAAATATGAAAAGAACGTTACGCACCAAATTTGGTTAAAATCGGTTAAGCGGATCCCAAGATATGGATTTTCACCTAAAGTGAGCGGTGCCACGCCCACTGTCTAATTTTGAACGCGGTTCCTATAAAGTCATCTCATACCATCCCAGAGATAAAATTTAATGTCTCTGGCGTGTTTAGTGCTTGATTTATCGCGCTTTTAGTAGTTTTTAACAGTACCGTTATATGGGGAGTGGGCGGAGTTACCACCCGATTTCAACTGTTTTCACACTGTAGAGGTTCTAAACACATTTGCTTCCAGTGAATATTGTTATTATAGCATTAGCGGTTTAGGATATATGCACATTAAACTTATTAGGGGCGGGACCACGCCCACTTTAAAAAAAATTTAACTACAGATGCCCCTCCCTAATGTGATCCTGTATACCAAATAACAGTCTTGTATTGTATTGCGGAGCTTAGTTATGGCAGTGGTCCGATTAGAATTACAGATCATGACATATAATGTTATATATAATACATATATAATATATATATATTATATAATATTATATATATGTATTTTATAGAGCTTACAAGTTGACATCAACGCTCAAAACATAGAGAAGGAAGCAGGGAGAGCTCTGCAAACTTCTAAATTTCGTACGGTATAAATAAAGTTTGTTCTACGCCACAAACAACACGAAAATACTGATTCCGGTCTGTAATTAAAAAAGGGGAACTTCATGTGGTCAGAGAGCATTGTATATTGGGATTCGTTTTCCCCGGTATTAGTCAGAGGCACGAAGAAGTTAGAATTTTCAGTAATTTTTTTTGCTATTAAATCATTTTATTTTACAAAAGTAGTAATATTTCATTATTACACAACGTTTTGACTTGAAATCACGAAAATATCATTAAAAAAAATTTTAATTTTCAAATTTATAGCTGACCCAATTCCAAAAAAAGGTCCCTGCGGTGGCAATCATAAGTCCTTTGAGATTCATTTAAAATCAATCGGATATAAAAAATTAATTTTATAAATAGATAATCCTGGGCCTGATCGAAGCTTTTTTTTAAATTAACAAAATGACGGTTCAGGAAATTATTTTCTAGATTTTTGGGAAAAAATCGACAGTTAATTGGTTTTAAAAAATCGAAATTAAAAAAAAAAAACAAAAAGCTTAGATCAGGCCCGAGTTTATTATGTATTCTAAAAGCTGTATAGTTTTGAGAAAAACGCGATGTGCCCGAGCGCTCTTTGTTATTTGTCGAATAACTCAAATAGTAATTATCGTATTAACTTTAAATTTCAGAGAATATTTTGAAGATATTGCACTTAACGAAAATGTAAAAAAAAAATTTGATTATTTGAAAATTCTGACTACCCCTAACCGCTTAAGACAATCAAGGAAATTGCGACAAACCTTTTTAAGTAATACAAGTGTATACAAAGGTAACTTTTTGCGAAAAAACAAAGATAAAATTCAATATACCTAAAATTTCCTTGAAAATGCTAGTGTGACTCTGCGATGTCTTCAGAGCAAGGCAAACGAAAGGAGTTTAGAAAACCAAAAACAATAACACAATATTGCAATTAAATAGCACAGTAACAGGTTGCTGCGGAGCACCGCTTTAACAACGGGCATCGTCGGAATCATCCATTTGTAAACACACACAGAACCCCACTCAAGTCTACAAGTAAAATGTCTCGTATTTTACATTAATGTATGCTGCTTACTGTTGCAACGTGGTCTGGATGGCTCGTAATATTTGAACTTCGTTATACAACTCAATGCAATTGAGGACTAAAGACTCTAGCGAGCAATTTATGCTGCCTTCACATAAGTAAATATGCGGTTCTAAATGTATTGCGGTGCTCCTGTGTGTATGAAAGTCACATGAAATAATCTAACTGTGTTTTTGAACCAAGCAGAGACCTTCATTGTTTCCGAGTTTGCTTAATTTTGATACTTACTTACTTACTTACGTTACTAGTTTGCTTTGAAATGTTGCTGTGAGTGTAACGTATTTATACAGAGTAAATTTGGAATTGTTGAGATAGGTATCTCTATTATAAAGAGACGTGTACAATGATAATGCCCCTGTCCGTCCGTTCATCTATCCTTATAATGGATAAATCATGTAAAATTTCATTTACACCTCTGAAAAGTAGAAGTACCCTCTTAAAAATTAATTAAACAGGTAAATAAATACTTCCTTTCGCTTTATAAGACATCTTCTAATCTCCGTAAATGCGATTATCTAATCAACCAATATATCGTCAAATAAGGTACTTTCAGAACTAAATTCATGTGACAATGACATATAATAATACAATAGACACGTTTCTAAATTCGTTATACCTCCTTCTAGCATCCCATGTTAGCATTGTATTTGAAAGTCTCGGAAATACCTCGGACAAACAATAATAAGTGTGCTCGCAAGCCAAATCAGTAAAATTTATTCCTAGTCGAGTTCGTCGCCCTTTGAAATTTGTGTGAAGTTTGAGGGAGCCCTGGTAAACAAAGTGCCGTATTTGTTTGTAAGTAAAATACTGATTTTTCGATTTCTGCTATTGAAAGCCATCGGTTATACATATGAACTTTTAAGTCTTCATTAGTTTAGATTTACTATCGCGGTTTGATCGTTGAAATTATTGGATAAGCGGCTTTTGAAATCGATTTTATTAAAAACAAAAGTTCTCATATCTCGGGTCAAAAAAGTTTTTAATTTAGCATTTTCATTCGTTTGAGGCTCTTTTCTATTCGCGATACAAAATATAAAAAACACACCGTGGACCGGTTAAGGTCGTAAAAAATTATTTACTTTAGTTACAATATATCAAGTGTAGAATAATTGGTATGTAGAGGATTGAGATCGTCGTCGACTTTTCTCATAATATAATATATGAAGAAATACAACTGCTTGCTTGGCAATCTCTCTTTCATATCGGGGGTCCATTTGAATAAAAACCTTTTTCTTCGTGGTATCTTATACTTTCCATTATTTTCGTTTTCTGTCCAATTCTTTAGTACTTGGAGTTTTCAACTAATACTTAATATGATTCTATTTACCAGTTGTTTATAATGAAAAGAGCAGGAAAACGAACTAGTTATAGTGTTAAGTGCACCACAACCAAATCTTTTTGGTTCTAGTTTGACTCCTTCATTGGTATGACCGCATGATTCTATTTACAATAAGCAATAAAACTTTTAGTTTAATGGAAAGTGGTGGCTGGTTTCTGCCACAATTCAATTAGTCAGCAAGCTAAATGCAGTGAATTGCAATTATTGTTTAAAAGGGTCGGTCCGAAAGCAATCAATGGCTAGATTAATCCAAATTAAAATAAGGTATTTGCGGTTCATAAATGCAGTTGACTTAGATACATATGTTTACAAAAGCTTAACGGTTTAAAAGTAAAAAAAACTAAACAAAACAAGTAAGGAAGGGCTAAGTTCGGATGTAACCGAACATTTTATACTCTCGCAAAGTCAAATGGTATACTCGTTTGAGATTTCTTTGTGGATTGACTGATATTTTCGGTAGAAGGTCAACTATAGGTACTGGGGTCCACATATTCAGTACCTAGGGGCTTTTGGTCACAAGGTGGCATACTTTAAACGTATTATTCACGCAAAGTTTTACGCCGATATAATCATTGTTGCTTGATTTGCATAGTGGAAAGTGAAAGAATCAAGTGGTATTTAAAATGGTGTCATATGGAAAATAGGCGTGGTTGTAATCCGATTTCGCCCATTTTCGCACTATAACATAGAAACATGAAAAGAACGTTACGCACCGAATTTGGTTGAAATCGGTTAAGCAGATCTCAAGATATGGGTTTTCACCTAAAAGTGGGCTGTGCCACGCCCACTGTCTAATTTTGAACGCGGTTCCTATAAAGTCATCTGATACCATCTCAGAGATAAAATTTAATGTCTCTGGCGTATTTAGTGCTTGATTTATTTCGCTTTTAGTAGTTTTTAACAGTACCGTTATATGGGGAGTGGGCGGAGTTGCCACCCGATTTCAACTATTTTCACACCGTCAATAGAAGTGCTAAAAATATTTGCTTCCAGTGAATTTTGTTATTATACCATTAGCGGTTTAGGAGATATGCACATTAAACCTATTAGAGGCGGGACCACGCCCACTTTTTAAAAAAAATTTTAACTGCAGATGCCCCTCCCTATTGTGATCCTGTGTACCAAATAAGAGTCTTGTATCTTATTGCGGAGCTTAGTTATGGCAAGTTATTTGGTTTTGATTAACGGCGTTATGTGGGCGTGGCAGTGGTCCGATTACGCCCATCTGCAATACCAACCGTCTCACGGTACCATGAAACATGTCTACCAAGTTTCATAAAGATATCTCAATTTTTACTCAAGTTAGAGCTTGCACGGACGGACGGACAGACGGACAGACGGACAGACGGACGGACGGACAGACGGACGGACGGACAGACAGTCACCCGGATTTCAACTCGTCTCTTCATCCTCATCATTTATATATATATAACCCTATATCTAACTCGATTAATTTTAGGTGATACAAACAACCGTTAGGTGAACAAAACTATTATACTCTGTAGCAACAGGTTGCGAGAGTATAACTAGCTGAGCATCTCACCAAGAAGTCTCCCGAATAAGCCGTTCAAGATAGTGGCTTGGAGATGGAGTTGACGTGAAGCTTCTTAAAGAATTTAAAAATACCAAACTTGGTACAACTTAGTATTCAATTTTGACGTCAATAGAAATTCTGAAATCATTTGCTTCGTTGTTGCCGTTGTTGAGGGATAAGTGAGCATTTAAATCATATTATTTTTTGTGAAAAGGAACGATAATTAAAACTGTGTGCAAACAAAACCATGTTCTCCACTTCATATGCATAAAAATGTTAAATTTTTATATAATGAATTGATAATATTATTAGAAACTCACTGTTTTTTAAATCTAATTTTCCATTTAAAATTTCATTGTAAATCAAACAGTTTATTTCATTTCGACACACCCTAATATACATATCCAAAAATTAGATTTACATTCATATGTATGTACAAACTCACATACTGTCTTAAATGTTTGACTTTCGTAAGCTTATATTTGTAAATAAATAAACTTTTTCGTATAACAGTGAATTCTCACTCCCACACATGCGCAACGAAAAACAGTGCAAACACATACAGTCGCCAAAAGATCTTATATCTCCAGCCAGGTAGTTCAGAACTTTATGTTTGCAGAAAATATCGGTGAAATTCTTTCGAAAGTTTGACGACCGTAGTCTAACTGGGAATATGCTGATAAACTGCTGGTGATGTGGATACTTGCTAATATATGGATGTTCATATACAGATATTCGCATATAAGCATATACATAGGTATATAGATATGTATTTATCTGGCAGTTACAGTGCAGTGAAACACAAAACTAGTCAGGAAAAATAAATATTTGCAACTAGAATATCTCAACTAAAAACGAACTAATCGGCAAGTCCGTATATTTTCAATAAAACCACGAATAACCTCAAAAACGTATAACTGTTCCTGAGTAACCGATTATTTTCGGAAAATATAATAATGCGAAAAACTTAGTTCGACTCTAAATGCAGATAAAAGTGTTTATCAGTTTGCTTTATTTTAACACATCGAAAAGCACAAAATCAATAAATGCCTTTGGCGACTTACAGTTCACCAAAATAATCTGAGCTAACTTTTGGATATACATACATACAACTGAGCTAACTTTTGGATATACATACATACAACTGAGCTACAGTAATAGTAATTACACAATGTGGCAACATATAAAATATCAAAGCTTATGAGACGTAGTTTATTATATAATATCATTAGGTATCAATTTAGTTACATTTTGGCAAGTGTAAAGGTTATTTCACTATTATTATTTTTAGTTTTTAAAAATAGTTGTCATACTTATATATTGATTAATTAAGTATTAAATTAGTTAATTGTTACTTTTAACGGACAGCTGAAAAGAGTGCCACATATGTAGTACCTGTACGGAATAAAGTTAGCAACTCCCCACCTCTCACGCACAACAAAAGCGAAGCTGCCATCCCTTGTGTTGTTTATACATATATCAACTATTCGAGGAAAACTTTCCTTAATTGAAAATTTTCGGCCTGTAGATAGCTGGACATTACCTAATTTTATTTCCATTCTTTCAGATTTCGTTTTTTAGATAGATGCGGGACAAGCTGAAAGGTCGCCGTTACAATTATTCCATATGTCAATAGTATTTGTGATTCTGGATGAAAAATTAAATACTCAACAAATTTTAAGGAAAAATTTGCGAGTGATATGCTAAGAGGTCGGTGTTGGTATTTGAGGTGTCCTGATTATGAATTTGAGCTCAAAAATTCTCCGTCACGTACAGCTATTTTTGTCATTTTAGTAAACGGTGGTGGTTTGAACCCTACACCCCTTGACTATAACAGAACTGTAAACTAGTGTTAGTGGGTGTCACCTCGTCTCAATAATATTTTAAATATAAAATTTCTTTGAACTCCTCGATATGAATACCAATGTATAACATTACTGTATATGTGGTAGTCCTGTATTCTTCGCAGCAGCCTAACTTCCATGCAAAAAAAAAATAGTGGCAAAAAATTGAATTATAAATAAATTGAATCTTTCTTCATATACTTTGCTTTATATAGTTTATGACACAGTAGTTGTTGTATCCTCCCAAAGAATGCAACGTAAACCTTATATTAGGGGAAGTAAAAAGTTCGTTCGGTTTTTATCTAAGAGATGGCGTTATTGTACATAGTATTAGTGTTACGTGTCGCATCATGTCATACTATACGGCGCTGAAAACGTGTTTATTCGCGCTAAAAGTTTGTCTTTGACAGTTTTTCGATTGATTGACTCAGTATGTTGTGAGCGCGCGTCAAAGATGGACACCAGCAAAGAGAAAATTCGCTATATTTTACAATTTTTCTTCGATCAAGGCGAAAAAGCAGCCAAAGCGACTGAAAAAATTAATTTAGTTTATGGACCCGATACTGTAAACGAACGTGTAGCACAAAAGTGGTTTGGTAGGTTCCGTTCCGGTAATTTCGATGTCAAACATGCACCACGCGTCGGGAGGCCTGTCGTCGAAAATTGCAATAAGACCATGGAGATAGTGGAAACAGACCGTCACGTAAGCACTTATTTAATTGCTGAGGACCTAAAGATAAGCCAGAAAACCGTTTGGAACCTTTTCCATAACCTTGGATTCAAAAAGAAGATCGATGTTTGGATGCCACACGAACTAGCGCAAAAAAACATGATGGACCGAATTTCCATCTGCGAATTGCTGCTGAATCGCAACAAAATCGACCCGTTTCTGAAGCGGATTGTGACTGGCGATGAAAAATGGGTCACTTACGACAACATCGAGCTCAAACGGTTTTGGAGGATTGATGGCCAGGAAGGTTTTGCTATGTGTTTGGTGGGATTGGCTAGGAATCATCTACTACGAGCTGCTCCCCTATGACCAAACGCTCAATTCGGCCCTCTACTGCCAACAACTGGACCGCTTGAAGGCAGCACTCATCCAGAAGAGGCCATCTTTGATCAACAGAGGCCGAATTGTGTTCCATCAGGACAACGTTAGGCCACACACGTGATTGGTGACGCACCAGAAGCTCCGGGAGCTCGGATGGGAGGTCCTAATGCACCCACCTTATAGTCCGGACCTGGCACCAAGTGATTACCATCTTTTCCTGTCCATGGCGAAGAGGCTAACGGTGAGAAGTTAGCCTCAAGAGAGGCCTGTGAAAATTGGCTCTCCGAGTTTTTTGCCAATAGGGACGCAGCCTTCTACGAAAGGGGTATAATGAAGTTGGCATCTCGTTGGCAACAAGTTTATGACCAAAACGGCACATATTTGACTTAAATCGGACAAAAGCACACAAAGTCATCATCTTTTGAAAAATCAATAAAAAACCGAACGAACTTTTTATTTTACCTAATATTTCAGTAAAAGTTTTTATTTAAAAGCTTTTTAACATATATATATATTTATATTAATTTAAGATATATTTTACTTACGTATAAGTAAACAATATAAACGGGGTTTAATTATTTTTATATGTTACCTTCAGCAGGGTATATTAAGTTTGCCACGTAACCTTTGTAACACTCGTAATGTCGGGGATTTACAAAATATATATAATATGTCGATTTTGCTATGTTCGTTCTATTTTCACCAAAAATCTGCTCATTTATCGGAAGGATAAGGATAGGATTTCACAAAATTTTACATTGATCATTATCTAAAGCAATAATGCAATCACTGAAAAAATTATTTAGATCACATCACCATAGTATATAGCTGCCATACAAACTGAACGATCAGAATCAAGTTCTTGTAAGGAACCTTTTATACAAAAAAAAAAACATTTTTTATCTCATGTCGTTGGAAGTGAGATCGTAAATCCCGTCCTGAACTTTGACAGTTGAGAGTTGAGGTATGAAAACACGAAATTTAAATATATAGATGTGATGCATATTGGTATTAATTATACCCTGAACAGGGTATATTAATTTTGCCACGATAAATATAAATGATCACCGTGACGAGCTGAGTTGATTTAGCCATGTCCGTCTGTCTGTCCGTCCGTCTGTCCGTCCGTCTGTCCGTCCGTCTGTATATACGCGAACTCGTCCCTCAGTTTTTGAGATATCGATCTGAAATTTTGCACCTGTACTTTTTTCACAAAGAAGCTGCTCATTTGCCGGAACCGCCGATATCGGATCACTATAGCATATAGCTGCCATACAAACTGAACAATCGGAATCAAGTGCTTGTATGGAAAACTCTTTCATTTGACGAGGTATCTTCACGAAATTTGGCACGAATTGTTATTTAAGCCTGCCATATAAACTGAACAATCGGAATGAAGCGCTTGTATGGAAAACTCTTTAATTTGACGAGGTATCTTCACGAAATTTAGTTATTGCTTAAGGCAACAAATTATTCTCCACAGAAATTGGTCAGATCAGATCACTATATCATATAGCTGTCATACAAATTGAACGTTCGGAATCAAGTTCTTGTAAGAAGATAAATGTTGAGTATTTTAATTTAAATGCACAAAAGTTTATATAAGCTTTATAAGCAGGCTATTTGTAATAGTTGGTCGCGGATTCGGGGTAATCTGCGAGTGCAGAGGTGCAACCGAACGATTTACATGTTGCGATAGGCCATTAGGTATAAGGGTTAGCTGCGAATAATAAATAAGCAGTCCCAGACAGCCTTTAGTAGCTAGGAGGAAAGTCTCAGAAAATCGCTCATAAATTCTGGGTCCCAACGATCCCAATGTCGCTACTTGCGGGTGTTTTGGCGATATTCAATAACTGTTACCAATAATCTGTGCTTAAATTCATAACCAACCCCCACATGAGCTAAAAGGCTCATATCGTTGGCACAGCGTTGGAGGAGCTCCCAGTGAGCCAACGGTATCGTCCATATCGTCAAGGAAGTCTACTATTACTATTTTAGTTATTAGAGGACGGTATTTCCTACTAAGCTCCCGCTTTGTGCTTATAACTATTCCGAGATATCTACTACATCCAGTAAGAGTTAATTTCAACACGGATCAAACCGTCAAGATTGAAAAGTCACCAAGAGGAAGCGTGTATCAAGAGTCTAACAGCTTCAGCAGCCTGCACAACGGATTTTGAGACGCCAAATGCATGTAACGCTAACACGAGTTCTATAACAGAAACTACTGAGGCAATATGCTCCAGTGAGAGATACATAAAATGATGACGATGAATTTTAGTTTTCAATCTTTTATCAAAATAAAATCTATCCCTTTTTTATTTAAAGTGCAGTAGTCCATCTGGACTAAAGATATGTTGCATTTTGCAATCATGTGAAACCATCACCAGAGAAAGGTAAGAGAAATAGACTCTGTACGTATCTCTCGGAATAATGACAAGTACAGAATTGAGTTATTAAGACTATTGTACTAGATTTTATTTCTTCTTTTTATTCTTCAACATTGCCGAAACTCTTTTGGTTCTACAGATTTTTATACATACATAAAATAACGACGAAAGTAGGTAGTAGTAGTTTGTAACATTTTTTATTGTGCCGATGTATGACATATTTTGCGAGAGAAACTAATAGTGTTTGAAATACTAATAAGGAGGTAGATGAGGTCGGTTATAATTTGGTAGTACGAAGCTGCCTTCGAACGACTGTTGAATTTTTATATGAAGCTTTTTAAACAAGAAAATTTATTAATTTGCCGATGTTATTTAAACCGAATGCAGCTGTCTAATTGCACTTGATGAAACAATACTTTTTAAGATCCGACCAGCTGGTATACAAAACCTAGATATTAAAATATAATATAATTCTGTTCGAAAATGTAAAATAAATCTACTAAAAATTGTCAAATACAACTACTTTTTGAGCTTTTTTAGTTATGTTGATAATCATAATAAAATAATAAATAAAAATCCTTTCAAAAATTAAAAATTATTCGAAGATTATTATTATTTTGTAACTAATGATTATCTATAACATGTTATGTAGGGCAAGCTCTTAAAATTTTATTATTGGATCAGGTTAGGTTTACGGTGGATAGAATTGTATCATTTAACAACCTATTCTTGATAAAAAGAGGCGTAGTTATTTTTCGAGATAATGCTATATATATGGCAACAAGAAGATCTACCCGAAAATCTTTCAAGGACTTAAAATCTTATATTTTTAAATGCCCTAACAAATACCTAGATTCAAATTGAAATTGAAAATATCTTAGAGATTCTGTTGTTGCAGTAAATCTTGAATTATTTTTTTTTTATATCTTTGCACCTTATTAAAAAAAATTACTAGATTGGGTTTTAAGTCAATCCAAATATACAGGTTGCCAAAAGTTGGTTAAAAATGGAGGAGCAGGAGTGCAACCAATGTTAAGTGAAATGTAGTACGTTGGCGTAAATCACTGTCAGTTATTCTATATCCCGGCAGGAGCTTTTGATTCAAAGTCCATTATTTCCCAAAAAAAAGGTTTTATGGAGCTCTTCAGAACTAATTCTTTCAAATATTTAATTGTTTAAACATATTTTTAAAACTATCGCATTCAAAAATTCTAAAGATTGCTTTATGGTATACTTATAAATACATCTGTATGTCAAAAGATAAAAATTGTCTTTATTTGTAAAAACTTTAACTAAACTTGTTTAATAGACCGATTTGGAATAAAAAGCTACTTGGTATTATGTCAAAGATCGAGCTTAGTCGTTGTTAAACATTACGAAATTTCTTTAACTTTATTTTTTACATAATTTCTGCATATGCCTTTTGCCTATAGATAATAACACAAATATATGAAATCATTAATTTCACGAGTTTCTTACTTTATATTATATATAGAGCTGTAAAAATTCTGGAGCAAAAGCTCGCGAGAGCACGACATTAATAATATGGAATAAAAATATAAAATATTTTGATTTGCGTTGTTTATTTTTTGTTTTTGTACTGTTTTTTTTTTTTTTTGCAAATTATTAGATATGTAAACTAACTAAAAGTGGTTGTTTAATTGAGACCATATGTTTTCACGTACCTATATGAAACATTAATTAACATATGGTATTTTTCACGTCTAAATTTGATAATAACACAATTGCCTTAATTTGCTATCAACTTTATAACTGATAAAAGGCTGAATTTTTTTTATTTTTATCATATATACATATATTGGTTTTTGCGACCATTCTTCAATCACTCCACTTAACACTTTGATTATAAGGAAATACATTAATATTATCAGCTCCAAAAAGTAAGAATCTACTTATGCTTGAGGCACCTTTAAATGCTGCAATTACTTTGAAGCTTTGTAAAAATTCACTTTATTATAACACGAAACCGTTGTGTACTATTGAAATATGTTTTATTTTTTTTTTTAACCACATTAAGTAATAGGTTATGTTCTGCAAGAAGACGTGCGTTTTTTTTAATTTTCGGAATTCACTTTATATGTAACTTTTTCGCCTGACGCGTTCACGCATTTACGCATTTACGTTTTTTCACCTCTGTGATTTGGCACTTCTTTGCTCAACAGTAACTCCAAGCAGACCCGTCGGCACGTTCGGCTACCATTACCACCAACTTCAGTAGTACCCGTCAGCACAGCAACAGGGTGCACTTAACAAAGGCGAGCCATCCATGGTAGTCAAAGAACAAAATGAACGAGTCGAGTCACAGAGGCAGCGCCAGCATGGCAAGAGCGGCCAAAACTGCACGCATTACGCACCCACACCAATACCGATACCGAAACACACTAACGCAAGCCGTGGCAATGACAAGCGTGCAAGTTGCCAACCGGAGACGGAGACGGATCACACGTATATACCGTGTTTTCGAAGCCGCGTTCATTGAGAACTGATAAAAGATATCTAAGCGAATAGACACGAGACATTACAAATATGTTACCGTTATTAACAGACCAACAACAGTGCAAATAACAGTGGTAAACCAGCTGTGTGTACATTTGTACAATAGTGAGAGTAATGTTATTGTATTTGTTCATATACATACATATATGTACATATTTACAAATATAACAGAACCATATATTGAGTAACATTGACGTAGTAGAATTTTGTGGAAAATTTTATGAACTCTGCTTTGGTAGCAACAAATGGGAATACAATGAAATGGATAAGTAAGTACATACAGGTACACTATTGGAAGCCAAAATAAAGCGGAAAGGATCATATTCTTTCATTGAGAAATGTAAATGCCAAGAAACAAAAATAACTCTAGTACAAAAATGTTTCCTAACTCGCTAGCAAAGCGTGAAATAATGCAATAATCTCAATATTTTAAGTTGCAGAGTACGAAATTTTTGATATTATTGCAAATTAACTAGCACCTTTGCAGTAGCCGCTAAGCAAGCGTACACCAAAACTTTCATTATAGTTAGCATCCGGCTGGGAAAAATAGGCAACTGAATATCTATCCGCCATTTTTAATGTATTGCGTATTACTACCTTCGTTATAGTGCGCAAAAATGTCAAACTCAGGAAAATGCCAGACCAACAGAACCAGTGGCCCACGAATAGTTTGAATATCCTCATAAATGATTTTTCAGATTCATTTAGCCAATACCAACCAACTTTAGGAATTCTAACACAAAATAGAGCAATGCTGCCAATTACTTCAAGAAGCTTCTCAAAAATTTAAAATCAGGGATGTTTTTAGTGTTTTAAGTATACTGAAAGTAGTAGCCATTCGCAATACCAAATACTAACCGGCTAGTAAACCGGCAAACACACACCAACTACCTCATATAATGCGGGAGTAGATTAAATTGGAAATTTTTATATTTTTTTATGAAGAGCAATGTGGACCAATTTTTTACAAAAGTTGATTACTAAAACATCTGATATCAGCATCCACGAGTGTATGGCTAAAATGCGACAAACTAAATACAAGCATATGTTAAATGTAAATGTTACTAATTGTGTTGTCAGCAAGTTTTTCTTAAATATTAAGAATTACATTTTTCCCAATCACAGATTAGAAAAATTTCCACAAAAAATTTCAATACTTTTTTCGTATATTTCCCAAAAATTCAAGCGAAGCAACAGGCAATAAACACCAGGAGAGAGCTTTGGAAAGAGCCAGAGAGTAGTGTTAGTAAAATATTTCTAAAATTTCCTTCCAGCACATATATACATACAATTGTGTATGTATTTCCAACAAGCCTGCCGGAGCTTGATTGAACGGACCTGCTTATCAGTAACCAAGCAACGAGCAAGCTGACGTTGTTCGCACGCATTGTTGTCGGAAAATTGCTAAATACCTTTTCTGTCGGTATGCTAACTGTGAGTTTGGCGCAGCTTGCAGCCATCGATGCCCGAGCCGAGTATAATTTAATTACTACCCGGTATGCAACTCAATCGCAGCAGCTCTTTTGATGTCTCGTACACTAATAATAAGGATGTGAATTAAATTATTGGCGGTAATTAGTGGTCTAGTGCCTATAGCATGGTGCACTTTTGATTCTCAATATCATGTTCACTTATTTATATTTATTTCAGAGCCCATATGAACAAATTTTGACATTGCAGAAGGAAGCGCAACTTCATATGACATGTTAATTGTGAAGAAATATAATATATACTTTGAGATATCTCGATTAAAGAAAGTAAATGAAATAAAATATGTAGGGAGGAAACAGTGGTTTTGGCACCAATGTTTGACCCGCTGAACCAGTTTTTATTACATTTTATCAAAGAAAGAAGATCAACTCAACATAAGAAAAATAGTTTATTTTGTGCAGTTTTAGTCTGATATATTGTACATACTTGATGTATATATCGTTTAAAAATAATTTTTGGGCTGCAAAGCTAACAAAAAAGTCGACTTTTTTATATAGGGTCTAAGAACGATGTAATATTAAAATTAATTAAAACACTCAAGTTTTGTCAAAATGAATTCTGTTTTTTATGCAGATAATTTTATGTCATATATGATTTGAACAAAATGTTGGCGAAATGGCAACCACGCTATCTCCACCCGATCACGCCAACTATCGATGACTCGGTGCTGTTTTTCGGCTGGAATTTCGCTTATAGTGCGCTAAATGTTGTCTTCGAGCTTCTCGAGCGTTGCTGGTTGATTGGCGCAAACCTTAGATTTAACAAACCTCTAAAGAAAATAATCAAGATGCTTTAAATCGCATGATCTTGGCGACCATTTGACGGAGCCATTTCTCGAAATTAACGAGGCGCCAAACTTTTTCATTTCGAATGAAATAACGTCCGATAATGCCACTCCACAATTCGCACCAAAATGTCAGTTATTGGGGATGCCATTGCTTTTCCTAAACCACACGAGGACTTAACTCATCCCGATACCGGCAATTTTGTTTGTTGACGAAGCCATTACGCCAAAAATGGCTCTCATCTGAGAAGATGATTTTTCGATGAGCGTGAATTGTGAATAATCTCGTGAAATCTCATGAAATGACAAAGCTTACTAAACGCAATGACAAAATTCAACACAAATTCGTAAAAAAACATGGTCACCACTGCCTCACATCATCACTATTGGTAGACGCTGTAGAAGTAGTGGCTACTTTTAGGGGTAAGATTTCGGTGGGTGAAACTTGATCAGTGTCAGGCCAGTTAAAAATATTAGCAAACAGATTTCTAGTAAGAGTAAAGAGTAAAAACATTAGTCAAACAAAGTAACCCAATCTAACCGCTGTGTGACTGCGAAACCCTTCTGGATCAGAGTAAAATGTAGGCACTGTATCCAATATTCTGAGCCGAAAACAAAATTTACATTCTCAATTTTTTTTCGTGTGAAAAATGTCTGTTCTTTGAGCAAAATATTGGACACGTGTTTTTTATTTCGACTCAATATAAAAAATTTTGGAGTTATGCGTTACGAAGAAAAGTATTTCATTGCAAAAATAACTACTCGGCCTAAAGTTTACGATTTTTTCTCAACTATCCAATAAGAAATGCATTAAATTTGTTCGACTTTTTTACAAACAAAAGGTACATTTTATAAACAAATAATTGGTTTTTCTCAATTGGGAACAATTTTTATAATTATTTTTTTTTTTATTGAAATATGTGCATTAAGCTCTTCAAGTACAAAGTTTGGAAATTTGTCAAAATCACAGTTTTTTCTTTTCACTCAGAAATTTTCAAATCAGTAACTTAAGAGCCAAATTTTTGTTTCAATAAAAATAGTTCCAAATTCAAAAATAAAAATTTTTGTTTATAAAAATTTACCTTTTGTTGATAAAAAAAAGTCGAATATATTCAACATATACCTCATTGGAAAGCTGAGAAAAAATCGTAAACATTAGGCCGACTAGATATTTTTGTAAGGAAATGCTTTTCTTCGTATACGCAAATGTTAAAAGGTACTTTATATTTAATTATACATTTACACATACACAATTTATACATTTACACAAACTCGTATACCATATATAAGTAAATATACATATATGAGAAATATGCTTTTACGAATCCCATCCCCAAGTATTGATAGATGTTTAGTAAAACTAATTGATTATATTTATCAATTTAACGCACATGAGATGCTACGATTGAGACGCCCGCTAACATTCTATGTGCGCTATGTGTAATCTATTGTGTTAGTTGTCCTAAAAGTACAGAATTACTATGGACGCACATGCGAGTATTCAGTAAACATAATGATGTTACAGTCTGGCTGTGCTCAATCAATTCGCTTACAATCAAGCCGCTGGCTTCGGTAGGTTAATAGGATTATAGCAGCTCAGCTAGAGTACACGTCATACTATATATACTAGGTGTGTACTATATGCATATATACTTACATATTGCAATGTGTACATTTTGTAAGTATATTAAAATGTCCGAGAAGTGACGAAAATTTTTTACAAAACATGCATGTCACAAAAATATTTCGCGCTACTTCATTTATTGTAGCTATATTTACCATACATACATATGTACATACATAACACCTACATGTATCAATGGAAAGAAATAGTTTTGCTTGAAAAAAAATATTTCTCATCAAAATACCCTTTTTATACTTGAACTAAAATGGCTGTTAAATGAATTTTATATATTGTACAACAATTAAAATTTTTCTACGGTTATTTAAAATTAAACAAACAAAAATTATATATGTATACCAATAAGTACATACTAAAGTATCTCTCTACAGGTATATACACGAACAAGTCCCTCATTTTTTTAAAATATCTATCAGAAAAATTTGATAAAAGGACCTATCCCCAAGAAGTTGCTCATTTGTTGCAACCTCTACAGCATCAAGTCCTTGTGTGGAAAACTTTTTCACTTTACAAGAGGTTATCATCCATGGCAATGGTACAATATCCAAACACATTGTTGAGACCGGACTACTAAAACATATCCATAGCTGTCATACAAGCTAACCGATAAAAGTTTATTTCTTGTATGTACAACTTTTTTATTTGAAAACATGTCTTCACGAAATTGACAGTTTTAGAACTCGATGGTTAACAAGCAATAGTTTTTCTCGGCTCAAAAAATTCCGAGCGTTATGCAGTCATTCTAAACGAGTGAGAAAGAATCAAGCTAAGCTAAGCAAAGCATTGCCACTTCATGATATAGAGCTAGTCAGTAGCAGAGTTAGGGGAAGATATTAACCCAACGTTAGTCGTTACATGCTTACATAATAGCGTTTGTACCTTACCAATATGCAGTGTATATATGTAAAAACATATATTGGATAGTCTAGGAAAAGAACCAGGTAAAACCATTTTTGGTGTCCTCCCAAATTTAGCCTCCCTTATCTTTTATTCTTGAACTATAAGAATTTATTTCAAAGATAAATGCGGTCAATCGTCACATTACATTTCTTTGTCGCTCAGTATGTATGTTTCTTCGCTTCTGACACATGTCCGGCAGCGCCAACAGCGTGTAGCGCAAGTCGCTCAAACAACAAGTGCTTGCGTTGCAGTTTCAGTTAGACATGGCTTATTTGATATTGATTTAGATAAACTATAATCAGTTTAAAATTTTTATAAAATAAGTCATTTGTATAGAATTTAAAACATTTACAACTCTCTTAAACATGATCAGATGGGTAATTACTACTTTTGGTAAATACAGATCTCTGAGAAGATAGCACTTGCAAGTCAGAAAATACGCGTTTTTTGTGAATTTTATTTAAGATGCATTTTATTTAATACATAAATAAACAGTAAGGAGAAGCTAATTTCGGGTGTAGCCAAACATTTTATACTCTTACAACGTGCCTCAAAGGCACTTTTTATGCAATGTTTTATCGAAATATATTCATTGGTGCTTGATTTGTGCACTGGAAAGTAAAAGAATCATATGGAAATTAAATTGTGCTATGGGAAGTAGGCGTGGTTGTAGTCCGATTTCGCCTATTTTCGCAATAGGACACAGGAACATCAATATTATGTTTTATACCGAATTTGGTTGAAACTGGTTTTGATCACACCCAAAAGGTAAGCGTTGCCCCGCACATCGTCCAATTTTGGCACCGGCTCTTATAAAACCCTCCTGTATCATCCTGGGTGTAAAATTTAATGCCTCTGGCGCATATAGTTATTGATTTATCGCACTTTAAATAGTTTTTAACGAAACCGTTATATGGGGAGAGGACGGGGTTATAATCCCATTTCATCCATTTTCACACTGTCGGTAAGGGCTCTAATAGGATTTGTCCTAAGCGAATTTGGTTATTGTAGCTAGCGGGTGGGGCCACGCTTATTTTTTTTTAATTTTTAATTCATATGTGCTCCTTTGCTACTGCGATTCCCTGTGCCAAATTACACTTATATATCTTAATTTAGTGCTTAGTTATGGCAACTTAAAAGTTTTAGTTTAATGGCGGTTTGTTGGCGTGGCAGTGGTCTAATTACGCTCATCTACGACCCGTCCTCAGTTTTTTTACTCAAGTTATCGCTTGCATAGACAGACGCACAAATGGACAGACAGTCATCCGGATTATAGCATATAATACTCTTAACTACCGAATATGTCGGTCAGAGTGTAAGTTATTTAATATATCATTTCCAGAGTATAATAGTTTTGATCACATAAAGATTGTTTGTATTCCCTAAACCTAATCGATATGGATATGGAGCTATATTGTCTGAGTTACTACTGTCTTAGCTGTCTGTCCGTCCGTCTGTCCGTGCAAGCAATCACTTGTTCCTTGGCACCCAAAGGAGGTTGGTATTGCAGATGGGCGTAATTGGACCATTACCACGCCCACGAAATTTCAATAAATAAAAACCTATAAATAAATAAAAATTTATACTGCTTAGATCGGCCAAGATGTGAGTTATCTTAAAAATAAGCGCATTCTTTCAATAACAGTGTATTTGTATACCATCTTGCAATATAGGTATTGCTACAAAATATAATAGTAGTGTTCGTACATGGGCGGAAACGGACCATGGGCGTGACCTTGCCCTCTAATAGGTTTAATGTACATATCTCTCAAACCATTCAAGCTACAATAACCAAATCCGACAATTCAAGTCTTATAAGAACCTCTACCGATAGTGTGAAAATAGATAATATCGGATTATAACCCCGCCCTCTTCCCATTTAACGGTTTTTTTTTTAAACTAATTAAAGCGCAATAAATCAATAACCAAATGCGCTAGAGACATTAAATTGTGACAATCCTATGTCACTTTGTGAAAATAGGCGGGCTCGGACTACAATCACGCCTACTTCCCATATAGTACAATTTTCAATTCCATATGATTTTTTCACTTTCCCGTACATAAATCAAGCACCAATGAATATATTCGAATAAAACTTTGTATTAAATAGTGACTTTGAGGTATTCTTGCACGTTGTAAGAGTATAAAATGTTCGGTGGCACCCGAACTTACCTTTCTTTACTTGTTCTGGCTAATATGGATGAAATCAGGTAAAAGCTTGCCCTATCTCCATTAAACTAACATTAGGGTGTTCAATCATCCGGTTGCCTTTACTCCTTATATATTAGTGATGCTGATGATGATGAAGATTTTTCTGTTAAGTATATGCAGTAATACCGAAAATAGATAAGGTCACCTTTCTCTCCCATAAACCTAATTTAATATTTTCAAGCTCCTGTATTGGTGAATATGTAAGATATCTTTGCAAAATCAACCGAACTTATAATATTCGATATACAATAGCTTAATTCCGAAAATATGTGAAATTTATGTACGCATTACCTGACTCGCATATATTACATATTATATAACGATTTTCGTTATGCTAATAAACCTAACGCCGATTATGTCGGTCTGTGAATGAGTTATTTATTTATAATATTGGTTGAAAATATGTAATCGAGCAATCTAGAACGTTAAAGTCAAGACCTTTTTCTGCCCTAAAATATTTCTGACTTTCCACTTGACTTGAATGGAATTGTTTTAGACCTTGGACTAAACCTCATATCCCTAATAAGAAAGTGATAATTTACGGAAAGCTTTAATTTTTTTATTCCATTTGAAGAAAAGTGCTGCAGAGTTGCATCGAATGCGTGTCGAGGCATATGGTGATCATATATGCTCTATCAAAAGCAACATGCAAAACATGGTTTCAACAGTTCAGAGATAATGCTTTTGATGTGAGAAACGTGGAAGATCACTAAAAAAGTTTGAAGACGCCGAACTGCAAGCAATATAGGATCAAGATTATACTTTGAGTCAAAAGCAAATGGCAGGAATGTTAAATGTTGCACTAAAACATTTTCAGACCGTTTGAAAGTTATGGGAAAGATCCAAAAGTGTTGAAAATGGGTGCCACATGAATTTAATGAAATGCAAATGGAAAACCAAAAAAATACTTATAAAAGTATACTTCAAAGACACGAAAGAAAATCAGTTTTTTATCAAATCGTCACTGGCGATTAAAAATGGATTTATTTTAAGAGTCCTAAACGGAGAAAATCAATCTGAACAATGCATTGATCGAAAAACGACCAGAATGGGCCAGAAGACACGGCAAAATAATACTGCTACATGACAATGCACCTGCAAACAGAGGAAAATCGGTTCACGATACACTCAAAGTAATTGGCTGGGAGATCCTACCCCACCCGCCGTATACACCAGACTTGCACTTTCCAATTACCATTTGGTTTCATCGAACGATTGGCTGAGCAGCACTTCGATTCCTACGCAGAAGGCGAAAATTGGTTCAAACGACGAACATTATATTGGCGTGGTATCCACAAAATGCCAGAAAGGTGGCCAAAATGTGTAAAAAGCAATGGATTATTCCTACCATTAATCATTTCCAAAGAGAATTTATGGAATTGTAGTAATGGCGCAACTTCTGGCAATGAAAAATGTACATTAAAATCACCCGTAAGAATTACCGGTGGTTCACAAATCTGCGCGTTTTGATAATGGCAATAAAGCTTTTCCGATGAATAATTTGATTTCCCTCCTTTGCATTTGGTGATAGATAAAAAGCTTTTAGAATTAATTTCTTACTATTTGGGGTAGAATTTGCACACTTCTGCACATAAGTCCCAAATTGTTGCTGATGTTGATATTGTGACATCAGTCACACTTCAATAAGGAGCTTTTATTCGCAAATGAGGAGTAACAACGTAATATCTGTCCTTTGCATTACGATGGGCAACACCTCCCAACAAATTCAAAATTTGGTACTTGTACATCGCTCATAAACCTTTCTGATAACATCAAAATATTCGTATTTTAGAAGGCTCGATCGATAAAATCATTGGCGTGTGACAATTAAATAATAATATGTTTTAGTAACGTACCTTCACATAACCTCGACTGCTCAGCGTCCCCTGAACGTCCTTTTCACTCGTTTTACTTACATATATTCAACGACGACAATATTTACATACACACGTTCTTATGGGCACAGTTATTTAGACAGCACACAACGACGATGGCACGACACGACAGCGAAATTTTCTTGGTCGGCATATGTCGTCTTGAAGCCAGCTTCTTGAACATTTTGAAGACGTCAGCTACATATCAAACAGCTGATGTACACAATTTCGTTGTTGCCGTAGTAAAAAGTAAAACCTTTTACGTGAATGAAATTTAAATATTTTGTACAAAGTGAAATTTTTTGTGCAAAAACTAAGTAAATTGGTCGATTTATGTCATGATGATCATGACATATTAAGCGACACTACGAAATCTTATCACCCCTATTGAAAAACCCAATTTTTATAAGTAGGGACGGCGCAAACACCATTCTCTGCTACCAAAAACTACACCCACGAGTTATTCGCATTACGGATTATCGCACACAAGCAGCCTTACAACTTATTTAAAATAGTTGAGAATTACACAGTAACAAGATATTAACGAAAATTATAGTGGTGATTCGGAATGCTTCTTGCTTTGCGCGCTGAACGAGTTTGAAAGAATGCGCTTGATAATTTTGCTGGTATGTATGAATGTACAGTGGCGAGCAAAACCGTTCGGATGTGCGCCACTTTTGCATTCTAAGAGCTGTAAAATTGTGTATGACAGCTCAGATGTTAGGTGTAGTGAAAATAAATCTATTATTTTTCCTACAGATGGTTGGCAAAAATCCCCCACTGAACCCTCCCCGACTGGACGGTGCCGACTGGTAATAGATACCACAGATTCACGACACAAGCGGGGACGAGCTGGTAACAGTCCGCCCCTGCCGTAGACGTGAGGAATCTAGCTAAGGTTAGACTTCTTATCTGTGTGTTCGATGTTCCTCAATAGCACAGCATACAGATAAGGAGCCTTAACAAAAACAACAAATAACGAAAACTAAAAATCGGAGAGAGCCCGGATCTCCAGGAAAAAAGCCGGAGGGAGCGAGTTGCTCCCATAAAAGAGCAGCGTTTGGAGCGAGCTCAACAAACACGAAGAGGACAGGAGCGAAGCTTGGTCCAGAAGACAAGGCAAGCACTAGAAAAGGGGCAGAAGCTAAAGCTGGCCCACAGAAAGTGGTAGCGCCGGAGGCAGCCAGACCCAAACCCTGCGGCCAAAACACGGCTGAGAAAGGGGGAGGGAGGGGGAGGGAGGAGATGCCAAAGGGGCTGCTGCCGGAAGTGCATCCGCCAGGGAGTGGCCTGCATTTAGCATGCAGGACCCGTCAAAGGCAAAATATGCGGAGAGACGACGCGCCGCATACTTACTAAGGTTGGTAGAGCTAAAGCCGCCAACGAAAGAGAAGCTAACGAAGGAGCTCCAAGCATCGATTGACTGCGCGAGAGCAGTCATACCCAACTTCAAGTTGGAGCCGCTGAAGAGGCAAAGCCGTCAGCTAAGAGACCGAAGAGCAAGGGTGTAACGCCCGCAAAATCATTTGCAGAAGTGGCCCGGAACCGAATTATCATTGGCGTTCTGGATGAGGGAGATCCCGAAGGAAGAATCCGCAGAGCACAATGGAAATGGGTGCAGGCTGCGCTGACAAATGTGGCGCTGGAAGTGCTATTAAGCAATCCGGGTCCGCCACCGTCATGCGCACCGCAGCCGGACCAAATTATGCAGCTCATAAGAGCCTGCAACCCGAGCCTACCCACGAAAGGGTGGAAGTATGTCAAGACATTTGAGGACAGCGTAGCAGAATCTGGCGTGGAGACCAAAAGGGCCACGGACGCCTTACAAGTCGGACGCCGATGCTGCAGACCATCTGGCATCGGGGAAAGAGATATACGAAGTAGAGGAAGATCCTATGGAGTCCTCGAGCGACGCGGAAAGTATGGAGCAAGGTGAGTGTTCTTCTACCGGGTCTGAGCTTGCGGCCAGACTCTCAAGCTTGTATACTGAGAAAGAGCTTTTAAGCGACTCTCAGGAAGATGCAGATATAACAATAGTTAATGCGTCTTCTACAAATTAATCTCCATCATAGCAAACTAGCTTCAGCAGCCCTAATTAACCGCGTAGCAATGGAACAGCCTGAATTTGTCCTCATTCAGGAGCCATGGGTTAATGGAGGGCGTATTTGCGGACTGAGGACGCCGAACTATAAGTTGCTGATGGCTAACTGTGAAGGTAAACTCAGAGCCTGCATAATGGCAAAGAAAAACCTTAATGTTTTTATATTACATAATTACAGCAACAACGACACAGCAGCAGTAAGCTGAGAAACGGGCTCAAGCAGTTACCGGCTAGTGTCGTGTTATATGCCGTATGAGCAGGAGCTGGTGCCACCTCTGATGGTAAAAGAGGTGGTACGGGATAGCGAGGCATCCAAGTGCATGACGATACTTGGATGCGACTCAAATGCACATCACACAATCTGGGGCAGCACAGATGTAAACGACAGAGGTGAGTGTCTCTTTAATTACCTACTAGGTACTAAGTTACTGGTGTGTAATAAGGGAAGCACGCCAACATTTATTACAAGAAACCGACAAGAAGTGCTGGATATCACACTTGTGTCGGAAGAACTAATTGACATGGTAACCCAATGAAGGGTTCTCGAAGAACATTCCTTTTCGGATCACCGATATATCGAATGTACAATAGAGGAAAGGGCCGATAGAGGCATTAACTTTAGGAATCACAGGAGAACGAACTGGCAGGTGCACATGCAAGAGCTAGAGAAACGCATCCCTATGATTCTACCGTTTCAGCCCAATAGCAAGGAGGATCTAGATATCCTCGTTAATCGACTCACGGAATCGTGCCGGCGAGCACTAGAAGTGGCTTGTCCAATAACACGAAGCAGGGGTAGAATAAGGCCCCCTGGTGGTCTCTAGAACTTAAAAAGCTACAGAAAGAATGCAGAAAGCAGTTCAATTTAGCTAAGCAATCCCAAGGCGAGTCAGACTGGGATTATTATTACAACCTCCTTAGGTCATACAAAAAGGAAGTTAGGAGAGCAAAAAGAAATTCATGGAAATCGTTTTGCAATGATATCGAGAACACGGCGGAAGCGTCTCGACTTAGGAAAATAATGGCACAATCGGTGCATAGTATCGGTTATCTTCAAAAGCCAGACCAAAGTTGGACGGTATCCAGTGAAGAGTGCTTGGGGCTACTAATGGATACACACTTCCCAGGCAGCTCTGAGACCCATACTTCAGAATATACTCAAGACAGTGGAGCAGAAATGAGCCCCACTCTTATAAACATAGTGTCAGAAAGCAACGTACGCTGGGCAATAAACAGCTTTAAGCCCTTCAAGTCGCCGGGATCAGACGGTATATTCCGGGCTCAATTGCAGCAGTCGCAGAATTACATAATTGCCATTCTTAAGGGGGCGCTGCAATTAAACTATATCCCTTCGCTTTGGAGGAAAGTCAAGGTAATATATTATACATACCAAAGGCAGGCAAAAGCTCGCATACAAGTCCAAAGGACTTCAGGCCAATTAGCCTCTCCTCTTTCCTTCTAAAAATCCTGGAAAGACTAATAGTATTACATATAAGAAATAAACTGAAACCAGAAAAGTTGGCTGGTTCGCAGCATGCGTATTCTAAAGGAAAATCCACAGAAACAGCACTAAGCTCTGTGGTGGCGGAGATTGAAAAATCTCTGGAAGTCAAAGAATACACTCTATTTGCCTTCTTAGACATAGAAGGAGCCTTCAATAATATCCAGCCTAGGGCCATACTGAGTGTGCTTAAGGATCTGGACATCTCTGAACCTCTCAGGAAATTAATTGAACAGATGCTCACGAGCAGGTCAATAATTTCAACGATGGGAGCGTCAACGATGTGCAGATCTGTCCAAAGAGGTACACCTCAAGGAGGCGTGTTATCCCCACTTCTCTGGGTCCTGACAATGAATAAGTTGCTGATGGATCTAGAAAAGAAGGGGGAACATGTTGTGGCCTACGCTGACGATGTGGCAGTATCGGTCAGAGGCAAATTCCCGAATACTCTCGCAAACCTTATGCAAACGATATTGGACGATATAAATCGCTCTGCAGTATCGTGCGGATTAAATTTAAATGCTGGTAAGACAGAGCTCGTATTGTTCACCAGAAAACATAATGCTCCAGAAGTTACGGCGCCAATAATAAATGGTTGCAGACTAACAATTGGAGATAAGGCAAGCTACCTGGGACTAATCTTAGACAGTAAGCTTTCATGGAAACAAAACTTGGATGCTAGGGTGAAGAAGGCAGCCACAGCACTCTACACCTGTAAAAGGATGGTGGGCCCCAAATGGGGACTTACACCTCGGGTAACTTATTGGCTCTATACAGCAGTTGTCAGACCAATCATGACATACGGTATATTGGTATAGTGGCCAATAATGGAAAAGAAATACGCGGTAAAGCGTATGGAAAGCATACAGAGAGCAGCCAGTCTTAGTGGAGCTCTTAGAACAACGCCAAGCCAGGCTCTTAACGTCATTCTACATTTACTGCCAACAGACCTGTTCTGTAAACAAGTGGCAGCAAAGTCAGCTCTTAGACTGAGGGAATCCTCCCAACTAGTCGCATGCAACAAGGGGCATTCAAGGATACTCAGTATATTCCCGTTCCTACCCAAAACCACGGATTTCCACAATCCAATAGAACGGAAGCTACATTCGGTCCACAATATTGCCTTCCCCACAAGAGAGAAGTGAAAAAGGGGCGAGGTGGACAGGAATACAGGAAGTAGCATCCACACGGATGGATCCAAACTGGATCATCGAGTGGAAGGTGGTGTCTTTTGCGCAACATTAAACACCAACATCGCCTTCCGTTTGCCAGACCACTGCAGTGTCTTCCAGGCGGAGATCACAGCAATAAAAGAAAGCCTAGTGGTATTGACAAAAAGTGTGCTCACAACAAGGAGCATATATGTAAGTATATATACACGGATTAGCCAAGCGGCCTTGAAATCACTCAAGTCTCTAATGGTTTCATCCAAGCTAGTGAAAGATTGTCTTGATCTATTAGAGAATCTGACATCCTACTTCACAATAAACCTGCAATGGGTTCCAGGCCATAGCGATATTCCTGGTAACTGCGAAGCAGGTGAACTAGCCAGAACAGGCACCACTTTGCAACTAACCCCTGAAAAAGAGGGTATCTTTATGCCTCTGGCAATTTGCAAACACTTAATCAGCGAACATGCTATAAATATAACTGAGTCTCAGTGGAGACAATCAATAACCTGCACAACGAGCAGACTAACGTGGCAGGAATGGAGCGTGAGTCGCACAAACCGACTACTAAAATTTAAAAGGAATGATATAAGAACTCTGATATTAGTACTAACAGGTCACTGCCTAATTGGTAGACATGCAAGTAGGCTAGGTGTACCATACAACGACTATTGTAGAGGCTGTCAAGAAGTAGAGGAAGAGGAGACTGTAAAGCATCTTCTATGCGAATCTATATAGGAAAAGAATCGCAACTATCGGTCATGGATTCCTTGACGACGTATCAGAAGTTGCTAATATAAAATTATTTGTACTGATCAACTTCATCAGGAGCACAGGTTGGTTCAGAGAGGAGACGATAGAGTGAGGGAACATTAATCCTGGTGGTATCACAATGGGCCTCCTATAGGCCTAGGTGCGTTATTGGACAGCCACTCTACCTACCTACCTACCTTTCCTACAGTTGGCGTTATTTCTCTGTCAGATGGCATTAGAAAGATGACATTTCGTACTAAAAAAGATTTTCTGACAGTTTTGTGATTGATTGATTCAGTTTTGTTTGAGCGCGAGTCAAAGATCGACACTAACAAGGAGAATTTAGCTATATTTTACAGTTTTTCTCCGATAAGTGCGAAAACGCAAGCCAGGCGGCTGAAAATGTGAAAAACATTCATGGTCCTGATACTGTAACAGCCAATCATACGCAATTTTGGTTTCGTCGATTCCGTTCCGGTAATTTCGATGTCAAAGATGCATTACGCTCTGGAAGACCAATTATTGAAAAAATCGATCAAATAATGGAAATCGACGAGTTCAAAAATCGATTACAATTGTCCAGGACCTACCCATTGCACAAAAAACCGTTTTAAACCATTTGAATAAAGTTGGATACGAAAATAATAATTAAAGCATTCGATTTCATGAAACAAAATGGATTACTTTTTACTTAATTACGCTTAATATTATCAAATAGGTTTATTTATTTATTGTAAAATAAAATAAAATAATATTTTATATAAATTTTCATTTACAAAAAAAAAAGACATACAACAAAAACTGAAATAAACTCATTAAGTGCAGTTTTGCTCGTAAAAAGTAAATGGCCTAAAATTACATTATTTATTATTTGGTCCAAAGACCTTTGTGTTAAATTACATTTTTTATACGTCTCGTCAACTAAATTTTCTATTATTTCCTTAGGTATGCTTTTATATTCGATTGTACTCTCTTCCATAGCTCATCCGTGATACTCGGCGCTGTTCGGTATATGCACAATCTCCTCTTTACAATAGCCCACAAGTTTTCAACCGGTTTAAGGTCGAAACTTCGTGCTGGCTATTGGATGAGTTGAAATCGTTGACATTGGCGCCAGCGAGTACCGATTTTGGCGGTGTGTTTCATATCGTTATCCTGTTGAAAAACGATATTTTCCTTACCACTTAGCTTTTGAATCAACCATTTGGTATACGGGGGTTGAGTTTATACCGAATCTTGAGGTATCGTCTCTCTTGCTCGTATTGCGGACAATGGAACAACGTATGCTCTACATTCTCAATTGTCTCGCAACCACAATTATCGCATATATAATAATTTCCGTGTTGAAAGCGTTTCAAATATGCTTGGAAACAGTCATGCCCTGTGAGAATTTGAGTTAAATAAAAGTATTGGGAATCAGTCGAAACGTCCGACGTCCTTTTAGACTGATTTCCCATCGTCTTTGCCAACTCTCCACCGTCTCTGCTCGAGCATTTCCTTTACCGGTTCTGAGTGGTTAGTCCATGACTGACTTTTTAGTCTCTTTGGCTAAGAGATCTAATGGGTGTAAGCCCGCAATTACAAGGGCAGCATCTTCTGACACTGTATAAAAAGCTGAACATACTCTGAGTGGGCAAGTGGCATAAAAGGAAAAAGTCACGTCAATAAGATTTGGTTTCGAGTGCCCATATCTCGGCGCCATATAGAGGACGGACTTCAGGTATTAAGCATCATTTGGGTTGAAGCTCTACATGTTTTCGAAAATTTTTCGCAAGTGTAGGCTAAGTGTTCTTTAAAGAAAAGTCTTGATCAAGAACAATTCCTAAGTATTAAAGTGCTGGTTGTGTAGTTATACAAGTACTAACACCTTTTATACTGAATGTAGCAGTCTTTCGAGTTTTTCTGACTAATTGAAGATATTGTTACATATTTTGATTTTGATTTGTAAATGATCCTTGTGGTACACCACCGGCGAATTCATATTCCTTATAGCCATAGCATATGCAGAATTCTTTCATTAAAGTAACTTACGATTATTTTGTAAACTTTTTGGGCAGTCATAATGCTATACCAAGATGCTGGGTTAAAAGTATTTTTAACGTCGAGTGTTACGACCTTGCAATATTGCATTGTGCCGCCCTTCCTTGCTTTTCTGAATCCAAATTGATTCTGGGATAAGTCGCCAGCGTCATCGATTGCTTTGTTTATGCGTTGGTGTATAATTCGCCCAAGGATTTTTCCAGCGGAGTCCAACATGTACATTGGCTGGAAATGGGAGAGGTCTGTTGAAGACTTGTTTGGTTTTAGCAGTAATATTAGATGCTGCCTTTTCCATAGCTTAGCGAAGTTACCTTCTATAATGCATGTGTCATACATAATTCGGAAGGGGTCTGTGTTCTAAGTAATCGCTGTTTTCAGCGCTATATTAGGGATTCCATCTGAACCTGGGAGGCAAATACTTGTAGCAACTATAGATATTAACATCACTAATTGTTGCTCGAACAAAGCCATTTAAAGGTTAAGGGTTTTCCTGCTGCGGAGAGTTGTATTTCCATATAGCCGTTTTATTCCTAGAATTGCCCGACCAGTTGGCACCTTCAACGATTTTATAGCTTCACTGAGTAAAGCCACACCGATCTGCCACTCAAGAATTGACTGTTTTAATAGGTCATGTACTGATTGACAGTGGTTTAGGTTAAGTTATAAACACTTCATATTCATTTTTGTGTCTGTGCCGCTTTCTTGTATATCGAGCATCTGACTCCCAATGTATGTATGTAAATATGTATGTATGGATGTATGTACATTAAATCTTGAATGCATCTTAATTTTAGTAGAGACCGCTTTTGGCTATTGAAAATTGCTAAAAACTAGAACCTTACATCTTAGAACTTAGCTGCAATTTCGTAAAGAATGTGGCAACTTTTTGCACTCAATTTATAAATTTTACAATACAAGAATTTTCATACTTTTTTGCATGCACTGCATGTGGCGTCTTACTAATGTACAATGGTCCACATAAATATTTCGCACAACACCTTTTACACATAAGTTGTACATTTGTAGTGTATTTCTTACGATCTCATACTTGTTTTTATATGAAAAAAATAGAGAAAAGAATAAGCAACAACACCCATATCTATGAAATAAATTACATTGAGTTTTTAGAGCTCATAATGTTTGGAAAGGATAATTTAGTCGACGTATTGCTAGAAAATAACTTGAAACAGATAGCTGCAAAGATTTAGTAATGGTTCTAGAAGGTACATAGCTAAAATAATGGAATATATATTGCCTATAGATGACAAAATGAACAGGTAGATTTATTTGGCCATTCTTAAAATAAGTGTACATTCCAATTATAAAAAATATATGTATACAGAAAAACCGGGGATTGTTCCAACATGACATTGACCTAATTGTGCTGTTAAAATGCGGATCATTTCCAATATAAACCAACATAAACCCGATAGGTAATATATGAATCTACCTCAAGGATAAAGTTTGGGAATATGAAATTTCAAAAAGTTCTTTAAAGGCCTTTGACCGCGAAACTTTGTTGAAGCTGGTAAAAGCTTAGAGGCTGATTGCAGTTACCAGGGATACCAATTTGTACAATACAGTGTATTAATGATGCCTCAAAAGCAACAGTATACATACGTACTCGTATATGGTATGCTTGAAAAAGTATCATTTAATTTTTATACAATTAAAGAAATAAATAACTGTTTACACACCTTTTTTTATCAGAACTAGTTGTATATTAAGCCCCGCCTTACGGTATTATTTTGTATTTATTATTACTGGGGTTGTAATGTTGTCCGAGATTAGATGCTTTGGCACGAATACTCGTATGTCTATGGTAAGTGCATGCACTCGCAACAATGTCGACGCAGCGTCGACAATTCCGCAAAACTTATTTCGTTTTTAATTAAAAGACAGAAATTGCTCAACGCCAAGTACTTAGAGAGTAAATAATACAGAGGAAATCCATTTCCCATCGGACAAACACCAACAATTCATATACAAACCAACTAAGGGCGACAAATATTTCTTGGAGAAAATAAAAATGGGGAAGGTAAAGCAAAGGGCTACTTAGTGAAGTAAGAAGAGGGACGTTAAATACTTACAATGATGAATGTGTTTGGTTTAAACAGTATGTACAAAAGTATTTTTCAACCAATCAAAATTTCACGTAGAATATTATTTATTTAACAGAAAGATAATTATAAATAATTATATAACAGTTTAAAAGCACTATTAACGAAGGCTATCAGCCTTTCAAGTAGAACAAATATTAAATAAGCTATGAACTTTTTCTTCACTCATCAAACTCAAATATCGCCGGGAACTGTTGTAGAAGCTATGAATTCAATGACATTTAGGAGACGAACAATTTAACTACATAAATGCACTTTCAAATGCATTTCGAGTTTTAAAACCAGGTGTAGTATATATACAAAATTATATAAAAATGATTTCTCTGTACACTCACAAATGACATTACAGAAATATAATTAGAGCCAAGAGGCGACCAGCCTCTTTAGAAACCAAACTGATTTTTAGAACCAAAACTGCTGATACTAGTGGGAGCCAAGTCCGGTAGGAATGAACTTCGTATCTAAATTAATGAGCTACAGAATACATGAAGTTCTTTGCAGAGCAATCTGGTACGTATTAAATCATATAGATTAGCTGTATTTGTATAGCTCCTAACTTATATTTCAAATTTAAGTTTTAATTCCAATCAAACAGAAACGCGGAAGTCATTATAGTTGATGTACGGGAGGATCATATGGACATATTTCATTAATTTTTAGCACCATTGCGCCATGTTTGTAAGACAAGAAATTTACTTAATGCCACTAAAACATTTCAGATATAAACCAATTTATTCGGTATAGAATGAAAGAGAGGGATGAAAATCGTTAAGGATATGGAGGTTAAAATAGAGTATATGTACGGATCTTATTATTTTTTTTACGTCAAGTCACATTTTAGTCAGATACAGTAACCGATGTACATGATATAAAGTTGAAAATGCATCTATTGGGTATAACTTGGAAACTGTGGACTGATTTCTACCTAATTTTATTAAGATATTATCCACGTAATTGTTTATATACCCGCCTATGTTAACTATTTACAAAACAAAAAAAAGAACAAAAGTCATTGTAGAATGATGGTGCTGCGGTAAACAGCCGATTTCACTAATTTCTCAGCAGAAAAATATGCCAGTACATTAAAATATTTTAAAATTGACAAATTTTTCCGGTACAAAGTTACCCTTAGGCACTGAGAGAAACATATTCGGTATCTGGGGCTTTGAAAAGGTATAGCCTAATTTCAGCCCCTTTGTTATGCGAGTTAGTCGGCCCCACTACGTCGCTTACTCCATCACTCATTCTGACTGAACAATTGAACTGAAACAATTGAAATTAATTAATAATTAAAAGTATCGTTTTCCGTACGTAATTGACAGTATCCTTTGTTCAGATTTCTAACTTTGAATACTTATCTAATAAAAGCAAAACAGATAATTAGAATAAGTATGATAAGACAAGAATTTCGAATTTTTTATACACTTTTGTTATCAAGTCAAATTTACTGTTTCGCTACAGGTAATTTATCGTAAACATTTAAATTATTTTATTTACTTACAGTGAATTCGTATCGTACCCACTAGTGATGTTATTTTATAAAATTATTCACGAATCCACTGAAAAATTACAGTTAACATATAGAATGATCAGCTCCTGAAATATTAATATCAATACGGAATATTAAAAACTGTAAGACGCAAACATCCGAAGTGACTTTCCTTTTATTTTTCACTTAAATGCAATAAATGGATCGATATAACATGATAATAAAATTGTGTTAGTAAAGTTAATAATTTTAGGTCCACAGTGGAAAAAATTGTTTGGCTGAAAATAAAAATACTTGCCTCAAGACAATTTTTGAGAGAGCCAAATATATTTCTTTTGAAATTAAATTCTTGAATCAAATGTTAATTTTTTGTTTAAAGTTTATAATTCTTAAAACGAGAATTTACTTGCTACCTGGCAAGTAAGATTACCCTTTAACCAAGAAAAAAATTCTTGTGACAAGAAAATTTCTTTTTTGATCTTTAAATAGTCCCCACCAAACTCTAAAAGTGAAAGTGGGGCCTCAGTTTAAATTTATGTAGATGAAGCCAAGACAAAAATATTTTTCACACAAGGAAATTTACTTAAGCCAAGACACAAGTTTATTAGAGCAAGAATCTCAAATTTCTCAAGACAAGAAAATATACCTGAATCAAGAAAAAAAAGTTTACTTCGATCAAGAAAAAAAAATTGGAAGACAATTTGTTATTTGATTCAAGTAAATCGTTTTTTCACTGTGCATAGAGGAAAACTTATAGTAATTATTAGTGAAAAAAATATGTATAAGTATCTTAATTTCAATGCTAATATCGGATGTTCATAATGATTCGAATATATTTTATAAAGCGTTTAGCAACTGTTCATTAATAGACATTAAAGTATTTACTATTGGGTTAGCAACTTAGTAATTGCTGATTTTTTTTTAAATCAAAGACAATTTTTTCATGGAACTAAATAATTTTATTCTGTTATGTATTGCCCATTTTGATCAATGACCTTTTGCCATCTTTCAGGCAGCATCATAATCTTACGTTCATAAAACTTCTGGATTTTATTAGCAAAAAACTGAATCAGGTACGATTTGACATCATCATCATTATTGAAATTTTTACCATTCAAGAAGTTTTGTAAAGATCGAAACAAAAAGTAATCCGATGGTGCAGGGTCAGGACTATATGGTGGATGAGGCAAAACATCTCAACCAAGCTCCTTTATAATCCCACCAAAGTGATAACAAAACCCTCTATTGATGAATACCAGCTTTTGATGTTGTTCGAGCTGGTTCGCCTGGCCTGCTCCACCATCTTTTCCGCTCGATATTGTTGTAAACAATCCATTTTTCATCGCCAGTTATCATTCGTTTTAAAAATGGATAATATTCATTACGTTTCTTTAGCAAATCGCAGCTGTTAATGCGATGCGGTAAATGCGTTTCTTTCAGTTCTTGAGGGACCCATGTATCGAGTTATTGAACATATCCAACTTGTTTTAAGTAATTTTCAATGCATGTATGTGATACTTGAAGCTTCTCTGCAATCTCATGTGTTGTACTGTGACGATCCGAATCGGTTATTGCTTTGATTAGGTCGTCATCAACTTCAAATCGACGACCACAGCGTTTTTCATCTTTGAGTGAAAAATCACCAGAACGAAATTTGGCAAACCAATTTTGACACTGCCGTTCTTTTATGGCTTCGTCGCCATAAACAGCACATAGCTTTTTGTGAGCTTGCGATGCGTTTTTCCCTTTACGAAAATAAAAAAGCAAAATATGACGAACATGTTCCTTTTGATCCATTTTTTAACGAACGCCAAACGAAAACTGCGCAACCGACCAAAAAACTTTTTTTTACTGATTGACAGCTGAAGGGCCAACTATCAAATAACAAAATGTGTTTTACATTTGGACTACGCCTGCAAACCTTAAAATTCAACTAAAGCCATCTATGAGTGAAGCCCGCAATTACTTTTTTTAAATTTTTGTTAAAGACTTTAGTTCCTGCAAAATTTTTATAATTTGTCTTCTCTGTGTGTTAATTTTTTTTTATTCCGAAAATCGAAATAAAAAATTTTCGACCAAAATTTGCCGCCCCTTAAAATTTGCCGCTACAGCCTACTCAGCCTGCTGATAAATCCGCCGCTGTTGAAAAGCTTCAAGATCCAACGTTTTCGAGCCAAATTTTGTTCAGCGATGAGGCCCATTTCTGGTTCAATAAATACAAGTATGTAAACAAGCAAATTTCACTGTAAAACACAACGTTTGGTATGGTTTTATGGAATCATCGGCCCATTCCTTCAAAAATGATGCCGGTAAGAACGTAACCGTCAATGGCAACCGTTATCGCCCCATGATAACCGCCAATTTGATGCCTGAGATTGAAGCTCGTGATCTCGGCGGCATTTGGTTTCAACAAGACGGCACCACCAAGATCGTGCGATATCACACCGATAGACTTTTTCCTGTGGTGATATGTAAAGTCTGAAGTCCATGCGAACAATTCCGCTTTGATTCGCTCCCTTGGAGCAAAACATTACGCGTGTAATTCGCCATTTACCAGTCGAAATACTCAAACGAGTCATCGAAAATTAGACTCAAGGGATGGACAATCTGAGACAACACGGCCAACATTTGAAAGAGATAATCTTCAAAAAATAAATGCCAAAGAATGTTCTTTCGAATGGTAATAAACCTTCTTCATTAAATTTGAATTTTCTGTGGTTCTTTATATAATATGAAAAATTAATGAACCTCGAATCGGATCACCCTTTATAATAGAAAATGTGTGGGGACTATTATCGCGCAAGGTCCATGAAGGGGGCGGACAATTTGACTACAAACAAACATTAGTAGAGGCAATTAAATTGCCTTGGACAAAAATTTCATTACTGAAAATTTTTTTAGCTCACCACCCAACCGTCTATTTGAACTTATTTCACCCATTATTAAACTTAAAGTTTAACTTTTATTTACTTTAATCTTTTGTACGATGAACCTATTCAGATTACCGAAAAAATCCTTAATTTTGTTATTCTTTCGGAAAAAAAATATATATGGAATAAATAAATAGTTTATGAAAATCATACTTTTATATCTAATTAATATTAGATTTAAGAAATATAGAAAAAAATTTCATGTAAATCGGAATATTGGTTAAGAATTTACTATCAAATTAGTACAACAATGATCATGAAGCTATTCAGTTGGTAGGCAATATACTACATAATATTGGTGTAAATATTTACTCACAGTAAAATAAATTTCATAGGGCTGCGATTTTTGGACGTAGAGGAAGAAATTTTCGTTACGGCGTACTTCCAGAAGACATAATTATACATAAAATCAGTGTTACAGAGTTTCTCTAAATATTTTTAATATACGAGTAAGTTAATACATCAGTTGGGTGTGGTCCTATGTCGGTTGCTAACAGAAGAGAATTGTCTACTTCTCTTGCTTTTTAAAACTCACCTGTAATCCTGGGATCAAGAAAAGCTGGATTGCTTTATACATACATACATATACTCATATAACACGTTTATGTTAAGATGATGAATAAATTACTTACCATAAATTTATGGTTTTGACTTTGGTCCTTGGCCTATACGCAATGATTTATTCAGCGGTATTTATTTTGTTATGAGCTCTAACGTACCTAGTTTCTTGAAAACGCTACTCCGGTATACATTGAATATATTAGAACAACTTTCGTCAGATAAGCTTTGTAGTTGGAAAAATGCGGAATCTAAATTTGCTATTTAGCTTTTGGACGAGATATGCATTTCATTGAATTGATATGGTAGACAAGGTCTGCGCTATAAGGTGGGTGAGGCAAAATTTCCCAGCCGTTGTTTTCCAAATAGTATTTAGCTGGTCTGCAACATAAGGCCGAGCAATGTCATGATGGATAATTGTTGTCTTGTGTCTGGTCGCAAATTCTGACCGAATTTTCGCCAATCGCTCTTTTCAGTTTGATGAGTTGTTGTCTGTAGCGTGCCCATCAATGGTTTCACCCGGTTTTAGAAGCTTATAATACAACACGTTCTTCTAATCTCACCAAATACAGAGCTTTATCTTGGTGTCATGAATATTCGGCTTTGCTCGTGAATGGCTAATTGGCCAGGTTGCCCATATGATTTGTTGCGTTCAATCAGCATTTCTGCAAAGTTGTCTTTCAACATCTCCTGGGTTCAAGTCATATCGCACCCAATTTCCTTGCTTTTGAATGTATCTGGCTGCTTTTAAACGGTTTGAAATGGTTGCTTGAGTGACTCGCAAAAATTGGCAAGTACGCAATCAGCCGTAGGAATAGATGTATTAGAGGTGCCAAAAAATTGTCAGAAGGCGCAGATTGTATTGAGCATGTTCTGTTCAAATGTAGAAAAGGAAGACTTAAAATTAGCGAAATAGTATTATTTGTTTTACTTGTTCTTATTTTGAAATAACAAAAAGTATGAAACATAATTGTAAGGTGACAGAAAAGCATTTTTGGAAAGGAAAATTTTTACTTCTAGTTCAACGTTCGAAAATTTTTAGAAAATCATGAAACTTTGACAGTATTTTAGTTAAGGTTTGTACTTTAAGACAAGGATAAAGATTTTTGAAGTGAATACTTCTTTGGCCGCGTCAGAGATCAAGGTCGCATCTCGAAACTTTTTAATATTTCCATTTCGCTTTTGTTTTGCTGTGAGCAGCTACGTGTGTGTGTGTAGCTCTCCGACTCTCCACTCTCCGCCATACATACATTTTTATATTTTGATGTTTTGATATGTAGCTGCCGTCTTAAAAATATTCAAGAAGTTGACTTTACGACGACATTTGTCGAAAAGTCTTTGTGTTCAAAGCATTGTGCTGAAATTAGTGACCGACGTACCTCCCTTCCAGCTATTACAAATATTCTAACTATTTATAAATAATTGTATTCGACAGTGACGTTGAGTTAGTTTAAGAATATTTCAAATATATTCAACTTTATTTTTTAATTATCACAAAATATCGATACTGGCAATCCTGCGTTGTAAGAGAACAATCAGCGGACTCATTTCTACGGGGAAACCCCAATTTTCGCGGATATCCCAAGTTACGGACGGTAGAAAAATTTTTTTTCAAACAACGAAAATTCCCATTATTTTTTGAATACACATTCTATATTCTTAATATATGCTTTGGTTCCACTAGAAAGATAATTTTTGATATAGAAATACAAATTTAGAGCTTCTCTAAGCCGCTTCCACAAGAGAAATTTACTACCGAGTAGTTTTGTTTTGACCGATAGTAAAAGTGTTAGATCACATCCAATAATAAAAGTGTTAGATCACATCATCTCACCGAAGATCACATCATCTCACCGAAAGTCCTTGATATAAATTATATTACATTTACTTTATTTATATTTCGCTGGCTTTAAATGGAATATAAGAGTACATTTAACAGTAAACCGTCATTACAATAATGTTATGTTCACATGTGTAAAGAAATTCCTAGCCAGTGAAAGTAAATCTTGTCTTGAATTTTCATACAAAACATAGCTGATAATGCACTGAGATCGCCCGTAAAAATAATTAAGTTAGTGATTTTTCACTGTAATTTCCGGAGTGTTGCTGAATAATTTCGACGAGCTTTGCGGTTCCTGTGTCTGTTTCTGGGAGAATGTTTTAGACTACTGACCAATTAAAGTCGTTCCTGATGACCTACCTACCTGAATTTACAAAAGCACCATAAGGGCTCAAAACTACCGTAAAGTAATCTGACGGGCTCGCTATATCCCAGTTCGCCTTAATTATAAATATACCAATAAGCCTTCTGAATATGACACATTTAAGAGTTTCCAAGTGTTTGCAACAGCTGATGTTAAATCTACTTTATACAGCATTTCTAAATGCATCAAGGCATTCCATGCATTTGTTAGCTTCCTCTAAATGGTTAATGGATTATTCCGAAATTGAATCAAAGAAATCTTTTCTCAGAGCTTTTAAATTGTTACAATACGTGATTGTGGTAATAAAAGTTTATTAGCATTAAAAAACTATGAAGCAGAGATTAAACATGGGGTTTTCAGGTTTATATTACTAAGGCGTGCACTATAACATTCCAAAGGACTTGGTTTCGATCCTTCTGACATAAACAAACAAACGGCTTACTTCGCTATAATGAAAATTACAAAATGCATAGGCCATTAGCCAATTCAATGGTCTATAATATTGTACAGCTCTCCATACACCACCAACCCGTCAAATATTCAGTTTAACCCCAGTTAAATGGAATATTAACTTTCAGCTTCGGAATGTGAACTCAATAAATCAATGCAATAACAATTGCTAGATCCCATCAAGCATTCTTCAACTGGCACTTAAGCACTCTGTATGTGAATACCGCTTGAACTCTACTTTTACGTCGCTACTTGTCAGCTTACGCACCACTGGCAGTTATTGGTGAAGCAAGGACTTAGGATATCCATCTGTGGAGACATAAATGTACCAGCGCTTGTATGCACACATGTATGTATGCTTGTGCAAACACAACTGCTACGGCTGTAGTAGTCCACGGTTACCTCAGTTGCAATTTCCGACACAGAAAACTCGATGTACATCAATTTACTGTGAAGCAATCAGCCAACAACCTGTTGAATGCCTCAATCCTCAATATAAAAAAACACTATGTACTTACATGCAACGAACTTGGTGTGAGTATTAAAGTGTATTCATATAAAGCTTGTTACGTTGCCAGCAGCGAGAAAAGACACAATTAAAAGGACGCGACTTTGTCAACAGCTTATTGATAACAGCACTGCTTAGCAACTGATGTTACTTAACAGTCACAATCCTTACGCATATTTCGTCACACATACTAATTTAGGGATATTTACTCACGCCTGCGCAGGACTCAGTGGATGGTAGTGAAGAAAGAAAATTTTCTCCATCGCATTATGTTTAGTGATTAAGATAACAGTGAATTATTGTTGGGTTAAACCTGATAAGGCGTTCAATGCCATGCTGTTAATTGTAGGTATGTATGTATATATGTATGTACTTAGAATGAAAATGCAACAAGCTGCGCGTTAGTATACAGATATTACTATGCGTATCTGATGAAAACAACAAATACTAAATACCGCTTTTTTCATAATCTCTTTAATTAGCACAAAGTTTTCTGCACAAAAATTTGAACGCAAGTGTTGGAATCTCAACATCATACGTAAAAAGTAGGAAAGTAACCGAATATTTTCTACTATTGCAACTTCAAAGGGTCAAAGCAGGGAAAATATCTTCAGGTCTTAGGAAAACTTTATATTAAAAAATATTGCAAAACAATTCAAATTTCATTATTCGATGAAATTGTAAATGGATTACAATCAAATTTGGTATTTTATTAAGTTATAAGTCATAGACTCACTAGCACTATTAGTAGATTTTATTTTCCGTCATCTAAAATTGTATTAAAATCATCTTCAAATGAGATATATGGGATATAAACTCAGCTAAAGAAGCAATGTTAAATTTGTTATAATGAGTTAATGTGAAAACTTCAACCAGAGGATATTCCCAAAAAAATTAAAAAAACACTTGTTCATTTAATTTTATTAAAGTATTACACATTTTGTGAGGTAATTCGTTGACTAAATTCACATATTTTCGGCATTAAACTATACTATATCCAATAATATACGTTGAACTATAGTATATCCAACATTAATCTGTTAAATTTGCTAAGATATCTTACATATTGACTGATATACTATATGGCATAAGGCCAAATAGTATGTTTGAAAATCTCATGTTTTGTATATCAGTGATAGGGGTAGTAATGACCCGATTTTATATGTTTTTGGCAATACAACATACTATTAATAGAATAAAATGTTCCCTGAGTTTCACTAAAGTACCTAACATACGTCACCAACATAATTATTCTGTGATTATTTCAAGTTTTCACCCGATTTTACATATTTTCAGCACAAAGATACACTGTTATTTATAAAATATGCTCTCTCGTTTTTATTGAGATAACTCACATATAATCGCTATAAGCACTGGGGTCCACATATTCGGTACCTAGGACCTTAACAGGTTTAGTTCGATTTGGAAAATTTTTGGTCATAAGGTGGCACAGTTTGTGCAAAATTTTATCACGATATATTAATTGGTGCTTTATTTGTACACTGGAATGTGAAAGAATCAGATGGAATTTAAAATTGTGTTACATGGGAAGTAGGCGTGGTTTTGATCCGATTTTCTCAATTTTCGCAATGGAACATGGCAATATCGTAAAAATGTTACGTAATGAATTTGGTTGAAATCGGTAAGTAGGTCTACGAAATTTTGATACCTTCTCCTAAAGACCTCTTGTGCCATTGGTTTAGAATTGAATGCCTCTTAGTTACTGATTTATCACACGTTCAGTAGTTTTTACTAAAACCGTTATATGAGGAGTGGGTGGGATTATCATCCGATTTTACCTATTTTAACACTATCGCAAGAAGAGTTGAAAATATTTGTTATGTGAGATATATACACAATCACTTTTTCAAGATTTTCAAACCACAGGTCCTCCTCCTTAATTAGATTTGTTGTGCCAAATTTGAGTTCTGTATCTTAATTTACGGCTTAGTTATACCACTTTATACGTTTTCGATATATTGGCGCGTTGTAGGCGGAACAGTGGTCCGACTACGCCTATCTACGAACTCGTTTTTTTTTTGCCCATGTGTACTAACTTCATCAAGATATCTTAATTTTTACTCAATTTACAGTTTGCATAAACAGCCATCCGGATTTCAATTCGTCTCGTCAACCTGATCATTTATACCTATATACATAACCCTATATCTATCTCAATTAGTTTTAGGTGATAAAAGCAACCGATAAGTGAACAAAACTAATAAACTCTGTAGCAACAGGTTGCGAGAGTATAATATAGGTATAAATGGGCAAAAATTTCATTTGCAACTTAAATATTTTGTTTGTTATATAATATATTTTTATACATATAATTCATACTTAGTTTATTTTTCGCCTTGGTGGAGAAACCTTTTTCACTATTGAAATTACATAAATCTTAAGTTTAGATGCACAGAATCTTGCATCGTAACTTAGAATAATTATAAGAATTTTCCTTTCTCCGGTTGACTTTGTATCATACTCTCCTTAATATGTTTTTATACCCAGAACAGGGTATATTAAGTTTGCCACCCAGAAGGAAACGTCGGAGACCCTATAAAATATATACATAAATGATCAGTATGATGAGCTGAGTTGATTTAGCCATGTCCGTCTGTCTGTATATATACAAATTAGTCCTTCACTTTTTAAGCTATCGATCTAAAACTTTGCACCTGTCCTTTTCTCACTAAGAAGCTGCTCATTTGTCGGAACGGCCGATAACGCAAAACTATAGCACATAGCTGCCATACAAACTGAACAATCGAAATTAAGTACTTGTATGGGAAACTTTTTTATTTCACGATGTGTCTTCACGAAATTTGGAACGGATTATTATTTAAGGCAACCATGTAATTTCCGAAGAAATTGTATAGATCAGATCACTATAGTATATAGCTGCCATACAAACTGATCGATCGGAATCAAGTGCTTGCATGGAAAGTTTTTTCTTTTCACGAGATATGCTAACGAAATTTGGCATGTGGTATTGCCTAAGGCAAACATGTAATCTCCAAAGAAATTGTATAGATCGGATCACTATAGTATATAGCTGCCATACAAACTGAACGATCGGTATCAAGTGCTTGCATGGAAAATTTTATCATTTGACGAGATATGTTTACGAAATTTGGCATGGGTTATTGTCTAAGGCAAAAGTGTAACCTCCGACGAAATTGTTCAGATCGGATCACTATAGTATATAGCTGCCATACAAACTGAACGATCGGAATTAAGTGCTTGCATGGTAAACTTTTTCGGTAGACGAGATATGTTAACGAAATTTGGCATGTGGTATTGCCTAAGGCAAAAATGTAATCTCCAAAGAACTTGTTTAGATCGGATCACTATAATATATAGCTGCCATACAAACTGAACGATCGGAATCAAGTGCTTGCATGGAAATTTTTTTCATTTGAAGAGATATGTTAACGAAATTTGGCGTGTGCTATTGCCTAAGAAAAAAATGTAATCTCCGAAGAAATTATATAGATCGGATCACTATAGTATATAGTTGCCATACAAGCTGAACGATCGGAATCAAGTGCTTGCATGGCAAACTTTTTCATTTGATAAGATATGTTTACGAAATTTGGCATGGGTTATTGTCTAAGGCAAAAATGTAATCTCCGAAGAAATTGTGTAGATCCGATCACTAAAGTATATAGCTGCCATACAAACTGAACGATTGGAATCAAGTGTTTGCATGGAAAATTTTTTCATTTGACGAGATATGTTAACGAAATTTGGCATGTCGTACTGCCAAAGGCAAAAATGTAATCTCCAAAGAAATTGTATAGAACCGATCACTAAAGTATATAGCTGCCATACAAACTGAACGATTGGAACCAAGTGCTTGCATGGAAAATTTTTTCATTTGACGAGATTTGTTAACGAAATTTGGCATGTGGTATTGCCTAAGGCAAAAATGTAATCTCCAATGAAATTGCATAAATCCGATCACTAAAGTATATAGCTGCCATACAAACTGAACGATCGGAACCAAGTGCTTGCATGGAAAATTTTTTCATTTGACGAGATATGTTAACGAAATTTGGCATGTGGTATTGCCTAAGGCAAAAATGTAACCTCCGACGAAATTGTTCAGATCGGATCACTATAGTATATAGTTGCTATACAAACTGAACGATTACAATCAAGTGCTTGCATGGAAAATTTTTTCATTTGACGAGATTTGTTAACGAAGTTTGGCATGAGTTATTGTCTAAGGAAAAAATGTAAACTCCAATGAAATTGTATAGATCCGATCACTAAAGTATATAGCTGCCATACAAACTGAACGATCGGAATCAAGTGCTTGCATGGAAATTTTTATCATTTAACGAGATATGTTTACGAAATTTGGCATGGGTTATTGTCTAAGGCAAAAGTGTAACCTCCGACGAAATTGTTCAGATCGGATCACTATAGTATATAGTTGCTATACAAACTGAACGATTACAATCAAGTGCTTGCATGGAAAATTTTTTCATTTGACGAGATTTGTTAACGAAGTTTGGCATGAGTTATTGTCTAAGGAAAAAATGTAAACTCCAATGAAATTGTATAGATCCGATCACTAAAGTATATAGCTGCCATACATACTGAACGATCGGAATCAAGTGCTTGCATGGAAATTTTTTTCATTTGACGAGATATGTTAACGAAATTTGGCATGTGGTACTGCCTAAGCCAAAAATGTAATCTCCAATGAAATTGTATAGATCCGATCACTAAAGTATATAGCTGCCATACAAACTGAACGATCGGAATCAAGTGCTTGATTGTTGTAAACTTTTTCATTTGACAAGATATGTTTACAAATTTTGGCATGGGTTATTGTTTAAGGTAATATGAAGGTAAGTAGAAAATAATGTTAAGAATATATACATAAGAGCAAGGAACAAAAATATTATTTAGTTACCCATAAAATAAATAAATCCGTAATTTTTCGAGATATATTCTTATTTATTAATATTAATAGAGAACTAACTATGTAAACATAATTATCCCGTTTTAAAACCCTAATTAACTGCTGGGTAGGTACAAAACAAACCATAGGTAGAAGAGCAGGTGGGAAATAAACATAGTACCAAGAACAGATAGAAAGTATAACCTAGTTAAAAAGGAGGTTTTACACCTTTTGTAATCAACGCCTTAATATTCTTACGAAAGTTGCTTGATGACACCAAAAGGGGCAAACGAGTTTACAAACGTGAGGTCGGGCTCTAAGATATTCAATAAATAGGGCGCAACACATCGGATGACTTCAGATTACGCGATCAGCTTAAACTTTCAAACGCAAACAACTTTCAAAATCAACGAAAAAAAATCCTTTTTTGAATAATACGCATTCTTTTAATTATATTATTATTACTTAATTTATTAATATTTTAGTATATTTTTTATTTGTATAATATTTTTTTAATAATTTTTGAAAATGCCATAAGTATCTAGGCAATCGCAGGAACAAAGACGTCACTCTGCATCGAAGCCGATGACAATATAGTCAAAATTTGGAAAATAATAGACGGAGGAACGCTGACTATATTGCAGAACTTCGCAGCTCAAATTTGGAGTATCGCAATGAGGAAAGAACTCGTGAGAGTTTTGCACATTCCACTAGACGACAGAACCAACTTCACAGAGCTACAGAACAGGAGCGTGACACGATCAGTCATTCAAATAGACGTTTGATTTCGGAATATAGAGCTGATGAGCAGGTACGCAACACCGCGGAACACTCAAACAGATTAATGAATCCTGAATATAGGACAGCGGAGCAGGAGCATTCGAACAGGCGCTTGAATCCGGAATATAGAGCTGAAGAGCAGAAACGCAACACCGCAGAACACTCAAAGAGACGAAAGAATCCTGAATACAGAGCAGCGGAGCAGGAGCGCGACACAATGGAACGTTCTGTGCGGCACCAGAATCTAATAATAAGAGAAGAAGAAAGGCAACGAGATGAAGCATTGAGGAGGAGTCGTCGAGAAGATTCAATAAGAAGACGTCGTGAGCAAATTTATAATTCTTCTCAAAGAAGAGTGACCCGCCAGCAAACCAGGCAACAATTAGCAAACGAGCAGGAATCAACTCGTGAACTTTCTCCTGATGTACAGCTAGAAGAACAAGAACGTCAACGTCGAGCTGCCAAGATCTTCGCATTGTTGATAAAGAAAGGACCCACAGAAATATGCGGGTGTCATCAAAATTTCCGTCTTCGAACCAAAAGTATAACTTTTGCAACACATGCTATCGGATTGTTAGGAAAGGCAGGATACCAAATATCTGACTCTCGGAAGGATTGGAGTTTCCGGGTATTCCGGAATGCCTTCAGGATTTAACGTGTCTGGAGGAAAGACTATATCACCGAGGATCACATTTATGCGCATCATCTCCCTAGAATATGAACGACAATGTGCTATTCGTGGAGCAGTGGTGAATATTCCGATTTCTGTTGTAGAGACTGTCACCATGCTGCCACGAAGATTTGACAACAGCCATATTATTCAAGTGCACTTGAAACGTCGATTGGAATATGAGCAAAATTTTATGACGGAGACAGAGACGGAGATTTTGGAGGCACTAAACTATCTGCTGCCATTTATTGCGCCCGTCAGGAAAATGTACCGCTTGAAATGGAAGAAGAATTAAATCCAAAGAACCCGTTGAAAATATATCCATTGAACGGACTGCAATGGCACCAGGACAAGGTAGATGCCCCAGGGACGTTACAACCGACGACTATGCTCAGGAGTTGTCGTATCCAACGATTTACTGCGGAAAGAAGAGGGCATCCACAACAACTTATAGTAAAATTGCACGTTCTGAAATTCGACGCTATGATCGGCGTTGTTTGCGCGTGGACGTGCTCCTGTATATTTATAAGTTCTACGAGTTAGAGCGCATTAAAAATGCAATTTCCATTTGCCTGCGTAAAAAGTCTGGATGAAGGAATATAACTGTTGCAAATGTGAGGGATGAAAATTTTGTCGGCAACCTTATCCAGCATGATGACGGCTATCATGTACTCAAAGGACTTCAATCCTCACCTGCACATTGGGAGGCTGAAAAGAAGAAAGTTTTAGCCATGATCCATAAGTTTGGTTTGCCAACATTTTGTATTACAATGTCTGCTGCAGAAACAAAATGGCTTGAGCTGTTGGTCATATTGAAGAAACTAGTAAATAAAGTAGATATTTCGGAAGGAGGAGCTACTGCTCTATCAAGCTCTGAAAAGGTAAGGCTGATAAGGACAGATCCCATTACATGTTTCAGGTATTTCGTCAATCGATTCCGCCAAATGTTTAAATTATTACAAAACGGACAGTTTGGAGAGCATTTAGTAGTCCGTTACTATTACAGAATTGATTTCCAGCATAGGGGATCACCACATTGTCATGGCATGTACTGGCTAAGTGACGCACTACAATTGGAGAGTGATTGAATGTCGACCGACACATCACAACCGATGGATATGATTTGGACTTACTGGAATTCATTCAGTATCAAAAACACAGACATGGTCGAGCTTGCCTTAGAGACCTACATGGAAAGCAAGTGTGGCGATTTAACATGCCATATCCGCCGATGCCACAGACAGAAATACTTTTCCCCTTGGAGAATGAGGAAGGTATTAAGCAACACAACGTTCAATTCCAAAAAATACAGGAACTATTAACTCTAACGGATCTTCCAGAGGAAGAAATAACACGGTTGAACTGCTTCGAAAATTTTTTGGCGGATGAGCGGATCAACACTGATTATGAAAGATACAAGCTTGCTCTCCGCTCATCTTTAAAAAAGCAACACATTTTCCTAAAGAGAAAATTTTCGGTCTTCTAAATGCCTATAATGAAAATATCCTTAAATTGCATAGAGCAAATATGGATATTGAATTCATTGTGGATGCATACGCTTGCTGCAGCTATATCATTATATTATTATAATTATATAAATGAATCCAATAGAGGAGTATCAACACTTCATTCTGTTTTTTCACTTCCCGTCAACCAGTCTTCTGACGATCTTCGTCCACTGAATAGTGACACATTAAACAGTATTCATGCCAATCTCATAGATATTAGGCTTATTATAATTGACGAAATTTCAATGGTTGGAGCAAAGATGTTTGCATATTTAGATTCTAAGCTAAAGCAAATTTTCAGGAGCAGCACTTACTTTGGAAGCATACCAATTATCGTGTTTGGTGATTTAAACAGCTGCCGCCAGTAGGAGATCGATGGATATTTGCACCGAATATAAATGATCATTACAGTACAATTACAGGAACACCGCTTTGGGATCAATTTCGGTACTTTGAGCTCACTGAAATAATGCGCCAGCGTGAAGATCAAGCATTTGCCATCGCTTTAAATAACAAATATGACACACGCTGACATCCAATTAATCAAAAGCAGGGAAAACACCTGTAATGAGATACCAAATGAAGCCATCCATCTATTTTATTCAAATGCTGGAGCAAATGATTTTAATGTAACTAAATTGGCGAACACGATGACCGAGGAGTTCATTTCGACTGCGAAGGATACAATTAAGTCAAGTTCCCTAACAGAACGTAGCAGGGCAAACATTTTCGAAGCCATGAAATCTTTTAAGCCATCGGAAACGCAAGGAATGCTTTATACATTGTAGCTCAAGACTTCGATCAAATATATGGTGACAGTCAACATAAGCATAAGTGATGGTCTCGTCAATGGTGCTATGGGGGAACTAATGCAGGTTGATTTCGAATCATATGGATCTGAAAGTTCAGTGGACTATGGATAAAATTCGCTAAATCAAGAGTTGAAAGCTTTGCACGTTCCAAGTAGACTCACAGTCGCACTTCAGATTGGACACCAATCATGAGGGTGGTCCGATCATTCCAATACAAGCGAAATGAGCAAATAACCATAGAACGTAGACAGTTCCCCGTCATTCCAGCTGAAGCCATCACGATACATAAAAGTCAAGGTGGAACATATACACAAGTTGCTGTTCATCTAGAGGGTAGAGTAAACAGATCAGCATTATATGTAGGATCAAGTGCCAATGGATTATATATAATCGGGACATTTTCTCCCCCGAACCCGTTTGGACCGCAGGATCCAATTAAAACTCAACTTAATAGGTTGAAGACAGAAGGAGCATTGACGACATGCTACAGATTTTTGGCAGAAAAAATGTAAGGAGCCTAAAAAAGCATATTGAAGATATCAGATCAGACAAGCTGATTTGTTCTACTGATATTCTGTGCTTTGCTGAGACCTGGGCCTTACCTCAAGAAAAATTCCCAATAGAAGGCTACAATGTTATTGCTCGCCTTGATGGAAAAACAAGTTCAAACCGACTACGCCCTGCCAACGGCCTTACAATATACTACAAGCAAGATAGGTGCCCAGGTCTATCAGAAGGATAATTTTCAAGGAACGATACCGGTTCAACAAACGTTTACCAACTGTTAAACGTAAACAATTCAACAGTTTCCATATCACTTGTGTACAGAAACCCACGCTATAGACTTCCGGAATTTAGAAACCAAGTAGAAAATAATATCCGTCAGATATTATGACGGACTTTAACATATCTCGCCTAACAGCAACTGACGATTTGGAGGCTGGATTACAATAGTTAGGATTTCAATCTTCATTGGCTAAGGTCGCCACAACAAAACAGGAAACAGCAATAGATTGGGTATGGACAAACATGGATCCTGCAATGACCTCATGTATCACATATGAAACACCATATAGTGATCATGACGGAATATTTTTAAGCTTTAGAAAATAGTTATATTATATATAATATATAGATATATGTTATATTCAATATTATTAAATATAAGTTTGTATTATAATATAAAGTGTAAGTCATAGATGTCATTATTGTAACTTACATATTATATAAAAAAGTATTATAGAATAATAAATATTAGTATATGTTATATATTTTCTATTTTCTATAAATATAATAATTTGTTTTTGTTTTCCATAAAAATCCATCAGCTTAAAAAAATAAAATTATGTAAATGTCTGAAAGGTCAATTTATCTGATTTTCTAGTATTAATTCGAATAGAAGATTCTTTATATTAAACAACCTGGTTAAAAAGAAAATGTTTTCAGTTGGATGCATACCGTTGACCGGTTACGTTTTCAAATGTAGTCATACATATAGTAGTTACTAAACGAAATGCACCTGTGAAGGGTATTATAGCTTCGACGCAGCCGTCGGTTTTTTCTTGTTTTTTTTTTTCACTTAGCATAATGTGAATAGGATTACAACTGCATAAAATCGGTTCATACTTTCTTTTGGTCTCATGTACCGATGTATGAGGATTTTAAAGTACTTATTTGAGGTATTAAACAAGATAGGTTTATGAAACTAAGACATACCAAAACTAGAAAATAAACGTGAAATTTTTTTATAATTTGCATGCACTTATGTATGTGCAATGGCTATATATCTTTCCAGCTATTCTTTTAATTGTTTGAAGAATGAATTATCGAGATTAACACTTGGAATTTAAATCATAAATATAAAAGTTGACAATCCATGCATAGACGGTTTTATTTCCCCATCTTCCTTTTCATTTGAAAATATTTATTCTCTACCTTGCTGTCCTTCAGCATAATTTAGGCAAATTTGATGAGAACTATACTTAGTTGAGGCCTATCTTATCAGCGAAATTTTTAATATTCTTGAGGCCTTAATAATATAACAGGTGTTAAAAATTACAGTGTTTGAGTTAGCGTTAACGAATAATCGACTTAAAGTTATACATACAAAAAGTGTGATGAAATAGAAGCATTAATACGCCCATAAATCGGCGTTACTCGTAAAAACCATAAAGTGCTATAACTGAATCGAAATCAAGCTACAAATTTAACATAGTCATAGTGAAAACCGGAAAATATGTTTTTATACAGTTTGAAAATTATTGGTGGCCCTTAACTTCAGTAATGTAACTATCTCATAAATCACGAACTCTGCCAACAAAATATACTTGTAGTGAAAACATAATAAAATGTAATATTCATACCACTGAAAAATTGAGATGGTATTATTAACAAAGATGTATATTTTGATTATAGTAGACATGAGAACGCCACCAGAGACCCTAAGAACAGAAAATGTTGTCAATTACCTGGATGTAAGACTAGACTCAAGGCTGACCTACTGGTGCCAATACACTGCGGAAAAGGCGTTTAAAATAACTTCCCAACTCAGCAGGCTGATGGCCAACATCGGAAGACCGACACAGGAGAAACGGAAGCTTCTAATGTCGACCACAATGAATGTCTTGTTCTGCGGATTAGAATTAGTTGCGGACTCATTGATGAAAAATAACCGACGTAAACCCCAAAGAAAAGTGAATCGCACCCTTTAAGGGTAGTATCGGCATACCACACAGTTTTAGGCGGAGTTGTATCGAAAATAAGCGGAAGCACGCGCCTCAACTTATCAGCATTTGAAAGAAAAAAATGTAGACGTTGAATGAACAAGGCAAAAATGTCACAATCGCAAAAGAGGAAGTAAGCAATGATACCTTGGAATGATGGCAAACTCGCTGGGGCAAAGGACGTCTTAGTAGATAGATGAACGTCTAGGCTTATCAAAAATATAAAAGAGTTGACCAGCGGAAATCAGGTGGTTATATATATACTTCACAGATGCTATCCGGGCACCACTATTTTCGGAAGTATCTATGTAAAATGGAAAAAGTCAGAGAGCCGTCATGTACTCGTATATACAACGACGCTGAACAAAGTTTTTCAAGTGGATATGCTGGAAAACAGAGCGAAAGAGGCTGCACACTTTGGTCGGCCTTCTGAACGCAGGCAACATTATAACTGTCATGCTGCAAAACGAAAAAAAACTGGAAGAACATGAAGAACTACATAGAACACGGGACTTGAACGCAGCTAATGCCATGTAAGTCTTAAAACGAGTAATATGGAACACTACTCTGAAGTAATGAGAAAGCGATCCCAACGTGGGCGACAGTTCCCTAGAGGAGACTTTTTAGAGACATGTGAAAAGTATCACATACCATTGCTGTGATAACACAATAATGATGCGGAATGTTTAAATAAATCTTTCTTTTTCTTTCGTGATTTTCAAAATTATTGTTTTTTGACTTATGTGATTTTATTTGAAAAACATTATTGCTTTATACTAATAAAAAATATTTTACCTATTCTGTTCTATCCTTCTTGGGGATATGAGTGATTGTAAAAAGTAACTTATACTTCACGAAAGTGAAGATAATAGAAAAATAAAACCGAGGACGTTGTTATTGCCATTGTCAGTTCTCATTGCCCACTACCGTTTCAATTAAATTTCAGCAGCAATCCCATATTTGCTATTCTCTTTACTCATTGAAACCACAGAGTATTAATAAATGATCAACGCTCTAAATATATGTATGTATATCAAAATCGTTGCTGTACTCCAACAAAAGCAGTCGAGAAGAACAGAGAGAAACAAAAAAAACAGGGAAAAAGTAAAAACAAATGCTTCGAACTCTTCGTTCTTCGGAGCTAAATATTTTATAAATGTCATTTAAAAGTTAGTGCGAGGGGTTGAGATCCACTTTAAATGTCAATGTAGAAAAAGTCATTAAAATAATAATATCAAATGTTTAATTATTTTAATACTTAAAAATTATTGTCCAGGAATAAAAGTTAATTATTTCAAAAGTACATGTCTGTGTAAAAAAAACTGTTTAATATATTAACTGTTCAAAATAATGCCAAGCGTTTTGGCGCTGCTTAAAAACGCAAATACAAATAAAAAAGCAATGTAAATAAATTAATACGGAATGCGTTTCCACTTCACCCCCATCCTCATCATTATTCTGCAACAAATAAATCGATTTTTTACTCAAAGCATACCCATCAGCCCGTGTCCGAAAATCTTCCAATATCGCTTCGATGGTACGGAGTGGTTTGGCATTCTCTCTGCGCGTAATACCGACTTCGCGGAAGCTCTGCAAATTAAAGTGACACTCTCCATGCGTGGAAAACCAACGACGGTGAGCACCCACGCCATATATTTCATATTAAGACGCATATATTTTATAATAACATTTTACACTATATTGGCAGAGTTACCTAGGCGAAATTGAATTGCTTTCGCGCGGCCAATTCCACAGCAATGCCCCAGTCCTATATAAAATCAAATTTCCCAAAACACATTTTCCACCGAAGTTGCTGCACGTAACTGCAAACAACCATGCCATTTGTGTAGGTCAATCAGGTGAATTTGCACAGACATATATAGCCCCACATGGCAACATATAAGTACATAGAGTATTTAATGCAGCATTAATTAAATTCATAGCTTCTCAAAACTGTTTAATAATGTAAATTAAATTGTGGCTTGCAGATCTTAGTATATTCGTCACACAGATTCAGCTGGAGCACACAAGAAAATTTACGTTCATCAGCAATGATGAGCCGTCAGACACACTGCCGGAACACGCACAATTCTCTGCTACTCTGATGGAGGATGAAGAGGACGACGATGATGACATTGCCTTCTTGTCAACCGATACGAAATTTAGTGCGGAACAATTGCCAATCACACATGGAGAAATGTAAGTTCTCGCATTTTTAAAAGAGTTCGGCCGAGAAATTTATTAATTTTTAAAACTAAGTATTTTGGTAGATAATTTTAAACTGCAGTAAGGATACGATATTTTTTACATGTAGGAATCTTCAAACGCACTGCTCTAATTTCATATTATTTTGATCATATCCTCATACAAATTTAGTTGGCAGACACAAAGAGTATCAATTAGATATTGACAGGTCTCTCAAAAACGTGTAATCCTAAAGTTTTCATGTAACTATAAATAGAGAAGGTGGAACTCAGAAGGTAAAGCTCAGAGAAACCCTATGATTTACTTCAAAATATGTCATTCTTAGTTCCTAACAAAAAGCTTAATTTTGCCACTTGTGCTGATGATTTTTCAAACGTGACTATAATAAGCCAATTGTAGAAACAATCTATTGTCTTTTTCGTTCCAGCGACCATTTTCTTAAGACTTCAGACTAGGAAAAGCTCGCAGGGAGGCAGAACTTGAATTGGTTGTAAGTTCGCGCGGCACTTGCTTTGCATGGTATCATATTTTCTGGTCATCTAAAAAATTTTGTTAATTTTTTAATGTTTTCGTCTGTGGCAGTTTTGAATAGGCTCGTTTTCTTCGGGGCTCAAGCCAGATGAGACAATGAGCTTTAGCAAAAGTCTTACGAATCGTTGCCTGACACAAAGTCCAAGTAATCCAATTGTCTGACAACACTGGGCACCTATCATAGAAACGAGACGAGCTTCTCTACCTGCCTGGTATAACTCAAGCGACAATCGTCCCGATTCCATATATGATATCATATTTACTATTTACTAGTCCAATTTAGCAATATATATATAGCATATAAGATATAGTTTTATTAATAGATTTTTCACCTATCGATACTCTGCACCTATAGAAAAAATGTCTATAAATCTATCTCTAATTTTTACTCATCACTTACAAATATTTATGTATTTCAGTGAGCTGAAACACATTACGCTAAACAGCATCTGCGGAAAAACCAAACTACACTTACATTCTCGAGCATCCACGTCTTTTCTGCCTGCACTTACCGCAAAAGCTGACAATGCTAAGACTCTAACCCCCACCGCAAATGCGCAGCGATCCTACCAAAAATCCGGTAGATATGCAGCAGGTACTCAAGCCGCTACAGCGAGTAGTCACAATGACAGGTCCAGCACCCCACTAGTAATATCCAGTGACGAAACTCCTACTCTACTATCTAACATGCCCATTCGCATTGTAAGTGGCACTGAATTTGGCGACTTCAACGCTTCGTCGGGTACTTCTCCACCGCCATTATTGACGCGCGGAGCATGGCCGTGGCTGGCCGCAATTTACGTGAATAATTTGACATCGCTTTCTTATCAGTGCGCTGGCACTTTGGTGTCCGCGCATGTGGTTGTAAGTTCAGCGCATTGTTTCCACTTCCAAAGGCAACATCACAAGGCCAGTGAAGTGTTAGTATTTCTAGGTAGACATAATTTACGAAACTGGAATGAGGAACACTCCATCGCTGCACCGGTAAGTGAGATTTTCCTACATCCGGAATATGATGCCACATTGGGAACATATGATGCGGACATAGCGGTATTGGTGTTGCAGATTCAAGTTCGGTAAGTATTAGAGATATTCAAGAAAAAAACTGTGCTATTTGATGTTTCAACAGGTTCAACACTTATATTCTTCCTGCTTGCCTATGGAGCGGTGACAGTCAACTTGAGAATATGGTTGGGGAGCGTGGCTTTGTTGTAGGTTGGGGCTTTTCGCACATCCACGGAGGTGCTCCATTGATTGATGATAAGCCCACAAAAGCCGCAGTTCCACACGTCACTGAATCACCAATTGTTTCAAACGAAGTGTGTTTTGCGTCAAATCCAAGAATACGCAGCCTCAGTTCTAATCGAACTTTCTGCGCAGGTTTGCAAACAGCTTCACCTGTAACTCGAAGTGCTGTCGGGCCTTGTGCCGGCGATTCAGGTGCCGGGCTATTGTTGCAAAGGAACAACCGTTGGATATTACGTGGCACAGTTTCGGCCGCTCTACCCGTGCAGCACAACAAATGCATCGGCAATCAATATGTCATACATGCGGATGTGGCAAAATATTTAGATTGGATCATGGCATTTACTCTTTAACAACTGGCAAGGGTTTGCAACGATTTGCGAGTTCAAACGTAAAATTTGAGGATCATTAATTTAAGTATAGTATTAACAAGTTTCAATAAACAAATTTGAGATTTTATAATAATTCCCGAATAAATATTTTACATTTTATTAATACATATTACCAACACACTAGGTTTCGAAACCCCGATCTAATTTATATGATTTAAGTACTATCTTCCTTCAAACATACTCTTTTAATTTGATTACTTGATTAATTACTACAAAAAATTCTAACATATCTTCTTATCTCAGAAACAAATAACTTTTCGCTAAAGGGAAAGCCATCTTGCAAATATATTTTGTTGTTGCAGCATATGCATAGACATCTAATTTCGGATGTCAGCTAACTTGACTTTTTGAAAACGAATTGTTATTAAAATTATGTTTGTAAAAAAATAATCCTGCTGATATACTAAGAGATAAAAAGATTAAAAGAGTATACAACATTAACATGTTCTTTATATCGTTCTCGTAATATGGCGCACTGCTATTTTCCTACATCACTATGCTTAAAATTCCCTTCAAAAAATCAGAAATATCTTTCAAATGGTCCGAACTTGATGCTTTTCCTGTTTTCTGTCCGAATCATTCTAGGCGTATGTTGGTCTTGATCTGGGAAATTGGGTCTAAATATGATAATATCCATTCTTTGATATAAATTCACCGTTGTGTAGTTTTTTGCGAAGATTTACTAACATAAAAAGTTTCATCAATCTCAATTTTCCCCTCGGGACATTGTCAAGTATACTTCTTCTTTCATCGCAAAGTCGGAGATTCTCCATTTCTTAAATTACATTGACTTTACCGTGAGCTCGGATCGCCAAAACCAAAAGAATATCTATGCTTGTTTTAGAGTACTTAACTAGATTATCGTTACAAAATATTTCATCAATCGTTTTGAAGATATTTGTCTCAAAGTGACACCATCTCTGCTGTTTTGGTATAGAATGAAAAATATTAGTTTTGTGTTTTGTTAAAATATCTGCAGATTTGCACAAAAAGAGTTAGGTGGACGTCGCAAAAATAGTTAATTCTTCATTAAAATTTATGTATATGCTATAAGTACATGCAAAAGATTAATGGTTAGATGGACAAAATAAGGCTGCAAAGATTTAATGATATGGGAAGTGTAAAATTGTAATATCTTAAAATATTTCACATCATTCCATAGTGATGGTATTTTTTTAAAGTCAGTTCAAGGTCAAGTTCGAAAAGTCTCTATAAATAAACGCAGATGTTCTCAATAAACTTACATATTTAAATATTTAACTTCGCTTATTTGAAAAATGAACATTTGTTTAAACAGCAATTATTTAGTAGCGAACTACTTTAAGTGAAACAAGAAATTAACGTCGTTTCTACTAAAGCTGTAATATCCTTTACAAATACAAAATCTTCCTTATAAGAGCTTGATTCCGATCGTTTCATTTGTATGGCAGCTATATGCTATAGTCATTCGATCAGACAGTTTTTTTCAGAAATTGCATTATTGTCTAATTTCGTGAAGATACCTCGTCAAATGAAAGGTTTTTCCATACAAGCACATGATTCCCATCGTTCAGTTTGTATGGCTGCTATATGCTATAGTGGTTCGATATCGGTGGACAGAAAAGGAAGTGTGCAAAATTTCAGATCGATATCTCAAAAACGGACTAGTTCCCATATATACAGACAGAGAGACGGACATGCCTAAATCATACAGATCATTTATATATATACTTCATAGGGTTTCCGACGTTTCCTTCTGGGCGTTACGAACATCGTTGCCAACTTAGGTTATATTAAGTTCAGGGTATAAATATAATCGAATTTATATATTACATTATTATTATAATTATATATGTAGAGTATAATTTTGTGCACATCTATTTAATTCGCTTAAACTATAATGAACATATTCCTGACCTACCTGAACAATAGTACACGTATATGACAACTACCGAGAATAGGAGATATCTGTCGGTATAACCAAACTATGTCACCGTTGAGAGAATTGGACACAATTTAAGCTCTAAGCTATTCCATGCATTTGGTGAAGAAAAATATGAAAAATTAATGCTAACTGACCAAGGAATATTCAAAAACATTAATAGTTACAAGTAACGTAAAACTTACAAACTTTTATAGTTATATACATTATAGGAATATTATATTTTACAATCTGGAACTATAATCGTGCACTCTAGGGCGGAAGATTAATTACGTTGAAAGTTATTTGAAGTATGGTCCACCCATTCCACAATCCCCCCAAACCACTACAAATCAAATGATTATGGTACATAAATTACGTTTATAGAATTAGGACGAAAACAGTGTAATTTTCGATTTGCCGCAGTAACAGACTTTTTTGATGATTATTTGATGTTTAAAATTTTTAAATCGAAGTAAAATCATCTCTATAAAGCTTGTATTGTATAGTCAATTTTATGATGATGCTATGTAATGATTTGCACTTTTGCTGGTTTCGTAATCGATTGACAAAATTCGGTTCAATGTAATCTTTGGATAAAAATGTAGATTCATTCATTTAAAGATATTACTTTTAAAACAACCATATCCCAATTCTCTAAAACAACTTACATTCCAAAGCTTTAAGTAACAGTTCCTTTTCAACTTTTTGCTAAAACAATAAATTAATATTTAAGGTGTCGAAGGTCCAAAAATGTGTTTAGTAATAAACAAAACCATAGAAATACCATACTTGCAAAGCTAATTTAAGCTACCAATCAGAAAAACTTCCATGCGGGCATTACAGGCACAATTTTATTTACCATCCTGGCATTATGAAGCTTTTGCTTCAAAGTCAAACCGCTCTTCTTTTCTTTACATTTGTGGTGGAAAGCTCATTTAATACCAAGAACAACATAAGGCAAAAGGGAAATATAGGAAATGTATTATTTACAATGTTCATATAATCACTAGAATTTTTGTAAGGATATTTTCTTTTTTAATGGAACCGAACAATTCACTGCTGTTCAGTTGATGCAGAAGATGTTTACGATAACGACGAATGAAATATTGAAACATGCTTGTACAAGTATAAAGCCTGTATTTAGGAAATTAGAATCTGTTATATATTGTAGACATTTATCTGAAAGTTAGGGTGCTTAATTGAAATATATATAAATTATTATATATTTTGAAACCTGTATTTCTAGAGGATTCTAGGATGTTGAAATTTGTATAAGGATTTTACATTTAACATAGGTAAATTTAACATAGATGCCCTCATAAAAGATGTTTTCGTTTTCATTTCCTGTTCCACAGTAATAATTTTTGCTTGAATTTCTGGACCATCTATCATAGAGTTTTAAGGAAAATAAATATATCGACGGTACATACAAAGCCTCTAGTATTTTTGGGTCAAAATCTTTTTTAATACTCTCGTTGTTTGTATCACCTAAAACTAATCGAGTAGATATAGGGTTATATGTATATAAAGGATCAGGATGAAGAGACGAGTTGAAATCCGGGGACTGTCTATCCCTCCACCCATTCGTGCAAGCTGTAACTTGAGTAAAAATTGAGATATCTTTATGAAACATGGTACACATGTTTCCTGGTATCGTAAGACGGTTGGTATTGCAGATTAGCGTAATCGGACCACTGCTACGCTCATAAAACCTTATTAATCAAAACCAAATAAATTTCCATAACTATGCTCCTCAATAAGATACAAGACTGTCATTAGATAACAGGATCTCATTAGGGAGAGGCATCTGTAGTTTAAAATTTTTTTAAAAAGTGGGCGTGTTCCCACTCCTAATCGATTTAATGTGCATATCTCCTAAACCGCTAAAGCTATGATAACAAAATTCTCTGAGTTTTTAGCACCTCTATCGACAGTGTGGGGTTAAATCGGGTGACAACCCCGACCACTCCCCATATAACGCTACTGTTAACAACTACTAAAAGAGCGATAAACCAAGCACTGAACACGCCAGAGACATTAAATTTTCACTCTGGGATTATATGAGACGACTTTATAGGAACCGAATTCAAAATTAGACAGTGGGCGTCCCACCGCCCTCTTTTAGGTGAAAAGTCATATCTTGGAATCTGCTCAACCGATTTCAACCAAATTCGGTACATAACATTCTTTTCAAATGTCTATGTTATAATGCAAAAATGGGCGAAATCGAGTTACAATCACGCCTATTCCCCATATAACACCATTTTAAATATCATCTGATTATTTTACTCTCCACTATGCAAATCAAGCAACAATGATTGCATCGTGGTAAAACTTTTCGTGAATAATGCGTTTAAAGTATGCCACCTTGTGATTTTGAAATCGAACTAAAACCCCTAGGTACTGAATATGTGGACCCCAGTGCCTATAGTTGACTTTAAATCAATCAATGTGTAAGATATATAGTTGAAATTCATATAATAAAATAAATAAATAAAACTCTTGATAATAGTATGTCTTTGTGTCAAAAATGGGTTGAATCGGATCAAGACTTCCTTTAATATAAAATTTTGCCAACGCCTGAAGTAATTTCCCGGGCTTTGAGCCTTGCAAGTTGCGAGAATATAAAATGTTCGGCAACACCCGAACTTAGAACTTCCTTACTTGTTTTAATAGGTATTTTCTTATCCCAGTAGTAACATACAAAGAGTGCTGTGTAAGGATACTCTTTCGGATCAAATTAATATCTCTTTTGGTATTCTTACAATCTAAATCTCCTTTCTTTTTCCGAAATAAAAAGTTTAAGTTCGGACGTACATTTCAGTCATTCTTATATTAGGAATATGACATTTAGACCAAGATCTACACCAATTTAATTCATATTCAGCGCTAATTCATATACATGACCACCTAATTTCATAAAGCGTAACATATACACACATATTGACTAACATAAACGGTTAAAAGTCAGCTGGCAATCACTACATCGGGTATATTAGAATTAGTAAAGGTCTGGACTGATTACATTAACTCGACATTACTACAGTATGAACAAGAACATGTTTAAATGCAATTTTATGAAGATAACTCACACACATAAAGTCGAAACGAAAATTGTTATATGTAGTATGTGGGAGTTTGGGTAATTTGTGGACCGATTTGACGCCTTTATCTATAATAAATCAAATAATAATAATTCACTTAAATTTGCTAAGATATCTTAAATATTGCCCGATATATACGGCATAAAGCCAACCGGAAGTTTGAAATACTTATATAAACTATATGGGGGATATTTTCTCCATTTTGGCCCCATAACATACACTTATGAAGAAAAAATGCTCTCTGGGTTTCAATAAGATACCTCTTAGGTGCACCAAAATATACGGTATAAATTCAACCAGAAGTTTGAAAATCCTTATTTAAGGTACATACAAGTATATGTGCCCTTGAAAAAGTATTGAACCCGTTTTACCCATTTTCAACATCGTAGCACACTATTATCAGGAAAAGGCATACTTTAAGTTTCATTAAGGTCAGCCAATGGCACAGAGATCGTCATATTCAGTATTTGGAACTTGAACACTTAAAGTCCGATTTCGACCATTTTAGACTTGAAGTAGTTACCTAGAAGCTATTATTTATGTATGACTTTATCTTCATTGGCGCATACTGTAAAGTAATAGAATTATATGGAATTAAAAATTGTGTTATATGGCAAGTAGTCGATTTCTCAATTTTAAACCTGTAAAATAGTAAAAATGGGCCAAATGTAGTTGAAATTAGCCGATTACCTGTTGAGATATGGGATTTTATATAAAAGTGGACTGGACAAATATTTCATTGAATTTCAATTATATATCTTACACATTGACCAATATTGACCAAAGTCAACTATAGGCTGTGGGGTCCACATATTCAGTACCTAGGAGCTTGAACAGTTTTAATTCGATTTACAAGGTGGCATACTTTACACGCATTATTCAGGCAAAGATTTACCCGGCTACAATCATTTTTGCTTGATTTGCACAGTGGAAAGTGAAAAATCAGATGGAATTTAAAATGGTGTTATATATGGGAAATAGCCGTGATTGTAATTCAATTTCGCCCATTTTCGCACCATAATATAGAAATATGAGAAGAATGTTATGTACCGAATTGGGATGAAATCGATCCCGAGATATATGATTTCCCCTAAAAGTGGGCGATGACACGCCCATCGTCAATTTTGACACCGGCTCCTTTTAAGTCTTCTCATACCATCTCGGGTGTAAAGTGAATTGTCTCTATGTCGGGGCTATTATCAGGTTTAATCCAGTTTCACACTGTCGCTAAGCTAAGGGTACTTAAGGGATTTGTTTTGAGCGAATTTAGTCATTTTAGCTTAAATAGTTTGGGAGATATATACACTAAATATATTAGAAAGCGCGGCCACACCCACTTTTTCAAGATTTTCAAACCACAGGTCGCATTGGTTTGATCATGTCCTATTAGTTTGCGTAATATATTATACTTGTAGATATCCATGTGTATATTTCCGATATTAAGGATGACTGACTGAAATCTATTTATTAAAATGTTATAAATCTCTATTTTTGTTAAAAACGTAAATTTTGCAAAGAACGAAGGAATATTAGACATTATTAATGCTGTGTGTATTAATATTATATTTTACTTACCCATAGTCAATTTTTAAACGAAATCTCGTATCGTATGAATTTTGCAACAAAAAGTTTTCACCTTTTTATTCAACAGGACAGTTTTCACTTTCTTCAAGGGTAGGTTCGCCGGTGACGGCCACTTTTTCGAGGACACATTATTAACCACGACTGTATAATTAGCCAACTTGGATATTAAGATCATATGGCAAACGTTGATAATATGTAATTTCTATAAAAAAAAGAAACTCAGAGCTAAAATAAAGTTACAGCGAATTAATCTTCAGCTGAAGCAAACTTCTCTTCGCAGTTTAAACGCTTAGTAGTATTCGCTTATTTTATACTCTTTAGTTTTGTTAATATTCGTAAAATAGTGACTTGATTCGAAGAAACATCATTTAAAAGATTTTACACATTTTCTGCTTTAATTAACTTTCAATGATTTATGTTAGTTTGAATCCACTGGGGCAATCACTTCCAAATACCCCAAAATAATTTAATCTCTATACCTACATATATCTCTATCACATTCTTTTAAAATATAATGTTATTTAATCCAGTTGATGTACGAAATCTAAAGCTACGGAAATTAAACCAAACTATTTCCTTGACTTTGACCTAATTATTCAAGTATATGCAATAAAATGTGGCACATACTTCAAGGAATGCATCCACAAGAGCGTGCTTTGGCGTAGCAAAATACATTCTAAATGCGGTTTTCATATTTCATAAACTACAAAGCATTTCTATTAGAGTAACATACTAGCATTTCAGTATGTACCCTGAAGGAAAATGCACTTGTCCCAGACTAGTTCTGGATTTGCCAAATTACTATGTCTTTTCGTGTTATCAATAGGAAAGTTTTCGATTTCCTTTTCTGCATAACTTTTCTAAAACCTCAAAAACTATAAATAATGTTCCATCTTAACAACACTTTCTTAGTTTTGAAATAAAGAATTGCCGGACTGGTTCACGTTTTCCTACAGGATTCGTATAATTGCTCACAGAAAAGCATTCCTTCATGAACAAACTTTTATTTTAAAGGCGTTCGCCAGCAAATAGCAGTATTAGGAGCATCGTCATACTTTGAAACTAAAGTAATATCCCACCCGGTAGCACACGAAATACGAACGTGGAAGTGTAATGAGCACTTTTTTAAAGAAGACGAAGCATCGAAAGCTTGAACCCCATGTCAATGTGAAACTTTAATGCGAACTAAACCTCCTACTGTTATATACCATTCCCCCCGGTACCACCGTGAAGTATTAAGTCGACCTTATTCACTTTAAAAAAATATGGCACTTATCCATTGCAAAGCAAAATATCTATATTATATGAAAGTTATGTATAAAACTGATTGGGTTGCTTTCCGATTTTGAATATTTTTGATGTTTTTCCAAAGATTATGTGAAATTTTCTATAATGATCGCACCACCATAACAGCATATTTATAGACCCTTTAAAAATGTTTTCCTGCATTACACTATATAGAAAATATGATCCTTTCCTTGCCATATTTCGATCAGTTGGGCACACGATCGGGGATCGAACTCATACTCCGACACCTGTTCCAGCTCGTCCATTTCTGCGAAAATCATCATATATTAAGATTTACTCTTTCTTTAATGGAAAACTTTCCCAAATGCAAAACTTCTAACGACTGGTTCTAAGTTGACTCCGGTTTATAATTATTATACTCTCGCGACAGAGAATAGTTTTGTTCACCTAACGGTTGTTTATATCACCTAAAACTAATCGAGTTAGATATAGAGTTATATATATATAAATGATCAGGATGAAGAGACGAATTGAAATCCGGGTGACTGTCTGTCCATCTGTCCGGCCGCGAAAGCTGTAACTTGAGTAAAAATTGAGATATCTTTATGAAACTTGGTACACATGTTTCTTGGTACCGTAAGACGGTTGATATTGCAGATGGGCGTAATCGGAGCACTGCCACGCCCACAAAAAGCCATTAATCAAAAACAAATAAATTGCCATAACTAAGCTCCGCAATAAGATACAAGACACATTAAGGAGGGGCATCTGTAATTAAATTTTTTTTTTAAGTTTAATGTGCATATCTCCTAAACTGCTAAAGCTATAATAAAAAAAATTCACTGGAAGCAAATGTTTTTAGCACCTCTACCTACAATGTGAAAATGAAATCGGGTGACACACCCCCACTCCCCATATAATGGAACTGTTAAAAAATACTAAAAGCGCGATAAACCAAGCACTAACCAAGTCAGAGACATAAAATTTTATCTCTAGGATGGTATAAGATGACTTTATAGGAATCGCGTTCAAAATTAGTCAGAGGGCGTGGCACCGCTCACTTTTAGGTGAAAAGCCATATCTTGGGATCCGCTTACCCGATTTAAATCAAATTCGGTACACAACATTAATTTCATATTTTTATGTAACAGTGCGAAAATCGGTTTACAACAACGCCTATTTCCCATATAACACCATTTTAAATTCCATTTGATTCTTTCACTTTCCAGTATGCAAATCAAGCAACAATGATTGTATCGGGTTGAAACTTTGCGTGAATAATGCGTTTAAGGTATGCCACCTTGTGACCAAAAATTCTCTAAACTGTTCAAGCCTATGTGGACACCAGTGCCTATAGTTGACTTTTTACCGAAAATATCGGTCAATGCATAAGATATATAATATAAAGATTTTTGAACTTCCGGGGGACTTTATACCGCGTATATCCAGTATGTGAGTTATCTCAATGAAAATGAGAGAGCGTGTTTTGCTCATAACAAGGTATCTTTGTGTCTAAAATGGATGAAATCGGGTGAAAATTTTACCTAGCCCCCATGTAACTAATAGCAGGATTTTCGAACATTCGCCTGACTTTACTCCATATGATTGTTGATACCTTAATGAAACAGTGGGAGCATTTTATTAGTCTGTGGCATGTTAGTTGTATGTGATATTGGCAAAAATTAATAAAATCGGGTTAATACTACCCTCAACTTCCATACACTACTTATAATGCTTTTCGTTATTCTAACCAGTTTTATGCCGAATATGTCGGTCAGTGAGTATTAATGTTTTTATATTTTATATATAAAATTGCTTCAAAATATGTTCTCGAGTATAGCTGAGCAATGTCACAATTAATATATTTCTCTATCCCCAATATACTTGTATATATGATTTCCGTCTTTCCACCTGACTTTAAACCGTTCTGGTTGATCAAAATGTGATATTTTAACGAAATTAAGTGGATAAGATTGCGAAAAAATTATGTGGTTTGACGCTGAATTAGATTGAAATTAGTATATACCTTGGTCTAAGCCTCACACCTTCATATAATAATAATCGAATAATGAATGTCGAATTCTTTTGCAATATTTTTATACTTTCCCAACATGTTGCAACAGAGTATAGTTTTGTTCACCAAACGGTTGTTTGCATCACCTAAAATGAATCGAGATAGATATAGATTTCTATATACATCTATTTCTTCTAATATTTGGTGATAATCAGTGGATAGGTATATATTCTCAGCCATCATGTTGAACTTATTACAAAATATACCAGACAACAATGTAAAAATGTTTCTTAGAGTGCTGGACTTTGTATAGAGCAAAAATATCTTTCTAGAAAAAATCGCATGAAATAAATATTAGTAGTGTAGTATCAAAAGGGCTAAAGACCCTTTTTATGTGGTTATAGATAAACTACGTCACATTTTAATATGAAGGTCATAAGGTGAACTGTACACTCAAGAAAATTACATTTTTACCCAACGCCGTTGGCAGCTTATGAAAGGTTAAGATATTAAGACAGAAAGAAGAAAATCTACATACCTGCTCTACATATGTGTATACAATACTTAATTATATGTAAGTTATTATTAATTTAGCCTTCATGGGCAGACCCTTCAAAATAGTTAATGTTTTAAAAGTGTTAGACAAAAGCAATTTTCGGAGGGGTTTTCCGAGTACTTAATTTCAATGCAATGAAATAGACTACCAATTTCTAAAATATAAATATAACCAAATATTATGTATTTTATGTTAGTGAAGATATTCAAGTAATATATAGGTATACAAAAGTACTTAAGCTGTGTGTAAAAAAATATACCATCACAAAACTATTATACTCTGTAGCAATATGTTGCAAGAGTATAATAAATATCAGTACACTGTGTTTGTAGTTTCAGTTACACTAGATTTCTTTACCAGCAAAGTGCTTTATTCAAACTAATTTTAGTGTATTAGCTATATAGTGTTTAAAGTATTATTATATACAGTGGCGAGCAAACACATATACATATGTGCACCAGTATACCATATTACCTATACACCGAACAGGAAAGGAGTCATACCAAGGACTTACAAGGAATTACAGTGAAAGAGAGCAGCACCTAGGATCCAACTTTTTACAACCCGACGGACTGAATTATATAAGTATTATCTATAAGTATTTTATACATTAATTTATTTATTATTAATTAATTATGCCTAGATTAAGTAGAAAATCTGTATTACTAAGTCGTCTTCAGAATAGAAGACGTATGAGAGTTCTTCGTGCAAACTCTTTATATAGAGATAGTGAGCAGTCACAAAATACTTTAAGTCACGCTAATCGTAGGTTAGATTCTGATGTACGTCTGTCCGAACAAATTATCAATACAAATTAACATAGAATCAGGCGTCGAAATCTCGAGGTACGGTCTTTTGAACAAAATCTAAATACTGTTCAACATAGGGCAAGACGTCTAAATCCGCTCTGAAGCGCAAAGCAGAAATACTCGGGGACATAGATTTCGGCGCGAAAATCTCGAGGTTCGATCTGTTTACTGTTCAACATAGAATAAGGCGACAAGATCTCCAAATTCGCTCTGAAGAGCAAATAAGAAATATTTGAGGTCATAGATATCGGCGCGAAGACCCCGTGGTACGATATGTTGAGCAAGTTTTAAATACTGTTCAACATAGAACAAGGCGACAAGATCCACAAATTCTTCTTGCTTCTTGTAAAGAATAGGCCGTGCGCCAAATTTCAGATTGACATCTCAATAACTTGACGCGCACATATGCCGCGAGTAAAATTTCAAGGGAATACGTGAAATAGTCTCCGTGTACCATGGCCGTCGTCCGGTTTGAAAAATGCAATGCAAATGCGACTTACACGAATCTTCGACATAACGCTTTAAGCAAGGAAAATTTTTTTCACTATTCTATCAACTGAATAAAATTTTAAAGTAAGTGGTGATTTCACTTATTGTCTTGCACCTTGCGTGCGGTGTAATACTCACTTGCACTAGTTTTAGTTACGGAATGTGAATTGAAAAAAAAAATTTTTGTCTTTTTATATAATATATTTTTTTGAAAATAATTTATAATTTAATAAGTTTACTTATTATATATATATTTTTTTAATTATTTATAATTTGACAAGTTCACTTTTACTTTTTATACGGCGAAAACCACGTTTCGGGAACGAATTAATGGCGAACCTTATAGGTCACGGATGAAATCGAAAAGAGAACTCATCCCGGTCTGACTAGTCCCTTTTGATCATTTGGATGGTGGAAAAGACGATGGTTGAAGTGTATAATATGGTTGGTTAATTGTATGTGGTTGTGTTGGTGGGTGATATGGTGTTGCATTGTGTTGTGTTGGGTTGTATGATGTTGTACGGTGGGTTGTGTGCATAGTTGCAAAATGTGGCGAGATCAGAAGTCCCGTGGACATTAAAAATAAACATTTAAACAAGTCTTTATCTTTCTTTGTAATCTTGACAATCTTAATAAAAATATTTTTTATATTCTAATACCAAATACCGGATTGAAAAAAAAGCTAATCCCGAGTTTATAATTAAAATTAAAAGAAAATGTGTTTTTGAAGTTTAAATTATATCGCGCTTGCGTACTTCGAGTTCTACCACTTTGTTTATCCTTGTAAAAGTAAAGCTTATTTTTAGTTTAACACTGTTTGTCTTAATTACATTTAATTATTAATAATTATACCGCTTAAGTTGTAAATATGTAAAACTTTCATTTTTTATCCCTTTTTATACTCTCGCAACTTGTTGCTACAGAGTATAATAGCTTTGTTTACCTAACGGTTGTTTGCATCACCTAAAACTAATCGAGTTAGATATAGGGTTATATATACATAAATGATCAGGATGAAGAGACGAGGTGAAATCCGGGTGACTGTCTGTACGTCCGTCCGTCTGTGCAAGCTGTAACTTGAGTAAAAATTTAGATATCTTTATGAAAAGGCCATTAATCAAAAACAAATAAATTGCCATAACTAAGCTCCACAACAAGATACAAGACTATTTTTTGGTTTACAGGATCACATTAAGGAGGAGCATCTGTAGTTAAATTTTTTTTAAGTGAGCGTGGTCCCGCCCCTAATAGTTTTAATGTGCATATCTCCTAAACCGCTATAGCTATAATAACAAAATTCACTGGGAACAAATGTTTTTAGCATTTCTATAAACAGTGTGAAAATGGGTGACAATCCCGCCGACTCCCCATATAACGGTACTGTTAAAAAGTACTAAAAGCGCAATAAATCAAGCACTAAACCCGCCAGAGTCATTAAATTTTAACTCAGGGATGGTATGAGATGACTTTATAGGAACCATGTTCAAAATTATAGGCGCGGCACCGCCTACTTTTAGGTGAAAACCCATATCTTGGGATCCTCTTAACCGATTTCAACCAAATTCGGTACATAATATTCGTCTTATATTTCTATGTTATAGTGCGAAAATGGGCGAAATCGGGCTACAACCACGCCTGTTTCCCATAAAACATCATTTTAAATTCCATCTGAATTTTTCACTTTCCACTATGCAAATCAAGCAACAATGATTATATCCGGGTAAAGCTTTGCGTGAATAATACGTTTAAAGTAGGCCACCTTGTGACCAGAAATTATCTAAATTGAACCAAAACTGTTCAAGCCCCTAAGTACTGAATGTGTGAACCCCAGCGCCTAAGGTGGAAAGAATAAAATGGAGTTTAAAATTATTTTAAATAGGCGTGGTTTTTATCTGATTTCGTCCGTTTTCGCATCGTGGCAAACTTAATATACCCTGTGTAACACAAAACCATCTAAATATAAGCAAACAATGTTTATTTTTATCCGAAATATGACACAGTTTTATATCGCTCTCCTTTCTTCCCTTCTGTGGAAATCTGCATATTCTATCCGCCCAAAACAAAGTAAATACATACAACAATTGTCTATACGCATGTTGAGAGCTGGCTTGCTTGCCAACAAACAAAACGAACAGGTCGTCTACTTAACCTCTAAGAGCTTCATAGAAGTAAATTCCAAATTAAATTGAAGTGTTGTTGCGCTGATGTTGCTGCTAATGCAGTCAAGTACAGAGAGGCAGCTTATTTTAGGTAACAAGCCAATAACTACTAAGTCGTTACCAATTCAATAACGTAACAACAATGTCACTAAATATGTATTCAGGAACCCTCTTTGTTTTCGATTTGCCTGATTCTCCCTCGCACAAAGGTCCAATAGAGCCACGCATTAGCTGACGAAGCCAATTTAAAAATTTGTTTTTCGGTAATCTGGTGGTCATGAATTTACCATAGATTTCTAACCTCTTGCATTATGATTAAAACTCGTCTGTGTTTGAGATCAATGTTATTCAGTGGTTTAATATAGGTATTATATTTTAACTCTTAGAATTTTGTTGAAGATCATGAGGATAGTGCATTGAGTATGGGTGAACCATTCCTATGTTCAGATGAAGCTAATGTCAATTTAGTTAACAATCGACATTGCATGACTTTTCCGCGACCCCCATACCGAATTTTTTCTTCAAAATACTATGCTATCAGCAAAGCACGACGGTGGGTGTATACTAGTTTTGGCGTGTTTCTCCTGTTATGGTTCAATTGGTGGTTGTGTCAATATATTAGAATTTTTTTCAAATTATGTTGACATTGACAATATACTATAATGTACACTCATTATTCACTTCACACTTCCATAAGAAAATCAAACAGAAACCTACAACGAACTGTGTAAAAAAATAGTTTACTCAATTACCTATTGAAGCAAAAATCTCTTTCATTGCACAGAATGTACAAAAGCAACATTTGAATGTCTATTTCTTTTAGATTTTCCTCAAAGAAAAATGGAGGACATTCTAACTTTTTTTGTTTTCTATGAAACTCCAATTTAGTTATTTAATAGTTATTCAACTATGAAATTAAAATTATAAAATTTGCTTTGAAAACAATTATGAATGCCCCATTTTTGATAATCATTTAATAGTTAATTTAACCGTCAGCCCTAGCAAGACTGAAGAATTCAGTGGTATGAGTTTCCCACATGTAAAACTATAGTTAGAATATCACGTCGTATGTATCTCCTTTTAACAATCACAATGACAGTCAATTAAACCATAAAATGAACGTCAAGACCTAACGTCACAACTGTTACTATGTTGGTGATTCCATCAGCAGCATCTTGTAGTCATATATCTAAATGGAAAATAGTTCGAGAACAATTCGTTTAGCCAATACCATGTGTCGTATACAAGTAAGTAATACAACAATGCTTTGTATGAGAAGAGTCAGTAAAGTAAATTCCTTTGCTAAAGAAAACATAAGTAACACGAATATACGCTCAGGGCTACATAAATAAACACCAAAACAATTACTTACCGAAGGCAACTCAGACTGACTGAGGTACACAAAGATAATACCATATATATTTACATGTTAGTAATTAGCATTCGGTAAATGAGCAAAAGAAACGGGAATGTTCTACATACTGCGAGCAAATTCCCCGGAGCAGATTATCTCTACTTTTAAGGGCATTCAAATATTGCTTTTGTAATATAGTGTGCGTAGGAATATAGCTTCGGCAATTAAAGTGCAATGTATTAAGTCTAAATAACTCTACTCAGCCAATCGGATTTGAGATATCCTGATTACGAATTTGATTTAAAAATTTTTTTATCACGTACAGCTATTTTTGTCATTAACTAAAACACAAAAAATCCTACGTATTAGGAAATTTTTACAAACATTTTCGGTTTTAACAGATTCTAACATCACAGTCGCAAAATGAGTGTAAACTAGTGTAATTTGAGTGAGTTCTTTTGCCCACATACGCCTACGAAGTAAATCAATTAGGCGGGGTTGTGTACGGTTGATTTGATACTTTTTTTACTCATGCAACATGTTGCTACAGAGTATAATAGTTTAGTTCACCTAACGGTTTTTTGTATCACCATGTCTAATCGAGATAGGTATGGAGTTATATTATATAAAGGGTCACTCACGAATCGTGCAACAAAATCTTTTTTTGTGTGATTTATTGACTTACTTTGTTCTTTATTTGGCAGGTTATTACAAGTATTTAAGTTTTTTTAAAAATAAATGCTTGAGATACCGAAAAGAGGGTTTGGATAGTGTAGCGGTACTATGCTTTGCAGTCCGTCATATCCGTCCAACGGGATTTTGGCGGAACTCTCCCGATTAGATGGACCATTATGAGATCGATTAACATGTTTGCTGAATCTAGAAGTATCTCAAAAAGGACGTACCATCGAGATCCGTATGTTCGTGTTTAAGAAACAATCGCGGCTGTTGCATCGTCAATTCAGGCAAATACAAGAGTTTGACTCGCAACGTATCGGCGCAACTTGGAGTTAGTAGACGGTCATTGCAACGGATAATTCATGATGACTTAAACATATTTCCGTACAAAGTTCAAATAACAAACCGGTTCAACCCTCTAGATTTTCTATTCGCTTAAAATTTAGCCAAAAAATTATTCAAATGGTCGAAGAAGACAATAACTTGATAAATTGCCTGTTTATGTCTGATGAGGCTCATTTTGATTTAAATGGAAATGTAAACAAGTAAAATTGCTGTATATGGAGTGAATCAAATCCATAAATAATCCACGAGAGTGTACTTCACCTAGAACGAGGCACCGTTATTTAAAGATGTTGACTTAGTGTTTTTACCTAAAACTGCGTCAAAGACGTACTGCTTTCAAAAGCGTTTAGTTTCAGCAAAATGGAGCAACTACACTCATAGCCAGACCGGTTATTGCGAAGCTCCAATGAAAATTTGAAAACAAATTAATATCAAGAAACTCCACTTTCCGCTAGCCTCCAAGAACCTAACCTGACTGCACCAAACTTCTTTTTATGGGTTTATGTCAACCAAAAGGTGTATAAAATAAAACCCAGAAATCTGACTGAATTGAAGCAGTCCATTAAATCGATAATTGAGGCAATCCCAAATTCAACCCTTAAGGACGCAATGAATAATTTTCTAATTAGGTGTCGCATATGCGTGGCTGAGCATAGAGGTCATTTACGGTCCATAATTTTCAAAAATAATTAATAATATAAAATAATACTTTGCTATATAACAAAAATAAATATATGTAATGCTTAGATTAAAAAAAAAGTTATTACGGTTTGTTTTTGTAACACGATTCATGAGCCACCATGTATGTGTGTAGCCACCATTGTGACCTGAAAGTTTCCGGAAATTGTAAATAAAACGAAAAATGTTTAATCTTCATCAATATTAATTTTGTCGCCTTCAAAATATGCTCCTTCTAAAGCGATACACATATTCCTTCTCTTTTTCCAATCATCGAAACATGCCTTGTAAGCGCTGTCCGGGATCGACTTCAGTTCTCTCTGCGAATTTTCTTTCACGGCCTCAATAAGTCGAAACGGGTTCCACGGAGTGGTAACTTGAGTTTCGGAAACAAAAAAAAATCGCATAGGGCAAATCCGGTGAATTCGGTGGTTGATCGATGGTATTGAACAAGTTTTTGGTCTTAAAATCGTTCACAACTACAGTTCGGTGCGGTATGAATGATCAAGATGACAAGAAATGTTGAATTCCGATTGACTGTTTGTCTGTCCATCCGTCTGTGCCAGCGATAACTTGAGTAATAATTGAGTTATCGTAATGAATCTTTGAACACGTGTTCCATGGTAACAAAAAAAAGACAAGTTCGTAGATGGGCGTAAGGGAGCCGCTGCCACGCCCACAAAACGTCATTAATTTAAAACTTATAAAATGTCATAACTAAGCACTTAATTAAGATATAAAACTGTATATATACAAGTATTGTATATAACCGTATAACACAGTTCTAAACTCGATCTGATTCTTTCACTTTTCAGTCTACAAATAAAGAACCAATCAATGTATTCGGATAAAACTCTCAACGAATAATAGCTTTAAGGTGTACCGCCTTATGACCCAAAATTGTTCAAATCAGACCAAAAAGCCAGAAACCTAATATGTGGACACCACTTCCTGTTTCGAACGTTTTATCGAAAAGATCGGTTAATCTGTGAGATATATTATTGAAAATCGCGGGAATCCTTTTCTGATAATAGCATGCTTGTAAGTTAAAAAGATACACATTTGATTGCAATCCATTCACGATTTCGTGAAAAAATCAATGTTGAATTCTTTCGTAACATTTTTAAAACAAATTATTGCCAACACCTGAAGGTATTTCTGCGGCTTTGATCCTAATAAGTTGCAAGAGTATGAAATGTTCGGTTACACCCTAACTTAGCCCTTCCTTACTTATTATTTTTATTTGAAGCTTTGCATTTGGTTGCCACTAGATTATACGATGACCCTCCAAACCAAAGTATTTGATCTTGTTGCTAAAAATTACCATTTTCCAAACCTCCCTTCACTTAATGACTTATGTGTCCATCCATGCAAGCGATAACTTAAGTAAACATTGTCTTGATGAAACTTGGTAAACGTATTCCTTGGCATCCGAGGGAGATTGTTACAGCTGATGGGCGAAATCAGATCGTTTCTACACTGGCAAAATGCGTTAATCGAAAACGTATAAAATGCTATAGCCAAACAAATTAGGAAAAATATCTATAGTTTGGTAAAGGGGAACAAAGTATGGAGAGGAACCTGTGGTTTAAAGATGCTTAAAAAGTGGCCGTGTAACGTTCCCTAATAAAAATTTTGTATACATATATCTTGCAAACCACTTGACCTAAACCGACCAAACTAGCTGAGAAAAAGTTAGCTCACTAAATAAATACGTTAGAAACATTAAATACACGAAAATGCTGTATAAGTTTCTGTGTCAAAATTTGACAATGAGCTTATCACCGCCCACGTTTAGAAGAAGGTTAATCTCTGAGGAACTGCTCGACCAAAATATTGAACATGTGGACATCGGTGCTTACGTTTGACTTTATACCAAAAATATCGATCAATCTGTGGCATATTATATATTAATGAAATTCATAAGTGAGTTATCTTATGTCAATATATGAGTTATTTATTGTAATTCAGAGAGCTTCCTGATGACGATAAATCAATGTGTCAAAATATTTTAATGAAGGTAAGTGGCCAAGTTTTCTCAAAAATTATATAGTGAAGTGTTGAATATTAATAAATTTGATACAATCCCTAACCTCTAGTATAGCGGTATCCTCGCCCCCAGTTACATTCCGCTCATATTTTCAATATTTCAAATTTCATCCCTTTGGTTGAGTTTATATCACATATGTACATCTCATTTGCGTGAATTTTGTTGATTCTATTGTAGTATTGAAACTAAGTAAATCTATGGCCTATAATATAGGTTAAAATGGTATCAAAAATGGTTTTAATTTTTTTCTCTCTGTATTTCTATTGGGTGAACGATATCGGGAGTCATGTACTTGGTCTGCATTAGAACTTAGTATTGATAATGCGACTGAGTATAGCTCGAATACATAATCAATATAACGGCAAGCCATTCAAGTACATTAATTTGCTCTAGACATCCAACAGTTGGTGAAAATTGCAGAACTGCAGCCGACGGTATGCAAAACAGACCTAAACTAACTGTTCAAATCATGATGTGTCCTTTGAAGTCAAAAGGCAGACAAAGTTTTATTAAGTAATTTGGTAAATAAAGTGCATGTCTTACCCGCCCCCATTTTTACCTGGATTTTCTTTAATTTTCATAAATGATATTATTTTAAATACAGTTATTCACAGAGTAAGTATTTAACATTAGGAAATATAAATTCCCGAAATCGAGCTCACATGTTACTTTAAGCTTATCAGGTGGAACTAAAATCTTGAACACATCCTTCTAAAACTCTCTCAAATAAATATTCTTTGTAAACGCAAGAATCGTATTTTTATAAAAAGCACACTAAGGCTACTGGCTAGCCGCGCTTAGCTTGACAGTTCATACTTCAACACCGAAGCGTAGAAAATATAGGGAATGTCAAAATGAACGCTTTGCTTTTCGTGCTTCTCTCTAATATATGTATGTATGGTAAATGGCACAACTACGTAAAAAGATGATAGTGGGCCCACAGTGTGAACAAACTTAAAAAAAGCATACATTGAACTTTTTTGTCAAAGCAAATGTGATATGTGAATTAGTCATAGTCGATGGCTAAAGACCGCTCTATTGCATTTGTATGTAAGTTAGTTCATATCTGTTGAAATCTTATTTATATTGTTTGATAAGAACAACAGCGTCTTTTCAACAATGTGCAAACTTTCAAACATTTCATTTATTTCTGGCATAGTATGTAGATTCCGGAAAAGTTTAATTGAGTAAAAAAGTTATTATCTGGAGAAAAAAGCCGATAGAAGAAACGAACGAAATAATTTATTTTAACCATTTGATGTATTTCAATACGAATTTTGCGATTCATAAGGAAAGAAATTATAAAAAGCAAAAAAATCAACACCTCAGTTTATATCTCCACTCCTTACCCTCATCAATTTAAAATTAGAGATAAAGCAATTTGTTTTTTAAATAGGGAATAATAAAATTAAGAACTAAAATTGTATCACTGAATGGACGTTGCACAATTACATACCTGGATACCATGCTTACAATGTGCGGGCAATGTCAAGAACAGATACAAGGTAAATATAATTTCTTATAAGCACATGAGGTATAGAAATGAATATAATAACTGAATCCTACCGTAGACCTTCTAGTTTTAACCATGAAAGTCGAGATTTACGATATAAAAGTCACCTGAAAGACGGAAATACTTATTTGTTAGCTCCATTTTAAGAATGACGATCAGGATACCCGCATGCTTCTTAAAACCACTAATAAGGTAATTTGACAGAATGCCAACACACATACCTTTATGTTGTCTAATGTGTCGATGCCACAAAAGTAATCATAAATGTAAAAGTGTTGATTTATATGCCAGACTTATCTCGAAATAATTTCAGGATAAAAATGGAACATTTTAAAGATTTAAACAACAGTAATAATAATTTTCTAAAACTTTTAGATAGGGACCCTGCTTGGAGGCGAGGAAGAGAGAACAATCAGCCCCCTCGTTTTTACAGCAGAAATCAAAATCCCAATCCTTGTTTCTCATCATTATTGTTAGGAAATTTCCTTTTTGATGCACATGTGTTATTTTATCATCGTTATTAATATATTTTTTTGGGATATTTGTTGAAGAAAGAAAAAGTAGTAGGATAATTTTAGTAATAAGCGTAACGTAAAGAAATGAAAAAGAAGAACGGTTGTTAAGAGTTGTGGAATATTAAAACGTTGTAGCACTGCAGCACCAATTGCATATCACAATGACTAACGTAAGGCAGTCACCATCAGAGGACAATTACGAAGTTAAGAGACCTCCATAAGTAACCTCTAATAATATACGAAGAGTTCAATGTAATACGGACATCAATTCTCTGTTGATCGCCCAAATTGAAGCTCAATTGAAAACTCTGGGTGGGTTAAACGAATTTGACATGTTTTATTATAGCATTTCAGCTCTTGACAAGCGGCTTGTGGCACAAGTATAAGAACTTATCCTTGGTCTACCAATATCAGGTTTAAGTAAATATAGTTCAAAAAACCAAAACAACACGCTTTTAAGGTACTTCAAAATAAAAAGGTGAAAAATAAATATTAATATAAACTGACAGCAATATTTACCGAAATATTGTATTGCTTGTAACGGGAGATCCAAGTAGAGGTACTTTTTTCAATAGCCTTTTTTTGACAGATCAAGCGTTAGTCACGTCAAGCAATGATGTTATTTTTTGGCATTTCATCATGAAAACACTTATGCCTGATCAATGTTTACAAATCGTTCAAGTTTATTAAGAAAATTCTGGTTCTCTAAAGAATATGTTTCGCGCGCTTCGCTCAACTTATGGTCAACATAATCGCCCTACTAAGTGTACTATTCGACCGAATAGACCACGTCCAGCACGGAGTGAAGAAAATATAGCGGCCGTAGCTGAGAGTGTACACGAAGACCGTGGAAAATCGATTCGGCACCAATCGCAGCAACTTGGTGACGTATGGAATGACTTGAATTTAGAGCGTACAAAATACAGCTTATGCAAGAATTGAAGCCGCTCGACCTTCCCAAGTAACATCGCTTCGCTCCATGGGCTCACGAAAAGTTCCAAGAAGATCTGACGTTTTCGAGCCAAATATTTTTCCGCAATGAGACCCATTTCTGGCACAATGGGTATGTAAACGAGCACAATTTCCGTATTTAGGACGAAGAGCAACCTGAAGAGATTCAAGAGCTGCCATTTCATCCAGAAAAAACAACGGTTTGGTGTTGTTTGTGGGCCGGTGGAACCATCGGTCCATATTTCTTCAACAATGATGCCGGTAACCGTCAATGACGACCGTAATCGCGCCATGATAACCGCCTATTTTATGCCTGAGATTGAAGCTCGTGATCTCGGCGACATTTGGTTTCAACAAAATGACATCACTTCCCACACATCGTATTAATCAATGGATTTATTGAGAGAACACTTCGGTGAGCAGATAATTTCACGTTTTGGGCCGTTAGACTTTTTCCTGTGGTAATATGTAAAGTCTATGCGGACAATCAAAGCTCATCTTCGAAATTATTTTCAGTTATAACGCCGCTCCATATTACATTTTTAATAAGAAATAACAGATGTTACGTCAAATAACTACCTTTATTAATAGAATCTACATACATAGATATATATTAAATAAACATACAGTACATATATAGGAAAAGCATTGAAGCTTTCATAGTTCGATTCCAGCAATGAAAAGTTTTTCACTCGCAGCTTTTTAATTGAAATTTAAATCGTAATTAAGGAATTCAGTCCCAAGATATTCAAAGCAACTGAGGTAACAGATGTTTTTAAGTTATAAGAAAATTACATTTAAATTAGATACGTACACACATACATATTAGGACTCTTAAAATTATTCGAATGTCCAGTTTGTAACCATTCGTACGAATATTAACCGAATAGTCGTAACATTGCACATAAATGAAAATTGTTAGAAATCCAAGCAGTTTTTGATTTTTTCCTTTTTGTTTTTTAGAATGAACGCTTACTATTCGAATAATCGAAAATGAGCGGATATCCGGATAGTGTAAACCGAATATTATTATTCGAATAATGCCTCATCCGATTAATCCAGTTAGTCGATTAGTCGAATACCAGGAGCTCTAATACATATTTACAATATATGTAAATATGTATGTACTTGGGATTTAAGAAAGCAAGGAATACTTTTACAATGTTTTAATGGAAAAATGTAAGTGCTAAAAAAACCACGCTCTTATTCCACAGGTGAGGTGGGGAGATTCTAACAATCAGACAATTATCCAATCAAACTGGTTTGTGAACGGTAAGAATATGTTAATTTCCTCCCGTTAGTTAACTTCAGCAGTGACTTTATTGATCAGATGAACCATCGAATTTCCTTATATTTAAACAGACCACTTGCAGCATTGCACGCACTTAAGTAAATATTAAATAAACAAAAGAAGCTTAAATAAAGTTACTGGTAGTTAAAACAAAAACTTAAGCTTCATTAGAATATTTGGTTAAAGTCAAATGTGCGATTTATTAAAGAGTTACATGTAATGTGAAGGCAAAGTAAATAAAAATTTTAATATCTATGAAAAATACTCTCTCCACATTTTGCACAGAATTTAATAGATATGTTTACCAAATGGTTGTTCGTGACGCCTGACAATAATTGAGGTAAATAAATATAGGCTTATATAATAATATGTAGGACATTCTTAGTTTAAATGAAACACGCTCTTCTTAGTATAGTGGCACGTCTGCGCTTTATTACATACGACTTGAAACTGTGCTGTACGTTCTCGTTGTTCAGTAATTGTCCCGTTTTCCCATCCCAAGCGTCGCGTCAGTTTCCAGTCTACAGGGTCGCATTTAGTAGGATTGTCCGGATCGGGTTGTCCGCAATTCTCCAAAATTCGGCCGTCCTGACCTGCCGTTCGCCCCGAACGCTGGGTTCCACGCCTTCATGTATTCGGCCACCGTTGTAGTTCTACCCGGTCCCTCAACGTCACCTATTTTTTCCACAGTATATCTTCCATGTGGAAGTCGTTCCTTCACTGGATAGGGCCCCAAAAATTTTGCCTTCAGTTTAAGCCCTGAGCCATACTGTGTCCTCTTTATCGCCACTAAATCATTAACATTGTATTCTTCTTCTGGCTTCCGTTTTGAATTAAAAGTTCGCCTATTCTCTTCCTGAATCTTGGATATATTCTCTGCAGCTTTCTTTCTAATACTTTCTCGTTCCCCGTCTAGTTCCTTAAGTAGTGAATCTTCTAGCATATTCCGAAGGTCGATACTATCAGATGTGCGCATATCTAACCCAGTTAGAATTTGAAAACGTGTGAACTTAGTACTTCTTGGAGGAGTATTATTTAAAAGTTGTTGTATCCTCTCAACGTGTCTGTACCAATTGGCTGGATTATTGTGGCATAATTTCGTCAGCAATGGTAGTATAATACGATTGATACGCTCGTTTCCGCGTGGCACGCCGGTTGCAATAAGAAAATGCTGAATGCCCTCCTTAGTGCAATATTCTTCAAAACTCTTAGCTGTGAATGTTGTTCCCCTATCCGTAATTATTCTTCTTGGATTGTCGAACACAGAAGCCTGTTTTTGTAATCTGTCCATTATCGAAGCCGAATCTGTACTCCTCGTTGGGTACAACCACACGAATTTACTAAATGCATCTATCACTACCAACAAATGATTATACTTTTTATGGATCAATTCCATAGGCCCTAAATGATCAAGATGGTAAGTCAACAGCGGTCTGTCCTCCTTGTCTATTGGACAGAGTAAGCCCTCCTTTTTCCCTGCTTTTGCTTCCTCTATAATGCATTCTACACAATTTCTAATAACGTTGGCCACTTTTGGTCCTATTTGGGATATATAAAACGATTTTTCCAAGTAATCTTGGGTCTTCTTTGCCGAGCAGTGTCCTACACGGTGTGCCATCCGAATTATTTCCTCTTCCAGTTTTTGCGGTACTACCACCAGCTCTTACGGAATCTTTATACAGTATACCGTTTTTCAAATAAAAGTCTTCGTAAGTATTTTCCTCTAAAGCTTTGCATACCGCTTTTACCCAATCATCACTTTGTTGTTCTTCTCTTAACCGAAAATTTAACGAATCTTCAAGTAACATGGATTCCATTCGACTAAGAGCATCGACATGTTTCATTTTTGTAGCCGGTCTGTGCTCAATAACATAATCGAAATCTTGGCGAAACATAGCCCAACGAGCGCCTCTAAGTGGTACATCTGTTTTCTTCATGGTTAGTGCGAACGCATTGCAATCGCTCATAATTTGATCTTTTCCCCATAACATAAATTCTCCACTTCTTTAAAGCCTGTATAATCGCAAGTACCTCTAATTCGTAAGAATGACTTTTTATTCTCCAGGTCGAGTTTTGAGACTCATATAACTGACTGGGTGAAATTGTTGATCTTCTGGGTCTTTTTGAAGTAATACACCACCGTAACCGTGCATGCTAGCGTCCGTGTGTATTTCTGTTCCGGCACTAGGGTTATAAAGTTTTAAGACTGGGGCTTTAGCCAACGCCCCTTTAAGTTGCTGAAATGCTATAACTTGTTTTTCGTTGAACCTAAACTCAGTGTCTTTCCTAAGCAAATCGCTTAAAGGCCTAGCAATTAACGCATACCCTTCACGAACCTTCTAAAATAAGAAGTAAGTCCTAAGAATCTTTGAAGAGTATTTTATCCCGCGGGATTGGAAAATTGTGTACTGCCTTTATTTTTTCGTCCGATGGTTTTATACCTCCTTCTTCAATAATGTATCCTAAAAATTTTATTCTCCTCATCAAAAATTGGCACTTTTGCCACTTAATCTTCAGCCCAAAACTTTCGGCTCTCTTTAAAACGACTTTTAGTTTAAGTAACCCTTTATTACTGCTTGATGCTGGAATAATTATATCGTCCTTATAAATGAAGATGACTCCTTGCTGCACCAGATCTCGGAAAATAGCTGATATATAACGGCAAAATACGGCAGGAGAATTACAAATTCCAAAAGGTACGAAATTAAATTCATACTGCCCACTATGGGTTACGAATGAGGTGTAACGTTTTGAGTTTGGTTCGACCGGCACATGGAAAAATCCATTGGCCAGATCGAGAGTAGAGAATATTTTGGCTCCCTGTAATCTTTCCAAAGCATCATCGATGAGTGTCATTGGAAAATTATCCCTCATTATCTTTTCATTTAACTTTCTGAAGTCGCAGCACAATCGTTTTGTGCCATCTTTCTTCGATACCAGTACCACTGTTGAAGCATACTTTGAGTTACTTGGCTGAATAATGCCATCTTTCAACCACTCAGTCACCTGCGTATCTATCACGTGCTGATCTGCATATGACATTCTTCGTGGAGTTTGGTAGATAGGTCGGTCATCACACAAAATGATTTTCATTTCAACTGGTGATTGGGATTGTTTTACCGGAGTGTATTGAGTGACCATATCAATTATAGGCGAGCGATAGTCTACAGACAAATGAGTTAAGTTCAAAAGTGGATAGTCCTCAACCCTTTCTAAATCATTCTCTAGGCAAAGAGAAGTAAATTCTGATAAGAGAGTGATGCATTTCGCCTCGAGTGTTTTGTTACTACCCTCTTTTTCTCTACTTCGTTGTGTTTCATCGGTTTCTATCCCAACTTCCCTGGATTTGTTTTGAATCTTTTCTTTAAACTCTACAGTACCTTCTGAAAATATAACGTCTGCTAACTTTAAAATATCATTTCCGAGGATCGCTTCATATCTCAAGTCGTTACTTGTGGTAACATGGAAAGTGACTGGTGCTGTAAGCCTGTCTAATTCAATATTTTCAGTAATACTGCCTATAGTGTTCAGCTCACTTTCTTTGATGCCGACTAATCGTCGTTTCTCGAAACTTGATAGAGGGCAATTGAATTTTTTGAAAATATCGTATCTAAGTAAACTTAGATCAGACCCGGTGTCAACCATGGCATCAACATATAAGTCTCTCATCTTGATCTTTTTAAAAATTAATCCACTACATTTACTATAAGGACAATCAAGCATCGCATTAACTGTACCCCTCTCGGTTTTTATCTGCCTACCTACGTTGCTGCCACACTCGAAACTGCGATGTCCCATTTGACCGCACTTAAAACATTTATATTGTTTGTTATTTTCCCCACAATCTTTCGCTAGATGCAAGATACTACCACACTTGTAACATTTCTTCATTGCTCCATTAGTTCCTTGCCCAGCAGAGACCTTTCGCGCATTTTGTTCATATTGAGTTCTGTTTGAGTGCTGTCACGCCCCATGAACTCGTTCGTAAACTTTCAAACTTTCTTTTAAATCTTTAATCGTCTGTGCCTGGTACAGTATAGTTTTATTAGGCCTAGAGTCGGGAATACCTTCCACAAAATACCCTATCAAACTCATTTCGTCTAGATTTATTGGCTTGGCTATATCCATCAAAACGTATAAATATTCCCTACAAGATTCGCAACTTCTTTTACGACGATTTTGTAACATCTTATGAATCTCTAATGCAGATAATTTGGTGCCAAACTCATCAACAATAGCAGTTTTTAACGAAGACCAATTTTTTATGCCCACCTGACTACGCAAGAACAACTTTGCAGCTCCTTTAAGCAGTTGCTTCGCATACACATACTTTTGAAGCTCATTCCAACCCAAAGTAACAGCATTATCTTCGAACTCTTGTAACCACTCACTAACTTCAAGGGAATCAGTTCCACTGAATGAGGGTAAACTGCCTTCGATATCCTTTAAGGTAAAGTTGGATTTGACTACTACGGTGTCCATTGATGGATTAACTTTATCTTCATAAGTACTTTCATTTTCACTCTCCTCATCGTCACTTTGTATGAGTTCGTAACGTCGCAAAAGTCTATCCCTCAGCTCACTCTTTCGTCCTGTCTGGGTAAGTCCAACTCGTCTTAATTCTTCTTTCAAAGCCCTTACCGTCATAGCTAAAATCGTCTGACTGTCCATGTCTCTTAATATTTAACAAATAATAGGTATAGTAAAATACAGTGTTTTGCAAATTATTGAAGTGATAACATATGTGTACTTAAATATAAATATTAATATAAAAAAGATAAGGTATAAACTTTTGTTATGTATTCATGAGAAAAAATTGCATCAGTACTGCAATTTCAAAATTACATACATATATTCCAATTCGGATCTACTATTAATGTAAACATGCTTATTTGTACGAACAAGTATGATTACGTTTTAATATAGGTATACTAAATCGATTAAGGAAATAAATACATTTAAAAATTCAATTTAATTATTAATGTTTGGTTACAGTAGTAATATTAAGTAATAGGAATGTAATAGTAACTGCCACTGCATTTGCTTTTATAAAAGTTGATCTTTACAAATATGACCAGCTGTACCTTTCTTTTATTTTTCTAATATGATTTTGATTCGTTTCTCCGTTTTACTTTATTATTTCCTGCATGGTATTCTTCGCTTTTCTATCCGCTATTCTATCTTACTTAAACCTAATATGTATACCTACTACTGCTGCTGTTTTTTCCTTCAATAAGTGCTGCGAATTCTGAATCGATTTCTAAATTCAAATTTATCCACTAAATCCTGCTGTCACGTTTGCGTTCTCCTTCAATAATTTGTTGTGCTACAAATTCTGCTCCCATTTTCAATTGCACCGATACTCGTTGAATGTTGCTATATGTCTTGTTTTCTTATCCATAAGTTGCTGTGCTGCGAATTCTGAATCGACTTCATTTTTACATTAACTCGTTGATTTCTGCTGTCTCTTCTTCACTCTATGCAGTATAATGCTGTGCGGCGAATTACACGTCAATTTTAAATTTCAACTCAATTCGTTGATTTTGACTGTTTCTCCTCCACTCTACTCGGTACATTGCTGTGCGGCGAATTGCACTTCAATTTTAAATTTCAATTTAACACGTTGATTTTGACTGTTTCTGAACTCCTTTAACATACGCGCTCACCGTCCTCAATATTTCAAAACTACGTATGTAACCGTCACTTTACCAAATTTTTAAGTTCTAGAAAACCCTGTTTGTACACACATTATATGTTCAAATTTTGTGGTTTAAAAGTTTCCTTTGGTGCGAGTAAATTCTGTTGCTTGTACTCACACGCACCCAAACAGAAGTTTTTCACATGACTTTCTGTTAATATCATTCGTTGCACTCAAAAAGACAATTGTATTAGTAGGATTGTCCGGATCGTGTTGTCCGCAATTCTCCCACAAACATATACCTATATCAAAATGACTGGCCGAATCGAAGCATTGCCACATAGAAAAAGTGGTACACATTCCGTTTTGTGGAAGGGGCAATTGACCGATTCCGGCCCCCCCAGAGTTCCAAGGAACACATGTAGTTTTATCAGGCTACATTTATAGTTCTTTTACATTAAATGTTGTAAGCACGGGAGCGTATAGGAGTTTATTAAAAAAACAAATATTAAAAAAGTATTCAGTACTTTTATTCAATTTAATTTTCTGCGTTTACCAAAACTATCTCGATTCCATAAAAACTAACATTTAAAATATTAACAATATGTCATATTTTTCTCGGTTTTTATTGAAATGTATCCAAATGTATCCGTTCTCTCTTGACCCTGTAACATCATTGGAAAGAAAATTTTAGAGCCCCAGCAACTGAATACTATGAGAATATTCCGATAAATACTTAGCCTACAAGCGAAAAAGAAAAATGTTGAAAATATGACAATAAATTGCACAGCACTCAACTCATTTCTTCAACCGTCTGGGGAATATGTTTTCTGGCCACGGAGGTGTGGCTCCTCATTGAGTTCAAATTTCTGACCGGCGAGTGATATTCTTAAGTTTAGAAACAAAAAGAAGATGCAGAGGGTAAAATATGGAAAATTCGATGGATAAGGCAGCAATTCAAGCAGCAAGGCAAGCAAGAAATGAGGCTGTCTTTTCTGCCATTCGGCTTCTAACAATTCCGCATCGTAGAGCCTTATGACTATGTAGATCCCACCTACCGATAGGACAGTATTACGAATACGTTGGGTGAACTCTATTGTTTCGACTGCACTACTTAAATAGCGTCGAACAATTCTGTAAAGTAGTATCACGTTCATAGAGAGCCAACGCGGACCCATTCATCTCCATGGAAGTCTATTCAAAAATTCAAATATGATACATTTCATAAAGCCAGTCTAGAAAGCGATTGATCGAATTAAATAAGTTTGTTGTACTTCTAACAACTAAATGTCATTAAGCTCAAAAAGCTGAGAGATATGCGCAATATAATATGTGTAAACTGTAAACGAACGTGTAGCACAAAAGTATAAGACCATGGAGATAGTGGAAACAGACCGTCACGTAAGCACTTATTATTGCTGAACTAACGCAAAAAAACATGATGGGCCGAATTTCCATCTGCGAAATGCTGCTGAATCGCAACAAAATCGACCCGTTTCTGAAGCGGATTGTGACTGGCGATGAAAAATGGGTCACTTAGGACAACATCGAGCTCAAACGGTTTTGGAGGATTGATGGTCAGGAAGGTTTTGCTGTGTGTTTGATGGGATTGGCTAGAAATCATCTACTACGAGCTGCTCCCCTATGACCAAACGCTCAATTCGGCCCTCTACTGCGAACAACTGGACCGCTTGAAGGCAGCACTCATTCAGAAGAGGCCATCTTTGATCAACAGAGGCCCAATTGTGTTCCATCAGGACAACGCCAGGCCACACACGTCTTTGGTGACGCGTCAGAAGCTCCGGGAGCTCGGATGGGAGGTCCTAATGCATCCACCTTATAGTCCGGACCTGGCACCAAGTGATTACCATCTTTTCCTCTCCATGGCGAATACGCTTAATGGTGAGAAGTTGGCCTCAAGAGAGGCCCGTGAAAATTGGCTCTCCGAGTTTTTTGCCAATAGGGACGCAGCCTTCTACGAGAGGGGTATTATTAAGTTAGCATCACGTTGGTTTACAAGTCGTCAAGTTTACGAACAAAACGGCGCATATTTGACTTAAATCGGATAAATGTACACAAAGTTTCATCTTTTGACCGAACGAACTTTTTACTTGACCATTATATAAAATTACCTGAGCTTTCAATTCTGTGTTGCTCATACGACATGCTGTACTATATCAGTACATTTGATGCATACCCTTTTTTGTGAAGCGGAAAATTTTGTATCAGAATATTCTGGTTTCAAAGTTGTAGGTTTATTTGCTTTGGAGATAAAGATAAAAACTGAGACATCAGGGGGCGTTTGAAAAGAATCAACATGGAAAATAACGGACGCCCTAATATACATACATACTTATAGTAAACTGATTGTCACCAAAATGTAGACGAAATAAAATTTGAATACAAATTGTTTATAGGATACTTGCTCATTGCAACAACATTTCACAATAAAACAATAGCTCTTTCCTTCATTTAGTTTGATGGCAATTTTATGGGCTTCTGCTAACAGTCTATTATTTGTTGCTGCTCATCTTACAGCAGCTAAAGCGCAGAAACCATTGGTATTCTGCCAAGATTTCGCTGCGATTCATTCACAAAATCTGTATGCAGACGCTGCAAAGGCTCTTTTAAATAGTCAATATAACAGAAGGACCGCTTCAGTTCAACAAAACGCGTTGCGTAGTGCATAACTGTTACTAGATATCGCGGAACCTATACTGAAAATTTAAAGGTTTTCGAAAAATTTTAACGGATTAGATTTTATAAAATGTCAAGAATCATGAAAATACGTTAAACGCTGTGTCGACAGTTAGTTATTTCTAAAGGCAAGAAATAACATTTTTTAAAATTCAAGCGAGATAATGCCAAAATAATATGGCAGTAATATATTCGGTTTAAAATAAATTTAATTTAAAGACGCGTGGAAAAGTTAATAACTAAGATACAATATTTTAGAGTTGCGATTCAGAGACTGGACAATTTTTAAATAGAAATTATATAACAACTACAATAACACAAAAGTATACCACAACAGCAAAAACTGTGCATACCCGTGCATATCTAAAGAAGACTAACATTAAAAAAATAAAAAATTAATAAAAAAATTAAAGAAATTTGTTCAGTGATAAAAGTGGGAAAAATTTGAGATTGGGTATATGATATGTATTGTGTGGTGCAGTGCCAAGTGCTTACGTTGTAAAAAGTGTAGTTAAAACCGCTCTTTTCATCAATATCTACTTCAAATAATGTTATGCCTGTGTTATTTATTTAAAGATTCATCAATGATCCTTCTGATCTTCTATTTTGCTTTTAAAGGCTGACTACGCTCCTCAGTGGTTTTGCTAATTGGACAATTGCATATATTCCTGACTGATATTGTATTTTTATACCATGAATAAGAACAAGTTTGCCACGAAGTTTGTAACACCCCGTAGAAAACGTCGGAACTCCATAAAGTATTATTTACCATAGTTAGAATGACCCGACTTAGGTCAAATATGTGCCGTTTTGTTCGATAACTTGTTGCCATGTTAAGGGTAATTTCATTATGCCTCTCTCATAGAAGCCTTCGTTCCTATTGGCAAAAAATTAAGACAGTCGATTTTCACAAGCCTCTCTTGAAGCAAATTCTTCAAAATTGTTTGCCATTGACAGGAACAGATGATATCCTGATGGAACACAATTCCTCCAGACGATTCAATTATTGACAGTTCAGTTCTGAGTTAAGAGCTTTGCCGTATGGGAGCAGCTCATAGTAGGTAATTCGCTGCCAATCCTATCAAACTCACAGCAAAACCTTCCTGGCCGTCAATCCTGTATAGGACACCGTTTCCGCCGGGTCACCGCGTTTCGACTACGACCGTTTTCGCTTGACGTTGTCGCAGTCAACAACCGCTTCATAAATGGGTCGATTTTGCCTGGCGATACAGATAAATAACGCCATCTATTGGAAAAATAATGGATTTCCTTTTGCTACACCTAATATATAAATGATCAGCGTGATGACATGAGTCGATTTAGACATCTGCGTCTGTCTGTATATACGCGAACCCTTAGTTTTTGAGATATAGATCTGAATTTTCACACACGTGCTTTTCTCCCGAAGAAGATGGTCATATCGGACCACTATAGCATAGAGCTGTCATATTATCAATGCTAAAAAAAATTCACCTGTGAAATGTTTTGACGTTTCGGTGCAGCTGAAGTTAATGTATTTTCCTATTTCCATTTGTAGTTGTTTACTTCTGTTATATTATATACAATAGCGCCAACTGTAGATAAGTATTATTGTGGTATGCACCCCGACCTGTAATCTATAGATATACCTGGTACCAACTCATGTGCTACATAGTACCTATATTAGTTTTGTTCACGGTTAAGGGTTGTTTGTATCACCTAAAACTAATCGAGATAGATATCAAGCTATATATATATAATTGATCTGAATGACGAGACGAGTTGTCTGAACGGTCAGGAGATAACTTGAGTAAAAATTTAGATATCGTGATGCAACTTGGGACACGTGTTCCTTCACACTCACGAGAGGTTGGTGATGCAGATCGGCGGAATCAGGATATTGCCACGCCCACAAAATCATATATCGAAAACTTACAAAGTGCTACAAATAAATTCCAAATTTGGACCCAGAACTGTAATTTGGTACAGGGTATCCTAGCAGTGAGGAGCATCTGTACGCTGTAAATTTTCAAAAAGTGGGCATGACCCCGCCCTCTAATAGCTTTAATGTGCATACACATATCACAAATCATATGAGCTACATACAATATTGACTAAACTCGCTGAGGTAGAATTCTTTTGACACCCCTTATACAGTGAAAATAGGAGAAGTCGGATCATACTCGCCAACTAACGGTTGCGTGGAAAACTACTAAAAATGGGAAAACTTCAGAAGCCTACAAGTTTACAAGTAAAATGGTACTCAAGGGTTTCAAGGATTGTAATGTAAAAATTTGACAATGGGTGCGATACCACCTTTACCAATTTCAACCAAATTTGGTGTGTAACAATAAATTTGTATCCTTATATCTCAGTGTGAAAATGGCTCAACCACCCCTTCTTCCCATATATCACAATTTTAAATTCCAAATGATTCTTTGACTTTACAGTACATAAATCGAGAGTCAATGACAAAGTAAGACCTGGCATAAAAAGTGTATTTAAAGTGTGCGATGAAGATGTTAAAAAATAGTCGAAATCGGACTACAACTTTTCAAGTCCCCAGACACCGAATTTGTGGACCTCAACACCTACGACTGACTTTTTACTAAAAATGTCGGTCAACTTGTGAGGTACCTTATTGAAAATAAGAGAGAACCTTTTTAGGAACTAATATATTGTGATGCCTAAAATGGATAACATCGGTTCAGTACTTCCCCTAGCCACAGCTTATAGGAATATTTTCGATGTTCCGGTTGATTTTATACAGTTTATACCAGTCAATATGTGAGATATCTTAAAGAAGTTAAGAGAGCGTCGCTCTCTATTAATAGTGTAGCCTTGTGCCAAAATGGATAAAATTGAGCCCACTAATACCTAATGAATGAATTTCAAACTTCCATCTTGAGATGTCTTAGCAAAGTTAAGTGAACGTACATATTGGAAATACTACAACCTTAATCCGTAAATGTATGTATGACATTTTAATGAAATTAACTAGGTTTCCTAAAAATAATTGGGTTTAATGTAGAATATAAATCGAATTGGTCTTGGAATTGTCCTAAACCTCATATCAACAATTTAATGACTGCCGATTTTTTGACTTTTTTCATATGCCCAATATATTAAATTCATTCATATATCTAATTTGAGTTAAATAGGATGATTTTAAAATATTTCGGACACGAGTCTAAATGTAATAATTAAACTAAGTGAGTCTACGAGATATAATATAAGTCTATAATAACCAAATTTGATTGTTAAATCCTTGCAACTTGCAAGAGGATAAAATGTTCAGTTACTCCCGAACTTTGCCCTTCGGTACCTTTTCTTGCATAAAATGTTAAATAAAAGGCTAACGTTATGGTTTCAGAAATATTGTTTTTATATGACTTAGAAGCATATGTTACACAAGCATAAATACAAACTTGCTAAATAAGTTTGTGAAACAGTGGAACAGTGAAACAAGTAACTTAATTTACTACGTAAAAGCATCGTGAAATTGTTCTAAGTTGAAAAAGGTAACGGATTGTTATTTGCCTCAGCGCCATCGGTCACTTATACGCCCCCACAGCCATCTCGTTAAGTGAACAAGTGTGTTTGATTTAAAACAACAGTGTAAATTTGCAGTAAATAATTTTAATGCCCAATAAGAGCGCAAACATATAATAACTCATAAAAACGATGAATTTATAAAGCATAAAAATATATAAAGTGTACAAGGGAACGTTAAGTGTATTGTACTAATGTGCTTGACTTAATGTGAGTGCATTAAACTCATTTTAGCGACGATAATTAAATAATTCTTTAGAGCAAACTCGACGCTGAGAAAATTACATTGCTTTGCATTTTGTCAGCAATATAATTCAGAGTGTTCATTTCCAGAAGGGAATATGAAAGTGAAAAGTTCTCAAACTACTCGTAAGAGCTGAAATCAAAGAGTAAAACACCAACACCCATATACGCCACCGCAATATTTGTGACAAGTGCAAAACCCTCTGCTGCAACGGCAGCTGCCGGCACACTTAGCTTCGAACTGTTTAATGAGGATTTGAATATGAACGTCAACGAAAACGTGAGCTTGATACTACTACAAGCGCCATCGCCTCTCACCTTCGTATTTCGGAATGAGAGTGCATTCGGTGACAATGGTACTAATGCGATGGCGCCGCGTATTAGCTCAGAGATTCCCATTTGGCTGATACCCTGCTATTGCGTAATCTTCTTTTTTGCCATTTTCGGTAATCTGCTCGTGATTTCAACGCTCGTACAAAATCGCCGTATGCGCAATGTGACTAATGTCTTCCTGTTGAATCTCGCTATATCCGATATTCTGCTGGGTGTGCTATGTATGCCTGTAACATTGGTCGGCACACTGCTGCGTCACTTCATCTTCGGAGAATTCTTTTGCAAACTTATACAATTTTCTCAAGGTAAATAAAAGAAGCTAGAAGGTAGAAAACTGAATGGTAAATGCTGTATATAAATTAATCAGTTTAATTTTGATTTGCTAAATTTTGAGGAACTCAAAGACTATCTATACTTCTACAGGGAACGGTAAGCTAAAAATTTGTGTAATACACCAGATGTTTGTTCTCACTTAAGTAAACTTAATCAACTTAAAATTAATGGCCCCCTGTAATGAAATAATATAAAATGATGCCAAAGTTCGACTACTTTTCGTTTTTCTTTTTAGTCAAAGCGGCAGAAGAGCCTGACTGCAATGCTATAAGAAGTTCAATAAGATTCATTATTTTTGTTTCGATAAAAAATTATAACTTTGACTTTATAATTAAAATATTGTTTAGAATTGTATCAATATTTTAATTTAAAATTCACTCATTTTTAAGCATTTTATACCAAATCACATTGGATGAGGGTAAGCATATGAATCACCTTATTATTAATATACATATGTAGATACACTAAGGTGGGTGTTAGTAACCAAAGTAATCACTATCTGTATAAATTTTGGTCCGGATTGCAGCCGGTTAACTCATCTTACACAAGGATCAAAGTTTAGATATCTCTCTTTCGAATCCATAAATTAAAATTGGAACATCGAGCAGTTTCTCTCTTCCCTCTCAAAAGCACAGTAGTATATAAAAAAAAAATTATAATTAAATTATTTGAGGTTCAGCTACATTAATGTCGACATACAGAGATTTAATTTTCTTTGAAATCTTTAACCTTATTGTGTGCACATATATTATAGGTATGAGCCTTCTGGTATCAACTATCAACAACATTAGGAGCGAAAAAAAATTTTTGTTTTTTGCATAGCCTAAGGGTAAAATTTGTAGATTATAAAAATGAAAATTTTTGGACAAAAACAATTTTAACATCAGTTTTAAAGTAAATTTCGAGTTAAACATTTTTTTGGACAAGAAAAAATTAGTTTTGGCTTAAACTCTTTACATTTATATAAAAATTACCGAATGTGACGGTTTTTGACTCAAACTTTATTGTAACGCTTAAGGAAGGCATGTTGTCGTTTAAGATTTTTTTTAAGCTCCAATAATGACCAAAAAAAATTTGTTTAAGTTGATAACTTTTATTTGGCCAAAAAATGGACTCTCCACAGCTTCTAGAACACTTATCAAAATTTTTAACGAGATAAAAGTTTTGCAAGGTATACCAACAATCTTATCTCATATCTCACAAGCTAATCAACAATTTTTAAGAATGTTTGATATATATCGTTCCCATGAATCCTCAGTAATATAGCGCCATTACTTTTTTTCATTTACAATAGATACTCAATATTTGTGAGGTTAACTTCAAATTAGAGAATAAGATCTATGTACGGTTTTTTCATACCAATTGTAATGTTATTTGGACCACCATAAATTAAAAGTTAAAATTAAAATTGTATCTCCTTGTAACCATGTACAGTTCTTGTCATAGCGCTGAGCTTACTGATTATATGGCCATCGTGGCCGTGTCTCGTGAACTCGTTTATATGGAACATATCAATATAAATATCTGTTGCGACCATTATGGAGTTCTAGGTTGAGTAGGAAACTACTCATCATATAAAATAATTTCAACCCTATTCCGTACCGACTGGTGACAGGTTTTGGTGCTTAGGAAATGTCGAATTGAAAACGGTGTGTATACGTTGAACTTCGAAGTGAGTCGTATATATTTCAGATATACATATATTACATATAAAATTATCAAAGTATTGCCCTTGTGGCAGTTTTGAGGAATGCCTTTCTATGCGAAGGGAGCATGATTATTGTATGTTACCAACTTTCCCATTGTATAACATTATATTTAGTATATTATGTTATCATTGGTCAATCAATAAATTACACTGCCAAATAAAATTAAACTTTTTTTTTTTTTATGAAGTTTATAAACTGTTTCCTACTAATGTGACGTCGCTAATTTCAAATATACCCTCAGCTTCTTCAAGCATCTTTAGTTTTAGTGATACAGGTACTTCTTGAAATATCCTTACTCGGCTTACTTGAACTAATTTTTAGGAAAAAAAAAATTACTAAATTTCATAAATAAACCGCTATGTCTACATTAAGAAGAACTTGTTTAAATGATCCGAATAGTTTTTGTGCTGTTTGTGGTGACTATATGTGTGTATGAGAATGCCGTTTAAATGCGTCTGATTTTATAAAAAAAGGCCTGTTTGGACTATTTTGGAAATACAATAAACATAACTGGCTGATATGCGTCGATCTTAAAATGGTAAATTTTCTTTTGGGTCAACAAGGAGGATATACAAATACTGCTGTTTCATGGGGTAGCCGAACCAAGACAGTACACTGGACTAAAAAAATGTGGCCTTTGAGAGTGAATTCAGTATCGGGTAGTATGAATGTGATGAATGCCCCTCTAGTAGCCAGAGACCGCTAAGAGCTCTAAACAAGGATGGGAAATGTTTTAAAAAGATGCATAGATTGAATTAATTGGGTTGTGCAAAATTTCTTAGGAAATACAAAGTCTGCTGACTACATACATTCAACACATTGAGCAGCTCATGCTGCACTTCCCGAGAGTAAAATATAACATGAGATGCACTTCCTCTTTAGCCATTTAGACTGCTACCCAAAAAACTTAGCCGACTTAAGCAAAGAACAAGGAGAACGCCTTCGTCAGAATAGTTGGAATCGTTGGAATACAAATATAATGGCAGATAACTGCTGGAACATTCAAAACAAAAAAGTTTTTTTTCATGTTAAGTAAGAGCAATATATTTATTAATTCTAAAATTGTAGTATTTTTGGCTAAAAATGTAATATGTTCATATGTATATCGAAAACTAGAGCTGCTAGAGAAAAACTATCTACAAATTTGTTATAAGTTTATACTATTATGTATACCATATATATATATGGTATATATATACGTCTGCATATATAATGTAAGTATAAATTCACGTAAGCCGTAGGGCAAAACGTGTAAAACCCAATAAATAACGCTACAAAATAATGCCTCATATATCAGGCAATTTTCGAAGTTCCGCAGGAATAATTGCTTTTAGTTGAAATATTGAGTCCGCGCAACAGTTACATGCCGTATTACTGGTACATAAGTGTGTATATGTGTGAATGCTGTTATTTTTATTTATTTGATAAATCACTGTAGGTAAAGCAAAATATGCTTCACAAAAACTATTGGACTGCACCAAAATGAAAATCGAAACCAGTTAAAGTAAACAATTGTGTTTTTTTTTCAATTTTCATCCTGTCGTAGCGCAATGTAGCTGCTGAATTGAGGTAAAAAAAAACCACCGTTTGAGAAAGTAAGCGATATTTGGTTAAACAAATCCATGTGTGTATTTATAACTGCGCGTGGCGGAAGCCACGGCGGATTGAAAATAAAATTATTTACACTTAAGAAGTCTTACATTGTCGTACGATTCCTGTTTATGTTTTCACAGTTGAAACAATTGTCAGTAGAACTACATATATAGGCACAAGTATGGGAGCAAAGACGACATGCGAGAAATTTAACTGTGTAAACTTTGTCTCACTCACCCACTATGATTCTTTTTTAATTGAATTGGATTATAACCAAAAAATGGAAAGCGGAATAACTACAACGTTGTGTAAGATAAACTAATCGTCATTATTTCACTTGATCAAGTTTTACAATTATCTCACTACAACAACAACTACAATTTTATATTAAAACAAGTTTTTTACCTCTCCTTCTATATACTTGAATACATAACAGCATTCTTAAAACATGAAACTAAAAATAAAATAAGGAACGTACACATACAGTATCCAACAAAACTATGTATACCCTACGAATGTAAAGACCAAATGATTATATATTTTAGAAGAGATTTATTTTTCTATTCTGTTTATGAGTATATTTCAATAAAGAAATTTAAAAATGTACATTTGGTGTATTAGTTTAAAAATGCGCGATCATAGAAACAAGTGAAATATTTAGCAACGACAAAAGTATATAAATATATGCAACACTAAATATCTGAGCTTTACTTAGAAGGTAAAATTATAATATATGGAGCTTCCATATTTAGTGTTGCAACCTTTAGCGTTGGCATGCTGTCTGTCTGTTCTGAAGTTCAAATAAACTCTCGTTTATTGGAAGGGCAAGAAGATTGGTGGAGCTTATCATCGATAAGCGGCGGGCTCTAAACTTGTACTTAGCATCTGTACGTAGAACTCTCTAACAAACTAAAACATTTTCACTTAAACTTTTTCTCTACCCTTCGTATATCTGAATTCAAATCTGCTCTCATCACTCCAAATTATTGTTTTTCAAAAATGGCGGCATTTGACAATACTTCTTCACAAATGATTATAAAAAAGTCTTCATTCTGTAAAGGAAGATGCTAAGTAACATATCGTTATTTTTTGCTAGCGTACAGTATGTACTAATAGTTTGTGCAATTTTTTAAGTGTAGAACTCTAGAGTGAAAATAATGAAAAATGTTATGAGGTATCCATGGTTTTGCCGAATACTGCATGGACACTGTGTGGCAACTAGCGACTGTTGCACGTTCTATATATTAATTGACTGCGATCGATTTAAACTTTAGCACATTTTTTATGTAAATGATATGACGAGTCAAAGTATTGAAGATAATAAAAAATCGTGCGATGTTTGTCAAAAATGTATTATTTATTTTACAAAATGTAACATTGTTTTTCAAAGTCTAACACGCTTTCCTTGGTATGAAAAAATACTAGCGCGATAAACATTGATCGTGTATCCAAATATCACAATAAGCATTGAACGTGTATCAGGCTGCTATATGCTCGTATTTATATGTATAAAGAGAAATAAAGGTAATGGTAATATAATCTATGTATTTCTTTCGCTCTTTCTCTAGTGACTATTCTTACTGGTGAGTTTAGAAAAAGTTATTATTATCTGGAATTATTCGTTTTGTTAATAAAATTTTCTAAATCACGAAATAAGATTTAATCAGCGGCTTGTGCACTAAATCGCCTTGCCTCAAATGAAAATTTATACGACAAGAACAAGTATCCAGCTGTACACACAATTTTCAAAGTCTTAATCTTTTCCTTAGTTTTAATCTTCGCACTAAATTTCTCAGTTGTGCAAATTACTTATGACCAATGTCGACCTTACAGATGTATCTAACTGGCTCTACAATCATTCTCTTCTATTCCGATTATTTAATATTTTAAGACCAAACCATTAAGCAAAGCATTAAGTATTTCCTTATAGCGACAAAGGCATAATAAAGTTTATCATCGTCGTAAAATTTTTACGCGTTCCTTTTTAATTACCCTGTCCTTACGTTTTCATACTCGCGCAATGTTGTGTCTTTCTACTTTGTTCTCTTGTATGTATGTAACTGTATTAAGTTGAATGTCTGTAGTGACGCGCCGCGTCTGGGTGACACAATATTTTTTTATGCAAATGTCTAAATCAAGGAAACCATATTATATTTATATTTTTCCTTCGCTAAATAGGGAGGATGCTGAATAATAATCGGAAAAATTCACCTTAAAGCTACATTGATATACCCTAAACAGGGTACATTAACCCTAAAAGACCGGTAAAAGTTAGCTGACTGGTTACGGATAGGTTATCAGTAATTAATGCATTTGTTATCTGATAGGTTATTTTGTTTTAGCCTCGGGAAAAAAGGGACAATTTTTCCTCTTTTACTTCACGTCGGTGTGATTATCTTACTCGCTCTCTCTCATTGCTTTTGCGCCAATTTTACATATTATTTGCTACTCTAATTTTTCAACAATTTTGGAAAACTCTCTGTTACTCTTTGGTAAACAGTGTCCTTTTCATTGGCTACTTGTTTGGTTAGCCATCTGTTACTGAAAATTGTTTGTTTGATTATTGCTATGGTTACTACTTTATCAATATTTTTTTGTTGAAAAGCTTATCTGTGGTTTATAAATAGTTCATATTAATTAGTAAACTTTTTAAAATTTACAATAGTTATACTAATTCTTAACAATCGCATATCATGTATAGACATATATTCTAGTACTTAATACTAATAGGTAACTTAAATTTGATCATTTTAGACTAAAATTGTGGCATTGAAATCAAGCTTGAGAACTTTTAATTGAAATTATCAAGTAACTAAAATGAATAAAAAAGAATTAAAAATTATTTTTTTGTATTTGTTAAAATATCTATACTATAAATATTTTAAAAATAAATGCAACATAAATAGTTGAGGGCTGCAATATTTAACATGCTAAGAACGTCAAACATTGTACTGAAATTTTAACATAGAAGCTTTTGTTTACTTCCCGTAACATTGGTTTGGTTAACAAACAAATGTTAAGGTAAAATTTCAGCTAATCACATTATCTAACCAAACGAAAAATATTAGGTTTAGAATTCAAAAATCTTCCATTTTCAATTTTGTGTTAAAATGAACCAGAAGAACGAAACATGTTTTAATATAATCCAAAATAAATGTATGCAATATTGGTTAGTTATCATTGAATTATTCATAATTATATATTATTATAATGCCGTTCAAAAAAAGTAAATTTTTCTGGTAACTGGCGCTCCGACGATCCCTCATTGGAGTCACTAACAATAACTTTACCATTTAGGACCTAAAACTCTTCTCATTTTTATAGCGAACAGGAACCTCAACGGTGCTACAAATAGAATGTGTTATCTTAATGATTTTTTATATTTTATTAATTTTGTTTATTATTATTATTTTCTGGATTCGAGCGAACGTTTGTGATGTTAATGCCTAGTTAATGCCAACCTTTTGAACGTTCAAACGTGTCGGGAATGGGAAATACCTCAACTGAAGCAAAAAAAGAAAACAACTATGTTATAAAAGAAGTTCTCTTTCAACTTATAATAAGTTTGGTAACCTTTTGTTCCTTCCACGTAAACTCAACTATGGTGTTAATTGTTCGTCGTTGCAGTTGGTTTTAAACTTTGGCTCACCTTAATTCTTTATTTCTCAGCTGCTACTGCGTATTATACTGATTTTTTATATTTTGAAGTTTGTATGGTATTGTTATTATTGGTTCTGCTTTTCGTATGGTGAATTCATTGATTTGGTTAATGTTGCCTGTTCGTTGCTGCTGCTGCTCCTCATGCTATTGCTACTGCCATTGCCGTTGTTGTTACTATTGCTATTGCTACTTCTACTACTATTGTCGAAACTAAAAAGACGAAAAAGAAAACAATAATAACGCTTTGTAATACACAGGTACATATAGTCGCAATAAAATTTTACATTGGTAGCGCTAAAAGTTTTTTTAACACCAATAAATAACACCATAAATACAAAAAAACACGCTTTTAAAGCACTTCAAACTAAAAAGTGAAAAATATTTCATTATATAAACTGACAGAAATATTGACAGAAAAATACTTGTATTATTGTGAGAAAAGTATGGTATGCTCGATATACGAAAAATATGACACAAACTAACCCACGCTTTTCTTGTTATTTATCCACACGTGATTTTTTCTCCTTGTTTAAGGATGCGTTAAAGTAAATTTGTTATTCAAATGACAGCATGGATAGTTAATGCTTTTAACTGCATAGTTTTATAGTCGTTGTACGATTTAGCTTATTTTCAGAGTGTGTGATAGAAATGGCTGTAACTGTAATGGAAACAGTTTCACACACCAAATTTAGTTGAAATTAGTTCGATAGCTCCTAAGATATTCACCTAAAGGTTGGCGGTGTCACACCCATTTTCCAATTTTTACACATCCTCCTATAAAGATCTAACATATTGTTTGTGAAATTTAATGCTTATGGCACATTTATTTAGTGAGCTATCGTACTTTTAGTAGTTTTCGACATAACCGTTATTTGGGGAGTGTTACCCATTTTCACAGCGCATGAAAAAGTGCTAAAAAGACTTCCTTACAATAAATGTTTGGTTAAGTTGGCTTAAGAAGAAGTTAAACCATAATCAAAGCGTTATAATTAAACACCAAAGTAAAAAGGGATTACCGTTTTGTTTGAACATATTAAAAAACTGTATTTGTACAACAAAGTATATCAGAATTTCTATCTGCAATTATATTTAATCAGTTCTTTAGAAACAACATAAAATGCATTCCTTATAAACACCTTTTGATGCTAGAAAACAAAATAAAAAATATTATATTGAAACAAGTAAGGAAGGACTAAGTTCGGATGTAACCGAACATTTTATACTCTCGCAAAGTCAAATGGTATACTCGTTTGAGAATTCTTTGTGGACTGACTGATATTTTCGGTAGAAGGTCAACTATAGGCACTGGGGTCCACATATTTAGTACTTAGGGGCTTGAACAGTTTTGGTTCGATTTAGACAACTTTTGGTCACAAGGTGGCATACTCTAAACGTATTATTCACGCAAAGTTTTACCCCGATATAGTCATTGTTGCTTGATATGCATAGTGGAAAGTGAAAGAATCAGATGGAATTGAAAATGGTGTTATATGGGAAATAGGCGTGGTTGCAATCCGATTTCGCCCATTTTCGCACTATGACATAGAAATATAAAAAGAACGTTATACACCGAATTTGGTTGAAATCGGTTAAGCAGATCCCAAGATATGGGTTTTCACATAAAAGTGGGCGGTACCACGCCCACTGTCTAATTTTGAACACGGTTCCTATTAAGTTATCTTATACCATCCCAGAGATAAAATTTAATGTCTCTGGCGTGTTTCGTGCTTGATTTATCGCGCTTTTAGTAGTTTTTAACAGTACCGTTATATGGGGAGTGGGCGGAGTTGCCACCCGATTTCAACTATTTTCACACTGTAGGTAGAGGTTCTATAAACATTTGCTTCCAGTGAATTTTGTTATTATAGCTTTAGCAGTTTAGGAGATATGTACATTAAACCTAGGGCGGACGGACAGACAGTCATCCGGATTTAAACTCGTCTCTTCATCCTGATCATTTATATATATACATAACCCTATATCTAACTCGATTAGTTTTAGGTGATACAAACAACCGTTACGTGAAAACAACTATTATACTCTGTAGCAACAGGTTGCGAGAGTATAAAAAGGTTCAACTTCATTGATCGACGAAATCGTGAATGGATTACAATCATCATTTGGAATCATATAAACTTATTTTGAGGGTCATAGATTCATTTAGTTTCATTACTGTATTTTATTTACTGGAAGGGTTGATTGCATTAATTTTTAACATTGCTCAGGTATACTTGAGAAATTATTTTCAAGCCATTTCACTAATATTTATATAAATATACTAAAAACATATATGTACAATATATAGAGCCGGACGTTTCACAATCTAGAATATCAGTTATATGGAGGCAAAGACAAGCTTTCTTCCGATTTTATCTATTTTAACATTAAAAAAACACGACTTCTCAATTTCATAAAAAAAACTAGCACATGGTCGATATATGTGGTATAAATTCAACTGTAAGTCGGAAATATTTATACTATGTATATGGGGGCTAAGAGAAGTATTGACCACATTCAACTCATTTTTGGCACAAGGGTATATTATTATCAAAAAAATATTTTCCCCGAATTGCAATAATATATCTCACAGATTGGTATGATATGTTAAAGGAAATATTCGCAAATTTTTATCCCGATATATTAATTAGTGCTTGATTTGTATACTGGAAAGTATTTCGTATGCATATGTACGTAGTCTGTTTTTATGTTTTTTCTCTCATTCGTCAACCTTACGCTCGGCTCGGCTTTCAGCGTCCACTTTGCAGGCACCTTTACAAATATTAGCCGTCTTCGATTTGGCATTTTTACTCGCTATCTTTGAACGCTGCGATCTTGTTAAACAAATTGCATGTGAAAGCAACAACAAAGTTGGTCAGTTCAACTCGATGGAATAAAGTACGTGAATTAAAGTAGTACGGTCGCTTGCTTGAATTCTACCCAGTTTTGTATTACATATTATGTGCAAGCCTTGTTATTGTAAACAACTCAAATATATATTAAAAACCCATTTTTGGACAATAAAACATTATTTTCGAGTTAAAATTCTTATTTCGTAAAAAATTTCTGATAAGTGTTCTAGAAGCTGTGGAGAGTCCTCTTTCTAGTCAATTAAAAGTTATCAATTAAAAAAAAAAACGTTTGTAGTCAGTATTGGAGTTTTAAAAAACAGTCTTAAACTACAAAGCTTTTTTTAAGCGTTAAAATAAATTTTTAGTCAAAAGCCGTCACATTTTGTAATTTTTAGATAAATATAAAGAGTTTAAACTAAAAATTATTTTTTCTTGTCCAAAAAAATTTAACTTGCAATTTACTTTAAAACTAAGTGCGCCGCCTCTAGATGTTAATAAAAAAATTTTTTTTGTCCAAAAATTTTCTTCTTTTATAATCTACAAATTTTACCCTGAGGCTAAGGTAAAAATAATTTTTTTTTTCGCTTCAACCTAATGTATATGATTATGTCGTAGAAGATATGTATATTAGCCCAAGGTATTACTGAAAGCATTGCTAATTTAAACAGCTGGAATCATGGGTTCGGTTTGCTACCCTTTAACTTTTGACGTACCGATGATATCTAATACAAATGTTTTCACCAATACATATTAAAATTTACTAAGAGTGCATTAATTTTCCTTAAAAATTCTAAACATATCTCCAGGTTTTAAAAAACCTTTACAATTAACAGTAGAGAGAGAGAAAGAACTGCCAATTTTATAAATTCGTATATTAATATTTTCACATCAAGAAGTCAGACCCAAAAACGCGTCGTCCTCGTTTTCATTATTATTGACCCGATTAGAGTCTATAAAAATGATTATAAGAAGTTATTTTAACTAACAAAGATGTGCATAACCTTCACACTCCAGCAAGCAAGCCGAAAATGTAATACATACTTATTTGTGTATTGTATTTATGGTATGTATAGAAGAGAATTCAACGAATTCAAATCTCAAATTGATAAGTCGTAGAAAAAACCTACCTGAAATTTAAATTGAAAAAGTTTCATTTGATTTTTGTCGGCTAACTGTAATTTTATATATAAAATTTAGAATGGACAGTATGTCAATAAAGGTTCATCACTATCAAGAGTTAAAAAGTGAAATATTATATTTAATAAAAACGTTGAAATTATAGTTGCGATAATTGATGTAAATACCACAAGTTTCCGCTTTTACAAGTTGTCGATCAAAAAAATATTTCTCTCTATATTGATCATGGAAACCTTTAATCAATTAAATTGGCTGCCTTGCCCGAATAATGGAAATGGCTTAAGCGATTGCTATAGAAATGTCACTAGGCGACATATTTATCTTTATATGCATTAAACATGCATTTACAGCATTAAAAAGTTTATAATTTTCATTTATTAATAAACATGTATGTCGTGTATTTAATAATAATTTGGCTAGTCTATTGAATTTCTATTAAATAAAAACTAATAAACTATTTGGCTTAAACCTTTTAATAAATATTTTGTTTAGCTTTTTATTTTAAAGCTTCTAAACTGAGTTCAGACCAATAGTTATTTGAAAAAAATTAAATATACATACGTACGTTGTCAGTCTATTTCTTTGGACACACACAAATTCCATAAAGAAATAAATAACTGCATGTTCACTTTAGTAAACAAAGTTAACAAAAATATAAATAAAAAAGTTTCTCTAAAAGCAAAGGAATTAATTTATTCATGTACTATAAATATTTTTTCGTAACCTAAAAACATAACGGTTTTTTCTTATTGGCAAGTTTGAATATACAACACATACAAAAAACTTGAGCATTCGATTGGTTTATTATACAGACGCCACATGCTGTGCAGAGTATTCGAGTTTTGTTCACCCAACGCTTGGTCCGGTTGCCTGTGGTACCTTGCATCTAATTAAAAGTTTACGTATTTTGGTAAAACTTGGTCACCTTGTACTTTTGCACTCGGACGAAGTATTGATATTTTATGTAGGTGGAATCGAGCTATTGCTACACATACAAAACTCAGCCACTTATGTATATCACAAACTTTTGAAGCGTTGTTAACACAGCGTAATAAAAACGTTGCTTCATGTTATACGATGAAAAGAGAAATTGAGCCATAAACACTCCCACCTTTTATAGTTATAACAATATACCAAAATCAAAATTTCTATTATGAAATTAATACAACAAGAAATTTCTTTCCTCACAAATTGACAGTTCGAGCCACAATCTTCACATCTCTCGACTTATTTTGAAAAATTAGATTCAGTGGTTCGAAACCCAGTACACTTATTACATACAGACTTTTTAAGCGATTCCTTTATAGTGAAAACCTCAAGCGTCGTAAATGGGTGTATAACACAATGCTGACAACCAAAATCTCGAAATTTAAGTTTCGACAATTAAAATACCGGCAAAACAAAATGCCGACAATTCAAAATACAGACAGAAAAAAATTTTAAATAACGGGGTGTTCAGAGTACTGGCGCGTCGCGTTTGGGCAAAGACAATATCCCTGGTCGATCCAACACCAGGGTGTGCTCAGTTTTTTTCGCGTAGCACTTATTTTTTTGCATTGGCGGCCTTCGGTTGCGCCGTTGATTTGTCGGTATTTTGATTTGTCGATATTTTGATTTATCTGTATATATGAATTCCGTCGGTGTTATGATGGGTCGACATATTGAACTTCGGCATTTTAAGTGTTTCCCTTAGCCTCCATACATTTAATATGACATACATACCCGGCCAATATTGCCGTGGTGAAAAGTGACTGTAAATATTTAATATAAATTGTTATTTGGTTACTCTAATCTGCATACTTGCGATAGCATCACTTGTTATTGGAATTCTTTATTTTCCTTTGTTTGTACATATGTATATCCCTGTGAGAACAGGTAACTTCCGCGTAACTGTCCATTCGTTGATATACCATATGTACATATTTTTGACAAACTTTATATTAATATATATAATTGCTCTATTATAGCGATTCATAGCTGCCAAAAAAATTCAGTATCTAAACGAGTATAATGCTATTTGGGTATGTTTTTTGAACCTAAATGTTTCGACAGCCACTGCACTGAACCCTTCCTTTTTATACTCTCGTAACATGTTGCTACTGAGAACAGTTTTGTGATTATTTCACTTTACAGTATATATATGTACAAATTAAGCACTGGTACCGCATATGTGGTCCCAGTGCCTCTGACTGACTTTTTACCGAAAATATCGGTGAATGTGTCAGATATATTATAGAAATTCGGATATATATCTTCACAAAATCGCGTGGAAATATGTGCTTGAATATACTTAAGTAATGCCAAACGTTAATACAATCACTTCAGACCTTTCCCTAACCACAGAATAGCAGATATAGTGATTTTGGAATTTCCACCTGACTTTGAACCGTTCATGTCGGTCAATATGTGTGATATACTATTGAAAATAAATTAATATAGTTTCTTTAAAATAATGGGGTTTAGACTGAATATACACGAAATTGGTGTAAACCTCATATCCCTTAAATACTGATTTCTGATCCTCTGAATGATTTTTTCCTAATATGCCCAATAAAACAAATTTAGCCCTTTTGGTTGAGTCTATATCACATACATCTTATTTGAGGTTGATTTTAATATTAATATCTACAACATGAAGCAGAACGTAGTAATGGAATTTAGTGAGTCTGCGACCTATCAAATAAGTTAATAAGATACCAAATATGATAGTAATCCATTCATTACTTAGTAGAATAGCGAATATTGTGCTTTTTTACAACATGTTGCTACAGAGTATAATAGTTTTGTTCACCCAAAGATTATTTCTATTACCCAAAAAAAATCTAGTTAGATGTGGAGTTATAACGTGTGTTCCAAGTAGAGGTACTTTTTTCAATAGCCTTTCTTTGACAGATCACGCGTGAGTCATGTCAAGCTGTCATGTTATTTTTTTGCATTTCATCATGAAAAGACTTATGCCTGAACAACGTTGACAAATCGTTCAACTTTATTACGAAAATTCTGTTCTGTTAAGAATGTGTTTCGAGCGCTTCGCTCAACTTATGATCAATAATATCGGGCTACCGAGTGTACTATTCGCAACACCATCACCGATCTTGAGACCCATCATTCATTATTGCATAAAATTCGACCGAATAGGCCACACGATACACAAAGGCCGTGGAGTGTCGATTCGGCGCCGATCGTAGCAACCCGGACTGACGTATGGTACGACTTATCGCATTTTTCGTCTTAAATTGAAAGCGTATAAAATACAGCTTGTACAAGAACTGAAGCCGCCCAACCTTCCCAAGCGACATCGTTTCTCTCTTGAAAAGTTCCAAGAAGATCCGACGTTTTCGAACCAAATTTTGTTCAGCGAAGAGGCCCATTTCTGGCTTTATGGGTATGTAAACAAGCAAAATTGAGACGAACAGCAACCTGAAGATATTCAATAACTGCCATTCCATCCAGAAAAAACAACGGTTTTGTGTGGTTTGTGGGCCAGTGAAATCATCGGTCCAAACCTACCCATATCTTTCACATGCCTAACAGGAGATTTTCAAACACACTATTTGGCCTTATGCCATATAGTATATCAGTCAATATGTTAGATATCTTAGCAAATTTAACTGATTTATATTAGATTTACTATAGCTCAACGTATATTATTGGATATGCAATAGTTTAGTGCCGAAAATATGTGAATTTAGTCTACGAGTTACCCTAACTTCCAAATAATACAATACATAGATTGATTTTCGTTATTTTATCAAACCTTATGCCGACATTGTTTTTCAATGTGTGGATTATATATTCATAAAATTGCTTGAAAATATGCACCCAAATATACCTCAGCAATGCCAAATTAACTCAATCAGCCCATCCCTTTATCAGTCCCCAATATAGCCTGTATAATAATTTCCGACTTTCTACCTCACAAAAAGTGTAATACTTTAATAAATATGAAATTGGCCTAGATATTGGTCCAAACCTTATATCCCTAAAATAATGAATGTCGATCCTCCGGGTAACGTTTTCACATTAACTTATTATATTAAATTTAGCTTCTTTAATTGAGTTTATATCCCATATATTTCATTTGAAAATGATTTTAATAAAATTTTAGCTGACGGGAAGTAAAATATAGTAATAAAACTAAGTGAGTCTATAACCTATTATATAACTTAATAAAATACCAAATTTGATTGTAATCCATTTACTATTTCATCGAATAATGAATGTTGAAATGTTTTGCAAAATTTTTTAATATAAAGTTTTCGTATCACCGGAAAGTATTTTCCCTGCTTTGATCCTTGCAAGTTGCAAGAGTATAAAATGTTCAGTTACACCCGAACTTAACCCTTCCTTACTGGTTGAGTTTATACCACATATTTGAGTTAATTAAATTGAATTGTCGAGATAGATATAGGGTTATTTTAAATCCGTATGTCAGTCCGTTCTTTTGTTCGTCTGTCTGTCTGTGCAAACAAGCAACTTTAGAAAAAATTGAGAAATCGTAATAAAATTTGGTACACGGTATGGCACCGCCCACATTCAGGTGAAACCCCATAGCCCACTGCTAAAAGTGTGGAATCGGACTACCACCACGCCTACTTTCCAAATGCAATCAAGCACCAATGAATGTATCGGGATCCAACTTTGCTCATGTAGTGCGCTGAAAGTGGGTCATCTTATGAACAAAAATTGTCAAAATGGAAAAACAACTGTTCAAGTACCGAAGATACCGAATATGTGGACCACACTTTCTATTGAACTTTGTATCGAAAATATCGGTCAATATGTGAGATATGGTATTGAAATTCGGAGCGAATTCTTTCTTGATAACAGTAGCCTGTATGTCAAAACTGGGTTGAATCGGCTGAGGGCTTCTGAGAGCTGCCATATACCTAATACAAAGATTTTCGAACTTCCGGTTGACTTTATCCGCAAATATATATCACATATCTCGGGACCTGCTCAACCGATTTCAACCAAATTCGATATATAACATTCTTCTTATATTCCCATGTTACAGCGAAATAAACTACAACCTTCCGTCTACTTCCCATATAACGCAATTTTAAATCCCATCTGATTCTTTCACATTCCAGTATACTGTTCAAGCCCCTAGGTACCCAATATGTGGACCTCAGTGCCTATAGTTGACTCTTTACCGAAAATATCGGCAAATGTGTGAGGTATACAGTTGAAATTCGAAGAGAATCCTTTCCTGATCATAGTATGTCTGAGTGTCAAAAGTGGGTATGTACCTAATGTAAAGATTTTCGAACTTCAGGGTGACTTTATCCTGCAGGTCTTGGCTAATATGTGAGTTTTCTGAATAAGAATGAGAGAGCGTATTTTTCTAATAATTGTATAACTTTGTAAAATCAAGTAAAAACTTGAAATAGGCCCCATATAAATAATCACAGAATTTTTACACATTCGGTTGATTTTACATTTTATAAATGATCAGGATGATGAAATTGAAATCATTGTCATTGAAATGACATTAAAATCCGTCTGTCCGTCTGTCTGTGCAAGCTGTAACTTGAGTAAAAATTCAGATATCCTAATCAAACTTGGTACACGTGTTCCTTGACAAAAAATTTAGGACTAGTTCGTAGATGGGCCATGCCATGCCCAAAAAACGCCATTAATTGAAAACATATAGAATGCCATAACTAAGCTCCAAATTAAGATACAAAACAGTAATTTGGTGCAGAGGATTTCAGTAGCAAGGGGCACCTGTGAGCCAAACATTTAAAAAAATGGGCCTTGGCCAGCCCTCTAAAAGGTTTAATGTACTTATCTCTTCAACCACTTAAGGTACAATATTCAAATTCGGACAAATCCTTTAAGAACCCCTACCAACAGTGTGAACGTGTGTGAAAGGAGATTATAACCCCGCCCTCTCCTCATATAGTAATGTTGTTAAGATCTGCTAAAAGTGCGATGAATCAATAAGTAAATGTGCCAGAGACATTAAATTTTACACCCAGGATAACACAAGATTATTATATTGCAGTGCGTAAATATAACACAATTTAAAGTTCCATCTTCATCTATCTTCTTCCATCTTCTTTTAATTTCCAGTACAAAAATCTAAGCCGTAATTAATATATCGGGATACAAATTTGCACGAATATTTGCTTTAAGATATGGCGTCTTAGGTCTGAAAATTGTCAAAATCGAACCATAACTGTTCAACCCTCCACATACCGAGTATGTAGACCCCAATTCCTATTGCGAACTTTTTATCGAAAATATCGGTCAATTTTTTAGATGTTTTTTGGAATTCGGAGAAAATGTTTCTATAGTGATAATAATACACTAGGTATACCCCTATCACAAAAATGGGTTGAATAGGGTCAATACTTCTCCTAGCCCCAATATACGTAACATTAAGATTTTCGAACTTCCAGTTGACTTTATACCACATATATGGGCCAATGTGGGAGTCATTTTAATGAAATTAAGAGATCTAATAACAGTATATCTTTGTGCCTAAAATGGATTAAATCGCGTAAAAACTTGCCTTAGCCCCAAATAACTGATATTCAGGATTTTAAAACGTCCGGCTGACTTTACTCCATATATAAGTTTATATTTATAAACATGCTTGAAAATAAGTTCTCAAGTATACCTGATCAACGTCAAAAATTAATGCAATCAGTCCTTCCATTTACCTGATTGTTGTCCATTCACGATCTCGATTAATAATGAATTTTGAACCCTTTCGCTACATTTTTCAATATTGCTAACACCTGAAGGTATTTAGCCGGCTTTGATCCGTGTAAGTTGAATGAGTATAAAGTGTTCGGTTACACCCGAACTTAGATCTTCCTTACTTATTTAATATACAATTTTGTCAATCACTGAAAGTGTTTCCCAGCTTTAATCTTAGAAAATTGAGAAAGTAGAAAATAATTTATTACGCCCGAACTTAGCTCTTCCTTACTTGTTATTGTTATGCTTCTCACTAAAATTTCTAAAATAACTCATATCTCTTATATAACTGTAACTTAAACAAGTAAGGAAGGGCTAAGTTCGGATGTAACCGAACATCTGCAATACCAACCGTCTCACGGTACCAAGAAACATGTCTACCAAGTTTCATAAAGATATCTCAATTTTTACTCAAGTTAGAGCTTGCACGGACGGACGGACGGACGGACGGACGGACAGACAGTCACCCGGATTTCAACTCGTCTCTTCATCCTAATCATTTATATATATATAACCCTATATCTAACTCGATTAGTTTTAGGTGATACAAACAACCGTTAGGTGAACAAAACTATTATACTCTGTAGCAACAGGTTGCGAGAGTATAAAAAGAATTAGTGTGTAGTAATTCAATCGTACAAACCAACAAATTAAATCTCTTAGAATCTAGGATTTTGATATGCGCAAAACTAGTCCCGAAAACTAGCATTTTGAATTTCAGTCGTTCTTTTAAATTTCGATCGATAAACCAGAAAAATATCGAAAAAAAAGATTTAGGTTAAGATTTCATGCGAAAGAGTTGCAATGCGTAACGCCGCCGATATTTTACTCTTCTTTCTTTCATTTTCAAATTACAAACCAAATTCATTAATGTATGCAATTCATTTTTTGAAATTCGTCTAAATTAAGACTTTTTTATCAGTAAAAACAACTCAAAGCTAATCATTGAGTCGAGTATAAAATTGAACACTTCAAGTAATACACTCTCCTTGGTCTCTAGTTATGCCCTCAACAGGATATATTAAGTTTGCCAGGGAATTGGTAACACCCAGAAGGAAACATCGGAGATCCTATAAAATATATACATAAATGGTCAGCATGATGAGCTGAGTTGATTTAGCCATGTCCGTCTGACTGTCTGTCTGTATATACGCGAACTATTCTCTCAATTTTTAAGCTACCGATTAGAAATTTTGCTCCTGTCCTTTTCTCACTAAGAAGCTGATCATTTGTCGGAACGGCCGATATCGGACCACTATAGTATATAGCTGCCATAAAAACTGAACAATCGGAATCAAGTGCTTATATGCGAAATTTTTTCATTTGATAAGGTATCTTCAGGGTATTAGGTACGAGTTATTGCTTAAAGAACAATGTATTCTTCGAAGAAATTGTTTAGATCAGATCACTATATCTTATAGTTGCCATACAAATTGAATGATCGGAATCAAGTACTTGTAAGGAACCTTTGTATTTGTGAAGGGTATTATAGCTTCGATGCAGCAGAAGTTAACTTTTTTTCTGTTTTTCTTTGCATATTTCATTCTGGGTTGGCGTCTTCTTAATTTTTAAACACTTAAGATGTTTCGAAGTATTATGGTTCGTGGAATAGTTGAAAGCCTTGTATTTACTCCGGCTAATTCCTTAATCTTAGCTGCCGACCTGATAGAATTGGAAGCAATTCTAATAATTTTACGTTCTGATTGAGAAGTTAGGTTTTTTAGTATTAAATGACTTTCAACAGGTTGGAGCTGCGCTTTATTTGTTTGTCGAAATTTCGATTCGATAGACCATTTAGCTTTTCTCACTTTTGCTTCAAATATTACTTAAATACAACTGATTTTTTAATTTTCAATTTTTTTAGAATTTACACAAAACAAAGAATTTTAAGTGTATCTAATTCAATGACCAATCGAACTTTCCCGTTATTACATCAAAGTTTCTAGAGCCTTTAAATATACAGATATATCTCCGCAAGTCAGTTTTTTTCAAACAAGATTCGGAGTTTAATACGAAAAATATTTTTAATAACCAAAACATGCCTGATAGTAAATACACCAGTTTATTGAAGACAAAAATTAATTGTGCCACCAATGTATGTAGGTTATATTTATTAAAGCAAATATCTGTATAAATTAAATTGTAAATAAGAAATGTTTAAAAATATTTTGTCGAAGTGTTTAAAAATGCAAAAATTCTTTTGCTCCCTTATACAACAGCGGTTTTGCTCGAATCCACTCCCTTATTAATATAGATAACAGCGTAAATATAAATATTTATCAGTGGTTGATTGATTTCTGTATTTGTTGCATCCATTTCTTACTAACAGCTGCGTCGGTGGCCGTTTCATCCTGGACTTTGGTTGCGATATCTTGCGAACGTTATTACGCCATTTGCCATCCGTTACGCTCAAGGACATGGCAAACGATTAATCATGCCTACCGAATTATTGGATTCATTTGGTTCGGCAGCATCATTTGCATGACTCCGATTGCATTGTTTAGTCAATTAATTCCAACCAGTCGGCAAGGTAGGTACACAAAAGCGTTTCTTTTTCAATCAACAATCTTAGCACCAAATATTTCTTTCATTTGCCAATTTAACACATGAAGTTTCCCTACCCCTATGCTTTATAAGGTTGCACTTTTTGTTCCATATACATATATTTAAGTTACCAAGTACATATATTTTTAGAATAATATACAGAACTATCATGTTTCATTGTATTTTATATTCAAACAGTTGTTAGCCCTTTCCCAGCAAAACTACTGAACTAGATATATCTGTGTTACGCTTTATATCTTTATATTTAGTATAAGTTTTAATTCTCTAATATAATATTTATAAAAATCTTCTTTATGAAGCTTGTGAAGCTATTTGTTTCAGCCATAAATGTTTTTTAGACATTTTAGAGAGGGCTTTTGCCTCGTACCTATGACTGTGGCAATTCCGTCGCTACAGTTTTTTAAGTTATGGGCTTAAGACAAATCGATCAGCTTCAGTCTGTTACCAGAAATTTGGTTGCGGAAACTTAAACTCGCCGGCGTGTAAACTATCAAACACGATTTAAGTATATTTTTAACCTGAATAAGTTGAAACTGCATTAAAAATGCGCTTCTTTTTTAAATTTGGTAGGGATTTCAATAAGGCATCAGCAAGTAGTTGAGTTGAGTGTTTGGTTCATCCTCTAGTTCGTTTCACAATGGATATCTTGAAAAATAGATGAGCGATTTGAATATTGTAGAGCTTGATTTTGTATTAAAATTATTTGGGTTTCCGATAAAACTTTGAGAATTTCTTTAGGTATTGCTTTAACTAAAGCAATGCTCATTATCTTAAGCCAACTTATTTAGTTTACAGGGATATTGATAAATATTTTAAGTATGTATTTATAAAGATTCGTCTATTAGCTGGCTTTTTTTGATATTATACTCCATCTTTAAGTGAAAATTATTTTTTGTGATTGGAAATAGCTATAAATATGTCCTTACGCACGTCTATTACTGACATGTTTTGCAAACTATATGATTTGTATGTAGTAGAATTTCGTGGTACTTTAGGCAGAGGAGTGGTTTCTGCAGTAATATAATTGAATAAAATTGAAATAGCGGTTGAAAAATTATGCTGGGAATGTTGTAATTGGCAATCGACCTTCCTCGATTAAATATTCTCCTCTACAACGAATTCCCGTACTCTGTTAACCCTGTCTAATTATTTAATTATTTTTGGAATATTCTCATATGTTACCCCCAAATTTCTTTAAAAATTGCAAGCCAGCAAAAGGTCAGATACATCCGGACTTAGCCCTTTATTACTTGTAAATTTTCTAAAACGGCTTAGAATTTTAAAATTACAGCAAATCAACTTACTTACTATCTGCAAATATTTCATAAGGATAAAATATGACTGTAAAGGAGCAGCGATTAACGAAATGCATACAAACAAAGCGAATAAAAAGTGAACTTTTATGACTTCAAAATAACCACAGATACGCTCAGTATCAACAGTTATTTCTGCTGACCGAACAAATTCATTACACTTCTTACACAAACAGCCTGCATAGAAGGACACTGAGGCGAAATACATTCAGAAAAAACAACAAAAGTAGCTTACAACGGGCAGTCTTACTGTTCCCTAAAAATAAGTTAAAGTCTTTAAACTATCAGGCTCGTTTCTTATTATGTTGAAATGAGGACATCAACACAAACGCAAACACATTTTAAATCAACAGTTAAAAAATATATTCATTAAAGTTTCATCGCATTTTAAATTGTTTGTCCATTGCTTGAAACCGCGTTTTAAATGTACTTTCTTAATACCACCCGCAGGCTTACGCAAATGTCGCGACCAATGGCCGGAGGACACCATTGCGTATGAGCGGTTTTATAATATATTCTTAGACTTAACATTGCTGGTGCTGCCACTATTTGTGCTATGTGTTGCATATTTTCTCATTACGCGCACCCTGTATGTGGGTATGCGTGCCGAACGCGCTTTAGTCGTTGGTGGCAATTCCACCAGCGGCAGCACGACAGCCAAGCAGCACGATTACAGTTCATTAGGGGCAATTGCTATAGTCACTAAGAACACAGCAGCCACGCCATCGGACACACTGCGGTCACCGTTTTTAAGAAGATTTAATTGGAAGATGTCACTTCGCTGTCATAGCAGTCAAGCCAACCATAGAAGCTACGGAATTAGGAGTGGTGACCAAGATGTTGTTGCTGGAGAACAGAGTGGCACAAGGTATCACCAACAGCAGCAGCATCGCCCGCTACAACAAAAAAACCAACTGAAGCACTACGGTAAGTACCACACATTATTTGAAAAGTCTTCTTATCAGCAATTAAACGCAAATTGCAAATTAACGATAGTGAGAAAGCACTGAATTTATGCGGTTTGTAAAACCAATAAACGATTGAGTGTTCATGGCATCTAGGATTCTGGATGGTCCGCATAATGAAATAGTTCAGTACAAATTCTACAATGCAGTGGTCCAAATTTTCAGTTCATATACCTTCTCTGAGCTTTAGAGCGATCTTCGCAGCAACCTGCCGGCAATATAAATGCATTAAGAGCTGGCTCATTAGACAAGTTCAATTTTCTTAGCGAGTGGAGCTTTTTCAAGGGCTCTTCAACAGGCAAATATACCAAAGAACATTACTAGTTTGACTACAGTTTCGTAAGCCCAAACACCACCTTTAGTGAAAGTCCCCACCTCTTCCATATAAAACATCCATAGCAGTACAAGGCAACTGATGCGTTCTTTACCCTCTCCGCAATATACGGCTTCCATGAAAGGTTTCTATCAAAGATATGCCCTTGGATAGCCGAATAAGAGGGAGGAACGTCTGGGATTTTAGACCTCGTGGTAAATAACCATTTCAGTTTTACTTAGATTGACGGCTTAGCTGCTCGTAGCTCGTAAACAGTAATCAGAAACTTTCCTTTAACCATAAGAGCAACGTCGACAGCGAGAACAGACGAATGAGCAAGAAATCCTTGGCAACGACGTGAGAGCTCTTTCAGGCATTTCGAAACATGGCCTAATTTAACATTTCGCGTAGATGGGGGCCAGTTAGCTGCATAACACCTTGACCGACCGACCGTTGACTAATGGTTCAACTAAACGAGTATCTTCTTTAATTGATTCCCCGGGTTACTGAAAAAACACAAAATCACATCTACCTTAAGGTTTTGCCGGTTTAGATCCCTATGGTCGTTTATGTTTGAGAACCCATCCGTCGTCGACCTATTTGTGTTTCTTTTAGTGCTGTAATTGCAACAAATTAGTCTGTAGAGCGTTTCTGACGTAGACTCATAAAATTGATCAATTGATACATACTTAAATGTTATCTCGATATAATAACTCTGAAAATAGGTCGTCCATATTCACCAAATTTAGTATGTTTAATTTTGCATCTAAACAAAAATATTTTTTCAGAACATAATCATAAAAACTTGCAAAATAAGAACATGTAGCTATAGATTATAGTAGGCTGTTTGTATCATCTAAAACTAATCGAGATAGATATACGTAGGGTTACGTATACATTATATAAATGATGAGGATGTCTGTCCTTCCATCTGTCCGTGCAAGCTGTAACTAAGTTAAAATTAGGTATCGTAATGAAACTTTGTACACGTGTTCCTTGGCAAAAAGTAAGGACGAGTTCATTAATGGGCGCAATTGACCCATCGCAATGCCCACACAACGCCCTTAATCTAAAACATAAAAAATGCCATAACTAAGCACTAAATTAAGATATAAAACTTTAATTTGGTACATGGGATTGCAGCAGCCAAAAGGTCGGTAGGTAGAGGGGCTGTCTAACGATGCACGTAGGCCTTTGAAGGCATATTGTGATAAAGTTACCCTGTTCTTCTGATGAAGTTCATCAGTAAAAAGTTATATCTTTGTAATCTTCGAGAAATCCTCCACCGATAGTTGCGATTCTTTTTCTATATAGAGCATTATAGTCGCATAGAAAATATTTAATAGTCTCTTCTTATTCTACCTTATGACAGCTTCTGTAATAGTCGTTATATGGCGTTTATAGTCTACTAGCATTTCTGCCTATTAGAAAGTAACCTGTTAGTACTCCTACTAGAGTTCTTATATCATTCCGTTAAAATTTTAATAGAGGGCATGTGCGCCCCATATTGCATTCATGCCACGTTTGCCTGCTTGTTGAGCAAGTCAGGGATTGATTCCAACGAGACTCAGCTATGTTTAGAACGTATGTAGAAGGAATCTCGGAAGATAGCAAGAGTCATATAAATTCCCTCTTTCCTAACTATGTCCTGGAACCCATTGCAGGTGTATCGTGAAATAGGATGTTAAATCCACTTATAGATCAAGGTATTTTTTCACTAACATAGACGAAACCCTAAAAGACTTTAGTGATCTCAAAGCCACCTGGCTATCTGTGTATATAAATATATTCGTTGTTGTGAACACACTCCTTGTCAGAACAAGAAGGCTTACTTTAATCTGTGCTCTCCGCTTGGAAGACACTACAGTGTCCTGGTAGACGGAAGGCGATATTGGTATTGGATTATTTCGTTTGGAACCATCCGTATAGATGCTTATCTCTGCGCCCTTGTCCACCTCGCCTCTTTCCCACTCTTCTCTGGAAGGGCAGGCAATATTGGGAATATTTAAGTATAATATTTTAAATTCAACTCTCAGGGCTTTCGAAAATCCATGGTAATGGGAAGAAACTGGAACTTAAGGGAGGATTCCCTTAGACTACAAGCTGACTTCGCTGCCATTTTACTTACAAAACAACAATCAAAACAAAAGCAAAAAGCACTGATGCAAATACTGGCTGCTCTTGGTATGCTTTCCATACATCTTACCGTACATTTCTTTTCCGTTATTGGCCACCATGCCAATATATCGTAAGTCATAATCGGCTTTAAAAAATTAGCTCCAAGTAGCTTGCCTTATCTCCTATTGCGAGCCTGGTACCATTTAATAAGGGCGGGGAAATTTCTGGAATATTGTGTTTCTTAGTGATCAATACTAGCTCTGTCTTGATAACATTCAAGTTCAGTCTTCACAATACGGCCCATCAATGAGCGAGGGTATTCGGGAATTTACATCTAATCGAAACTGCCACACAGTCGGCGTAGGGGCCACGCCACGTATCCCCTTCTTTTCCACATCCACCAAAATTTTGTGCGCCTCCCCGGACAGATCTGCACATCGTTGAAGCTTTCAGCGTTGAAATAATTGACCTGGCCGTGAGCATCTGTTGAATTAATTTCCGAGAGGCTCAGAGATGCTTAAATTTTTAAGCGCGATCAGTATGGCCTTAGGCTGGATGTTATTTAAAACGCCTTCTATGTCTATAAAAGCTACAAGTTTGTATTCTTTTATCTCCAGAGACTTTTCAATCTCTGCTACGACTGAGCTCAGTACTGTTTCTGGGGATTTTCCCTTAGAATACGCATGTTGCGAAACTGCCATTTTTTCTGGGTTTAGTTTGCTCCCTAATGTATAATTCTATTAGCCTTTCCAACGTGTTTAAGGGAAATGTGGAAATACTAATTGATCTGAAATCCTTTTAATTAGTGTCTGAGCTTTTGCCCTCATTTGGTATATAGCGGCGAGCATTAATGGATGAATGTTTGAAACTTTTATGCTGATATGTTCATAAAATCTATTCTTATGAAGCAATTTCAATCAAACTTCTTTTATTTAATGTACTAACAGAAAACTTAAAAAATAGTAATTGAAAATTAAATGCAATAATTCAATTGTTATAACATTGTACATTAGTGCACTCATCCAATTTTGCACGTCATGCTTTATTTGGCAAACCGATAATGGTAAGTACCGTTACCGGATAAATTATAAATTGCAGAACGGGGTTATGAGCACAAAAAAAGCGCAATGTGAAACCCTCTTTGAATGGTAGAGGCCGCCGTAGGTTACTCACTGCAGGAGATGCTCGAAAAAAAACCTGCATTGTCCGACAAGAATGGCTAAAATTTTGTAAAGATGTCAAAAATTGGAGCGCAGAAGACTGGAAGCGCATTATATGGTCAATCATTTTCAATCGGATGGAAAATAATACTTTTGACAACGACCTGGGCAAACTGCAAAAATATAATGTGAAGCAAACCGTGAAGCATGGCTGGTGGTATCTTGACCCACTAGTGAAAATTGAAGGAATTAAGAAAAAAGGAGAATATATTGGTATGTTGGAATCAAATTTGCCAAGATTTGTTGAAATTAGCGCATATCCCGAAGACGGGGTCATGTTTTAGCAAGATAGAGACCCAAAACACACAGCCGAAATCGTAACAGATTGGTTAGCCGATCAAAGTTTTAAAGTCATAAAGTAGCCTGCACAAAGCACAAATCTGAACCCGATCGAAAATGTATGGGCTCTTCTTAAAAGAAGTTGGCTGTTTATGAAAGACCCTAAAAATATGGAACAGCTTTGGCTTAGGGTTCAGACTGAATGGGCCGAAATACTAAAACGTACAATCGAAAAACTGGTAGAAAGTGTGCCAAAACGTATTAAAAGTGTACGGAAAAATAAGAGATTGTGGACAAAATATTAAGTTTGCTTAATAAATGTATATTACTCACACGTGCAAAATTGGATGAATGCAGTAATGAAGAATAATAGAACAAGAGAACTATTACATTTCTTTTTTTATTACTATTGTTTATGTTTTCTGTTAGTACAATAAATAATACATCAAATAAAAAAAGTTTGGTTGAAGTTGCTTCATGAGAACGGATTTAATAAACATCTCAGTACATTGATTCATCCATTAATACTCACCACTGTATATAAACTTGACCTTCCTTCATAACGAGGGAATATAGTTTAATTGCAATGCCCTTTCAAGCATAATTGTTAAGCAGGTTATTATGTAGCTCTGGGACTGCTGTAACTGAGCCGGGAATAAACCGTCTGATCCCGGCGATTGAAAATGCCTATCGCCCAATATGCATTACTATCTGACACTATGTCTACAGGAGTGGACTCTCTCTTTACTACACTGCCTAGTATGGTGTACAGGGCTGCCTGGGAAGTGAGTATCCATTAAAAGACTACATTAAAGACTCTTCACTGGTAACCGTCCAGCTGTGGTCTGGCTCCTGAAGGTATCCAATGTTATGCACCGATTGTGCCATTATTTTCCTAAGTCGAGACGCTCCTCCGTATTCTCGATATCATTACAAACAAAGTTGTCCACAAATTTCTTTTTGCTTTCCTTATTTCTTTTAAGAGGTTTTAACAATTATTCAACCCCTCTTCTCCTTGAGATAGTTTGGCTAAATGAAATTTCTTCCTGCAATCTTTCTGTAAGTTCTTAAATATGGGAGACCACCATGGGGACCTAATTCTTCCCCTGTTACGTGTTATTGGACAAGCCAACTCTAGTATGTTTAACGATGATTTCCATCTTCTTTGTTCTCTGGTGCTTCTCTTTGAATAGCGGAATCATAGGAATATGTTTTTTTAGCTCTGGCAGTTGCATCTCCTAGTTCGTTTTCCTATTATTTCTGAAATTTTCTACCTTGCCTATCTACATTCTATTCAATTATGCATTCAATACAGCGGTGATCCGAAAAGGAGTGTTCTTCAAGAACTCTCCGTTGGGTTAACCTATTTATTAATTATTTTAACATAAAGTAATGTCTAATAACTCCTGCCGATTTCTTGTTATTAATATTCGAATATTACCTCTGTTATATAACAAACTCTTAGTATCTAGTTAGTAGTTGAAGGACGACTCACCCCTTTCGTTGATATCCGTGCAGCTCCATAACGTGTGGTGTGCATTGGAGTCGCATCCAAGTATAGTTAAGCACCTGGATGCCTCACTGGCACGTAGCATGACACCAGCCGGTATTTGCTATTGCCCGTCTATGCAGCTATGTAATAAGAAGACATTAAGCTTTTTATTAGCCATTATATATGTCCTAGCCTTACCTACGCGTCTACCATGTATAAATTATAAGCCGGTGTCCTCAGTCGACAAATATGCCCTTCATTAACCCATATCTCCTGAACAAGGACGAAGTCATGCCGTTCTTCTGTTATGCGGTTACTTAAGGCTAGAGAAGGTAGTTTTCAGTGGTGGAGATTAATTTGAAGAAGACACATTAACTATTGCCTTATCTGCGTTCTCTTGAGAGTTGCTCAGAAGCTCACTCTCAGTGTATAGCTTAGAGCGGTTATCTGCAAACTCAGACCCCGAAGAACACTCACCTTGCTCACTGTTTTCCATGTCACTCGAGGACTCCATTAAATTTTCCTGGATTTTACACTCTGTTTCTGATACCAAGTGGTCTTCTGCATCGGCGTCAGTCTTTTAGGTAATGACCTTCACTTTTGTGAACACATATGTAGTTAATTTCCAGCCACTTCTCGACAGCGGTTGTATGGATTGTTTTGTTAACAACAGCAGAATCTGCATTGTGGCTAGTTCGAAGGCATTAACGAAGCTCCATCCTTCAGTTGGCAGATTCGGCTTGCAGGCTCGGATGAGCTGCATTGGTTGCCCTTGGTGCTTCTGTCTACCGCTACGAACCTGGCGCAGGGGTAAACATCCTCTTCTTTGGCTATTGCGGCCTTGTTTAGTTGGATTGATCTCTCGTCATCACAAGCTATCATCTTTATTTGGCCCTGGTACCATCCAGCATTCGGGGATGACAGTGGCGGGCCTGGATTGCTTAATAGCACTTCTAGCGCCGCATTAGTCCGCGCAACTTGCACCCATTTCAATTGAGCCCTGAGGATTTTTCTTCGGGATCTCCCTAATCCAGCATACCAATTATAAAGCAGTTTCTTAGACTCTGGCCTTTTGGCAGACGGCTTAGCCTCTTCAGCTGACCTTTGTCGCTTCGCTGTCATTGCTGGCGGTATAAGTTTAAAGAAAGACTGCTCTCGTGCAGTCAATGGATTCTTGAAGCTCATTCGTTTGCTCCTCCTTGGTTGGCGGTTGCAGCTGCACTTTTCTCAGCAAGTAGAGAGTACGCCATTTTTCCGCATACCTTACCTCGGTCATCGACCTGAAAACTAGGCCATTATCTGGAAGATGCACTACTAAAAGCAGAATTTTTGGCGTTTTCCACCTCCCCCTGCTTAACAACAACGCTTTGGCTACAGTGTTTGGTACCGGCTGCCTCCGGTGCGGTTGCTTTCCTGGAGCCAGCCTAAACTTCAACTCCCTTGCTAGTGCGTTTGCACCTGGACCAAGTTTCGCTCCTGTCTTTGTGCTGGTTTTAAATTCGTTAATTAAATAATTTAAATAAAAAATTTAAATTGTTATTTATTTAATGAGATAGTTTAGAGTTGTGGTGTGATGTAGTATGTGTGTGTGTTGGTGATGTGTGATGTCTGCATGGGTGGTGTATGTTTGTGTGTGTTAGTATGTGATGTCTTCTAGTGGATTGTGTTGATGCTCAGTGGCGTGCCTGATGCCCTGGGCTGCCAATGCCGCGTTGATGCCTCATTTCGCCTAGGTCTGGAAGGAGGAGGAGCTGCTGGCCTTCGGTGTCGACCCAGACAGTTGGTCTGCTGCGATCTATTCGCGGTGTGATGGCTTGGGGCAAGTTGTCGTCCGACGGCCCGCTTTGGGGCGTTGAAACATGAGGTGGTGCGGTCTATTGCACAATTGGTAGAGGGTAACGGGCGTACACTTTTGTGTAGTGTGTACCGTAGCCAAACAATTAAGGCAGTGCCCATGAGCATGGGCTCCCTGCTGGCGTTGCATGGACTGCATGCCTCTGAAAATGCTACAGTGCTGTAGCCAATGTGGACGGCGACACAGGGGGCATCGGCGGTAGTGGTCTGCGTACCACTACGAGGAGCGGTTGCCGCTGTGGTCTGTGGCGCTGGAATTGCCAGTTGGCGTTGGTGTTGTTGACATATCCACGTCCATATTTATCTGTAAATAGAGGTTATAATGGATATACATACATTTGTGGCATGTAAATTTATAGGCGATAGGGCCATTTTATGTGGCAGAAATGAGTGGTCATGTGGATCGATCATTAAGGTTAGGTTTGTTAGCATTTTCAACGGTTTTATTATTTGCGGGTTTATCGGTTCGTTATTTGATTTTTGGAGCCTTCCATCGGTACCTTTTATGAAGGTCCTTTATATATTATTAGAATTTTGATTCTTTCCCATCAATTTTTTAGGGATAGCGACGCTATGCCTGGCTCAAGTATGGCCAGAATGGATGAGAAAATGCCCTGGAGCTAGGGTTGTGAAGTCTTGTCTCGCAAGATCCGAGAGCGTTGTGAGTTGCCGTGAATTGAGGACGGCTTCAATTCAAATTAATAATGTGAATTCTTCATAGTTGAACTTGTAGTTTCCAGTTTTTCGAAGTGGGATTTGAAGCTTATTACAGCTGATTCCCATAAACCACGCATTATAGGAGCGCTTGGGGGGTGATAAACTGCCAATTAATGCGTTGGGGAACGTACTTCTGAACAATTTCAGGTGATACATGTTTAATAAACTCCACAAACGGTTTTTCAGTGGCTCTTTGGGCTCCAACGATAGTTTTGCCGTTATCGCCCATTAGTTTTGACGGGAAGCCGAGTGAAGCATAAGTAAGTAAATATAATATGAAGTAATGTGGCGAGTCGAGACTTCTCTGGTATAATTAGAGGGTGGCGTTCGTTATTCGTGAAGCTTGAATTGGCAAACTGACCAATAGGCGACTACTCTGAAGGCTCGGAAGAACGATGAAAATCTATCAAGGATGTCAGTATCTTCAAATGTTGTATGAAAGGAGTCGATTTTTCGACTTTTTGGGGCATTTATATTGCGCGTGGGCGATTGTGGCCAAAAATCGGGAGATTCTGTTAACCATCGTGGGTTTTTCCACCAGAGAGTGGTGGTGGTAAAGAGGAGCGGTTTGCATCTTCTTGTACCTAGATTGTCAGGATTGTCAGCAGTGCCTACGTGTCGCCAAGTGGCTGATCCCAAGTATTTGCAACGTTTGTAAGTATGTCTTCCATGCAAGTGGTGGTTTTTGCAACCAGGCTTGAACAATTTCAGAATCGTACCAGAGATACAATCTATATTTATTCATGTTTAAATGGATCTGCACCATGGAAGCTAATTTTGCGAGTAGTAGTGCGCCACAGAGCTCAAGTCGAGGTAGACTTAGCGAAAGGAGCCGTCTTTGCTTTTGCTACTAATAAGTGGTATCGCTTTGTGTGCGCACATAGATAGTGACTACTGTGTCCCCTTTCAGAGGCATCACTGAAACCGTGTAATTCGACTTTGTCTTCAAGATAGTTTACCTATTGTTGGATTTGTATCCGTGAGATATCATTTAGATTGTTCGCAAACTGGGACCACTTTTCTAATTGAAGTGGCTTTACTTGTTCGTCAAAGTCGGTACCGTCTAGCCATAATTCTTGTATCGGGATTTTCGCACCTATCATAATTGGCGAAAGCCATCCTGCGGGTTCGAAAAGTTTTGTCACAGAAAATAAAATTTAGAGCTTTGTTATGGCGGATAATGCTGATATTGACTCTCTAGTGTATGAACACTGATCAGATATCGCATATATATTTTACTATGTTTGGGTGATTTGCGGTAATTTTTTCAAAGGAAATCCTACGGATTTGAGGGCTGATAAAACCTGTGAAAAGGATTCGTATGCCTGCGGAAGACTGTGACTTCCAGACAGGATATCGTCTACATACGTTTGAGTTTTTAACACTTCGGTTGTCTAGGGAAATTCTGACTTTGTGTTTTCTGCCAATTCGTGGAGTGTTCGAATGACTAAATATAGAGCACAGTTCAAGCCAAAGGTAACTGTTTATTTATAGGTGCGTAATGGACAGTGGATTATAGGGAGATGTTCGGAAAATAATTCACTAAAAATCTTGGTCGTCTTTATGTACGACTTTTTGTCGATACATTTTTTCAACGTCCCCATTAAATACGTATTTGAATATGCGCCAATTTAATAATAATAATAACCCAGCGATTACCCTCCTCCCGCCCAACCGACGCGAGGGGCGCAATCCGGAATTAGCCGAGTCAGAAAAGGCAAGAGAGTTTTTTAAGTGTTGAGATCTAAAACTGCTCAGCTACAGAAACAAAAATTTCAACAGCTAAGATCTAAAGTTACAATATAACAAATTGTTACATTTTCATTTTTTAAGAGAAAACAATAAAGTCTTTTTAATTTTGAAAAGTGAGTCAGATAAGTCAAATGTGCTGGAATGAGAATTACAATCATGACATATACGGCGGAATGGCTCGTTTAGTTCAAAATTTGATCTACAGGATTTTAGCAGTAAAGGTCTAAAATGCCTCGAAAGGCGAACCGGGATATTAAATTTAATTTCAGGCAGGAGAAAAGAACTGCAAACAGTTCCATTCAAAAGTTTCACTAAGAATGTTATGCCAAGCATTTCCCTACGACTAGAAAGTGTAGGTAGATTAATAAGTTTTAAACGACTAGTGTATGGAGGTAGACTTACCCTAGCATCCCATCGGAAATGCGCTAAGGCGAAAAGTAAAAATTGTTTTTGAACCGACTCTAACTTGTCAGAATGGATTTGGTAGCTAGGGTTCCATACAACAGAGCCATATTCCAATATAGGTCTAACCAAAGTTGTATAAAGTGTTTTAGTAATATACGGATCTCTAAATTCTTTAGACCAACATTTAACAAAACTGAGGACAGCTTTTGCTTTCAAGACCATGGTATCAATATGAAGACTGAAATTAAGCTTAGGGCCCATATTAACTCCCAAATCAACATAGTTTAAAACTTGCTCTAGAAATAATATGAGAAGCATTAAATCTGGTTAGAGTGTAGGTCCCGTAAAAAGAATATCATTTAGGGAATTCCTAGAGCTAAAGGATCTTGAGGTTGATTTTTTATCTGGCTTTACTATTGTAGTTTTGTTGACCTAACGGTTGTTTGTATCACCTAAAACTAATCGAGGCTTTTAGGTGAAAACCCATATCTTGAGATCTGCTTAACCAATTTCAACAAAATTCGGTACATAACGTTCTTTTCATATTTCTATGTCATGTATGTGCGAAAATGGGCGAAATCGGACTACAACCACGCCTATTTCCCACATAACACCATTTTCAATTCCATCTGATTCTTTCACTTTCCACTATGCAAATCAGGCAACAATGACTGTATCGGGATAAAACTTTGCATGAATAATGCGATTAAAGTATGCCACCTTGTGGCCAAAAATTGTCTTAATCGAACCAAAACTGTTCAAGCCCCTAAGTACTAAATATGTGGACCCCAGGTCCTATAGTTGACCTTCTACCGAAAATATCAGTCTATCCACAAAGAAATATCAAACGAGTATACTATTTGACTTTGCGAGAGTATAAAATGTTCGGTTACATCCGAACTTAGCACTTCCTTACTTGTTAAGTAAGTTTTTTTCCATACTTAAAAACTGCTGTATTGCAGAGGTAAAATTGTTGTTTTAATGGTAGTCGTACGACGTACCGACCATTATCTGATCTAGTAGTTGTGGCTTTGTAAAAGTCTTCACAATACTGATCTTCAGGGGTTGTGATTGATATGGGGGGAGTTATTCTAAATCCCAAAATTGCTGTAATTGTGAATTGAGGGATTCATTAGAGTTTTCCCCAACTTGAGTTGTCATGATGGTAACTGGTTCCGTAACTAGTCCACTTAGGATCCAACCAAAAATAGTATTTTGCGCCAGAAGTGTGTTTTTTCTCAATACCTTCGAGTATTATCTCTCGTATGAGATCGCTGCATGATAGAAGACCTATTTGAGCGGGAGTGTTGCAGTTGGGAGCTGCTAGCTTTAGGTGTGAATCCTTTTGCCAATGCTAGCATATTTGTTAGTTGTGGTAAGACAACAGCTTCTGCTTGAATGCGCTTATCCGGAGCAGATTTTGTTTGAGTTTTGGACTACTTTTCCGCCCATTCCCGTGATTTTATTTTTGCTGTGTGGCGTTTAAGTTTTTAATGCCTTTGAGCTGCATGGTACTTCTTGGCAATTTTCGGAATTTTGCACTTAGGAATTTGCTGTTGCAACTAACCCCGTGGCTCTTTTCATATATGCGCTCTTTGGAGGTGAGCTTGAAAATGTGCTGTAATGAAGCATTGAGTGATTTCGTTTATGACAGTAAACGCAATTAAATCTTCTTTCGCACTCTTTAAGTATATGCGCAGTTTGTACAAAGTCTTTTTGTACCCCTGTACATAGTTCGCATGACGTTTGTTTCTACTGTTCGAATGTGAACGTTTGATTTTTGAAGAATCTTCTATTTAAGTTGTTGCTACTGGCTTGGGGTCCATGGAAGCTTCTATTGAGGTCGTGTTGAATACCCGTTGGTTTAGTCATTTTTTTTTTGTCTGCGATGTCGTAATGGGTAGTTAGAAAATATTTCATTTGTTGCCACGTGGGGCATTTTCTTCGTGATGAGAGCGATTGCTCCCATAGAAGTAATAATTTTTTTAGTAATGCGGCGGTGCATATGTTTACCAGTATAAGGTCTCAGCTGTCTGTGAGAATATTCTCTGTCGATAAAACCGACAAACAATTTGAAACAGTGGATTGAAGTTTGATGAATTCTTCACTTGAATTTTTGACAAGTTGATGATTATCGTTATTTGTTTATCGACCAATATTCTTTCGTTTTCGGCCGTAAACATGTCCCGGAAGGAGGGCCATTGTTCATAACCAGCATGATAAATTTCTGTGTCACATGCGGGCACCTTGAGGTGGATGCCTGAACTTGCCTCTTAACAATGAATTTGTGGCAGCTCTACTCTCTCTTGAAATTTTCAGGTATATCTGATTCGTCAGATTCTACGGTTGCGTCATATGCAACTTGTGTCCAGAAATTGTCAAGGTTTTGTTTTTGGATTTTTGAAAATCGAGTGCAAATAAATTTGAAGTGTAAAATATCTTTCATCCTTTTTTGCTCTGTAGCACCTTGCTTTGAGCGTGTAGCTTCTGCAGGTGTACATGGACCTTTTCCGTCAGAAATCATCTTTTCATCAACTTTTAGCAACTGAGTTGTTTTAGAATATTTCGAGTCTGAGCTCATTTAAAAGATGTGTTGAAATAAATAAAAAGTTTCTCATTGTAAAAATTGAATTGAATTGTTGAAATTTCAACAATATTTTTGTATATCTGTATGTATATGCATACGTGTTACATATAATCATATATGTAACCGAAAACTCTTTTTAGTGAATAAGAGTATTGATTTCAAATTAACTGCGTATTTCGCAGTTATTGGTACCGCTTCGAATTATTTATTTTTCAATTTAACTTTATAAAAAGTGCGGTTGTCAATAAACTACTAATTATTGACAACCGCACTTTTTATTTATTTATGTGTCCCTTATACCTGGACTTGTAAGTATGTATTTATTCCCATTCAGTATTTGGAATAGGTGAAAATTCAGGTCCCCATGTCGTCTGTCTATCCACGAATAAATTTCCGGAATCAGTCTGTGGGTCCATCGTTCTTTAGATGATGTTTGATGAACAGGGTATATTAAATTTGCCACGAAGTTTATAACACCCGGAAGGAAACGTCCGAGACCCTATAAAATATATGCAATAATGATCAGCATGATTAGCTGAGTTGATTTAGCCATGTCCGTCTGTCTGTATATACACAATCTAGTAACTCAGTTTTTAAGCTATCGATCTGAAATTTTGCACCTGTTCCTTTCTTACTAAGAAGCTGCTCATTTGTCGGGACGGCCGATATCGGATCATTATAGCATATAGTTGCCATACAAATTGAACGATCGAAATCAAGTTCTTGTAAGGAGTCTTCGTATTTGTGAAGGGTGCAACCGAAGTTAACATTTTTTCTTGTTTACTCCTTAAGACGGCACTGAAAGCTGGTACAGTCGCATGAATTCGTACCCCTGAATGTCAATAGGCGGAATACTGGCTAATAATTCAGCAGTATCACTTGATGTCGTTCGGAATTACTTGGATAGCAGTAAGCCCATGTACTGCGTTTATTGGTCTATGTCTAGCGCTTGTATCCATATTGTTGCTGCATATAATATCACAGAATTCATTGCTTTTGCTATAAAAAACCGCCAGCTGGAACGCACGCAGCCTCTATTGGCCAGAGCATTATAAATTTTGTTTTACCGGAAGTATTTTTATTTGGAGTGTAGTATTACTCCCAGATACTTCAGCTGTGGCTGTGAAGTAATCTCGTACTCCCCTATGGGGAGTGATAACATTTCCTGGAGGTCACAGATCGACAACCCTATCCTAACTCCAAAACCTCGCGGTACAAAGAGACCGCGAAAAGGAAATTATTAAATTGTGGGTAATTTTGGAAAGTTTTCTTTTATATGCATATATGTATTTGATGTTATATTGTTGTACTTATATATACCGAGTTTGTATATATAATATATATAGTTAATATTATATGTATATTTGTATGTTTTTAGAAATATGTAACGTTTTGATGTTGTACAAAAATGTAGAAATTATACTCTTCTTATAATATGTATTAGCATATATAGGTGTATGTTTGGAATTATGTTGTTGAATTTTCTTTTTTTTTCTATGCTTTTAATTTGCCTTAGCTTATTGTAGGCAATCCTGCTTATACTTGATCAAGTATAAGTGGTATTGCGGGAAATTGATGCAAGTAAATACTATACAAATTTTTTGTTGTTTGGGACAGTTTGGCAAACGTTTCTTTGTTTTTGTGAAAATATACAAAATATTCAAAGGAATCGATCCTTTCCTGCTTTGCTGTGCTGATGTATAATCTGGACTAAATTCACGCCCATTCTTGTAGTTGTATGTGTTTCTGTTGGGTTTTGTTGAGGTTCGCGCCCGCTTATGTATTATTTTAATTTTATTTTTATCGCTCCTGAATTTTTTGTAGTTTATCTATAATTTATATAATATTTAATAAATATTAATATTTTGCACTCTTTTGATTGTTGGGTAGTGTTGAGTTGTAGTGTGTATGTGCGGCTGGTCTGGGTGGTGGGTGATGTATGTTTGTATGTTAGTGTATGGTGTCTTCTAGTGAATTGTGTTGATGGTAGGCGCTCAGTGGCGTTCGTTGAGGGAGAGCCGTAACTCTTCTAGCCACGCTGCTCTCTTCTGGGAACAACTTGCCCCCTCCGGCTTTTTTACAGAAAACTCTTTTAAATTTATGTTATTATTTATATTGCTGTTTTGGCTCATATTCTGGACCTACGAGTGTAGGGGAAAATATGGCCAGTTGCTCATAGCGCCCGATGCTATCTTATTACGGAGGGCGCGAGGTTGCCAGCCAGTCTGTGCCTACCTACGTCGTGATACTGTGGTATATATTATCACCTGGTACCCTCGAAGAGGGTTCAGCGGGTGATTTTTGCCGACCAGCCCTCTAATAAGTATTGTATAATGTTCATGTCTCAAAACCACGCTATATCAACCAAACTCGCTTAGGACAAATTTTAAGAACCCCTACTGATAGTGTGAAAATGGATGAAATCGGATTATAACCCCGCCCCCTCCTCATATAACGGTTTTGTTATAAACTACTAAAAGCGCGATAAATCAATAAATTAATACTTTAGAGACATAAAATTTTACACCCGAGATGGTAACCGAGGACTTTATAGGAGCCGGTGTCAAACTTGAGCGATGGGCGTAACACCGCCCACATTTGGAGAAAAATCAATATCTCGAGACTTACGACCAATTTAAACCAAATTCGGCATGTAAAATGACACTGACATTCCTACATTATAAAAATAGTCGAAATCAGACGAAAACTACGCCTACTTCCCATATGAAATAGTTTTAAACTCTATCTGATTCACTTTCCAGTATACAAATCAAGAACCAATCAATGTTTCCGGATAAAACTTTGTACAAATAGTGCCTTAAAGATATTTCATCTTAAATTGTCTTAATCGAACCATAACTTTTGAAGAACCCAGACGCCAGTGCGTATGGCTGAATTTTTTGCCGAAAATATCGGCCAATCTGTGTGATTCGGGGAAGATGTTTCTTTGATAATAATATACCCTTGTATTAAAAATGGATTGAATCGGGTACCTTAGCCCCGATATTACTAATATAAAGATTTTCGAACTTCCAAATTGACTTTATAAAACATATATCTGAAAATGTGGGAGTTATTTTAAAGAAATTGAGAGAGCGTGTTTTTCTAATAATAAACGGATACAAAATAACAACAACAAACAAGAGAATGCACTTATATATTTAGAGATCATTATTATTAAAAGTAAAATAAACTTAAGGAGCAAAAACAATTTATATTATTGTATATATGCAATATTTACGTTCACATATTTAGAGATCGATGCTAACATTTTCCAAATAATAATTGAAGAAGTCTGTAATTTTTTTTTTTAATTGTTGAATCTACGAGAAATAACATGCGATTTCATATTCCCTCATTCACACAAAAAGTTGTTTTTTGGCTAAAAATATGTCTGAAGTTCTTGTATGTACCATATTTTAAAACTTCGAGAAGTGAAGGGTACTTGTATGGCTTTGCAGAGATGTCAACTGCTGCTTATCACAAATGCTGCGAAATATGTACTTGTATGTACGGCAATACCAGATTATTCAACTAAATTTTTTTGTGCAATTAATCGCGGAAACGAATTACTCGGGAAAATTTACACGTATTTACACGATCAGGTGATTTAAATAAGCGGGAAAATCATATTAACCAGAGGTCAATTAAGCGGGGGGTACTGTACCAAATTTGATTGTAATCCATTCCCTTGCAAGTTAAATGAAATGTTCGGTTACACCCGAACTCAGCTCTTCCTTACTTGTTCTGGCAGTTTTTTTAGTTTGAGATAACTAAACGATAAAGTTTTCCAAATTCTGTAAAGTTTTTTTAATACTTCCAGAATTGAATTCTTAGAAAATACGCCTCAGTTAAATTCACAATGTAAGAAGTACGCTCTTAGGTACGATACCTAAAAATGCGTAACTAAACTGAAAACTTCTTGTCTTCTTCCGAAAAATAACAGTAAATCAAATATCAAAATGTGCTGAGGTTTGGGTGTAGAGCTGGACGCACTAGTTTTGTTTGGTTTTGTTACGAAATTATTGATTTATGTTGCCTTTTCTAATTTTTATACTCTTGCAACATGTTGCTACAGAATATAATAGTTTTGTTCAACGGTTGTTTGTATCATAAATGTAATCGAGATAGTTATCGAGTTATATATATATACTTGTATGAATGATCAAAACACAAATCTATAAAAAATTGTGGTCCCGCCCTCTAAGAGGTTTAATGAACTTATTTCCTAACCCACTTAAGATAAAATAACCAAATTCGCTCAGGACAAATCCCTTAAGCACCCCTACCGACACTCTAAAAATGGATGAAATTCCTCATATAGCGGTTCTGTTAAAAAATACTAAAAGCGCTATAAATCAATAAATAAATACGCCGGAGATAAGACGATAAGACTTTATAGGAGCTGGGTTCACAATAAGATGGACGTGGCACCATCCATTGAGTACAAAAAATTTTTCAGGGCCAAAAGAAAGGAAGGGCGGGATCAAACTTTGACCATACGGTGCACTCAAAGTTGTCAAAATCAGACAACAACTATTCAAGCCCCCAGATACCGAATCTGTGGACCCCACTTTCTATTGTGAACTTTTTGTCGAAAATCTCGGTCAATATGTGAGATATGGTATTCGAAATTCGAAGCGAATCTTTCCCTGATAACAGTATGCCTATATGTCAAAAATGAATTGAATCGGATGAAGGCTTCTCTTAGCCACCATTACATAATACAAAAATTTTCTAACTTCAGGTTGACCAATATGTGAGTTATTTTAGGAAAACGAGACATCGTGTTTTACTAATAACATTGTATGTATGTATCTTGCCTGAATGGTAATACATCCCTTAGATCCCTTCGACCCCATATTCTTAATATAAAATTTGTATACTCTTACAACATGTTGCTACAGAGCATAATAGTTTTGTTCACCTAACGGTTGTACGTATTACCTAAAACTAAACGAGATAGATATAGGGTTTATATATATAAATGATCGAGATGACGAGACTCGTTGAAATCCAGTTGACTGTCTGTATGTCCGTCCGTCTTTCCGTGCAAGCGATAAGTTTCGTAAAAATTAGGATATCTTAATAAAACTTGATACACGTGTTCCTTGGCAAAAAAGCAAGTACGAGTTTGCAGATGGGCGTGTGGACGTGGCTGGCCACAAAACGCCATTAATCGAAAACCTATAAAATGCGATAACTACACACTAAAATAAAACATAACCTGTAATTTGGTACAGCGCAAGGGGCACCTGAGTAAGGTATGCTATTTTAGGTCTAAAAATTGGACAATAACTGTTCAAGCCCCCACATACTGAATATGTGGAATCCAGTGCAATGCTGACTTTTTGCCGAAAATTTCGGTCAATCGGTGAGATATGATATTGGAACTCGGAGAAAATGTTTCTTTGATAATAATATATCCTTGTGTCAATCGTATCAATACTTCCCGTAGCCCCCAATACCTAATATAAAAAATTTCTAACTTCCAATTTAAAGTCAGCCACATATATCGGCCAATACACTAGTTATCTTAATAAAATTGGGGAAGCGTGTTTTTCTGACAGTGTATCTTTGTGCCTAAAATGGATGAAATCGGCCTGAAACTTGCCTTAACCTCATATAACTGATATTCACGATTGTGAAACATCCGGCTGACTTTTCTCTATATATGTCTATTTTTATATATTTATAAAATTGATTGAAAATAATTTCTCAAGTATATCTGAGCAATGTCGAAAATTAAACCAATCAGACTTTCATTTCTCTTCTCCCATTATACCCTATATAATTATTTCCGACTTACCACTTAACTTTAAACCGTACAGGTTGGTCAAAATTTGTGATATTCTAATGAACTTAAGTTTTAAAATTATATTAATTGCTTGGCGCTCAATATAAATGAAATTTTGAATGGTCCAAACTTCATATCTCTAATATAATGAGTTTCGGTCGTTTTTTAACGTTAACGTTTTTTCTTGTTTTTATTATAAAATATCTCTCACTAGAAATCTTTCCACGCCAGTCGCAATGCCATCATCGGTAAATCTCCTATATAATAATATATTTAATTAAACACACAACCGTACGAAGGAAAAGGAAAAGAGTCCTGTGATGAGCTCTAAGCGATATACGAAAATTCTAGCCTGCGGTTATAAATTAAGTTAATACGTAACAAAAATAACATTACATATGAGGCTTGTTCAAAGGAAAAGGTGAATTTGAATTTTTTAAGTACTTATTTATTCATCAATATCTATTTTGTTCCCTTTAAAGTAATCCTCCTCCTATACCATACACATGTTTGTGCCAACACTTTTTCCAATCCTCGAAGCCCTTCTGAAATGTGGTTTTCGATATGGCCACTAGTTCTTTCTTAGATTCTGACTTGATCACATCAATTGTGGCAAAACACTTTCTTTTCATAGATTTTTTCAGTTTCGGGATTAGGAAAAAGTCGCAGGGAGCCTAAGCTGGTGAATACACATTTCAAATACCTTGCAGTACTTATTCCAATTCTAACCCAAAGTTTAATACATATTCTTTAATCTATTTCTTTCAAAAGTCAAAAATCGAAGAGCACACATAAACGTGACTAACCTTTTCTGTTGTCAAAAACAAACTACTAATCGAAATTGACTCCTAATGCAAGCACATGATAAACATATGTGTCCGATTTTAACAAAAACAAAATATCGATCATCGAATGTACACAGCCCGCGAAAAATCAAACTTCACCTTTTCCTTTGAACACACTTCGTACAATGATAAATACTTCATCACAGTGTTGCATTAGTTGGCAATTAATTTCTAAAAAATGCATTTGAATTTTTTTTTACATAGTGTTAGGGTTTCCACATTTACTTATACCATACAGTATAAACTCAAAAGGAAATATCCTTAGGTAAGGTTAGCCTTATGGAAAGATTATATTTGACGGAGAGAAAATAGGAAGTATGAGAAAATTAAACATATGTACAAGCCTGGTCAGTATAAGAATGGTTCGGTTCAGAACCTAGTTTACAGACAGCAGCAGGACAACGAGATGGAGATTAGAAGTAATAAATACTTAAATTAGTTATCTGCCCATTACTGTACTAAAACAAGAAAAAGCGTTAACTTCGGTTGCACCGAAGCTATAATACCCTTCACAAATACAAAGGCCCCTTACAAGAAATTGATTCCGAACATTCAATTTTTATGGCAGCTATATGATATAGTGATCTGATCTGACCAATTTCTGCAGAGAATACTTTGTTGCCTTAAGCAATAACTCGTGCATAATTTCGTGAAGATACCTCGTCACATAAAAAAATTTTCCATGCAAGCAATTTACCCCGATCGTTCAGTTAATATGGCAGATATATGCTATAACCATCCGATCTATACAATTTCTTCGAAAAATAAATTAATGCCTTAAATAATAATACATGCCAAATTGCCGCCGTTTGCTTCTGGGTGTTACAAACTTCGTGGCAAACTTAATATACCCTGTTCAGGGTACAAAAACTAGTAAACAATAAATCAGACTAAGGGAGCATATTTATAGAACATATTCATGATGTTATATATTCGATTATAAACTTGTATATACACGAACTAGTTCTCAGTTTTTAAGACATCGATCTGAAATTTTGCTCACGTAATTTTCGCCCCAAGGAGCTGCTCATTTGTCGGAACTGCCGATATTGGCCCATTATAGCATATATCTGACATACAAACTGAGCGAACGGAATGAAGTACTTGTATAGAAAACTTTTTCATTTCTTCATGAAATTTGGCATGGGTTATTATCTAAGGCAGTAATGCAATCTCCGAAAATCGGATCACTATAACATATAATTTGAACCATCAGATTCAAGTTCTTGTCAAGAGTCTTTTGTATTGTGAAAGGTATTATAGCTTCGGTGCAACCGAACTTAACGCTTTTTCTTATTTTATTATGCTTTGTTGTGCTAAGTATTATTTTCTTCTACGCCGCTTTCTTCTTACCACACATCTTGTTCTAACAGCTTGTCTTCCTCTTCGTCTTCTTCTTCTAGCAACAGCATTATTTCCACCAGAAGTTGCTGGTGAAGGAGCTTATATTGCGGGGCCGCCAGGTGCAAGTGTTTTTAACCCAGCTGCCGTGGCTCTTGTTGGAGAAAAAATTGTCGTTAGAATTTTATTTGAATTTTTGTAACATATTATTCATCAACGTTTCTTAATAAAACTTTACAAATATTTGAGACATATTATTTTGTATTAAACAAATAAAAAAGTAAACAAAGCAAACATAAAAAGATTCATTATGTTTTATTTATATATTATATATCATATTGTTGCCACACAGGTTATAGTAATTGCCACATATTTATATGGTTTTCAAAGCATATGTAAATACAATATAAACAATGAGGTATATTTATACACGTGTTAAAGGCTTAAACATATTTACGGAACTTAACCGCAGCTGAAGGAATTCGGCATATCATTTTATAGGCATACATGTAATAATAGAATCATATGGTTGCCAATATTTTAACACAGTTGCGATCATTTGGGTAGATAACTACTATTTCCGAGACAGAACTTTAAATTAAAAGGATGTATTTTTAATTTAAATTAATTTTTTTGAGCAAAAAGTTAATTGCTTGTTCATTGATTTTCCTCCCCAGGAGGCCTACTTTAACTCCAATAATATTTACAATTCTAAACCAAACTACTTGTAATAATTTAAACAAAAAAAAAAATACCTTAGTAGGCGAAACTTTACATAAAACAAGTAAGGAAGACCTAAGTTCGGGTGCAACCGAACTTTTCACTATTGTAGCAAATTGCCAGGATCAAAGCCAGGGAAATATCTTCAAGTGCATACGGTTTGTGAAAACAACGAAAATCAATATATTGGTATTATTCCAGTAAATTTTGCTAACTATCTTACTTATTTGCAGAAATATGCGATATAAAGTCAGCCAGTAGTTCGAAAATCCTTCTATTAGGTATATGGGGGCTAAAGTAATTATTGACCCGATACAACCCATTTTTGAAATACAGGCATATTATTATCAGAAAAGCATTATCTTCAAATTTCTATAACACATCTCACAGGGACCTCGGCCACTTTTTAAAAAACATTTAAACTGCAGATGCCCCTCTTTAATGTGATCCTGTATACCACAGGTTCTGTATCTTATTGTGGAGCTTAGTTTTGGCAATTTATTTGTTTTTAATTAATGGCACTTTGTAGGCATGGCAGTGGTTCGATTACGCCCATCTGTAATACCAACCGTCTTACGGTACCAAGAAACATGTGTACAAAGTTTCATAAAGATATCTCAATTTTTACTCAAGTTACAGCTTGCACAGGCGGACAGACGGATGGACGGACAGACAGTCACCTGGATTTCAACTCGTCTCTTCATCCTGATCATTTATATATACATAACCCTATATCTAACTCGATTAGTTTTAGGTGATTACTAAAAACCGTTAGATAAACAAAACTCTGTAGCAACATGTTGCAAGTGTATAACAAGTAAAGAAGGGTTAAGTTCGGGTGTAACCGAACATTTTATACTCTTGCAACTTACAAGAATCAAAGCAGGGAAACCAGTTACCCGGAGGATCGTAATTCATTATTTTAGGGATATAAGGTTTGGTCCAATGTTTAGACCAATTTCATTCAAATTTAACTTTTTAGAAAACTTGTTCATTTAATTTTAATAAAGTTTCACACATTTTGACAGGAGGAAAGTCGGAAATTATTGTGAGGCTATATTGGGGACAGAGAAAGGGATTGACTGATTGAGTTAATTTTGGCATTGCTGATGTATACTTGGGATCATATTTTCAAACAATTTTATGAATATATAACTCTCACATTGAACGACATTTTCGGCATTAGAATAACGAAAATCAATATATGTAGCATTTGGAAGTTGGGCTAATTCGTAAACTAAATTCACATATTTTCAGCATTTAACCATAGTATACCAATATTATACGTTGAGCTGTAATATATCCAATATTAATCAGTTAAATTTGCTAAGATATCTTGCATATTGACTTATATACTACAAGTATAGGCCAAATAGTATGTTTGAAAATCTTATGTTAGGTTTATGAGAAATATGGGTAGTATTGACCTGATTTTATCTATTTTTGACAATACAACATATTATTAATATACTCACTGAGGCTCATTAAAGTATTGTACCTCACATACTGTCACCAACATAACATATATGGAGTAAAATCAACCGGATGTTTAAAAATTTCACTTTACAGTATGCAAATGAAACATCAATAAAGTTATCAGCATAATTACGTCCAAAAATTGTCGAAATCGCACTATAACTTCTACCCTTAGCCGCCATATACCAAACGTAAATATTTTCAAATACCGCATCTATTGGTTACATTTTTGGAACATGCATGCATTCTACCTATCACATGACAACTATCACTTATTAAAAAACTTTGAAACATACACATATTACATATGTATGTACCACAAATGATGAAAATTCCATTTCAAAATGGAAAAAAAAACTCTGTTAAATTTGTATATTACAATCCGAAAATATTTGTACTATATACACACATATGTAATGTACACGTAAGCAAACATCTTTACTCTCGTATAGAATTTGAGTAATACGTGCGATTAGTGTTATAGCCGAGGAACATATTCGCGTGCACATGGGTTGAAAATTTGTTTACGAGTACATGCCACCTGAATTCGTTCAATAACTGACACTGCTATGTGTGTACAAATTGTGGCTTTAGGCTACGCGTGTAAGCAAATCATCGGACGACATGTTGACGGTGATGCCGGAGATGATGATTATAGCATAATGTTTTTCGCGTGATTTAAGCACATTCCAACAACGAAATGTGCGAAATTCGTGTCAGACATTTTCTGATCACAATAACAACGACTTACATGCCTTAAATGCCACATATACTGGATTTCTCAAACTCCTTTCGTTTTAAAATGTAATTTAAAATGTCTTTCTCACAGAAACCTAAATTTCCCCTGCCTGAGTTGATTTTTCGCCTTAATCGAAGAAAACTGTAAATTATAGCGTAATTTCTCTTCTTTTCACTTATCATAGAAAAGCTCTATTAGGACAAAATCTTATTTTTCTAACGTCTAATTGAAAAGATTAAGATAGAAAAGAGCAAATTCTTTTAAATTTGAAATGGAATTCCAGTAAAAGTTTTAAAGTTCAAAATATCCACCTTTTTATCCTTGAATACAAATGAAAACGAAAAGAAGTGTGTTAAGATTGACTTGCAATAATAACCCCTTTAAATTAATTGTGTAGAATTTATTGAAAAATGTATTTATATTTAGAAAGTTATTTTATTTAATAAAATTAATGAAATCAATCTTCATGATAGATCGAACCAGCCTATTTCAGGTTATTTAATAGGATTATAAAATCACACAAACACATAAATTTGTGGTTGTGCCACCAGATTTATTATTTTTATTGCGAAAAATTTTAATTTCTAAAAATATTTACAATATGAAAAAACTACTTTCTTTCCTTAAACGAAATCCATATGCCATTCTGAGGAGCTGTTAAAAAAGTAGTTTCTGAAATTTTAAATGGCTTATAATTCTCATCCAAGTTAACCGAATACTTTGATAGCAATGTCACTATTCCAGCTTTGCTTTGAGCCAAACCGAATCGCATTCCTTGCGAAAAACAAAAAGCTTAGGTTAGTCATTCCTTATTTTTAGGTCAAGCTTTAAAACTGTGTAGACTTTTTACCTGGACACATACGTGGCCCCTCTCCAAATCCTAAAAACAAGCTCTTATTAGAGTTAAAGCTTGAGTCTATGAACCGATCTGGTTGAAATTGTAGAGGATGTTCATACAAATCAGCATCACTGAAAAAAAAAAAATTAGTTTTAAAATACTTTTAACATAAGTTAAGATATATTGATTAAAATAAGTGTAAATTATGTATTATTAAATATTACCGAATCATAAATGTGCTAGGCTATGTTAGGAGGGTTTGGAGTACATTTATAAAAACATGGGGAATACCGATATACCGAATTTGTTTCATAAACAAGGTCACTTTTACATTTTCTCGTTTCAACTTTTACCGTTGAGTTTATGTCTATAAGGATGCCTATTATTTAAGTATAGTTCCACTCTCTTTTCAGACACCATTTTCTAACAAAAGTCAGAGCTGTAAAAATGTATATTATTAGGAAAAATTTAAATTCTAACTTATCTTAAAACTTTAACCAAAAATATCGCGAGTCATTTCGATTATCTGAATTGCCATATCTTTTTCTACACTATTGACATTATATAATATAATATATGCATATTATACAAGTAACATGACTTAATTTTATAGGACTTAAAGCTTAGAAGTATTATGTGTTCTCAGTGATTTTCTGTGGAGAAACAAGCTTCAAGTTAATTTATTTCAGACAATAGAATATTTAGTAATAATAACGGTAGTAATTTCAATACAAGTATGTACATAGTATCCTCAACATCGTATTCCAAATCTTTTTACCATTTTCAACATGCATTTTTCCTCTAACATATCTTAACGTTACGAGTGTTAAGAGCAATAAGCAGCTTCTTAACCCTAGTAAGATAATGCATGTCGAAATGGCATTTTGTTTTACGCTCTCAGGCTTTCATTTCTATTTGGAGCAACTTCAAACGCTCAGTTTTCTCAGTCGGTCTTTATGTGTTTCTCACAAGATTGCAAATAAAAGAAATAATATATCTCTGCCAAAAAACGCTTAATTTTCAAATCTTTGACATTGTTAAAATCTTTTAAATTAAGGTATGTCTTTTCGACGTCCGTTATCTTTCCCTTTGGAATATATATATATATATATATATAAATTAACGTTATCTTTCAAGAGTAATGAATACTCACTAGTGTACAGCTTTCACCGGAACGATAAAGACCATGCCCACAGGCACCTGAAAGGACTTGCCTCCTACGATCTGTGGCGGCAATTCGAATTCTTTCGTACAGTGTTTCAATAAAGCCATCATTGGAGGATAAAGACGCAAAGTTTCTGTAAAAAAACATAAACGCGGAGAAAAACAGACATGAATTGAAATGGCATGACACATATTTTGTGTGTTAAAACAGGCGAATTGTGCCAAGAATATTAATCATCTTGCAACTACCGTATAATGTCGCTCCTAAATAAGACATATCCTGTATAGCTTCATAGCACATTTCGCCGCCGTGACTAGCCAACACTTCATCAATTTCCTGTTGAACACGTGCCTGCACCAACGGGTGTTTAGCATACTAAATTAAATATTTAATTCCAAAAGAAGTTAATTCAAATTTGCATATTTATTCTCATCTCTCTTTATTAATGTACTGCACAGCTTTTTGTATGAATGGATAAGTGTGCGAGTGCGGGTAGCTATGAACGATCTGTGCCATACCTCGTAAAGAGCAAAGGCCATTAGTGATGATGATGTCTCGAAACCTTCTAGAAGAAAAGTACTACAATGTCCGACCATTGTTGCCACATCCACCGGTTCATACGATTTATGTCTGCCTTCAATAAGCCATTGCAGGAAATCACTTGGTTTTGACGTCATTTTGACTTTGTTTTGCTCTTCCGACAAACAGCGTCCTTCTAAAACCTTTCCAATTATTCCTCGAAGCCAGAGCTGTACGCCTGACGGCACGTAGCTGTAATAACGTGCCATAGTCGAATGCTCTCCAGTTAAATGCATCATTACACACACTTACCGATAGTTTATGATGTCGCCGAGTAATGGTGAGAACAGTAATGCAATCGTTTCGAGTAAACTCCAAGTATTTGGCATAAATAGATGCTCAACAAGTTGTGTAAAGTCTGAATTGGTGTTGTCGAGTGAAGCACCATCAAGCCCGTAGCCGGCTGAAGCAACCACATCGAGTGTGTACTTGGAGAACAGCTGTTGAAAACGAGTGCGATCATTACATATATACATAGGGATATGTTATTATATAAGTTAAATGGCTATTGGTTGAACGCACATCTTTTGCTTCCAAGGTATTATTTGAGTTGTGTATTTGCTGCGACACAAACGTATCAAGCTTTTCGCAAATGAACTTAATATGGGGAAAAGAAGCTTTGACCTGGAAAAAATTAATGAACCAAATTAACACACGTGATAACTTATATATGTACATAAATGCAATACACAAATAGTTTGTAGACGCTCTTAAATATACAGCAAATTTTACCCTTTTCACACCCTTCAATCATTCAATCATCAAAGAGTTTATATATATTGTACATAGTTATAGAATGAATAATAGTTATTGTTTAAATCGAAATTGCTGTAAATGAAAAATTTAGGATGTTTAATTTGTTTCGTTCTCCTGGATGTACCGCAAGGATGTGTCGTTCTCAATATGAATCCACACAAGCTATTCAGTTGTCACTTATAAGTATCTAATAAGGGACAGAGCGAGCTCGATGTCAGTTCGACTCACCTTATTTGGGGTAAAAATCGGTAGAATTTCAGCGCGCATATTTTTCCACAGTTCGCCTTTCGCGATGAATGGATTGTAGCAAACAATAGGATCACGTTTCCGACTGATCCATAACACATTATCCTGGAAGTGCTGAAATGAGCGTATCATCACCTCTTTAATCATTTCCTGACTGCGAAGCAATATCGCCGGCTCATTGAAGAGCCGATAAATCCCAACATAAGGAAGGTGTGGATGAGTACTTTAATAGATTTTATAAAAATTATAATAACACTGGTTAACACAAATCAGTTCAATGCATACTCATAAAGTTTTTTATAGACATCACCATAGTGTTTTCGACCGAGGAAAAAATCACCCATGTTGCCTAAAATCGGCAAGGCACGTGGTCCATGCACTCCATGTCTCAACCAATAACTGCATTTCCACAACAGGTATATGCTGAAGAGCAATAGCACAGTTAAAGTTAGTAGCAAAAAAACCATTTAAACTAATTAAAGGAATAGATAGAGTTATGGCAAAAACAAGGCTGAAGTCAAGTTTCTTATATCACACGATTTGCACTGATATTACAAATTTCAGATCCCGGTTCATCACTAACAAGCAACTGAACGTTATAGTGTAAGCGACCATTATAAATACATGCCAACATTGAATGCCGTCGATATGTTTTTGCCTACAAATGCATTACGTGTTGTTAAATATGCATAATTGGAAACATATTACATTTGATTTCAGTTATGTAGTTACTCTAAACCTTTCTTATTGTGTAGTTGTATATCGTCAGTATTATATAAGTGCAAGTGCGAAACTTGTGCTTAAAGTAATTAAGACTGAATGTAAAATATTTTTGGTCAGTACGTTTTAGCGAATAGAAGCAAACTGGATGGTTTGCCGACGCAAGAACATGTCGCATAAGGCAGTCCGTAGGAAAAGAATGATGTACCCACATCTCAGCCACAAACAGGCAACGTTTGGTCTCTTGACTTATTTATCGTTATTGCGAATGCTTGTCTAATTGGAAATTGATACCATTTGAATTCAATTGGCCCATTCTCATTAATTCTTTATACGCTTGCAACATGCTACAGAGTAGAATAGTATTGTTCACCTAACGGTTGTTTGTATCACCTAAAACTAATCGAGTTCGATATAGGGATATATATACATAAATGATCAGGACGAAGAAACGAGTTGAAATCCGGGTGACTGTCTGTCCGTCCGTCCGTCTGTGCAAGCTGTAACTTGAGTAAAAATTGAGATATCTTTATGAAATTTGGTACACATGTTTCTTGGTACCGCAAGACGATTGGTATTGCAGATGGGCATAATCGCACCACTTCTTCGCCCACAAATTGCTATTAATCAAACACAAATAAATTGCCATAACTAAGCTACACAATAAGATACAAGAATGTTATTTGCTATACAGATTAGGGAGTGGCATCTGCAGTTTAAACTCTTTTTTTAAGTGGGCGTGGTCTCGTTCCCTAAAAGGTTTAATGTACATATCTCCAAAACCGCTAAAGTAATAATAACAATATTCACTAAGAACAAATATTTTTAACACTTCTATCAACAATGTGAAAATGAAATCGGGTGACAAGCCTGCCCACTCCCCATATAACGGTACTGTTAAAAACAACTAAAAGCGCGACAAATCAAGCACTAAACACGTCACAGGCATTAAATTTTATCTTTAGGATGGTATGAGGTGACTTTAATGGAAGCGCGTTCAAACTTAGTCAGTGGGCGTGTCACCGCCCACTCTTAGGTGAAAACCCATATCATGGGATCTGTTTAACCGATTTCAACCAAATTTGATTCATAACATTCCTCTTATATTTCTATGGTATAGTACGAAAATGGGCGAAATCGGATTACAACCACGCCTATTTTCCATATAACACCATTTTAAATTCCATCATTCCGACTTAATAACCAACTCCTGGCTAGTAAACGAATCAAACGCGGGCGTAGGACATGAATGAACAGCAGTTACAAGGTATTGTCAATGCAGCCGTTAGCGCCGCACTGCAGGTTCAGAGAAAATAATTCGAAGCCAGGATAGAGCAGCTTACAAACCAATTTCAGTCCACATCTGTGGCAGACCCCTAAATCAAGGCCTACGTGCCAATAAAAATTATAGACGGGGTCGAATGTTACGAAGGTCTGGATGCAGTTAAGTCGCTCCCAGAGTTCGATGGATCAAAGGAATTATATGTGTCCTGGCGGCAGGCAGCAATGGCCGCATATGATATTTTTAAAGCCCACGTAGGCAGTTCAAAATACTACCAAGCTGTCCTTATAACTCGCAACAGAATTAGGGGATCGGCTGATGCAGTTTTAGCATCTTTCAACACGGTCCTTAATTTTGACGCTATTATTAGTCATCTAGATTTCACGTACTCGGACAAGCGACCATTATATCTACTTGAACAAGAGCTCGCTACGCTCAGACAGGGTTCATTGTCAATCATTCAATTTTACGAGGAGGTTAAAAAACTCACACTCCTTACCAATAAAACCACAATGACTTTTGATACCGACCAAGCGCGGTTTATGAACGACAAGCACAGCAATTCCTACAACAGCCGGTTCTGTCGCCAGTTTCGGCGATCTAACCCTGTTTAGATCGGTAAGTGTTAGTCTAAGTCTGTCGTCACTAGAGCAACACCTTACAGCAGGGTTGCTCCGTATCCTCTTGACCCGTTCTGGCATCGAGTCCAACCCGGGCCCCGAGGAATTCTTTTGCTGCGTATGCGCTAAAAGGCTCCATTCAAACTCCACCTCGGTTAGGTGCAATACATGGAATGGATGGAGCCATCTTAAGACCTACTCAGGCCTTAAGACCCATAAGAAGTGGACCACGAGTTATGTGGCCCCATGCTGCCAACGCAATACTGCGACACCAGCCTTAACGGCTGTGCAATCTGCACCTGGTTCGCGCACTGCGCTGCCACTCCAACTGAGTGGCCAAAAAAGGACCTCTACGGCCCTAAGGAGCTCTAGGCAGCATGGCTCCCAATCTGACCAATCCCCCCCTCTACCTTCATCCTGCTCCAATCTCCGTGCGAGAACCACTCAGCAACTCCTGGTTCCTCGCCCAGTCTGTCCCTTGTGTCAGTCCGTAATACGCCGAAACGTCACATCAGTCAAGTGCAATTCTTACACTGGCTGGTGTCACTTTCTGTCGTGTTCCGGACTACGCACCACACGTGAGTGGAGTGCGTCATATGTTGCCCCATGCTGTAGGAGTCTGCCCCCGCAATCCCATCAAGTGGCGTCGCCAAACAACACCACAGTGCGATAACCGCTCATGCGGGTATTACAGCTGCAACAACCACCACCCCCAGGATCACGACCGGACACCCGCGACAAACCCGAATCCTACAATTTAACTGCAACGGACTCCAGAGCAAGATCGAGGAGATAGTTGCATATATGAGCCGGTAACGTGTATCGATAGCTGCGGTCCAAGAAACCAAGCTAAACAGCCGCTCAGATCTTCTGAGTTGTGCAGGTTTCCAAAACGTTGAAACGTAAGGATCGCGAACGAGATAATGGTGGAGGCCTAGCCTTCATATTGCACAACACCGTGCAATATCGTTAAATCGATGGTGACATCGAGCTCAGGGACACTACCTTTGAATGTCAGGGTATAGCTGTCCGGTCAGGCGATGTCGAGCTCGAGATATTTAACATATACATCCCCCCAGTTACATGTTGCCCAACAGGATATCACCCGAACATAGGTGCGCTGCTTCGCGGTGAAAACCGTTTGGTGCTAGGCGAATTTAACGCGCACCACGATCTTTGGCATTCCTGCCTGTCAAATGATCGTAGGGGGATGAAGCTGGCGGAACAGATTGACGATTCGACATTTTGCACAATGAATGACGAAGCCCCCACCAGAAATATGGGCACCTGTAATAGCTCGCCCGATATTACCATCGCTAGCGGTGGTCTGATAAATAGCATAAAGTGGCGACCTATGCTAACTCTCGCATCAGACCATCTGCCCATAATTATCTCGATCGAGAAACCTCCCGACTTTATTTCTGTGGACAACCGCACCTTCATTAACTTTAACAAATCTAACTGGGTCGGCTTCACTGAATTTACTGAGAGTACCTTTAACGCACTATCAATTCCTACGGACGTCATCGTTGGCGAGCGTCAATTCCGCAAGGTAATCGCTGCTGCTACCGCTCGCCGGCTGGTAGAATTGCGGAACTTCGCCCAAATTTTTCAGCCGAAGCAGCTGTATTAGCAAACGAGCGCGACACTTTACGCCATGCCGATCCCTGTGATCCCCGAATAAGGGATCTCAATTTGGAGATTCGGCAAATGGTAAACCAACATAAGCGGAAAAAATGGGTGGAGCACCTGAAGCCCCTTAATCTCTCCACCGGTGTGAGTAAGCTTTGGAATACTGTCAAGGCCTTGTCTAATCCGAGGAGACATGACGACCGGGTTGAAATTCAATTCGATGGCCATGCCTCCTCGGACCCGAAGAAGTGCGCGAGCTATTTTAGCCGGCAGTTTACACTGCACTCTTCGCCCGACAAGGCCAAACGATGTGTTACCCGACGGCTGCGGAAAATGCCAAAAGACTGTCATCAAAACGGCGAAATTGTCTAAATCCATCGGCCCTGACGGAATAAGCATGCTGATGCTAAAACATCTAGGCTCAACGGGAGTAGACTATCTCACCAAGGTCCTCAACTTGTCGATGTCCACTCTTCAAATACCCGATGTGTGGAAAGTCGGAAGAGTGGTCCCACTACTGAAACCTGGGAAACCCGCCAACAAAGGGGAGTCTTATCGCCCGATAACTCTCCTTTCCCCAGTAGTGAAGACACTTGAGGCCTTGTTACTCCCGTCATTCACTCACCACCTGAGTCTAGCAGACCATCAGCATAGCTTCCGAAAAGTGCTCAGCACCACCACAGTACTTAGCGTCATAAACGCCCAGATAGTTCATGGCCTGAACCAGAAGCCACCCTGCAAGAGGACGATCCTCGTAGCGTTGGACTTGTTAAAAGCTTTTGACACAGTCAATCACACAACGCTACTTGAGGACCTAGAACAATCAACGCTCCCTCCAGAGCTGAAGCGGTGGACTATGAACTACCTGAGCGGTCGGCATTCATCCGTACTGTTTCGAGGTCAAAACTCCAAACTTAATAAAATTAAACAGGGGTTCCGCAGGGCGATGTCCTCTCCCAACTACTGTTTAATTTCTATATTTCGAAACCCCCTCAGCCACCAGCGGGAATTTCAGTGACCTCGTACGCTGATGACTGCACGATATTGACGTCGGGCAATAGAATCGATGGCATGTGCTCAAAAGTAAACAGCTACCTCTCCGATCTTTCTCGCTTCTTCTCTGCAAGGAGCCTAACACTCTCACCCACTAAATCCACAGCGACCATCTTCACAAATTGGACGAAGGAGTACAGACTGGACCTTAACATTTCAGTCGATGGCACAAAAATTCCCACAGTAAATAACCCTAAAATTTTAGGCGTCACATTGGACAGTCTGTGCTCCTTCACTATTCACACGACCGCGATAACTGCCAAAGTACAGAGCCGCAACAAAATCCTCAAGTCGCTTGCCGGCAGCTCTTGGGGAAAAGACAAAGAAACGTTGTTGGCAACTTACAAGGCGACTACAGACAAGCACTGACCGCCATTCACAGTGGAGCCATTAACACCTTCATCGACTCCCTCTCAGTGAATGGCGTACTAGGAGTCAAACCACCACCTATAGCAGACGTAAAGCTTGAGTTGCCCCGCGAAACCAGAGTGAGCCTCGCGCAACTTCGTTCTGGATATTGTAGCAGGTTAAACTCCTACTTATCCAGAACAGACCCCGACATACCAAACACATGTCGTACATGCAATGAGGCCCCGCATAATACTAACCACCTCTTTGCATGCCCAACAAACCCAACTCATCTAGAAACCTTACGGATGTTCTCTTCGCGGCCCAACCCAGAGACTTGCCCTCAGCCCTTCCAAAGGCGCAGAAGATCGAGCTAAATCGCGACAGACACGCATTTGCGACCCAGTATGCAAGGTCACTAGAGGAGAAGAACTTGAGACAATCTCAAGGCCGACCTTATCAGAGGCAATCTGACATTCAGTATAGGACAGGAAAAAACCCCTATTTTACTAGGGAGCAAAGAACTGATTCCCCAAAACGCGACCAGGTAGAGAAAATGGACATTGACCCGTCCTCTAGATTCCGTCAAAACACCGGTTTTCAACGACAGCTAGTCCAAGGCTAAGTTGCGCACAGCAATAATCAACCACAAAATGCTTTCAAGAGACCTGCAAACTCTCAAAGACCGTCTGATTACAGACGTCAGAGAATAAATCATTTGACGCAAAAGAAAAATGAAGTATCCCAATACGAAGATCAATACGATCAAGCTGCTTAGGATGCAGCGGCAGAGATAGAAGCTGAAAACGAGGTCGGCTATGAAACAGATGCGCTTAATTTTTTAGCGGAGAATCCCTGCTCCCGTTTGTCCAGCGAACAGTAGCAGGGAAATCATTGAAATTCTTAATCGACACTGGAGCGTCGAAAAGTTACATAAACCCATACGTATGTAATCCAGCCTCCGTTCCGGTACAAATCCCGTTTGTAGTCAAATCAATTCACGGCTTTAATAAAATCGAAAATAAAAGCTTCATCAATATGTTTGGCATGAATAGGCCTTTTTTCCACTTAGTTGGACGACGACTTTTAATGGCATAGTTGGACTCGACCTACTGGCACAGGCAGGGAAGGTATTGACCTCGCATCGGAAATAATCCATTTTAATGGTGGATCTGAGACTTTAAAGTTCCATAAATGTGCTCAAGTTAATTTCACTAATATTGAAGACATCGAGGTCCCACTAATGTTCGCACAGACTTTCTACAAATGATGACAAAGCACTTGAACGCGTTTGCCGATCCGAGCAAACTTCTTCCATTCAACACCAATGTTGTCGCCACCATTCGCACGGAGATCAATGAACCAGTTTACTCCAAGATGTACCCATTCCCTATGGGAGCTACTGATTTCGTGACCTCTCAGGTGCGCCTAATAAACAGTTGGTAGTAGATTTCAGAAAATTGAATTCCTAAACTGTTGCGGATAAATACCCAATGCCGAGTATCAGCACGATCCTATCAAACCTTGGAAAAGCTAAGTATTTCACTACCCTTGACTTAAAATCTGGGTACCATAAAATCGAGTTAGCAGAATGCGACAGAGAAAAGACATCATTTCCAGTAAACGGAGGAAAATATGAATTCTGCCGTTTGCCTTTTGGTTTGAGAAATGCCTCTAGCATTTTTCAGCGAGCAATAGATGATATTCTACACAATTTTTTAAAGAAAGTGTAGAATTCTTAGGTTCTGTCGTCACAAAAGAGGGTACAAAAACTAGCCCAGATAAAGTAAAGGCAATTAGAGATTTCAAGCAACCAAGCAGCTTGTTCGAATTAAGATCCTTCATAGGTCTTGCAAGCTACTACAGATGCTATATCAAAGAAGAAGATAGCAAGACCTTTAACAAACCTGTTAAAAGGTGAGGGCGGAAGAATCAGCAAATGATCTCGAGAATGTTAAAGGATAGAGAGGTAAACTACGTGATGAATGAAAGGGAACTATTAGCTATCGTCTGGGCCCTAGATAGTCTATGTCATTATCTTTACGGTAAAAATGACAGAAGAATTTATACTGACATCAGCCCCTTATCTTCGCGGTCTCAGATCGAAACCCTAACTCCAAAATTAAACGCTGGAAAGCAAGAATTGAAGAGAGTGGCGCTAAAGCATTTTATAAGCCAGGAAAAGAGAATTATGTGGCAGACGCCTTATCGAGTCAAAACATTAACATCTTAGAAGAATCAATACTATCCGATACGGCGACAGCACACAGTGAAGTATCTCTAACTCATGTGATTGAGGCTACGGTTAAGCCCCTGAATTCTTTCAGGAATCAGATAATAGTCGAAGAGTCATCCGAAGATAGGAAAGATTGCGGCAAAAGTTTTTGTAAACTGCAAAGTGTGTGGAAAGGCGAAATATGACAGGCACCCGAAGAAACAAGAAATGGGTGTTACACCTATACTCTCACGTGTAGGAGAATTAGTCCACATAGACATTTTTTCAACTGCAGGAAAACATTTCCTAACAGCAGTAGACAAGTTTTCCAAGTTTGCCCTGGTTCAGCCAGTAGCATCACGCACTATTATTGATATAAAAGCGAGTATTCTACAAATAATAAATATTTTCCCCAAAGTTAAAGCCATATACTGCGATAACGAGCCGTCGTTTAGCTCAGACACAATTCGATCACTGCTAAAAAGCCGGTATGACATTGACATAGTGAATGAACCACCGCTACATAGTACGTCGAACGGACAGGTGGAAAGATTCCACAGTACCCTTGTGGAGATCGCCAGATGTCTTAAACTGCAAAGACAAATACAAGACATAGTGGAACTTTTTCTTCAAGCGACTATAGAATATAATAGGACGTTCCACTCTGTGACGGGCAAGAAGCCGATTGAGATTATCCATGCCAGTTCACATATAATATTTTCCCGGATATTGCTGCAAGGCTAGAAAAAGCTCAACAGGAGCAAATAGATCGGAGCAACGCCTATCGCCAGAATAGGGTCTTCGAAGTGGGAGAAAAGGTTTTAGTAAAATCCAACAAGAGGTTGGGCGACAAGGTCACCCCATTGTATACTGAAGAGAAAGTTCGCTGATTTGGGAACAACCGTTCTTATTAAGGGGAGGGTGGTTCACAAGGACAACCTCAAATGAGAACTTCCGATACAATTATTTTGATACAGTTTCTTTTAATTAAATTTCAGGCATTTGTATATCTACGTATTTTTTGCTTGGGCTGCGTTGGCAGACTCTAAACTAACAGACTACTCCCATGCGGACTACATCCCAATCCTGGACGGTACTGCAATAATTTGGAACGAGACAATTTATATAAGACATATATCGAATTTAACCGAATACGGACAATATATACAAGAGACCACAGAATTGATTAATGTCGTCCCACAATCGCACATGAGAAAGATCCTGGAGGTAGACACTACGCATTTGCAACCCTTGTTAGAGACTTTGGGAGTTCACCATAGACATTCTCGGAGCTTAAACTTCTTAGGATCGGCCCTAAAGGTAATAGCTGGCACCCCCGACTTTGATGACTTAATGCAGATAAGGCTAACGGAACAGGAACTGATACAGTCAAACAATAGACAGATCGGCATTAACTCTATAACTCAGGAACAAATCAACGCTCTCACAGATACGGTCAATCAAATTCTCAAAGTAAGGAAAAGGGAAGAAGTAGGCTCCTCGCACTTTATGAAACACTTTTGGCTAGAAACAGAATTCTAACTCTTGAAATTCAAAATTTAATGATTTCAATGACCTTGGCAAAGTTTAATATAGTAAAACCTGCAATTATTGACGCAAATGACTTGGAGGCGGTTATGAAGGAGGGTTTTATGGGAGTTACAATAACCCAATTACTTAGCATAGCTAGAGTTAAGATTTTAGCGAATAAGGGAATAATAATATTTGTAATCAGCTTCCCTAGACCTAAGTTATTATGTAAAAAGATTACTATTTTTCCCGTATCGCATGCTGGCCGTATATTGCATTTGTTAGATAACATTATAGCTGACTCTGAAGGTAGCATCACCGCTGTTACTTCTTGTGTTGACACGCCAATGGTAACGTTCTGTAAAGAAGCCGTAAATGGAACCTGTGCGCAAGGTCTTCACTCTGGCATCGTAGCCCACTGTACCACCAGGTCCACTGATTTAGCCCCCATCTCTATCATAGACGACGGTATAGTGGTGGTAAATGATGCGCTGGTCGAGGTTAGCGTAGATGATGGCCCTGAAGTGTTATTTACCTTGTTAGTTTAAACGCACCGCCTTTATTAATGGTACAAAATATGTCAACTTCAATGACTTTCCGAAGAGACTTCCCCAACTGGTGACTTCAGCCCGACTCAACATAGCCTACCATCATGCCAGCAAGTTGAGTGAAATGAACTTGCAACGCATCTCCGAACTACGCATACGAACAATTGCTACACTAGTCGCTACCGCCGTAATCTGTGCCATCATCTCCGTATCACAATTGGATTAATCGTCTTACTGATGCGTCGGCGACGAAATGAAACTTCGGAGGCTGTGCGGCGAGTACTGGAAAGGTTGGGTATGGCCGAGGACGCCCATGTTTTGGAAGAGGCAGTAGTTAACAATTGTTAACTAAGTCAGTCTCTTGAACTGCCAAAATTGCAATCTATACAGTCTGGATTTCTGAATGGCCGACAGCCGCAATTCAACACCTTGCAGTAGCCACCGACCGTGTGACCGGCGGATACAACGCAATGCCTTACACAAGCTTAGGCGTCAGCAGAAATTTAGAAAAGCAGGCATGCCACCTTGTGTGTCCAAAAAAAAAAGAATTTGCTTGCCCTGCCAAAAATACCATCATAATGCGGTCGTAAGTTAATTTTTGTTCATCATTTAGTAGTTGTGTTTTTAGAGTAATAGTCGCTTATAATTAGACAGTATCATACTGTGCTTCACGTTTTATATCTTTGTTAATTAAATCAGATGTATTCCGTTTTAGTAAACGATGTTGATGTGATATATCATCAGTCATCGACTCTTTTGATTATCCCACAACATTTGTGCTCGGACCGGGAAACATGTCATCCGTACTATAGCAGATGACGAATTTTTGATCCTGTGCAGTTTAATGTGTATAGTCCCAATGATTATCGTCTTCTAGCAATCCTAGTGCAAGACATGCATTTTTTACGTTGAATGCTGTTGTCCATTTTTTTACGTATAAATATCTTGAAATGGCAATGGTCCGCTGACATTAACCAACAACAGTCGCAGATGAAAGTACTCAGTCTGCCTTGGATTGACTCCACAACTAAATGTATAACTGCCGGACCCTGTTTATAAATTTGGAAACCATAGATACGCAAGGAAGCTTCATGGGAGTTGATAAACCGACGAATTTCGTAATTCGTTATTTCATCATTTTCATTTATTGAAGGAGCATTTACACTCAGTATTTTCAATTCTAAATTCACTTCCTTTATTCACATACTTGCAAATATATTTGATGCTCGTCATCGAAATGCGGAAATCAACATCAATATGTTGATTATTATAACATTATTTGTACTGAATGTTTTGCTCAGCAGAGGTGAATATGGTACCATTCAACGATTGTCTGCGATATCGATATTATTAGCACAAAGAAAAAAAAAAAAATGTTGTTCAAAAAATAAAAATATAATAATATTTGGGGTGGACCCTAAACAGTTAGGGGAATAAAATATACAATAGATGTCATCCGATTCTCAGACCCACCTGATAAGCGTACCAAATTTGATCAAAATCGGTCCAGCCGTTCCCAAGGTGTTTGGCAACAAACACCGTGACACGACAATTTTATGTATTAGATATTATAAATCATAGACTCAATTAGTTTTAAAACTATATTTTACTTCCCGTCAGCTAATATTTGATGTGCAAAAGTCTATCAAGGTCTAGGACATATAGACCATTCATGATCATCATTTACATAATAAGGCTTGTTAGAATAACGGAACTTATTATATTATACTACAATATAATTTCCTATACATATGCCCACTGATTTTCATTAAGGTACCTCACATACCATCAACAATATATTAGGAGTAAAGTCAACCCGATGTTTGAAAATCCACATATTACTTATATGGGAGCTAGATAAGATTTTCACACGTTTTATCCATCTTAGACACACAGATGCAATGCTCACTCAATTTAATTAAAATAACTTATATATTGATTAATATATGGGGTATAAAGTTAGCCGGAAGTTAGTAAATCTTTTTATTAGGTATATGGGGGCTAAGAGAAATATTGACCCGATTCAACCCATTTTTAATATACAGACATACTGTTTTAAAGAAAAAATTCTCTAAAAGTCTAACACATTGACAGATATTTTTGGTAAAAAGGCAACCACATGCACTGGGGTCATGTTTCCGGTATTCGGGAGCTTGAATACTTATGGTTCGATGTGGACAATTTTTGGTCATAATGTGGCATATTTTAAGGGATTAGATTAGTTTTAGATGATACAAACAACCGTTAGGTGAACAAAACTTTTATACTTTGTACGTTTTCTTAACCTCTTGCAATTCTATTATGACTATTTATGTACATAACTGGCAGACTGGCAAACTCGTAACGTTTAAAGAAAAAAATACTTTTATTTTTAATTTTTGGATTAATTATTATTTCTAATTCATGCAACTTTACAGTCGTTTTCATTGATTTCGGCACCCTGCAAAGTTTTGATTTAAATTCGCGCGGGTTAAGGAACATATGTATTCCTTATCGCAGTCTCGCACGCAAATGTATCAACACGTCTTCATGTATAGTAAACAAAGTGCCAGTTCAGGCACGGACTCTTTTGTAACCAAAACCGGTTTATTGTGGACGAGAGGAAGACGAGGAGAGACGGAGGGACCGTGCCACTCGTTCTCAGGTGGCACGCTTTGTGTTCTTGTTCGTAACAGCTCGCTGCTATTCTTTTCAGCTTTCCTTTTCAGTTTCAAATTCTTTTAATGGTTGCAAAAGCGCTCGGTTTCAAATGAGGTACTATTCGTTTAGAAATTTAAATTCTGTTATCTATTTTTTGTATGTTACATGCAAAAATGTATGCATAGAATAATGAAAATATTTTGAAAAATTGTAAATAAGGAGAAAATTAAGATATTTAAAAATATTCAATGTAAATTTTTAATAACATATATCGGTATTAAATGTAATGGTATACGAGTATACATAAAAGAATTCTAATGAAAATGTTAAATTTATTTTTTTATATTTACATAAAATATTAAGGTGCTTTCATATTTATTTCTTTTAACCCCAAAGGAAGTTAGTTCGAATATCACTTAATTTAAAACAAGAATTGTAATTAATTCAAGGATGTTTTATAATATGGGTGTATGCATTAATTCGTGCGGTTTTCTAAGAGAGGGCTCTACTAGTATTATTTCGCGTCGTATTCATATCTGGCTATATTCATTTCAAAGGTACTGCCATTTCGCGTCGTTTTCAGTAGATATAAATTGTTTGAGCGTGAACAACAATTTGTTTCATTCATTTGAAAATGTCGAAATTTGTACCAGATAAAGTGTTTTTGCGGGGAGTTCTTCTTCATTATTTTAACATGAAGAAAAGTGCTGCCGAAAGCCATCGTATTTTACTGGACGTTTATGGTGATCATGCTTTAGCCGAACGAACGTGCCAAATGTGGTTTGCACGGTTTAAAAGTGGCAATTTCGACTTAGACGACGGAGAACGACCCGGACAGCCAAACAAACTTCAAGACGAAGAATTGGAAACATTGCTCGACGCAGATGCATGCCAGACGCAAGAAGAACTTGCAAAAGTATTAGGAGTTGATCAAGCAACCGTTTCCAGACGATTAAAATCATTAGGATTCATCCAGAAGCTTGGAAATTGGGTGCCTTATGAATTAAAGCCAAGAGACGTCGAACGTCGATTCTGCATGTCGGAAATGTTGCTTCAACGCCACCAAAAGAAGTCGTTTTTGCATCGGATTGTCACTGGCGATGAAAAATGGATTCATTATGATAACCCAAATCGTATGTGAAGCCCGGCCAACCATCAACATTCACGGCAAAGCCGAATATCCATGCTGCTAAGGTTATGCTATGTATTTGGTGGGACCACAAGGGTGTGCTCTATTATGAGCTATTGAAATCGGGTCAGACGATCAATGGGGACCTCTACCGAAAACAATTGATACGTTTGAAAAAGGGCATCGCGGAAAAACGACCAGAATATGCGATCAGACACGAATCAATAATTTTTCATCATGCAACGCTCGGGCACATGTTGCAAGGCCAGTTAAAAACTATTTGGAAAACTGTGGGTGGGAAGTTCTACCTCACCCGCCTTATAGCCCAGACATAGCACCTTCCGATTATCACTTGTTCAGATCAATGCAGAATGCCCTCACCGGAGTACGCTTCTCTTCAGAACAGGGTATCAGAAATTGGATTTATTCTTTCTTGACCTCCAAGCCGGAGAAGTTCTTTTGGGATGGGATCCACAAACTGCCAGAAAGATGGGCAAACATTATAGCTTCCGATGGGCAATACTTTGAACATTAAATTTTTAACAATTTTTTCACAATAAAGTCTTAATTTTCGTAAAAAAACCGCACGAATTAATGCATACACCCAAATAATAAATGAATAAAAATATGGAGTAAAAAAGTATGGATTTTTAATACTTAAAGATTAAAAAATTCCTGTTATAAATTTGGCCTTGAAAATACAAGGTGCGCTTCAAAGTACTTTAAAAAAAAAGGCAGAACAAATAGTTTTATCGGCAAAATCAATTAATCGAACGAGTGTTTTAGCTCGTTGCCCGGTATGGCCGCCAGTATGCCGGTGCAAGCCTTTTGAATGGCCTCCACGTCTGCATAACGCTTTCCTTTCATCGGCAAACGCATTTTTCTGAAAAGGTAGAAGTCGCACGGTGCCATATGGTGCCAGGTGAATACGGGGAGTGGTTGATTGTTAAAATATGATTTTTGGTCAAATAATCGGCCATAAGCGTCGATCGATGAGACAGCGCATTATAATGCAACAAACGCCAACTTCCATCTTCGCGATATTCGGGCCGAACACGTCGAATACGGCGCACCAAACGCTTCAAAACTCCAAGGTAGAATACCGCATTAACGTTTAGGCCGGGTGGAACAAATTCTTTGTGGACAATACGATTGGAATCATAAAAACAAATCAGCATAGTCTTCACTTTTGACGTCTCCAGGCGCGATTTTTTGGGTTTCTAATTTATGTCCTCACGACCACTTTAAAAATGTTGAAATCACTCGTGCACTCTGCTACGGGATAGGCAATCATCGCCATAAACTTGTTTCATCAATTGAAACGTTTCGGTAAAAGTTTTGCCAATTTAATGTTGGCTCTTTGTTCGAAGCTCATTTTCGCACCGATGACGAAAACATACTGACACTTAAAACGCAATAACTTCACTTCCATTAGATGAAATGTCATGAAATTTTTACTGGAAGTCGATAAAGAATAGCAGATTCTAACGCACTATATATAGATTGCGCCACTAGAGTTTACTTTGTTACTTTTTTACTGTTTACTTTGAAACGCACCTTATATTAGTAGCGGGTATTCAATACATTCTGGTGGATTAAGGAATTCCCGACTAAAGTATTTCTTTGAAACTATTAAGCGGGTAGGTATTATGCATATTGTTTTACCAAAAAAAAGAGTCCCCAAGTAATCGCTGTAAAAGGCAATATGCATCGAACACAATCTATATCCATCCATATGTACCATTGTATAAATCTACAATGATATGCACGAGTATTTATCAGCAGCAGATAAGCAGCATATAATATGATATTTTAAACTATCAATTAGTAATAAGTACACATATTTAGTATAAATAGTACTAAGATCAGTATAATGAGGCAGTCTTAAGAATATAAATAAAAAAGGCACAACTCGGTGCTTCAAAATTATATTCTTTAACTCTTTTTACTTTTAATATTTCCCCAAGTTATCCGCTGCAAAAAACAACAGACTGATAGACAGCTGCAAATCATTGTTATAAAAACAATACGTAGTTATGTTATGCTTATGTGTCCGTTCGTCTGTGCAAGCGATAACTTGAGAACATGTGAGATATCTTAATGAAACTTTTATCACGTATACCTGGACATTCTGAGGAGGGTGGCAGATGGGCGAAATCGAAGAAAACTGTACATAATTTGATACTTAAGCTACTATGTCAAGCAAACTTTGTGATAATATGAAAACTTTTAGAATCAAATCCACCGCCATATTTCCGGTTGACTTTTTACCGTATATTTCGGCCGATATACTCGTTTAATATATGGGCAAGTATTAAATACTAACATATATTGTAATAGAAGAAAATGGGTATAATCGGTGTATTACTCCAGGCTCCATATACAACATATAGCGATTTTGTTATTATAGTCTAAATTTGACAATAACGAATATATCTTAATTTAATTACGAAAAAATATTTTTTCAATCATAGAATAATTTAAAGAAAAAAGTAAATGAAATTAGTTCCTTCCTTCCGGTTGCCCCAATATACCCAATACAGATCGATGATTTACGACCATCTTGTTGACTTTGTACTATAGATATCGTTCAACATGTTCTATGTTAAAATGACGGGCGTGTTTCACAATGTGGATCAGCGCCAAAACTAAAATCGGTGCAGACCTTTATATCACCCCCCTTTACACTACTTTATCATTTTCGACGCTATTTAATATTGTAAGTCGAATATATCGCTCAGATCTGAAATATTGAGATATTCTAGTGTTATCTTAGAAATCATGTTAAATATAATGAATTTCGTCGAACAACGAATATGTTTGTATTGAGAAAGCTGAAATGTTATACTTGTAGCTCAAAAAACGTTGTTTAAGGCTTGTGAGCATAGCAATATGTGTGTTATCGTTTTACTTATTTGCCGGTATGATGGACAAACAGGTTGCAAGTTATGCATTCAGAAAGTAATAAGATAATGCTTAACACGATTTAGATCATCAAATGACCGCAACATTATTATTGGTATGGTAACATGTATTCGATATAAAACCAAGTCAATGAACTGAGTTATCTGAGTTTTGCCGCTCTTGAAGAGCACGATGAGAATAATAACTTAAGTGCTGCTATTGATGGTCAGCAGTTTTTCAGCCAAATTCTACAATCCGTAATCCCTTTAGACCATTCATCTAGCTTTAAACTAAGTTTTTTTATTACAAACATTTTTGAAACGATTACAATGTTTGATTGCACACCAACTAGTTTTAAATATAACTAACAAGAAGTTTGATTTTAATAGCTACAAAGAGAGACAAGATAACTTTGTTATCTTTGTAAGCTCAAAACTGAAATGATAAATATTTTCATTTTCAATTCCATTAATGTCATTCAGCTATTTTACTTGAGGCCAAAGGATAATTTGTACCGATTTCATCTCTTTTGTTTTAAAGGCCTAACAAAAGTTTGGAAAAAAATATATATTCTTAATTTTAAAGAGATATCTCACTTATTGAACGATATTTTATTAAGTCTGGTGTTAACTCTCATCAAATCGTATATATTTTTCTAATATACATATAGTCATACTATATGCCTTACATTATTTGTATATATGAACTTGTGTTTGCACAAGTATTCTCGTGTCATATAGAAAATAATTAACAAATTATATTCAAACATATGTATGTATGTATCTATAAATACACCAAATAACTGGTGAAATTGACTACGAATGAGTATTTTGTTGACTGTTAAGCAAATTATACAATTATGGAAATTATACTTGTAATATTACTTCTATTTTCTATTTCAAAATACAACATCCTCTAAAGCTGAATAATTTATACGAATTTCACATGTATTTAGATACATATTGACACAAGCATATTGAATGTAATACAAACTAATATGGAAATTCATTTCAAATGTCCCTTCATCTTTTAAAGTTTGAGGAAATAATTTAAGATTGCTTTCCTGTTCGCTAGTTTGGGATTTTCATATAAGTATTGCTTGATCTCAATCACGTTCTCTAAACAGGAAAAATACGATTTTTTGAATACCATAGAAACGTATCATAAGCATTCGCTTTGTACAGGAAATACTACCTGCATATCAATCCAATTCAATGGGAACATAACAGTGCACCATTTTATACAATAGTGTGATATACGGTAAAACCTGTTTATTTTTTATTGTATTTATTTATTGCATCTGCTTGATTAAAGCCTAACAATAAGTAAGTGGTTAAGCCTTTTTAATAATACTTTCTTTAGAAGGCTGGTTATATTATATATTCTTGTCAAGCAGGTTTGATTACAGGATTGCAGCAAAGCATTGGCTAATGGATTTAGATGTTATCAGTTCAATTTAAGTTCGTATTTCTTACTGCTGTCCTCTACTTCTTTCTTTTCCAATAGAAGATCTTTGTGAATAATACCATTTCGAATGTTCAATGGTGCACCGGTTATCGCTCTAAGGATTTTTGGCTAGCACCTCTGTTGAATAGAAGAACTTAGCTGTCAAGATTGAGTTTAGAATTTTTATTTAAAAGCCTGTTTAAATTTGCTACTCTTATTTTCATGCTAGCTATTTTGCTGGATATATATTTTCTCCAAGTAGGCTTTCTGTCCAAGTGAATACCAAGATTAATTACATCAGTTGTGGCACTAAGATGTTACTCATTTCAATGGGCTGACACATATTTGGACATAGTGAAAACTTGACAGATAACTCAAAATATTCGCTTCTGAGAAAGCATTTTAATGTCGAATTCCTTTAAATTGTCAGAAGATGCTATATTGTTATAGATTTAGATTTCAAAAATTCCATAACATCACAGCCAGCAAAATGTGAACAGGGACGAGGCATATAAAAATCAATATATAATATTTACGAGCTTATTTATTACAACTGCTTTCACATATATAGATTCTCTAATCTTTTGTGTATTGGAAAATTATCAATTTCTACTTTTCATTTAATTCAGAAAGATATCAAATATACAGCGTACGATATATATTAAAGTTTATTGTTCTGGGCGAAGACGTTGAGAGGTTACCAGCACTCAGAGGATTGTGAGTATAAATACCATGGCAAATAAAATCATATAATAAATGGCTACGAAGTGTGTAACCAAACATTTTGTACTCTCCCGATTTTCAAGAATTATTTTAATTAAAAAATGCATAAAAGTTAGAATTTTGTTGCAAAACCTTAATTTGCGAGTACCGCAGTTCACTTTTACGGCATAGATTCTAGTAGAGCTTTTCAGACTGACGGTATTGACTACCTCTCTTCTTGAACTTTTTTCCATCGTTCCTCTTTATTTCGTTGTGTAATAGATCCCAACTTTCCCTTTACAATCTTAAAATTCCAAAACGCGGACCAACGCCGTACTACGAAAATCATCCCCATATCATGATATTACCACCTCCGCGTTTAAAAGTTTTTGCCATGTATCGGGGATTCATTTTAGCTTTCTTCGGACGTCGAACCCAATCTTTTCCATCGCTACGTACCATATTTATTTTAGAGCCATCGGACCAAAGTATATTACTCCACTTTTTTTCATTTTCTTCACTTGTCAAATTGATATGCGCTGAAGAAAAAGCAATCCGATTGTTCCGCTGTCTTTTTGTCAATAGTGAGACTTTCCGGGACAACCCTCCAAAGATATTATTTTCTAAAAGGCGACGTGCAACAGTTCTGGAAGAAATTTCAACACCCAAATCTGTTTAGATAACTACAGAGGACTTGAAAGGATCGCGTATCGATAAAATCTTTATGTAGTAATTATCATCCTGTGACGTCGTTTTTCGTGGCCGCTCCCTCGCATTTTTTTTTTTTTTTGCAGGTTTCAAAACAGTAAACACAAACTTTTGGGATCTTTTTATAATTTGTGAAATTTTCCTTTAGGTATAACCGTTATTTTGGAAATCTTTTATAAGCCTAAGCTCTGCCACCATGCAGTGCTTTCCTCGGTCCATTTCTTCTACAAAGAATACTTAATTGTAACAAAACGTCAAGTTTTAACAAATATCCTACAGATTATATACTTACAATATTATTTTTTACTAAATAATGCCTATAATTAATATTTTTATTCCTTGATTCTATTTAAATGATTATAGACAAATCGTTCCTGAAATTTATAGGACTAATTATAAAGATTGTTAATTATTTTGGAACCATCGATTTAATTATATTTTATTGTAACTGTATATAACTCTATATCTATTTCAATTAATGTTCAGTGTTACAAACGACCATTAAGTGAACTGTATGTAACATATTGCGATAATTAAATCGCCACTCGGTAGGAAAATTTAAACCACTGTATTTTTTCATAAAACAAACTCGTACTGTAGAACTTCAAAATTAATAATATGAACGTATGTACATGTATATGTATATTTACATTAAAAAACATTACTTCTCAAGAGAGATTCCACACCGCTTTTCTTAATACAATCATATCCGAATAATTGTAATTACGTACTAGTATAAGTTTAAACGTCATAAACATATCACTTCGAAGCCGATTTCAATATAAAACTGTGAATAGAATTTATTCAAACAAAAGTCATTGATTTCTTGGTAACAAAGCATATAATGAGAGTCATAATAGTAATTACTCACTTATCATGAATTGGAAGGCAAGCTCCCACTTATTTCAATATTGGCAGATGCTTTTAGACCTTGGGCTTATGTGGGGGGTAATGTGGAGTAATTTTCTCTGCGACACGCGCATGCTGAATTTAAAGCAACAATACAGCAGTGAAAACAGCAAATAATTGTGTGCATGAGAAAGATTTTTGGAACTCAAATATGTAGTATATTGAATAGTATAATTGTAAATGTCAATCATTACATGTAGTGGTGTGAGGAAAACAAATTCCACTACGTTTCCGCATTAGCACAGAACGTTTACTTTAACAAAAACATGAGCCTATATCTTTTGAATTTCGCCTCATGCTTTTAATATTTTCTTTTTAGTGTATATAAAATAAATATTTCCCATTCCAATTTTGGTTAATATTTCTAAGTAGACTTATTAATGCCTCAGACCAATAAATTTGTGGGAAATTTTGATAGAAATACATAAATATCTTCGGGAAAATTTTAACTTAATAGAATTTTCGTTTTTTTTTTATTTTCCAAAAAATTATCATTGCATCGTTCATAAGTGATGTGAAAAAGCAGTGCGTTCTTGAAGTGAAAAAACTAGAGTTTTCAAGTAATAGAGCAGTAAAAATATTGCACAGAAAAAAAAATTAATAGCTATTGCTTACCGGTATTAATACAATTTTTATACTTTCGCAATTTGTTGTACAGAGTATAATAATATGCCGTATGCCGTCTGTCCAGCTATCTGAGGAAGCTATTACTTAGTTGAAAATGTAGATATTTTGACAAAACTAGGTTTACGAGTTCCTAAGAGGGTTTATATTACAGATGGACAAAATCGGACCATTGCCACGCCCAGAAAATGTTAATCGAATAACTTTAAAGTGCTATAACTCAATCAAAAATTATGCTAGGAACTTTGAATTAATTAATACAAACCTAATATTAGGTAGGGGAATCACTGGTTAAAATAATTTTCGTAAACTAAATGGGGCCCCGCCTTCCAATAGAATAAAAAACTACTAAAGTTTATCAACCAGATTAAGTGGAAACATTGTTCTCTAGCCTTGCGTGTTACAGTTGGAAAATGGATGAAATAAGATAATTAACAAATGTAACTAGAATATTACTAAAAATACGATGACTCGCTAAAAAAACGCTACAGGCATTAAATTTTACAGTAATGATTGAAAGGAAGGAGTGCATGTACATTTGTATAAAAATAGACGTAGCATCGCCCAATTTTAGGGAAAATACTGCTTAACCAATTTCAACTGAATTTGACTTTACCTTGACATATTCATGTCACGTTTTCAAAATTGACAAAATCAGACTACAACCAAACATACTTTCCATACAACACAATATTAAAATCCATCTGGTTCTTTCAGCTTACTATATATAAATCCAGCACTAATGAACATATTAATTAATTTGTGTGACATCTTTGTGAAATTATACCTAACATATTGATTTTCGCCCTTTTCTTCTTTATGCCGAATATCTATTAATCCTATATCTATATCTATTATTTATTGACATACTCTAAATTCGCCCTCTATTCTATCCAGAACACCTAGTGCCAACTACGTAATTTCTTGGTGAAACAATAGCCAAGTTAAGGAGTACAATACCTATGGAAACTTGCAGTGTTAATTCGTTTGAATTAGACGCCACAGTATCAAGTTACGAACCATATTATATAAAAATGAAGTCACTCAATCAAAATAGTGGTGGTATATCTTTAGCAATTAGGCTTTGGAAAATTATTTAAAAATTCCGATAGGTGGCGCCTGAACCGAATCAAACCAAAAGCTGTATTTATAATGCAAATAGTTCATTTTCTAGTTATGAAATTTTTAAAACTTTCACGTATAATGAAAAAAACAAAATATGCATATAATAAAGTTTTTAAAATATTCTAAGATTTTTTTTATGAAACTGAGAAATAGTTTTTAGAATACATTGAGTAAAATCTAAAAACGTAATTAAATCGTATTGAAAAATTTGTTATGATTTTTTACATCAACCATGCTGATTTTCTGTATTTACTTTCTTTATCCGCACACATAGATAACAGCTTCATCGAAGACATTTCACACAAGTCCTTTTCGACTGCAGCAGGGAAAACGCCAGAAAACTTATTTGATTTGCGTGCGCTGTCGTGCGTGGATGCGGCAAAGCCACAAATGGACTTACAACAAAAGAACTCGAGAGAAATTCGAAATAATACAGCAAGACAACAGCACGGTTACAGCAACAATGATAATAAGAGTGAGCCATCAATACATGCCGTACAGCAGCATCCGCATCAGCAGCATAGGCAGTCTCGTTTGACACTACGTTCCAATTTCCCGCATCATAACAGTAATCAGCAGCAACACTTTTGGAAACAAACTCCGCTGCAACTACAACAACAATATTTGATTGAAGATCGTCGAAAATTCGACTCCTCACCAACCATACGAAATTCTGAATCCGCGCTGAGAAGGTGAGCTTGACGGGGAGGCCTAGTGCCATCTCCCACATTTGCGAATATTCAAATAAGCTTCATGTTAGGGGTTTTCACATGCAGCATTGTTTTTTGTTGCTCGTTAAATTTGTTACAGCTTGTCAACTGTGAATTCACTTTTCTACGTCAGTTGTTAATCGCACACAGCTGATATTGAAAATATATAAAAACTATAGACAAAACGAATAAAAGGCCAAAAAGAAGTGCAAAATCGAAAATAATTAAAAATTTAATTGAAACAACAATTACAATTTTACAAAAATTAAAGGTTAATATGAAATGTGTAAGATTATATATTAATCAATAGTATACCCTTTACACTGATATATTTAATGAAAACGAAGAAGATGAAGTGGACAACGCATTTGACGAACTGTACGGCTGGCACGGAAATTAAATTAACAAAAGCTCCTGTTAAAAATCATGCAAATTACTTTTCCAGATGTCATATATATTATCTCAAAGCATAAGTAGTGTTTGACTATCAGTTGAAGATTCGCGATGTAGTTGTAGGTTAATGCGGTTAAACGTTTCAAAAACATTTAAAAAATTTCAATTTCTAATTTTTTTTCGGGACTGGAATCTTCTTAACAATATTATAGCCTACTTACTGTTTCAGCAAATAACGAGTAATTTGTCAGAGTTGCCGGCACGGTAAAGTGTTATTCGTTAAGCTGGCATTTTGTTAAATTTACAAGAACAAAACACATGTAAAAGTTTACCGAATAACGAATAACAGATAACATCGCTGATTGTGAAAACCCCTATTGTCCTTGCAACAGTCATCAACGCTTCACTCACACTCATTTTAAATAAAATTTTGTCGGCTTACCGTCGGTTTACAATTACAGATACAGAATCATCTTAATTATAAAGTTTTTCACAATAGCTTTTACTTGTTTCCGTGCTTCACACATTAATACATTTAACCACGTTCCGATTATAAGAAAAACATTGCGTGACAAGTTTTAAATACACACCTGGATTACGCTAAACTAATTATAAACAAATTTTGGATGATGACTCGCATCTGGGGTGCGAAAAAAAAGACATACCTACTATAGTTTTTGCAAAACATAAAAACGGATACAAGATACTACGAAGCTGGAACAAAATAGCTACACCAGCTTATTAGCCAGATTTTGTTCCTTTTTTACTTTTTCAGTTCTCGAAATTCATATAAAGAATCTTTTACAGAGAATACCTAATGTTTCAAATTAGCTATTAAACAGAATTTAGCTCTTTCGGACGCGATATTCAAGAGGTTTATAATAAAATTCACATTACATCCACATACATAAGTGTCCATCTTTGATTTTGATTGAATGTAAACTTAAAATTAATATTGAATCTCTAACGTACATACATACATATATACAAGTATGTACGTATACAAATTTTGTCAAAGGATTTCTTTACTTTACTAGAATTAAGTCCATTGAAACTGTAGACACAAATTATTCTTTTTTTCACTGTTCCATCTTAACAGGTCCAACGAGGCGAAAAATCTGGAAAGTAAAAAACGAGTTGTCAAAATGCTTTTCGTTTTGGTGCTGGAGTTCTTTATATGCTGGACGCCACTTTATGTGATCAACACCATTGCCATGTTTATCGGCCCAGCTATTTACGAGTATATCGACTACACATCTATCTGCTTTTTTCAATTGCTCGCGTACTCCTCAAGCTGCTGCAACCCTATAACGTATTGTTTTATGAATGCCAGCTTTCGGCGTGCATTTCTCGACACATTCAAAGGGCTGCGTATGAGCAGCGGCACTAGCAGAAGGATTGGCGAAGCAGACTTCAGCAGTTGTGTCAAACGACGAAAGCGGACGACCGGTGGTGGTGACAGTGTCAGCTGCACGCAGTTTCCAGCTCTCGCCACAAACAACTCAATTTTATTGACCAATAATACAATTATTGTCCCGAACATCAACACAGCAATGCAGAACTCACAGATACCACAGAGTAATTGAGGTTATGAACTGAAAAACGGGAAATGGCGTTTGTAGATTAACTGTAGTGCGGGTCTGAATACATATGTATGTGTGAATGGGCTCCACAAAATCGGAATTTCCAACAATTTAAAATATCAACAAATTAGGAAGAGCATTCGGATGCTGCCAAGTATACTCCCGGAATTTTTAAGAATCAATGTCGTTATAAATAAGTCCAAATGTTAGCAAAACTTTATTATAAACAATAAACAACGTTTACTTCGGTTGCAACTACAATACCCTTCACATAATGTAAAGATTCCGTACAACAACTTTGTTCTGACAGTTTATATGGCAGCTATACGCTAAAGCGACTCGATCTGATTCTCGATTCTTTGAAGATTGCATAAGTGCCTTAGGCAATAACCCGTGTCAAATTTCGTGAAGATATCTCGTCAAATAAAAAAGTTTTTAATACAATCACTTTATTCCAATTATTCAGTTTGTACGGCAGCTATATGCTATAGTGGTCCGATATCATCCGTTCCGACAAATGAGCAGCTTCTTGGTGAGAAAAAGACGGGTGCAAAATTTAATATCGATATCTTAAAAACTGAGGGACTAGTTCGCATATATACAGACATACGGACAGGAGGCGAGACTGAAGGGCGGCGAGAAAGACAGACATTGGATTTTTCCGTAGAAACGAGTCAGATGATTGTTCTCTTACAACGCAGGATTGCCAGTCTCGATATTGTGTAGTAATTAAAAAATAAACTTGTATATATTTGAAATATTCTTAAACTAACTCAAAATCACAGTTAAGCTACTTTTAATACTTAGATTTTAGTTTTAATCTTTTAAAGCTAGATGTGTGCAAAATCATGTATACAAATTGGGGAATGGCAACATTGCTGAAATGTGAAAAAAAGAACAACTAACGTTGTCACTACGGGCATAACTTTTGACAAATTTACAGAATGGCGAAGAGTTAGTTGGTCTGAGTTGATATATGAAAACATTTGACACTCTTTATCAGCAACTTTTATTTCGGTGTTTCCCATTCTGTTCGCACGAGCAACAAGAGTTAGCAATTTCCCTTTCATGCCATATTCTAACTTTGTGTACACTTCATTTAGACGGTTTACAATAATATGTTTCTTTAAATAGTTTCCTTTCTTATTCCTAGTTCTTTGATATTATAAACTTCTAAGATCCGACCACGTGTTCCTATTTCTAATGTATACATACCTATTATAATAAAATATTCAATACAGACAAAATATTATTATGCATTTTCCATTTGACCCTTTGCTGAAAATTTAATTTTTTTTATTGTTTTGAATTTTGAAAACATGCTACCCTTTAAAAATATATTAAGCTATTGCATAGCTTCAATCGCGTGCTTTAAGCTTTGAATCAAGAAATTCCGTAACGGAAATGAATCTAACACGATTACGAAGTATGCGCAAAATGTTTGCATACCCTTAGGCGTATTTTTGCATATTTCAAGCGAAACAAATCAGTTGAAGAGCAGGCTGATTCAAAAATAATAATATTTAAGATAAAATTTTATGAATGACTAATAAAAATATTGAATTTAAAAAAATTTTAATGAGAAAACATAAATTATTCAATATTCGGAGTCATAATTTTAGTAACATTATTATTAAGCTATGCTTTTATCGCAGGCTTTGAGCGCGGCGACCAAATCAAGGAATTCCGTAACGAAAATAAACCTGTATCTGTCAACATGCAACATATGTATGTAAATATGTACACTAATTGATTCATGTGAAATGTTTATGTATGAGCATGCATATATGTATATCGACGCAGATTTTGCGAGCCATGAAAAATATTTTAGACTTGTAAAATATTTTAAATCGACAAGAACTACGTTGCCGTTTTTGGCACTTTTTTTGAGTTTGCGGGTTTGAGGGATTGACACTTTTCCCGTCCAGAAGGAACATCTGAAAGTTGTTTAATTTATGATTTTTAGCTTTTGCCATCATCGCGAAAAGACGCTTGCAGGCAAACGCAAGTTCGGGGAGTGGGGCTATTTGGCACAATTTTATACAAGAATCTTATCTAGAATGTTTCCTATTTAAGTAGCAAATCCCATTTAATTTTTTTTATTAAGTTAACCATCTACCTTGTTAGTTTTCTTTTGTCTAGGAGTTAACGGAAAATTTATATATTATATTTTAAGCTATTGCATAGCTTTTATCACGGGCCTTGAGCGCAGTGACCGAATCAAAAAATTCCGTAAGGCAAAAAAACCTAGCACGATAACAAAGTATGAGCAAAATGGTCACATCTTTCAAGCGGAACAAACAAATTAAAGAGCAGGGTGATTCAAAAAGAATAATATTTTAGATACAATTTTTTGAATTTTCCACTTATCTTAGATGGCGATTTTAACATCAACTTCGCTGATAAAATCAGAGCGATTTACAACATTTCTTTCGGAAGAAATGAATTTGAAAATGAATAAGGATCCACAAGGATCCACAACAAAATATAGGACTACCATTGACGCGATATTTTCCAGATATTTAGAGGATATCAACTCTCAAACTTATATTTCATAATTCAGTTACCAGAAACCTATAGTTCCAATAATAAAAACATTTTAAACAATATTAACTTCTCATTTATTAAATAAGAGAAAACAATTTGTTATCTTATCGGTCGGCACGCTGAAAAAGAGTAATTTGAATTAATATCAAAAAAAAAAAAAAACGAAATAAAAACAAATATTATAATTGCATAAGTTGATAAAAAATGCTACGCAATAGCTTTACCGCGGCAGTCCCCTATCCTATCTCTTAAGTTGGATCAAACTGGACATAGAGTGCTTAATTTTATTAAAATCGGTGCAGTAGTTTAGGAATCAACTTGACACGTAATTTGTATATACCATTATGTATATAGGTACATACATCCAATAGATACATAATATACTAATCCGACGTAAACGATACACAATTATCCGATATAGTATGTATTTGCAACTTATACAGAACAGTGACGAAATGTACATCTGTATACGACTGTGTTAAGTGTGATGCGCAAAGGTGAAATAACATCGATCAATAAAAACGCACCACTGCGCTTGGAGTCAAGAAAGGAACACATTTTTATGTTTATGTTAGCGTAATCATTTATAGATATATGCGTGAATTGAGTCGACTAAGCCATGTCTGTCTGACTTTCTGTATATATACGAACTAGCCCCTCAGTTTTTGAGACATCGATCTGAAATTTTGCACGCGGATATCGGAAACGCCGATATCGGACCTTTATGGCATATAGCTACCATACAAACTTAACGATTGGTATCAAATGCTTATATAGACAACTGTTTCATTTCACAAGATATCTTAACGAAAATTCACATTGGTTATTGCCTAAGGCAATTATGTAATCTATGATATATATAATAAAGAATAAAATAGATTTATTTTAATTAAAAAATGCTCATATTATTTATATTTAATAGAAAGTAGAACATAAAAAAACGATACGTGTGGCACTCGGGGTCTGCAGCGGTAAAGCTATTGCATAGCATTTTTTATTAGTTTATACAATTATAATATTTATTTTTTATGCAGTATTTTTTTTTTTGATAGTAGTTCAATTTTTTTCTTTGATATTAATTCAAGTTACCCTTTTTTACGTGGTTGCCCGAATGATAAAAATGTTCTATTCAACTGATTGGGCTGAAATTTGAATATGTTATTCTACTCATTAAAAGCTCTAAGCAGGAACTAGAATCTTTTTTTTTTATTGCTAACTTCAGATTTTTCAGCCCGATCTATACTTTAACAAAATTTTCTTTTTTCTAATTCAACCATTTTTTAATTTTCCAACGAAATTTTCTAAACAATCCATCCAACCAGAATGACAAGATCACAGAACAATAATCTTTTGGATTTTTCTATTTCAGATGTGCTCAAGTGACCAAATCTCCGGGGCCAGCCACGTCCTTTTTTTGAAACGCTCAGTTCAGTGTTTCGAAACAACAAATTAAAAACAAAAACAGACAAAAATAATTTTTTTGATCAATCTGAAAAGCTGAATGAATTTTATTTTTTCCACTCAAAATATTCCCAAAAAATATTCCCAAAAAAACATTGCAAGTTAACAGACTACTACCGTAAACTTCGATCTGGAATCCGAGTGAAAGTTAAAGTCAACAAGTAATACTCGTAAAGGGTTTGATTGGCAAAATGTAAGAGTGTGCAACATATCGTTCTACCCGCAAAAATTCATTGCTAAACAAGTACGGAAGGGCTAAGTTCGGGTGTAGCCGAACATTTTGTACTTTTGCAACTTGCAACGATCAAATTCATTTTTGCAGGAAGTTTAATGCTTTAAATATTGCGCCCGCTCAAACTAAGCTGAATCAACCAATCACAAATCTGTCAGAAAAGATTTTTTAGTACGAAATGTCATCTTTTTAACGCCATCCAGCCGAACCCGATCGGACTTATACATCGCGAGATACAGTTAAATAATGCCATCTATTGGAAAAATAATGGATTTATTTTTATTACACCTAATATTATTGGTCGTAGTTAGCTTTAGTTTTAAAACTATATTTTACTTCCCTTCCTTTAAAATCTAATTCAAATAGATAAATGATAAATATAATAGATAAAAAAGCCTAATTAATATTATACTTGTATATTGGTTATATTGATTGATTATATTAAGAATATGAGGTTTGGACGAAGGTCTAAATAAATTTCATTCATATTCAGCACAAAACCACAATTTTTAAGAAAGCTTGTCCACACAAATTCATTATAATTTCACACATTTTGACAAATCGAAACGGTTAAAGACAGGTGAGAAGACGGAAATCATTATTTAGGGTATATTGGGTGCAGTAGAGATCTGGGTTGCTTTCACTAACTTTTGACATTGCTCAGGTATATTTTCAAGCAATTTTAAAAATAATATATTATATCTTATGTAACTTATACACTGGCCAACATATTCAACATAGGGTTTGTTAGAATAACGAAAGTCAATATAGCTTTTATCTATTTTTTCCGTAACCACATATTATTAACAGAAAACAATGATCTCTGAGTTTCATTAAAGTACCTCACGTACCATCACCACTATATGCGGAATAAAGTGAAGCGGTTGTTTTAAAATCCTAAGGCGCCTAGGGCAAATTTTACCTGATTTTATTCATTTTATGCACAAAGATACATTGTTATAAGAAAAACAGGCTCTTTCAATTTAATTAATATAACTGAGATATTGACTGATATTTGTGAAATAAAGTCAGCCGGAAGTTCGAAAATTTTTTCTTTACGGTATATAGTATCTAGGTGATCCGATTCCACCCACTTTTGGCACACGGGTCTATTATTATTAGATAAATATTATCTCTTCTATATATCATTGGTTCTTAATTTCTATACTGGAAAGGGAAAGAATCAGATGGTATTTAAATTTGTGTTTCATAAGAAGTAGGAGTGGTTTTAGTCCGATCGCTTATTTTCGAACTGCAACATAAGAATATCAGAATAATGCTACCTACTAAATTTGGTTGAAATTGGATGAGCAGGTCCCATGATATGGGTTTTCACCTAAATCGTCAAATTTTGACAACGGCTCCTATCCTCTCTCTAATATGATCTCTGGTGTAAAATTTTAGATCTCTGGCGCATTTATGGTAGTTATTGATTTATCGGCGTGGCTGTGGTCCGATTGCGGCTATCTTCGAACTCATCTTTATTGCCAGGAAACACGTGTATCAAGTTTCATTAAGATATCTTAATTTTTACTCACGTTATTATTTGCACAGACAAACAAACGATTGGACGGATAGACAGCCGGACAACCGGATCAACTCATCTCGCCATCCTAATCCTTTATATACCTATATAAACCCTATATCTATCTCGATTAGTTTTAAGTGATACATATTACCGTTAGGTGAGCAAAACTATTATACATGTTGTTACAGATGTTGCAAGAGTATAAAAATTGTATATTAGGTATATAGGGGTTTATGGGATCTACGGGATGTATTGGCATTTTAGGCCCAAAGATACATACATTGTTATTAGCAAAACACGCTCTCCCGTTTTCGCTAAGATAACTCACATATAGGCCAACATATGCGATACAAAGTCAACTGGAAGTTTGAAAATCTTTTTAGCTAAGAGAAGCCTTCATCCGATCAACCCATTTTTGACATACAGGCATACTGTTATCAAGGATTTGCTACGAATTTCAATACCATATCTCACATTCGATTAAAGGTTCATAATAGGAAGTGGGGTTCACATATTCGGTATCTGGGACCTTTAACAGTTGTAGTATGATCGGTGTATTTAGGCCTCTGCTTTAACTTGTGGAATTAGTCAAGAATTTTCGGGAACATGGTTCCATGCAATTTTATCAAATGAACACACACACTGACCGACATATGAGGTATTACATGTGGCATGTATGTAGATTCGTTGACAAATTTTACATATTTTCTGCATTGAACTATAATATATCCAATATTATACGTTCACTAAATTTTGCTAAGATATCTTACATATTGACTGATTATACGGTATAAAATTCACCAGAAGTTCAAAAATCTTTAGTTAGTTTAGAAGTATTGCGCCGATTTTATTCATTTTTGACCCAACGGCACATATTATCAGAAAAAGATTTACCGATATTTTCGGTAAAAAGTCAGCCATATTGCCTGGGGTTCACATATTCGGTATCTGAGGGCTTGAACAATTATTTTCCCATTTTGACCATTTTTAGACTTGAGATTGCATGACTTAAAGACACAACTTTGGCAAAGTTTTATCTCGATATATTCATTGGTGCTTGATTTGCATACTGTAAAGTGATAGAACCATATGGAATTTAAAATTTCGATATACTTGTACGTGAATTAGTCGTCGCTGTGCTTCTATTTCATCCCGTAAAATAAGAATGTTAAGGTAATGTTAAGTATTGAATTTGGTTGAAATTGGTCTAGCAGGACGTGAGATATTGCATTTCACCTAATGGTGGGCGGTGTCGCGGTCATTGTCCAAATTTTGATACTGACTTTTATGAAGCTTTCTAATACTCTACCTTCTCGGAAGTGAAATTTAATGTCTCTGTCGGATTTAATTATTGATTTATCACACTTTTAGTAGTTTTCGACATATCCGTTATATATGGAGTGGGCGGGGTTGCCCCTCCCCAAATAATTCGTTATACTAAATAACAGTTTTCTATCATATTGTGGAGCTTAGCTGAAACACTATGACATTTCGATTAATAGCGTTTTGCTGGTGTGGCAGTGCTCCAATTCCGCCAATTCTATAAAAACCTATCTTGGGTGCTAAGAAATTCGTATAGCAAGTTCCATTAAGTTATCTAAATGTTTCCTCAAGTTATCGTTTGCACGGACGGACGGACAGTCAGTCTCCCGGATTTCAACTCGTCTCTTCATCCTGATCATTTACTCATTAACTCGATTTATGTGATGCAAACAACCGTTAGGTGAACAAAACTATTATACTCTGTAGCAATATGTTGCGAGAATATAAAAAGTAAGCAAAAGTGTTGGGGCGATATTCTTCCAGTATTGTGATTGTAGTCTGTATTGTCATTACACTGTAATAAGAAGTCATATTACGAATGTTATCCAGAAAATTGTTTTCAAAGTTAATACAAAGTTAATAAGTATAGCAGCGGCGCAGTTAGCGTAGCCAAAAGTGTTTATACTAGAAGCCATGAAGTATGTTGTTGTTGTGATAAAAATATTCTCCAAAATAAGTTTGAGGGTTGTAACCTAATTAATAGTTTTCGACTAAAAATCTATTCCGTTTATATACACTTGTCGTGGGAACGAAAACCAGTGGCAAGCATGCATACAAACCAACCCTTTGCATTGCCTTTCAAAACTAAGTATGGTATATGTCTAGCATAATAAAGTTTAGCGGGAAATATCTAATGTTCCTCCGAATCATTTGCAATATCAATCCATTACCGATACAACAATAACGCGCTGTCGGTAGTATTTAACTTTCGGTATTAAGAATCTCCCATTATACGGTGGTTTTAAGTAGTTTTTGTAATACATATTCATTGATGTATTACATATTCTAACGAAGTCACCTGTCACAAGTCGATAACAGCTCAATTTCGGAAAGTATCTATCGCCAATCTTACGACCTTGACCAGTTTATTGCCAGAACTCAAAATATCGATGGTGTCGGTTTTCGAAGGTTTGCCGCCATAGTAGTAAATTTACAGCAGAGTTTGTGTAACGCTCAAGGATGCTTTCCAATAAACACTTGCAACACTTTAATATTATTTCTCATCTCCAAAATTAAATACAAGTTTAAGTTTTTATCCATATCTAATCATTTTATCTTTATTTACGCTCATTAATTTAATATATTTGCAACCATTATTAACTTATAATATGTATGTGTAGGTTTACAAATTTCAATAGTCATTTAAAATTTACACATGATTTACTTTCTAATACTTGCTTTAACTATTTATGTATATAGTATAGATTACAAGTTGTTCTCTGCTAAATTTTTCATACAAAAAGTGATTCTCAATTGTTGGTGTTTTAAGCTGATACATATACCATATATTCCATAAAAGCTATAACATACAAATATACTCGTACATAAGGCGTGTGTGGTGTTTTATATACTATACATTGGTTGTTTTTCAAAATAGTGTTTAATAACACTAAGTGACGAATTGCTTTTAATTTCGTAGTTATATCGCGAATATATTAGAATTTAAGTTTAATTTTTTACTCTGTGGGTGCATTAATGGTGGCATTGTTGCACAATAATGTGTATAGAAACCACTTGTACGAGCTATTATTTGATCAAAATGATTTTAGATCTTTTTTCTTTCATGGAAATAAAAACCGATACCAAGTGTGTTTACATTTTAACCGTTACGCTACAATATTTTCTACTTTTAGACACAAAACCACACACATTTACAAATGCAATAGTTAACCATTTGGAGGCAAAATGTTATTGATATGACTGTTTTTAGATACACATAAGTATTCGGCAACTAACGACATTTTTCTAATTTTCATAATTCATTTTCATTGCATTAGTATAATATTAAGAATATTGGGAAATTAAAAATAACTCGTCTTCACTAAGCGATGCCTAAAAAAATCTGCCTCCTATTCATTGCGAAAAACAGATACTTAGTCTCATTTCACCATTGGCTGAAGAACTCTTTTAAACACTCTTTCAAATTTCACAATATCATTATAGAAAATATATTTATGAAAATATATGACTGTACACACACTTTGTTATAATTGCACTGAAAGCTTGGCCTTAAGTTGTTATCACTGTTTATTTATCGCTTTCTTATACAGTAATGGTTTTAAGAATTATGTTTAAAATATGGGCATATGTGGTTTATATTAGAAACTGTGCATAACCAATGTAAAATAAAAAATATTAAAGAGTTGATAATTTTATTAAAATATATTCACAACACTGTAAAAAAATGTATAAAAAAAAAGTGTTTTAAAGTAAAGTTAAAAATATTTAAACAAACATTACAAATCTACGTACAAGAATTAAAATAAGTTTATTTATACAACTTAGCGCAGGATCGCTTTGTAAAATTTATTGGTATATATATTTTTTATTAAAACAGACAGTACTAAAAGCATTTCCCTATAGTATAATTGATTTTAGAATTGAAAAACAACACTCACATATATATTATATAATGAAATGGACCCCATATATATATATGTATATGAATATATCCTCTGCAACATCATCTTAGTTGTAGTTTACCTCACATCTTGTCACACTTGTAAGCAGAAGTTGTCTTTTCAATTATATTTTTCTGTGTTCCACATTTTAGTTATCTTTAAACTGTTTTCGCTTTTTAGTTGAAACTGATTTAGTAATATTAATATGTTTATTACGGTACAATAAAACTCAAATAAACGATATTTTCTGCTGAATACCTATAATATATAGTACCAATAGATTTGCATTTTCATAATGTTATTAATAAGAGGAGAAAGATAAAGATTAAACTTAATTAACGAAATCTATAAATTGCTCAAAACATGCAGTAGAATTTAAAGATGCTTTTGAAGCTTTCTAAGACGCTGGGAATAGGGTGCGAAATTTATAAATACATTACATATGAATCGTTGCCGCTGTGTAACGCGCCTCACCACGCCTCCATGACCATTGACTCGGGCGGTACTGAAAAGGTTATAAGAAATCGATATTTAGTATAGAGATGCAAGTAATGGAGTAGATGATAATGACTCTATAAATATGATTACTACTTATGATCCAATGTAAAATAGATTAATTAAGTATCAATGAAATAATACATACAAAATGGTTTATTTTAATACTATTACTTTATTACTTTTTTAGTTCCAAAGTGAAAAGACCTCGTGTGAAAACGTTTATCACTACAACCCCATTTCTTATAGCTAAACACGATAATTATCGCGCAACATGTTGTACAGAATATAATAGTTTTGCTAATCGCAGGGAGGGACATTTGTGGTTTGAAAATTTTTAAAAAGTATTCGTAGCGCCGACCCTAACTTGCACAAGACCAGTCGATTCAAGACCTCCTCTGACAGTATGTAAAAGAGTGAAATCAAATGACAGCCCCGCCCACTTATTATATAACGGTTATGTTGAAAACTAGTGAAAGTACGATAACTCACAAAATAAATAGGGCAGAAGCATCAAATTTCACATGCTATGTGACACAAAAAAGCTTCATAGGAGCCAGAGTCAAAATTGAACAATGGGCATGGCATTGTCCACCTTTAGGTGAAATCCTATAGTTTAAGATCCACCAATTTTAACTAAATTTGGTGCACAACACTACTGTCACATTTTTATGTGAGTGTAAAAATAGACTAATTCCGACTACAACCACGCCTACTTCTCATATATAACAATTTTAAATACCATCTGATTTCTTCTTTTTACAATATATAAATCAGGCACCAGTAAAACGGTGTAAACGGCATAAGGAAATAAAACTTTGCAGAAATAGTGCAACGTCTTAATATTGTCGATATCTGGTCAATACTTACCTTAGCATCGATAATCTCGACCACTTCCTCTGCTATGGCTGGTGAAAATTAAGCATTTTCTTTCGAAAAGAAAATTAAGTTTTCTTAACCACTTGCTGAATATAAATGAAATCGGTTTAAACCCCAACCCCTAATATAATATTAGTATAGTTATATCAGACTAAGTGCGTATATGACCTACAGTATTAGTTAGATACCACATATGATTGTGATCCATTCATAATTTCGTCGAATAATGAATATTGGAAACGAAAAACTGAATCTAACCTTGTTCATATTAGAAGAAATGTCTGCTAAGTAACAGTTTGCCGTTATTAATTTTTGTATCCGAATAACTGATAAAAGTTAAATGTATTTAATATCAAAATGAAACAGAATCAAAAAGTAATATCATTACAAAAATAAAGGGTTCTCACATAACTAATTACTTTACTCAATTTAACAAGAAATAAAAATTGACGTTATGTGGTAAATGATGCATGGGGAACTTGTACAAACCTGATGCAAGTGCTTTGACTGCATGTAAATATAAAATAAATTAGTAATAAGTCAATATGAAGAAGATTACTATTAAATAAAAATATTATCAGATTGATATTTTTGCTATATATATAATAAATTAAATATGTATATAAATAAAAATAAAGTATATTTTATATCATATTCCAAGTCTCACCGATTAGTTTTTTCCTCTATTAATAAGAATATCTAATATATAATTTCCACATTCCCCGTTTTATTTTTGTTAACCGATCTCGCAAATGTGTAAAGCCTTACATACCTGAATAAGGAGTTGACCGCTTTTAGTGTGTGGGTTTCTGTACGCATAAAACACCCATAGCATTACAGTTAGCACTAGGCAGATGGGCACTAAGAAACCGAGAGCCAACCCCATACTTTTCGACTCGGCGTGTGCTTCCAAGGCTTCATTCGTTACTTTCGCCGAATGGTTCCCATCATGCACTGGAGTAACCGTTGCGCTATTCGTGTCACTTGCATGTGTGCTACTTTCATGTTGGTTGTTGTTGTTAACACTTTCAGTGGGCACTTTTGTTGGAGTAGTGTTCGCACTGGCATTATTGTTGCTGCTGCCAGTTGCATTGTTACCTTTCTGACCAAGGGCAGGGCACGCAGATGTATCAACGATTTGTGTACGATCACATCCTTTTCAATACAAAACAAAAAATAAAAATGTAATTGATTACGGCATAACAATTCTCATTTAAGAGGTCATACCCTTATGTTGCCACTCTTGCCTCTTACGATCTGTTCCGTTTGAACACCTATTTAACGTTGGACACCATGCGCACTGAAAGTAATTCAGATTGGACATAAACAATTAAGACTTAAATTTGCCTAAGTGGACATGAACTTAAAACTTACATCAAATGAAGTCTTGTGATTTATGCAAGCTCCGCAGTCCTTATAATCAAGACAAGTCGGTAGAGCTTGTAAGTAAATGATAGTTGCATTCGATATGCCGTTATTAGACAAATTTATGCGATGGTATTCGTAAATGGTTTTCCTGCGTGTATCTAAATGTAAAAAAAATATATTTTAATGTGATGCATGTGATGAGTTAACATTATATAATATATGCCCCAAGAAATAGTTTACTTACAGACAACGGTCTTGTCAAATATATAAGCGTCAGAAAGACCCACTTTAACGGGATGGTTATCATCTTGAATGGCATTAATATCAATTGGAACGTAGTAGTAAATGAAAACAATATTGCCATTGTTATGGAGGGTTGCGCTAAAGGTGAACTTTCCTACGTCTTTTTTGTCTTGCAGCGAAACTTTCTCCCAAATAACAGTGAAGGCAGTGCCTTTAACGTGAAAAATTATAACAGTCATGATCTACAATTTTGCATTAGTTTTCGTACCGTTATCTCTAGTGCGTACAAATGATTCATTTGATAAACTTGTGTCAAAGTTAGCCATTAACGGTGCAATATACTGCGTTGCCGCTAGCCAAGAATGCACATAATCACCAGTGTAGAGGAAGCCGCCTGTAGCTACCGTAACATTTCGGACGGGATGACCATAGAAGGGGAAGTCGAAGCTCAATTCGACAGTCTAAGTAGTAAAAATATATAAACAAAAACATTTCATTTAGTATTTGTGTTTAATACTAATAACGTTTTCATCTTACTGGGGATACATTTTATTGACTACTGAACTGAAACTCTTATATGTTACTATTATCATAAATCAAAATATGGTAATATTAATAGCATCTGCAAAATGTCTGCATCGTTGACTATTATGCTATATCAGTATTAATTAGTTTACTCTTACCACGGCACGACGATGGGATTGCGAGAGCACGGAATTAAATGTAGAGTTCTTGAAAGTTTCCCACACTCGATCTGCTTCTGCCTGGTCGACATAAATGGAGCTGTTATAGTAGATGTGATGATCCTAACGAAAGTAGTGTAATGCAATTAAATATCTAATGTTGATATTGTTGTTTTCCAAACAAACTACTTACATTGGTAGCATTGACTGTATAATTAGTTTTTTCGATTTCACTGATAGTTTCGTTATCAGGCACATCTATGTTATCTATAAGTTTTTCTTCTGGCGTTTCAGTCGACTGATCAATGCTTTTAGGTTCCTGCAAGAATGTGGAATTTTTAGCTTCCGTTGGCGAGCCAGCCACAGCACCTACCGACGACTGGATGGGAGCGGAAACAATCGTAGTCTTTGGCTGTGATAACTGTAAGCCTCCATCCCTCCGTTGACCAGTACCATTTACGCCTAATAGGGGTATGTCAGCTGCTTTATATGGTACCACAATAGATGATATATTGGATGTTGCGGCGGTTTCCATCGGCTTTTTGACATCACCGACCATCTGTGGCACACTTTCATACTGATCTTTAGCATAAATTGTCGGCGTGTCGCGTTTTTCTCGCAATTTCACCAAAGCAATATACGCGTCATTATGCGAACTTAACTCCGGAGACACCCTGTACAGCTCAGCTGGTTAAATATGAGAATAATAACATTTATTTAAATTATTCAAACAATACTTGAAACTGTAAACTATTATTATTATCTTTCTCTTACAACTTTTTGTTTAATGAAATGGCTTCTTGGTGAGCAACTTTTAAACACATACGGGTGGCCAAGTAATTAAAAACAATTTTGATTCGCAATTTTTTAATATTTAAACAACTTTTATAGAGAAATAGAGAAGGTTTTCCACAAATTATAGAAAATCTATTATAAACACAATAAAACACGAATATTTGCCGAAAATGGCAAAACAAACGAGTTTCTAATTATTTGGCTACCAATACATTTATGTTTGTATTTGCAATTGTCAATGTACTCGGTTAACGTAAAATCATTTCCATAATATGCTACAAATAGAAAATCGATATTCCGCGCGAATATGTGTTAAGATATTAATAGGCAACTATTTCTACACACTATCTTCAGACAGAATAAAAGCCCTACTTAAACACTGTACTGTTTATATGTAAATGCGTGAAGCATTTAAAACATAAAAGAAGCATGAAACTGGCAACACACAATCTTGTTTGTGCGCTCTATCTTTCTAGGGACCTTTAATGACCTTTAGACTCAAAATCCAATACAGCAAAGTGGAGCGACGCTGGCCACAAGGAATAAACACCGTTTCGTAAAACCGATTTGTAATAAAACGCGTATTTTGTTCTGCTCTACAAAGGAATTTTAATAAGTTACAAACTAAAAATAAATTCAGAGTAAATACACAAATTAGACTCGTTGCTTGGAGAGTCACTTTAAAATGTTTGTGAAAATTAGGTGATCCGTTTTTAGAGAACAAATTTAAGTAATAAATTACACATTTGTAATTGAGGATTCAACACATTGAAGTTATGATCATCAAAGCATTTTTGCATGTACAAGTGTGCACCCTTGGTTTTTATCTTAATTATATATGCAACGCGATGCGGAATACTGAAAGCAAAATTATTTTCCTTTTATTTTCTCTTAATCGTTTCTAAAAAATTTGGGTTTATTTTTACTTAATCTTTCTCTATTTTTGCGATCCCTCAGCTCCTGACAAATTTCAAAGATGTGTAGCACATTTTGTAGCTACAATCTAGCATTTTATAAGCGGCTGTGAACCATTTGACTTAGCCAACTTGCTTAATTAACTGTTTAAATTATGTTTTTTTTTAATAAGTAAATTTGCTTAATTTTTATTAATTTAAAAAAGAACACTCCAATCTATAAGCAAAATGTATATACATACATATGCACAGATGTTCTTTGGTATGTGCGAAAACTGAATAATTGACTTATGAAAAGAAAATGCAAATAATGAGGGAAATAATAATGAAATTAGAATTAAAATATCAGTTAATAAAAAAGGGTTATAAAAATAAAAAAGAGTATAAAAAATATCTGATATGATTTGAACTTAGGCAAAATATTTCACGTTGCAATAAGGAAGTGTGCTATACAAGCAGCACCACAGACAATATTCAAGAAATTTTTTCTAATCCGTGATTGAATGATGAATGAATGAATGAAATTGAATTTGAATGGTTTCAGTAAAACGAGAAAAATTCAATTTTTCAATTTGACTGTGACACTGAAAATCCTACCGTCCCCCTCGCATTTGTATGTTGCCCACAAGCTGCTTCCTCACAACATTTTCTAAAAATCAGAAATTGAAGAATTTGTCTGATGTTTCCTTCAGAAAGGCGAATTGGCAACATGACCTATTAGCGAGTTAAAATAATATTTATATTTTTTTCATATTATGCACTATATATGGCATTAAATTATAAAATTTATATAAAATTGACATGTATATGAAATCATTAACTACTTCTATATACTCTAAGCACACTTCATATAGTACTTTTATATGTTTACTTATTATCATTAATCATAGTTTGTTGATTTAGTTCATTTTATCTAAATACGACGCTATGAAAATGCAGCCCAATCGGTAATTGCAATATTTCAAAAGAGCATAAGTCAAATTTCAATAGTAAACCACTGCAAAAAGGACAAACGAGACAACATAGCCGACCGACATTGTCGTAAAATCAGAGAACGTAAATGAATAGAGGAGCAAATGTTAAATGAAATCTTTTTGAGTACTAATTTGTAATTCCAGATGAGGGAACATCGAAAAATATAACTTCGAAAAATAAAAATACACCACGCAATGTGCGAAATGCTATAAATAGACACAACGAATATTCCTAAATGAAAAATCGTTGCGCATACCTATTTAGACTTATGTTTTCAATTTCTATGATATGACAAATTTATAATAATGAAAAGCCTTCTGAATTAAAAATCTGTATTATCGGTAAAAACCAAAGAATTCATAATAAAATAAACATTTAATAGGCAATTTTTCCAACTTATGTACGTGTCTTGCGTGAGCAATTGCTTATTGAGCAAAGGATAACAATAAAACGGTGGCTAAGCGGCCGCGTTTCCACTTTTGTGGTGGCTAAGGTCGTAAGCGGGAAGGGGAGGGATTGAATTTAATTTTTTATTGTATTAATTGGAATCTAAGCATATCTTAATTCAATTCCATTAATAGCATATTTTACTTCCTGCGATAATTAAAATATTTCAGGAAAATATGTTCATATGTTTAGGTTTATTGAATATTTCCTTATTATGCGTATTTACACAAATGTGATAATCACACATACATTCTTAAATACACGTACGCTGATGCTTGCTTCTTCTTGCCCCGCACAAACATTGACTTTTGTCCACACTTCTTGCTTTTTGCGAGAAACAAGTTGAACGACCGCAGGCAAGGAGGGGTCAGGGGCGCACTGCCACATAATTATTTCAGATATATATTTTATTTATCGAATTCAGTTTAAAAACGATTATAGGTATGAATTTATGTGTATTTATATATACGTATATTTTTACGTATATTATTATTATATTACGAAAATAATTCATAAATGCATCAGTATTTTCCAATACAAATTAAGCAACATATTAATATACTATGAGCCCTCACTTGGCACGCCTATTTGCATGGTGGCAAGCCAACGAAATAACGGCGAGTTCGCGCGGACATTGTGTTGTTGAAAAAAAACCAAATGACGACTTTGCCGACAAACATACATATTTACATACGTACATACATACATATGAGCTCGCATACATATTGACACCAAATTGTGTGAATCGTCGCGGAGTTGACAAAATTTTTTTGAATGGACAATTTTGCGACAATGTCGGTCGGCTATGTTGTCTCGTTTGTAAGTATGAAATAATGATAATAAGTAAACATATATACTATATGGAGTGTGCTTAGAGTATATAGAAGTAGTTAATAATTTCATATATGTACATGTCAATTTTATATAAATGTTTTAATTTAATGCCATATATGTATAGTGCATAATATGAAAAAAATTAAAATATTATTTTAACTCGCTAATAGGTCATGTTGCCAATTCTCCTTTCTGAAAGGAACATCAGACAAATTCTTCAATTTCTGATTTTTAGAATCGTTGCTAGTAGGCAGCTTGTGGGCAAAATACAAATGCGAGGGGAATGGTAGGATCAGTTGTAAAATTGAAACTTCTTCAATTTTACTGAAGACATTCAAATTCAATTTCATTCATTTTTATTCTCGCGCATTTGCGGTGTGTTTTACTAGGCGCACAGAAAAAATAGCGCGCCGCAGAGTTATAAACGAACGCACTTTGCTTTGAAGCAGACGCACGTTCCTTATAGGGATAGGAAAGTCGACTCTGACTTTGGTCAAGAATCGATCTTTAACTTAAAATAATCGACTTTTTAGAATCGAGTTTGAATGCTTCAAGTCAATTAAATCGATTCTCACTCGATGTCTTCGACTTTTCTGACATTCGATGGTAGTACAGTTTGTATCGTTTTCATGTACCGACTCTTTTATATTTTTTTATACCTTATCGTTAAACTAACCTCTTTCTGATGACAAAAATAAACATCATCGCTGGTATCCTTGGTAACCGTTTTAAATAAGCATAGTATAACATAACTGACGGAAATATAATTGTTTAATTTTTAAAAAAGTCAACTTGAGAGTCGACTTTTAGCACTGATTAATCGACTTTAAGAGTCATAAAATTCCAAGTCGACTCTAAAATTGAAAGTCGACTTTTCGCGCGCTGTTACCATCCCTACTTTGAAGCAGACGCACGATCCTTTTGAATGAATTTGTTGTCGTTGTAACATGAAATACTTAGAAAATATGCCGCGAGTTCGCGATTTTTTGGGAGAGACATATTGAGGTACATACATATGTACATATGTGTACATACATATGTACATATGTGTACATACATATGTACATATGTGTACATACATATGTACATATGTGTACATATATGCAAATATATTTGGACATGCGAATGAAGGAAGGGAATTTCAAGAATATTCACATATAGACATATGAACATTTGAAGCAAGTAAACAACAATAGCTGTTTGAGTTCACAGATTAGAAAAAGTGGCTTAAATATTGTCTGTGGTGCTGCTTGTATAGCACACTTCCTTATTGCAATGTGAAATATTTTGCCTAAGTTCAAATCCTATCAGATATTTTTATATACTCTTTTTTTTTATTTTTATAATCCTTTTTATTAAATGATATTTTTATTATATTTTCATATTATATCCCTCATTATTTATATTTTCTTGTCGGAAGTCAATTACTTTCGTTTTTATTATTTCAATTTTTGTTTAAGGGCATACCAAAGAACATCTGTGCATATGTATGTGTATACATTTTGCTTATAGAGTGGTGTAGTTCGTTGCGTAAATTGATAGGATGGTGAAATTTTATTTTCGAACTTGCGCGTTTTCGATGTTCCCTCATCTTAATTAACATTTTAGTACAGCTAACATTTGCTCCTTCTCTATTCATTTACGTTCTCTGTTATTATGTTGCTTAATTTGAACTGAAAAATACTGATGCATAAATAATTTTTATTTATTTTCGTAATATAATAATAATATACGTAAAAATATAAATACACATAAATTCGTTTTAAAACTGAATTCGATAAATAAAATATATATCTGAAATAATTATGTGGCGGTGCGCCCCTGACCACTTCTTGCTTATCGTTCAACTTGCTTCTCGCAAAAAGCAAAAAGTGTAGACAAAAGTCTTTGTTTGTGCGGGGCAAGAAGAAGCAAGCATCAGCGTACGTGTATTTAAGAATGTATGTGTGATTATCACATTTGTGTAAATACGCATAATAAGGAAATATTCAATAAACCTAAACATATGAACATATTTTCCTGAAATATTTTAATTATCTCAGGAAGTAAAATATGCTATTAAAGTAATTGAATTAAGATATGCTTAGATTCCAATTAATACAATAAAAAATTAAATACAATTTCAGTTTCATGAGTTATATGATTCGAACGTATAGGCTCGTATTCGGATTGTGCTTAACCCCTTCCCGCTTACAACCTCAGCCACCACAAAAGTGGAAACGCGGCCGCTTAGCCATCGTTTTATTGTTATCCTTTGCTCAATAAGCAATTGCTCACGCAACGCACATACATACCTTCTGCTCAACGCAAAACGAGACTTTATCCATAACTCGACAAGGACATGACATATGGCCATACTTTTTTTTGCTTAGGTTGGCAGGACTGTTATATGTTTACATGTCAAATTTGAGCGCGATCTGTCACATAGTTTTTTTTTAAGGCACTATAAACAAGTAAACATCGAGTGTGTTTTTCGAATTTTACCTGTCTTGCCTATCACGTGCACGTATTTTTGATTGGTATAAGTCGTTCAAGGACGGCCGTACATCGATGGAGAACTTGCCCCATGATCGTCGTCCAGCAACGTCAATAAACGAAGAAAACGTCGAAAAAGTAAAGAAAATTGTGTTGGAAAATCGTCGTGTGACTGAAAGAGAGATAGCTAGTGAGCTAAACATATCAAATGGATCCGCTCATAGCATTATTCACGATGTTTTGGGCATGAGACGTGTGTCTGCTCGACTTTTTCCAAAATCCAGCTCATACGTCTCGTCTTGTACGCGATTATTTGACCAAAAACAACGTAAATATTGTTCCGCAAGCACCGTATTCATCCGACGTGGCACCGTGTGACTTTTTTCTTTTCCCTAAACTCAAATTGCCGCTTCGTGGAAAGCATTTTCAGTCGATTGAAGTCATAAAAGAGAATTCGAAGAAGGAACTGAAAGCCATACCTAAAGCGGCCTACCAGAAGTGTTAGGAAGATTGGAAAAAAAAAGGTGGCATATGTGTATCGCCTCTAATGATGACTATTTTGAAGGGGATAAAATAAATATTGAAGAATAATAATAAAGTTGTTTGAGCCAGTCTCGTTTATATTTAAGCAGAAGGTAAGTTGGAAAAATTGCCTATTAAATGTTTATTTTATTATGAATTCTGGGGTCTTTACCGGTAATACAGATTTTTAATTAAAAAGGCTTTTCATAGTTATAAATTTGTCATATCATAGAAATTTAAAACATAAATCTAAATAGGTATGCGCAACGATTTTTCATTAAGGAATATTCGTTGTGTCTATTTATAGCATTTCGCACATTGCGTGGTGTATTTTTCGTTTTCGAAGTTATATTTTTCGATGTTCCCTCATCTGGAATTACAAATTAGTACACAAAAAGATTTCATTTAACATTTGCTCCTTCTCTATTCATTAACATTCTCTGGTTAGGGTGTTCCAACATACTATACTCGTTCATACATACATACATATATACACATTATAGTAGGTTCAAAAAGTTAATTAAGTATTCAAAGTTTGTAATAGACGCAATTCCAGTCATAACAAATGTCTCAATACCATATGTTTATATAAGTATTTATTAATAGCGCTATTTTTAATGTAATGGTGGAAAAAAATCAAATGTCAAAGGTTAAAATAATATAGAAAGTGACAAATAAAATACCCGAATTAAAAATCTAACGTTGTAGACTTTTTTGATATCCCTGCCGTGCCTAATATCTTATACAAATTCATAAAAGATCGACTAACCTCAGGAAGCGTAAAGTACCACCCACATATGTATCTTAATTGAAACAATTGATTTCAGTTACGAAACGACAGTATGTGTGTGAGCATGTGCATTATATTTATTTTTGTTTCGTTGCATATATATATTTCCTTATACATACTTTTGTGTAGTATGTAGTTGGAAATTGCTTTTGTATATCCCAGAATTTGCACAAAAAAGACAGGTCGTAAGCTAAATTTGCTTCTTGAAAAATTGACAGAATACACATAAGTAAAGAATGGAAAAATGTATTAAAAAAAAATTCTAAGTAATCAGTTCCAAATATAAAATATAACTGCATATCTATTGTGGCATAGCATCGAGCAAACAAACAAAGAAATTTGATAATAAACATATTAAAGTGTGTTCAAAAAATAACGTTATTCCCTTGCGCGCTCAATTCGCGATAAACGGTTTATATTATTTTATTTTATTTTTTCAAATTAGGAAATGTTCAATTGCTATCTCTGAAGCGTTTTTTTTTAGTCTTCTTAATTTGTCAATAATTAGCCTTTCTAACGCAGCATCCTAAAGGTCCCAAATGAACTATTGAAAAAACTGCAAAGTATTTAAATACAAGGAGTAAGAAAGTAGTTTTAAGCACTCCCCAAAAGGTGTATGTTTATGGATGATTCTCTGCTTATGGATTTGGGGTTTTGAGGTTCTTAACAGAAAACCTGAACGCCGTTAGAAAGATAAAATTGTATAATAATGGTTTACTGACGTCAGCTGAAAGGCTTTACGGTAAAAATAAAAATACAATGCTCCGAAACATAGGAGCGACTTGTATTCAATAGAAAAAAGAAAACCATATTATTATTTTAGACTGGCCATCACAGTCCCCAGACGCCAATCCAATAGAGAATTTAATGAAAGCCAAAATATCAAGCATTTAACGTCAACAAAAGATTTCATTCGGTTGCTCCAACATTTTCAAAATTAATCTATCTATCTACTCCAACATACATCAGGTCACTTCATGTGGAATATATGGAAAATTTAATTGCAAGTTGTAATCGAAGATGACAGGCTATAATAGACAACGCGGGAGACTGGACCAAGTATTCAGAAAATTTTCAGCTACACGAAAACAATGTATTTTCTATAATTACATTTTTTTTAATAAACGCTACCTACACCGCTATATAAAGGAGTTGCAACAAATAATTTCGAATTCATCATGCATAATCATGCATTCATAAAGTACTTTTCGCGTTCGAAAATCAGTTTTATTTTTTAAATCAAATTAGAATAAAAACTAACTGTTACAGCGTCAACCGATCCAACTTTTGCGAAACAAAGCGATAAAAAATATACTTGGAAAGAAAACAGATAACGTCTCAGCATCACAAAATAATTTAAATGATTTAATCTGTGAATTATGATGAATACTTTCAAGAATTTATAAACCATTTTTAACTATGTACATGTCGCTTGGATTAGGTTATACGCGTTCTGCAATACTAATAGCAGCCATTTAACGAGAAAAATTAAAAATGATATTCCTGGAAATTTAAGTATAATATGTTTTAAGTATGTAGAATTATGCTATGAATAATTAATATATTTCATATATGAGAAACATGTAGTTAGGTAACCACACAGAATAGACATCATATACACAATCGTAATCGTAATTTTTGTACTGACAATCTCAAAAAAATTAATGAATAAAACATTTAATAGTGGTTTTGTTGGTAAATCTATCGTTTAGGTCCCCCAACTAAGGAGGCCTCAAAAATGATTTTTTTCTCGCGTCTTATTTTGACGCGAATATTACAAGCCAGTACAGGAGTTTGACGCGATTGAATTAAGAACACCCCGGTTTTGGACCTACCAGGGTTATTTTTTTGAAACGCGTTCGAAGCAAGGACAAGGATGACATGATGCGAGACTTTCTCATTTTCGTTAATTTTTCTGTTATTCACTTTCCCTGATTATTTTTTTGTATAGTTAGGTCCCCCAACTAAGGAGGCCTCAAATATTAAATTTTTTTTAAATCGTTTTATTTTTACGCGTAAATTACAAATCCGTGAGCGGCCGGTTTAAAAAAAATTTTATTTTTGAGGCCTCCTTAGTTGGGGGACCTAAACTAAACATTTACGCTCATCCATCTGACTGCTTCAATTTGAGCCAAATACTGAACCTCTCTACTCAGTTGACTTAGGTTCCTCTTATCCAGAAGCTTTGACGTATTCGGCAGGCCGAAGCAAATATTTTCTTGACACCAGAACATTGTACATTCTGGTCATAGAGCATCGACTTAACATGCTGAAAATTTGCAAATGCAGCGCTTTGTATACGTATCTTTTTTATATTGGTCAGACCAACCGATGATTTTTAGAATTTAGGAACTAAGCACAACATTTCCACATTGGTTACATACGAATATTACTGGAATATATTTTTTCAACATACATACGAATGTTGTGGTAAATAGAGCATAAACTGTAAAAATATTTTCTACTTAAGCATTCGTGTATCCATATGTCTTGTATTTGCTTAGATATCCATATATAATCTCTTCAATTAAAATTTTTAATTTATTAAAGTTTTTGTTATTAAATTCTTTTGCACCAGGTACCAAACCTTAAGCTTAAATTGTGATGTGATCAAATAAATCTGTTCCCCATATGCACAAAGTAAAATTATTACATGCGTGATATTATTTTCACGTTGATATGTGTCTAAAAACAAAAAATTATCCACAGTGATGATATCTTATTTATCATTCAATGCAATTATAAAGGTATAAATACCGAATTCACTTTCATGTCTGTACATATATGCGTTTTTAGAAACAGAAATGTAAACTGATTAACAAAGAAAAGAATATTGTTAATAACAGATAGAAAACAATCAGCAACGTCACCTGTTTTATAAATGGTACTGTGTTATTATAGTGTTAATTTTACTTCTTATATATGCTTAAAACATGGAAATGTGACAAAAAGTATTTATGTTAGTTTACTTATTTTATAGAATGTTTTTAGTATCGCAACTAAATCATACCATTTACGAGATTAATTACAAATATAAATTCTAAGAATTACCAGAAAAAAATAATTACTGAGTAACACTGCCGTTCATGTTACCAATTTTAATTTACTCATAACAATATTTATTATGTTAACTTCCGAACTATGTCAACAAGTTTACGAGGAAATAATGAGTCTGCATATATTAAGCAGCCATTCGGTATTAATTGGCATTTCTATTATTTCAGTATATTTTATAGAAATTGAATTTTGTATCCCACTATCGAACCACAACCACAAATGAAATACATCGACAGACCTCAAAAAAGTCTTATTCTTTTTGCATTTGTATTGTCATTTTGCGTTTAATGCAATCGTAGTATTTATTGCTTTCATCATTTCCTTATTCACCTAATTTTACACCAACATCTAAATAGTTTCACTTTTAATTAGTTATTCGCATCATACTGTGGCTCAAAATTACTGGAATTGATTTAAATTTGTAAATGTGCACTTACTTTTATCAAATTTACTAGCTGTACCCGAATTAAATATAGAAATTAGAAATATTAGTGCTCCAACACTGTGTAAAATATTATTTTTCGTCATGTCTATTTGCTTGATAATCTCCAACTGAGGTGAAATTGCAATGATTTCGCAAGTGCTGTTCGTTTACTTCTAAAGTCTTGCCAGACGTTTACCAGTTATTCTATTCATCGATTTTACAAAAGGCGTTTCCGCTGAATATTGCATTATATTAAGTCGTTCAAATTCTAAGTAAATTTTTACTTTTTTATATGGTACGTATTTTTTGTTCATACAGGTAAGGGAATACCGTAAAAACATTCGACACAAAATTTTAAAAACCGTTCATATAACAGTATGGTAGCACAAGAAAAAATTAAATTAACTGCGTTCATACACAGAAAGTTTTTCAGCGGCAACTCGTTGGTTGTATTTAAGAAGAGCTACCGCGAACGGAGAAAGACACCTATATGTATACAAGTGTTCATAATATGACAAGTATGCATTATAAATTATTTTGTGAAAGATTTAAGAAATTTTAAGAAAGAATTCCGACTTATAGTCAACAAAGAACTGTTTCCAAGCAGAATCCCCCTTGACCAATAGGTATTTTACCAGTGTGTTACATCCTGAAGTCAAACAAACGTTTATTTAAAGCGTTATTCATATGAAATTACACAAATTTAATTTTAATCTTTTGATAGAACACGCTACTGAGCGTATGCTTATAGGCCTACGAAGGGAGAAACTTTATCTTACTTTACTCTGTTTATCCAGTCAAGGACTGTCAACTCGGCAGAAATCTGGCACTACGACAACAACAACAATCTGATTTAAATATTGTCAAACATAAGCATTCATATACCACCTTATGTTCTAATAAAGTGCTTTGAAAAATATTGCTTCGAATTGGCAATTGTTTTTTTTTTTAATTCCGATTAAAAACAAACAAACATAATAATAATAGCTTTCGAAAGTTGCTGTATTTCGTTTATTTGCTTGTGACATCTGGATTACAGAGGCTTAATCGCAATCGATATCATGTAATAAAATTTTTACAAATTTCAACATAACTCCGAGTACATTATAAATGTTATATCGAAATAAATGAGATATCAGTGAAACATATTAATATAATATATTACTTTTTAAACAAGAGTAAATTATTTAATACGCATGTTTTAATCTGGCAAACAAGAGTAAATTATTTAATACGCATGTTTTAATCTGGCAATATTACTTCAAAACTCGCCATTTTGTTTTGTCTTTTCACCACTTGGGTGCACAGAAAATTTCAAGAAGGCGAAGACCAAGTCTGCTTTAATTTTCAGATTGGATTAAAATTTAGACCAAATTTTGAAGATAGCGAATGTTCTTTATTAATAATATATAGTGATATGTATTTACATACGATTTGTAATTGATTTGAATGGAAAGGTATGACTTGTACTTTCGCAGTTTTGTAATTAAAAGAACAACATCGAGAGCGAATGAATGTCTTCGTATCAAGTGTGGTAGAATAGGCGTTAATGTATTTTTCAACTGTTGGAGACAGGGTAGGCGACGGTGTTGGAGCTAAGATATATAAAAAAACGTATTTTTAATCTACTAAGTCCGGAGCAATAATACAAATAATAAGAAAAATAGAGATATAGTGTATATAGATAAATTAATAAGTTACATAAAAACTAAATTGGGGTGCCGAAGCGATAAGAAAACGCAAGTGGTGAATGACGAATGTGTGGGCAAATGTGTAGGTTTGTATGTGGAGCAGGGCGATGGAGATATGGATTAAGGTATATTTTATCTTTGTATGCTGAATCTATTATTTTTATTTAAATAAATCGGATTTTGTTGCCGTATATATTTTCCTTAAAATATATAAGTTCATTTTAATGCGGCTTAATTCAACGAAAGACTATGTTATTTTTCTGAAATGTCCTCTTCATGTTATCATACAACTTTTCGTTCGTATTGTAAGTAAGTAAGATGCAATGTAAAAAAGCAACGGCGCCGACGTTGACGCACCCATCAAACGAAAAGAAAAATATTGCACAGGTATTAAAAAATTGTAAATATGTCCACAGACTCTTTCGAAACTGCGATTAGTGAAATTACCAAATAATATAATTCTGGGCCTTAATATTATATTATTATAATTTAACCCGATGTAGCTGTAAGTTGTTAAAGCTTTAATATGCTAACTCGTGTGTATATATATTATGGATATGATTATGTGTGATTACAGTTTATATTTCTTAATCATTTAGGATCGAGAAGGTGGAGTGAAATCAACATTACAAGAAAACGTAAGCACCTTCCCTGAGAATAATAACATGAACAACGATGCCACCTGCACGTCCTGGAAGTCTTAAGGATCCGGAAATTGCCGATCTTTTCTATAAACATGATCCAGAAAAAATATTCGAGGACTTGCGTGAAATTGGTCATGGCTCGTTTGGCGCTGTTTATTATGCGCGATGCAACCTTACCAAAGAAATCGTGGCCATTAAAAAGATGTCCTTTTTGGGAAAACAAAGCCTTGAAAAATGGCAGGATATTCTTAAAGAAATCAGGTGGAATATGCTTTCAAAATTTTTATATGACATCACAAATTAATTATTATGTTTTTAATTTTTAGATTTCTTCGTCAACTGAATCATCCGAACACCATTGAATACAAGGGCTGCTATTTACGTGAATCAACAGCTTGGCTGGTAATGGAATATTGTGTTGGTTCGGCTTCAGATATTATTGAAGTACATAAGAAGCCTTTACACGAGAACGAAATCGCTGCAATATGTGATGGCGTATTGAACGGCTTGAGTTACTTACACAGTTTAGGGCGCATACATAGAGACATAAAAGCCGGCAATATTCTCCTCACAGATAATGGTATTGTGAAATTAGCGGATTTCGGTAGCGCTGCTATTAAGTGTCCAGCTAATAGTTTTGTGGGCACCCCATATTGGATGGCCCCGGAAGTGATTCTAGCTATGGATGAGGGCCAGTATGATGGTAAAGTCGATGTATGGTCCTTGGGTATTACTTGCATTGAATTGGCTGAACGAAAACCACCATATTTTAACATGAATGCAATGTCTGCCCTTTATCACATTGCTCAAAATGATTCTCCAAATTTATCCGTAAGGCAAACGATAGATATTTATTCATATTTGAATTTGTTTTGATTACCTAAAATATATTTGCAGAAAAATGAATGGTCAGATACGTTTTGCAATTTTGTTGAGTTGTGTCTTAAAAAAATGCCCGTGGAACGACCATCGTCAACGAAACTGCTAAAACATGAATTTTTGACACAGCCACGTTCAGATATTGTGCTACTTGAATTGATAGCACGTACAAAAGCTGCTGTGCGCGAATTAGATAATTTAAATTATCGTAAAATGAAAAAAATACTAATGGTTGATACCTGCGAGACTGAGAGCGCCATCGGCGATACAGACGATACACAAGACGAACATGCTGGCGGTGATAGCAGCAAGAGTAATAGTATTACTTCAGAACACTCCATACATTCGGTGGGTGTGTCGGCGGCCAGTAGTCAAGTAGTACAGCAATCCCAAATTTACCATAAGTGCAAAAGTACGTAATTAATTTCTTGCATTTCTATTACAGAGCTCTTCGTCGAATTCTATTCCCACCACTCAAAATCATATATTGACGCAACAGCAGCATATTGCTGTGAATTATCAACAACAGGCAGCTGCTGCGGCAGCGGCGGCGGCTGCAAGTGGAGTTGTTGTACGAAATTCATCACGTCAAAGGAATCTGCCGCCACTACCTAATATTATGCACACAATGAACAATAATGTTACGCCAACAAATTCAACTTCTGTTGTACCAGCGCCTATGATGCCTGTATCATCCGCCAGTCATTCAGCAGGAGGAGGCTCTCCTGCTGCTACAGCGAATATGGGAACAGGCATGTTATCTCAAGCTACCGGTGTTTGTGTGGGCAGTGCGGGCGGTGCTGGCGATCGTATGCCTCGCTATTTGTCATCACCTGCCGCCGCAGCTGCAGTATATGCTGCATCGTCACAGCAAGCCATCTCTAATGCCGTCAATGAGCATGGACCTAACAATTTTGCCACTATTCGGACTACAAGTATTGTAACAAAGCAACAGAAAGAACACATGCAGGTAAATAATTTGTCAGAAAGTTTGTTTTGATTATGTATCTCTCACCATTCAATCATGCATGCATTTTTAAATCTTTACTAAAGCCCTTTTCGTAGTATCTCTAAATAATATTATTCCAATTATATTATTTCATTATCCATGTGATATCCAGCATTAATATCTGAACAACAGTCAACAGAGTTATTTAAAAATCGGTAAAAGTTCTTAAGGTGTTAAATTTTAGTTTTTTCAACAACATAAATAATATAAAACTTATGTTTATCTATAAGCATAGGTATTGATTTCTGTTTTTTTGTTATATCAACCGTGTTTGCACCATCATTTTTTTACTGACTTAACTATTATGAGATTTAATTCTTATTTTTGATGTGTTATTTTAAGAAAAGCAATAATATAATTCGAATACCATCATTTCAGATGCCATGCCCATACACTACCTTTAATCCAAAGTCATAAAATTTTAATAAATTTAAAAGTATTCAGTTTTGTTTGCTGAGTGCTTTGGTAGCGAAAAACAATGCCTTCATTAAAATTTTTTTCTTCTGCTGTTATCTTTCTGTTTCTGTTTAAATATTACTTTATTTAAAATTAACATTTATGGTAAAGAAAACATTATTTGAAGTTTTGCATAATAATGAAGTCCTAACATTTTATGTGGCAAAGTCACAAAACTTGTTTAATTAACCGTCTCATTGCTTCATTTTAATATGTGAAAAAATATAGCATACTGAAATTAATACGACATTATTTTTAATAGGAATCATACTCCTATGCCCTGTGTCCATCCACATGCGCTAAAAGTGGCCAATGTACAATTTCATAAATGAGTTGAAAATTTGCACAAAAGACGAAATTTGAAATCACAAGATGGCCGAATTAGAACCCAGAACAAAACGGTCGAATTTTAAGTTAAACTCTTCCCATCTATTTTGAGATATGAACCACAATCAGTATTATTATTTATTCGACTTCATACGGAGTTCTCAACTACGTATTAACAGGTGCTGATGTTTCTAAGCTATCAAATTAAAGTCAAAAAACGTACCTTAAATCACCTTGCAGTTTTCACAATTTGCTTGATACTAAAACGCTTAGAGAGGTTGTGAGCTTTACTTTTGCTTCATGCTTGTTATTTAAAAATACTTCTTGTCTTGGAGTATTATAAGTATCTTAACCTCCCTCCATCTAATGCATTTCATTAGTAATGTCGTTACCTGAATTCATTTCTTTATTAAGTGTGCTTTATTTATGTGCCTGGCACACATGGTTGCAAATAATACATTAAAAAAATAATTGAATTAAAATATGAATTAAAAAATGTTAAATCCACATATCGGATTAAATAAAAGAAAAATTTTGAATCCCACAAAAAAAAAATTAATCCGAAAAACCGATTTAATAATTTATTTTTACTTTTTAATTTCAACTACCGGATAATAAAAAAAAATTTCAATCTGAAGCATATAATTATGAATTAAAAAAAGAATTTGATTTGGAATTCATATTTTTCAAGTTCATTCAAATCAAAAAATAATATTTTCCATTTTAAATTCCAAACATCTTGGATTAAAAAATGAAAACGAAATTTTTCAATTAGAAAATTGATCACCCTGCTCTGGCACATATATAAAATATAAGGTGGGGAAAATAACTCGACTTAAAAATGTATTTAATGTAATTGTCGCCAGGTGTTAAACACCTTCATAGATACAAAAATGCAATTTTAAAACTTTTTTTAGTTAATGAGTACAGTAGCCAGAAATTGCATTGTACATGGCAACCGGTACCTGATCATAGGCAACTGAGTAGCCGGACATCAGTTAATGCATTTTTCATTTACTCACCAAAATTGATATCCAATAAACTTAAGCAGATTATGCAGTTAATGCATAGAAATATGGTAATTTTACGACAAATATGGGAATATATATAAATTTATTAAATTTAAGGGTTTTAAGTTTCAATGAACGTCATTCTCTTCTTTTTTTCATTTTACGAATTCTTGTAGAAAATTGAGTAATGCTGCAAATTACTTTGAACAGTGCTTCTAAAAATTGAAGAATCATGTATGTTGTCTGCTATTTCAAATATACCGAGATCAATAGCCATATGCAATTCTAATATAGCGACCATGGTGAATAGGGATCCCTTACATAATAGGGGTGTAAGAATAACTAGACTAGAATTAAAAGTTTGACATTAAGGGCAAGGCGTCTCTTTACTAGATAGTATTCGAAGTTCGACCATATTTTCTGAACTCCATATTCATGATAAACTTTTATGTAGAGCGAAATTTCGCTCGAGCCAATGGTTGAATTTTATTTCATAATCCCTATTAAATATTCCCTTCATTATGTCCATTGAATTGTAGTTTTTACTAGTAGTAATAGTATCAAAATAATTATTGCGTGTTAGTAAAGTACTTACAGCATTGCTGTATAAAAAATACGCATTCCAAAATTGTCATTAGAATGAATATGTAGAGATTCCAACTAAGCATACTGAATTGAAACGTAATCATTATTCATCAGCGAAAACTATAAATTTGTGACTTACATACATTTGTATAGTTACTTGGTTCTAAACGCATATTTCCTGTCGACGTGAACTTCTTAGTTAAAGGTATTTTATGTTAGCTATAAAATTCTTTTTGATTTTTTATGTTGGGATAATTGAAACAATCAGTTCAATATGTTTAGTCTGGCATTGTATTAATCGAATAATTTCCATTAGATTTGAACTAGCAGTGCAATAATTATTATTTAATTGTTGAGCAGGAGGAAATGCATGAGCAAATGTCTGGCTATAAACGAATGCGTCGCGAGCATCAAGCTGCGTTACTGAAGCTCGAAGAGAAGTGTAAATTGGAAATGGAGGCTCACAAAGGAGCATTAGACAAGGAATATGATAATCTCTTATACAACTTCACACGGGAACTGGAGCGTTTAGAGGTTCGATTTTGATCTGTAATTTCTTTATCGTTAAAATTCTGCCTCACAATTGTTTTTCTTTTTTTAGGCGAAGCATCAGCAAGACTTAGAACGTCGTCAAAAGCAAACATCCGCAGCGGAAAAGAAACTATTCAAGGAGATTTCTTTGAAACAGGAAAGTGATCGCAAAGCCTTTGATTTAAATCGCAAAAAGGAATATAAAGCTAATAAAGAACGATGGAAACGTGAATTATCGATGGATGAATCTACACCGAAACGGCAACGTGACCTGACGTTGCAATCACAGAAAGATAACTTGAAGCAAGCAGAAGCGCAAGAGGAACAACGTTTGTTAAGAGTACAAAAACAGTATATCGATTTGGAGATGCGGAAGTTCAAGAGAAGACGCCTAATATCTCTTCACGAGCTCGAAGATCAGTTATTGCGTGATGTGAGTCCTTACAACTGCTCATATCTCTCATCTTCGTACGGTAATGAAAACTTTCATATTTCTAGGAATTAAGCAAAAAGCAACATCAATTAGAGCAAGCGCATGCTATTCTGCTGAAACATCATGAAAAAACGCAGGAACTAGAATATCGTCAACAAAAAAGTGTACATCAGCTTCGCGAGGAGCAGGTAAGGAAATGTAGCCAGACTGGTCGTTATAAATTTATTCATTCCATACCACCACGAATTTTATTAAAATGGATACATAATTTCATAAGATTACCTAGAAGTACAATGCAGTCATTATGGAGCTCACTCCAGTTCATATTATGAATAATCAAACTGCAAAACAAACAATCCTTGAGATGACAGTAGAAGTGCATGGTAGAAGAAAGGTGATTTCTTCCCAAAAAATGAAGCCTATTGGTGAACAAATCCCACTGGTTCTTCTCAAAGAAATTTGCCTTTGGTAGCAAAGTTGAATGGAATGACTCCACTTAGGCAACTCGAAAAGGTATAGGTGAAAAAATTATCATCGCTAAGTTTTCCATGCCTGTGGGCAGTTTTTCGAGCATCTTTCAAGCAGAGGTCTTTGCAATAAGTCAGTGTAAAGATGTAAATCTCCAGCGCAATAAGCGTATTGGCATACTAAGCGATCGGCATGCAGCACCTTAAATGATCTTGTCTAACAAAACTAAATCGTTATTGGTTCAGGAGTGCGTGGAACGACGTAATAATCTGTCACCGGGACCACCTTATCTGGATGTCAAGACATAAAGACGTAGCCACATGTCTCAGTGTATACCTGAATAATTATCTATCTCTCTAGAAGAAGTGAAGGCAAAACTAAATCCATTAAAAAATAAGCGTAAAAATGTATGTTTAATTAGTCCTCATTGGCATGCAACTCTTAACATATTTGCAAGCACTAAGAAGTCTCTATGATACTATCCAATATATTCAAATACAAAATTTCGGTGCTTGACTTAGCATCGTAAGAAGAAAATTAATTGGACGGCACCTAGCCGTACATGCATTATAAATTGGTTAATAAAGGCTTAATAAAGTAAACTTATATATATATATGTAATATGATTAATGATTGTATTGTTTCATAATTTTTGTACTCTTGCAACATGTTGCTACAGAGTATAATAGTTTTGTTCACCTAACAGTTATTTGTATCACCTAAAAATAATCGAGTTAGATATAGGGTTATATATATATATATAAATGATCAGGATGAAGAGACGAGTTGATAACTTGAGTTAAAATTGAGATATCTGTAATGAAACTTGGTACAAGTGTTCCTTAGCAAAAAAGTGAGGACAGATTCGTAGATAGGCGTAACCGGACCACTACCACGCCATTAATCGAATACCTATGAATTGCCATAACTAAGCCGCAAATTAAGATACAAACCCGAAATTTCGTACAACGAATCGCAAAAATGACGCGCACCTGTGGTTTGAAAATTTTTTTAAAGTGGGTTTAATGTATATATTTCCTAAACTATTCAAGCTATATTACCCACATTTTCACAGGACAAATTATTTCGACACCTCTTGTGAGGTTTCAACATGAAAATAGGTGAAATCGGATGGTAACCACGTCCACTCCCCATATAACGGTTTTGTTAAAAACTTCTAAAACTGCAAAAAACAGAAAACGAAATGAGTCAGAGATATGTAATTTTTGCATCCGAGGTGACACAAGAGGACTATAAAGGAGGAGGTGTCAAAATTGGAAAATGAGCACCGCCGTCATTATGAAATCGCATATCTATCTCCAAACGTACTCCACCAATTTCAACCAAATTTGGTACATAAGATTATTTCGCCTCGATTCCATATAACAGAACTGCAATTCCATCTGATTTTTTCACTTTCCAGTATACAAATCAAGCACTAATTAATATATCGGGATACAAATTTGCACGAATATTTCCTTGTGCGATTTGCCACAATTGAAGAGATCAAGTCAGAATCGAAGAAAGAGCTGATGACCATACCGAAAAGCGCATTTCAAAAGTGCTTCGAAGATTGGAAAAAGCGTTAGCACAAATGTACTATATCCGAGGGGGCTTACTTTAAAGGGGACAAAATAGATACTGATGAATAAATAAGTACTTTTCACCACAAATTCAACATTCACCTTTTCCTTTGACCACACATTTAATTTCTATGCCCCCAATGATTTTAGTATAATTTTCGCTGACGGGAAGTAAAATATAGTATACAACTGAATGAGTCTATGATACCAAGTTTGGTTGAAATTCTTTCACCAGTTCGTCGAACAATGAAGTTGAACCCTTTCGCTAAATTTTTTAATATTGCCAAAACTGAAGGTATTTTGCCGGCTTTGACCCTCGCAAGTTGCAAGAGTATTAAATGTTCGGTTAAACCCGAACTTAGACCTTCCTTACTTGTTTTAATATAAAGTTTTGCCAACACCTGAAGGTATTCAGCCGTCTTTGATCTTTGCAAGTTACAAGAGTATAAATTGTGAAAAACTCGGTTTCGTTTTTATACTCTCGCAACCTGTTGTTGTATCATCTAAAAGTAATCGAGTTTGATATAGGGTTATATATATATATAAATGATCAGGATGAAGAGACGAGTTGAAATCCGGGTGACTGTCTGTACTTGGGTAAAAATTGAGATATCTTTATGAAACTTGGTAGACATGTTTCTTGGTACCGTGAGACGGTTGGTATTGCAGATGGGCGTAATCGGACCACTGCCACGCCCACAAAACGCCATTATTCAAAAACAAATAAATTGCCATAACTAAGCTCCACAACAAGATACAAGACTCTTCTTTGGTATACAGGATCACAATTAGGGAGGGGCATCTGCAGTTAAAATTTGTTTTTTTTTAAAGTACGCGTGGTCCCGCCCCTAATAGGTTTATTGTGCATATCTCCTTAACCGCTAATGCTATAATAACAAAATTCACTGGAAGCAAATGTTTTTAGAACCTCTACCTACAGTGTGAAAATGGGTGAAATCGGGTGGCAACTCCGCCCACTCCCCATATAACGGTATTGTTAAAAACTACTAAAAGCGCGATAAATCAAGCACTAAACACGCCAGAGACATTAAATTTTATCCCTGGGGTGGTATGAGATGACTTTATAGGAACCGCGTTCAAAATTAGACAGTGGGCGTGGCACCGCCCACTTTTAGGTGAAAACCCATATCTTGGGATCTGCTTAACAGATTTCAACCAAATTCGGTACGCCTACTTTCCATATGACACTATTTTAAATTCCATCTGATTCTTTCACTTTTCACTATGGAAATCAGGCAACAATGACTGTATCGGTTGACCTTCTACCGAAAATATCGGTCAATCCACAAACGAGTATACGATTTGACTTTGCGAGAGTATAAAATGTTCGGTTACATCCGAACTTAGCCCTTCCTTACGTGTTTTGATTATATGTTTTTCTGCAGTTTCTGTGGCGATATTATTAATTCTTAATTTTTTCTTTGTTGGAAATACGAATAATCTTTTGCAGATAAATACTCAGCACGATACGGAACTGAAGAATCAAAATGACTATATGGACCGAGTTAAAAAAGAACTTTTGCGGAAACACGCTCTTGAAATCAGACAACATCCTAAAAGTTTAAAGGTTTGTATACGTTTGTGACTTTGTAACTTTGAAAACCACTAAATGTGATATATTTAAAAAATATAAACAAAAATTTGCAATTGTTCAAATTTCTCTTAGTAAAATGCTAAATTTGTGTTTATTTTTTTTTTTTACAAAAATACTGATATATGTACCTCTTCTTAGTAGATGTATAGAGTTTTAAAAAAATTTTATTTAAATAGGGTATACGTTTCTAAAAATATCAAAGTATTTTAGGACAATTAGCACAACCCATTTCTACTCATCCACAATCGATTGTTTAATTTTTATTATTCTGGTCCATAACTTTTTTTTTTAATTTAGCAAAAAGAACTGCAAATCCGCAAACAATTCCGCGAAACTTGCAAAACTCAGACAAAACAATATAAACGGTATAAGGCACAAATTCTCCAGACCACACCAAAAGAGCAACAAAAGGAGGTAATAAAACAATTGAAGGAAGAGAAACATCGAAAATTAACACTTCTAGGCGAACAGGTGAATAAATATAAAATCAACGTACTTTAAATTATATTACATTTGAACTTTTTAAATTTCTAGTACGAACAAAGCATCGCTGACATGTTTCAAAGTCAGAGTTACAAATTGGATGAGACCCAAGTGATTGAGTGCCATCGTACCAACGAGCAGTTGGAATACGAACTTGATGTGCTCACTGCCTATCAAAATAAAAACAAGAAACAAGCTCAAGAGCAACGTGATCGTGAGCGTAAAGAGTTGGAAAATAGAGTAAACGTTCGAAGAGGTTTACTGGAGAGTAAGGTAAAGTGACATGACTGTTATTGTAAATGAGAAAACACAAAATTATTTTATTTGATTTAGATGAATGCGGAGTTACAGCAGTTCAATCAAGAGCGAGCTGAACGTTTGCGTATCAAACAGGAGAAGCATGCCAGAGAACTGGAAGCTTTCGATCAGGAATCGCTTTCGTTAGGTTTCAGGTGAGAATATGAGAATTCTAAAAATCAAATTTAAGAAAAAAACGAATAATAATAATACTAATTCTTTAGGTGGGGTCATTTATAACTAAAATTGTATAAGTTCCTAGCTAAAAAAAGTTTCATATAAAAAAATGCATAACATTTCAGGCCATTTCCATACTACCGTGTCGAATTCTTTTGATATTTATTTTTTTATTGAAAAATTTATTAAATGTTCATGTGAAATAAAAAGAGGTCGATACGTATTATAGGACAGCGAAATTTTTTATAAATTCGTTCTAAGTGACCTAGAAACTTAGAAAGAAGATCATCACCAATAAATTTAACAAACCCGAATTTACTTCACCCTGTAGATCGTCGGGCTGTTCAAAAAAACGTGCTATTTTTATGATACGAATTTGACTTTATTTTTATTCTTCTTAGGTTTAGGGTAAAATACAATATGTATACACATAGTTTTAGTTTACAAATTGTATTTATAATTGAAAATTTGCATAAGTTGTTAAGTATTTATTTATAAGTATTTCTATTTTGTTCTATTTCTCTTATAGTGCTCTATCACTCAGCGAGGTATCGCGCGAAACATACCCCGACGAAGAGGGTAGCTTATCAGGGTCCATGATCAGTTTAGCGCATAGTAATAGCTCTACAAGTTTTCCGGCAGGCTCCCTATAGCATAAAAACTTTAATAAGTATAAAAACGACAATTTTATTACAACTAACATAATTTCAATAACTAAGAAAGGATTTCGTAATTCTAGTGATGATGGTAAAAACCAAGTAAAAGAAGTAATGTAAAAAAGAAACTCAATAAAATATTAAACACTAATAATAATAACGAATACATTGAAGAAGGAAAAAGTGTGAACAATGAACGAAGCAAAAATAATAATAAAATGCAAAAAACAAAATTAAATATATGGCACTGATTGCAGCAAGCAAAATATAAACAGCAATAATGCATATTAGCAGTTGACGCCGGTTCATATGTTTACAATTAAGTTATTAAATTACCTAAAATTTAATTGCAATCTAGAAACACAGCAAAGCATATATTCAAGATATGAAACGTGGTAATTAAATATACCATTAAAGAAAACATAGGCATTAGTGGAAAGTTTCTTAAGCTGTAAGGCTTTGAATAAGATAATCAAAAAAGGCGTAACAAACTAGGACGCTATTTTTTTTTATAATGCAGTATAATAGCGCTATAAAGAAATACCATAAAAAATACTTACACTGTCGTAAGTCCATATGCCCACACGAATGTTTGCTTACATATAAACGATTTTATATGCATTTAAAGCTGGTGTGAAAATTGCATTTCCTTCTAAATGTTTGCAAGATATGAAATTTGGGTAATGTGAGCTGGAGAGATGTATGCAATTGCATTGTATTATAGGGCTATCTTTCATATAGACTGATATAGTCGAGCTTTGGTACTCATATATAGATTTAGAATTCGGTCATCATATACATTCAGTTGTATATGCCAATATTCCTTGTGTCCAGTATTCATTGTAACGATTTCTTTGCACGCAATAGCATGGGCAATTCTTGATATTTTTCTTGCTGTGATATTACATATCAAAGAGTGCAACATCTTGATTTATATTGATGATATATGTATGTGTATATACAATCAGAAACAAAATGGGATGGAATTATATTTTTTTTTTCATACATTAGCCTGTCTGTCTGTTAGTTGAGTCTAGTCCCCATCGTTAGATATCTTAATCTTTAGAAATTTTGTTTAGATACATTGATATGTGTAGCACTTTGAGTGAAGCATACGGAAAACTCAATTCCAGTTATCATAGCTCGGAAGAGAAATTTGGTATTTTTAATTATTATATGGAAATTTTGTGAAATAGCATTTCCATACATTCATCTATTGAACTTAAAACCAACGCAAGAGTGTGAGCTAAGGATTCAACTTTAGAATGATTTGGTAATATTACTTTTATGAAAACCAAGGGGAGATAGTACGAGTATAATGTAAATAAAAGCTAGTTGTGTTTGTTATTTATGCTCAACGGTTGTACGCGCTCATTTGCAAAAGTTTAAAATTTTTAGTTTCTAAATGCTTCGTTGTTTTATTTTAATTTAAGAATTAATCAATTCTAACGATTAATGCAAAGAGTTTAGTCAAGTCTTCAGCAATGGTCAATTATATTCGGAACCGGTTGGAATTCCCGAGTTTGTGCCACTGACTCACTCAGTATCGCCAAATTGTGTAGGCCTCTCATTGGGAACTTCTGCTGCCAAAATATATGGTTGAGTTAACATTCCATTAAAGTCAATTTGAACTGTGGCACAACTCATACTGCTGTAAGATCTGTAAATTCCTTTTAGTCATTGGATAATGCTGAAATGTCAAAGCAAGTTTTTGGGATTCGTGAGTTTTTCAATATTGAAACATATAATTATTCCTGGATGTACGCAAACACTTTCTAATTTTGAAACGAAACTAATTTTTTCATTAGAATAAATTTTAATTTTTAAATTTGAAAGAACTTATATGATTAGAATGCGGTCGAGTATCGCCACTGAACCAATAGTAGATATGTACTAGAGTTTGTAATACTTCATATTCGCCATTAACTGCATATTTTGATTGTATTGGTTTGTGATTGCGATTTCGCTTTGTTATTTGAGCCGTTCATATTGTATCAAAAGTTATAAATAAGAATTGCATGGAAAAAGTAAATATACAATATATCAAGAAATTCGAGAATTAATAATAAAATGGAAAGGCAAATTAGAATATTTAAAATAAAATTAATTTTTTGAAAATTAACAATTAGCCAAAATGTTGTGTTAATATAATATTACGTAATTTTAGTAAACAAATTGATATTGTAAATTTGTTCATATTTTTTATATATATATATATATATTTTTGTTTTTATCAATTTTGTTGTTGAATTGTGAGGCGAAGAAGAGAAGGTTTGTTGCTGCAGCATTTATCCTAGCCACCGATTAATGAAGTGCTTCGTACGCCATTCGTTCAGTTTTGTTCAGAGTTTAAAAGATTTATATTCGCGCATTCAACTATATAAAGAATATAAAACAAAATGAACAGCATTAAGAAAACTTATACTTGTATAATAAAGCTGCCGAAAACACATATGCAAAGCTTAAGTACATATAATTTGAGTATGGTGTGAAACGCCCGCTAAAACATAATCAGTGTACAGTACTTTATTACAAATATTTTAAAAATTATTGTATTATGTTCATCGAGGAAAGGATCACGACATTGTAAATACGATTTGACTGGCCATTGAGCCAATCATTGAAGTATTACAATACCATTCTTTCGCCTAATCCTACGTAATTAAAATTTCAGACGATTACTAGCACTGGAAAATAAAATACTACGGTTTAATGTGATTGTTGTTGTTCCTTTCCTCTGCTTCAGTAAATATTTATTTTAAATAATATAAGACCTACAAAATGTAATTAAACATGCAAATGCAATTTCCATATATGAAAGTGTGTAAAATAGTTTCCACGCCAGCAAAAATCAACCAATTATAATTATTAAAACAACATAAACAAAGCAAATCTAAAACACACTTTTAGTAGTTTAGTTTTCTAGTAACATAAAATTTGTAATAATACAATAAAAATAAATTCATATACATACCTACATATATATTATATATATATATATATATATATACAAGTATATATATATATTTAAAAACAACAACAACAAAAGTTAGAAATGTATTAAGGAACCATAAGAAAAACTTTATGTTAAAAATATTGAAATTCAAATTTATTTTATTTTTATGCTAGATATAATAAAATCGAAGATAACAAATTAATAAGTCTATAAAAATAAAGACGTCTGAAAATCAAATATATTTTGTAAGTTCTTTTTGTACTTGTAGTAGGTAATAAAATTGTAGCATTTGAAACTATAGAAGATCACAGCCTGCCCACAAGTATCCCAGATCCAAGTACTTCACTTCAAATCAACCCAACTCTTTTTGGTATGACGAACTACAACTAATATCAGTCGAATTTTCATTGACATTGTTAACCTAAATAAAAGATAATTAAGTAGCTGAAATTCTTTTAACGAAAAAATTATAATATTTCGATTAAGTTCTTGTTCACCAAATAGAACAATGGCATTAATACTGAAATGTCCATACAAGTGGTGTATAACCTCAGGCACTAAATATGTACTCCAGTGACTTTGTATGGTCAGTGGCTACTCACTAGCACAAGCTCAAAATACCTAGGACTTATAAATGATAAGAGACGTACATGGAGAGAAGATATGGAAATTAAGAGAAAAAAGCTCAGGTTAAGGTTTTCGCAGCTGTACTGACTCCTAAAGTCAAGATCCCATCTCAGTCTTAAGAACAAACTACTTATATATAAAACAATACTCAGACCGATTCAAATTTTAAAGTTATTTAAGCCTTCCAAAAATAAGTACTTCGCACTATATGTTAGAAATGATAGAGGCTTAACAATGCCCACTGTAAAAGAAACTTTCGATGAATTTAGTAGTCGTTACCTTTCTCGATTGGAGAGCCTTGATAACGTACTCAGTAAATTTAGTTGTTGTATTTTTAATAATAAGACAGATTCTAAATAAAGCTGAATGTTATACAAAAAAAAAAAAACTACAAGAATAAATATTAGAATGAACATTATTTTAGATTTATATAACAATGGCGCAAATGTTGGACCAAAAACTGATGTACTGCGCAAGTAAGCCATAGTTTTATTGACAATTAAATTGCCTTTAAATAATGTTTGTTGCAGATTCATAAGTGATGCCGAAGCTATAATACCTTTCACAGGTGCATTTCTTTTAGTAACTACTATATGTATGACTACATTTAAAAACGTAACTTGCCAACGGTTTGCATCCAAGGGAAAGCATTTTGCCAGTTCTTTCTAGCCAGGTTCTTTGCTATAAACAATCTTCTATTCGAATTAAGGTTAGTTATTGAGGTAAATAGATCTTCCAGACATTTACATAAATTTTAATTTTTTAAGCTGATTGATTGTTCACATTAAATTAATGGAAAACAAAACAAATTATAATATTTATAGAAATTAGAAAATATATAACATATTATAATATTTATTATTCTATAATACTTTTTTATATAGTATGTAAGTTACAATAATGACATCTATGACTTACACTTTATATTATAATACAAAGTTATATTTAATAATATTGAATATAACATATATCTATATATTATATATAATATAACTATTTTCTAAAGCTTAAAAATATTCCGTCATGATCACTATATGGTGTTTCATATGTGATACATAAGGTCATTGCAGAATCCACCCAATCTATTGCTGTTTCCTGTTTTGTTGTGGCGACCTTAGCCAATGAAGATTGAAATCCTAACTGTTGTAATCGAGCCTTCAAATCGTCAGTTGCTGTAAGCGACATATGCTAAAGTCACCAAGGCCTACTGATGGTCCATTACATTGTTCAGTTATCTGACAGATATTATTTTCCACTTGGTTTCTAAATTCCGGAAGTCTATAGCGGGGGTTCCTGTACACAAGTGATATGGAAACTGTTGAATTGTTTACGTTTAACAGTTGGTAAACGTTTGTTGAACCGGTGTCGTTCCTTGAAAATTATCCTTCTGATAGACCTGGGCATCTATCTTGCTTGTAGTATATTTTAAGACCGTTGGCAGGGCGTCGTCGGGATGACCTTGTTTCTCCATCAAGGCGTGCAATAACATTGTAGCCTTCTATTGGGAATTCTTCTTGAGGTCCAGGTCTCGGCAAAGCACAGAATATCAGCAAAACAAATCAGCTTGTCTGATCTGATATCTTCAATATGCTTGTTTAGGCTCCTTAATTTGATAATAAATATCCAGGCGTTGTGAAGCATGCTCCTTCAATCTATTAAGTTGAGTTTTAATTGGATCCTGGGGTCCAAATGGGTTCGGTGGAGAAAATGTCCCGATTATATATAATCCATTGGCACTTGTTGCTCTGCTACATCCTACATATAAAGCTGATCTGCTAACTCTACACTCTAGATGAACAGCAACTTGTGTGTATGTTCCACCCTGACTTTTATGTATCGTGATGGCTTCAGCTGGAGTGACGGGGAACTGTCTACGTTCTATGGTTATTTGCTCATTTCGCTTGTATTGGAATGATCGGACCACGCTCATGATTGGTGTCCAATCTGCATTGCGACTGTGAGGCTGCTTAGAACGTGCAAAGCTTCCAACTCTTGATTCTGCGAATTTTATCCATAGTCGCACCACTGAACTTTCAGATCCATGTGATTCGGAATCAACCTGCATTAGTTCCCCCGTAGCACCATTGACGAGACCATCACTTATGCTTATGCTGACTGTCACCATATATGATCGAAGTCTTGAGTAAAGCATTCCTTGTGTTTCCGATGGCTTAAAAGACTTCACAGCTTCTAAAATGTTTGCCCTGCTGCGTTCTGTTAGGGAACTTGACTTAGTTGTATCCTTCGCAGTCGAAATGAACTCCTCGGTCATCGTGTTCGCCAATTTAGTTACATTAAAATCATTTGCTCCAGCATTTGAATAAAATAGATGGATGGCTTCGTTTGGTATCTCATTACAGGTCTTTTCCCTGCTTTTGATTAATTGGATGTCAGCGTGTGTCATATTTGTTATTTAAAGCGATGGCAAATGCTTGATCTTCACGCTGGCACATTATTTCAGTGAGCTCAAAGTACCGAAATTGATTCCAAAGCGGTGTTCCTGTAATTGTACTGTAATGATCATTCCTATTCGGTGCAAATATCCATCGATCTCCTACTGGCGGCAGCTGTTTAAATCACCAAACACGATAATTGGTATGCCTCCAAAGTAAGTGCTGCTCCTGAAAATTTGCTTTAGTCTACAATCTAAATATGCAAACATCTTTGCTCCAACCATTGAAATTTCGTCAATTATAATAAGCCTAATATCTATGAGATTGGCATGAATAGTGTTTAATGTGTCACTATGCAGTGGCCGAAGATCGCCGGACGCCGGAAGTGAAAAAACCGAATGAAGGGTTAGGCATTCAATTCCAAATGCTGCTTTGCCTCCGACATATTCGAAGAAGATTTTCCTTTTACTGATATTGTGCATTACATGAGCAAAGTATTCCCTCTGTTTGCTGTTAAGTGACTGCACTATTGCCAGTAAATCGTCTTCTAATATTAGAGGTGGGAGTTTAAATAATCGAACCGCCTCTTCCTCTGTGTGGTTGTGCTCTTGAAAAACATTAATATCTCCTGTTTCCTCTGGAACGGCTAGAGCCCTGAATTCGGAATCTAAAAGTTGTGAGGCAGCTCGATCTTCAGCTGTTTCTTCCGCTGTGACATGAAGGTTTTCCAAAATCCGTTCTAGTTCGTTCGATGAAAATTTGTCATATTTGAGCTTATTCTGCTCAATTTGCTCCTTGTGTGCATTGCAAATACTCTCGACATCATTATTTATTAAGTCTGCTTCCTCATTTCTCCATGGGTGAAACATCATGGCGGTTTCTCTGAAGAAAACGGCTCTTGAACTTTCAACGCTAAAACGTTTCCAACGCAGAATAAGGGCTTGCTTCCTTTTTCTTAAAAATCCTGATTCATCCTTTAATGCCATTGGAAGTGCAGCTGTCATCCTCGTTTCCTACTTCGTTGTAGTCTTCGTTATAATCAGAAATATTTCTGTTTGCTTTGCAAAATCTGAACCATGCTGCAAAATCTGCTAGGCATAGTTCTTCCAATTGATCGGGCCTTTGAGAGTAGTGCTCCAGCACACTCCGCACATATATGTCTGTAGAGTCCTCCTGTAAAGCATTCAATTCAAGTCGGGGCTTTATCATCCTTACTCGGTTGTTTGGATGTGATGTATTTATAAATATTTCGCCATTACTGGCGTCTGATAGATGCAGTCCCAAAATATTATAAGCTGCTTCTTGAGCCGATATATCCGATCCATTTACAAATTTGTGCTGCAGTATTCTTTTAATGGAGAAATTCCCTGCATTTATTTCCTACATGGCTTGTCTCAATAATGTTGATACTCCTCTATTGGATTTATTTATATAATTAATGATATAGCTGCAGCAAGCGTATGCGTCCAGAATGAATTGAATATCCATATTTGCTCTATACAATTTAAGGATATTTTTATTATAGGCATTTAGAAGCCTGTCTGAAAATTTTCTCTTTAGGAAAATGTGTGGCTTTTTTACAGATGAGCGAAGAGCAAGCTTGTATCCTTCATAATCAGTATTGATTCGCTCATCTGCCAAAAAAATTTCGAAGCAGTTTAACCGTGTTATTTCTTCCTCTGGGAGACTATTAACTATAGTTCCTGTGTTTTTTGGAATTGAACTTTGTGTTGCTCAAAACCTTCCTCATTCTCCAAAGGGAAAAGTCTTCTGTCCGTGGCATCGGCGGATATGGCATGTTGAATCGGCACACTTGTTTTCCATGTAGGTCTCTTAGGCAAGCTCGACCATGTCTGTGTTTTTGATACTGAATGAATTCCAGTAAGTCCAAGTCATCCCCATCGGTTGTGATGTGTCGGTCGATGAATGTTTCAACACAATTTGTGTTGATGATTCCATCACTTTCCAATTGTGGTGCGTTACTTAGCCAGTACATGCCATGACAATGTGGTGATCCCCTATGCTGGAATTCAATTCTGTAATAGTAACGGACTACTAAATGCTCTCCAAATAGTCCGTTTTGCAACAATTTTAGCATTTGGCGGAATCGATTGTCGGAATACCTGGAACAAGTAACTGGATCTGTCCTTATCAGCCTCGCCTTTTCAGAGCTTGATAGAGCAGTAGCTTCCTCTTCCGAAATGTCTACTTTATCCTCCAGTTTCTTCAATATGAGTAACAACTCAGGCCATTTTGTTTCTGCAGCAGACATTGTGATAAAAAATGTTGGCAAACCAAACTGGCGGATCATGGCTAAAACTTTCTTCTTTTCAGCCTCCCAATGTGCAGGTGAGGATCGAAGTCCTTTGAGTACATAATAGCCGTCATCATGCTGGATAAGGTTGCTGACAAAATTTTCATCCCTCTTATTTGCAACAGTTATATTCCTCGATCCAGACTTTTTACGCAGGCAAATGGAAATTGCATTTTTAATGCGCTCCAACTCGTAGAACTTATAAATATACAGGAGCACGTCCACGTGCACACAACGCCGATCATAACGTCGAATTTCAGAACGTGCAATTTTACTGTAGGTTGTTGTGGATGTCCTCGACAATTCCTGAGCATCGTCGTCGGTTGTAACGTCCCTTGGGCATCTACCCTGTCCTGGTGCCATTGCAACCCGTTCAATGGATCGATTTTCAACGGGTTCATTGTCCTTTAAAGTCTCCTGACCACCTGGATTTAATTCCTCTTCCATTTCAAGCGGTACATTTTCCTGACGGGCATTAAGCAGATCTCTTACTTCTGCCTCATCTGCAGGATCCGCAATAAATGGCATAGTTTCCTCGTTTCCAACATTTGCTAGCCAATCAATTGACATTTGTATATTATGCTTGACGTAGAGGTCTGTACTAAGCAAATAGTTTAGTGCCTCCAATATATTTGCTGGTCGCACTGTCTCCGTCATAAAATTTTGCTCATATTCCAATCGACGTTTCAAGTGCACTTGAATAATATGGCTGTTGTCAAATCTTCGTGGGAACATGGTGACAGTATCTACAACAGAAATCGGGATATTCACCACTGCTCCACGAATAGCACATTGTCGTTCACATCCTAAGGAGATGATGCGCATAAATGGGATCATTGGTGATATCAGTCTTTCTTCCAGACACGTTAAATCCTGAAGGCATTCAGGAATATCAAGAAACTCCAATCCTTCCGAGAGGCAGATATTTGGTATCATGCCTTTCCTAACAATACGATAGCATGTGTTGCAAAAGTTGTACTTTTGGTTCAAAGACGGAAATTTTGATGATAGATAAAACACTTTTCTAGCCTCTTCTGACCGCGCAAATTTTGTTGAAGTCTGACCTTTTTCTAGTTTTTTCCAACAAAGTTGGTTCTTTATCAACAAAGCGTACATATCAAAGATATTGGAAGCTCGACGTTGACGTTTTTGTTCTTCTAGCTGTGCATCAGGAGAAAGATCACGACGTCTTCTTATATTCCTCCTGGTTTGCCTTTCGCTTTCTAAGTGACGATTTGCGGGATCCGATCTATGCAATTGTACTCTTTCCAACGTTGATTCCTACTCGTTTGCTAGTTGTTGCCTAGTTTGCTGGCGGGTCACTCTTCTTTGAGAAGAATTTAAAATTTGCTCACGACGTCTTCTTATTGGATCTTCTCGACGACTTCTCCTCAATGCTGCATCTCGTTGCCTCTCTTCTTCTCTTATTATTGCATTCTGGCGCCGTACAGAACGTTTCATTGTGTTGCGCTCCTGCTTCGCTGCTCTATATTCCGGATCCAAGCGCCTGTTTGAATGACCCATTGTGTTGCGCTCCTGCCCCGCTGCTCTATATTCCGGATTAGTTCTCCTATTTAAATGTTCCGCGGGGTTGCGTTCCTGCTCTTCACTTCTATATTCTGAATTCAAACGTCTGTTTGAATGACCTACTGTATTACGCTGCTGCTCTTCGGTTCTATATTCCGGATCCAAGTGCCTGATCGAATGTCCTATTGTGTCGTGCTCCTGCTCCGCTGCTCTATATTCTGAATTCAAACGTCTATTTAAGTGACCTACTGTATTACGCTGATGCTCAGTGAAGTAGGTTCTGTCGTCTAGTGGAACGTGCAGAACTATCACGAGTTCTCTCCTCATTGCGGTACTCCAAATTTTAGCTGCGTAATTCTGCAATATAGTCAGCGTTCCTTTGTCTATTATTTTCCAAATTTTGACTATATTGTCTTCGGCTTCGATTCAGAGCATTGCGACATCTTTGTTCCTGCGATTGCCTAGATACTCTTGGCATTTTCAAAAATTATTAAAAAATATTATACAAATAAAAAATATACTATAATATTAATAAATTAAGTAATAATAATAAAATTAAAAATAAAAATGCGTATTACTTAAAAAAGGATTTTTTCGTAGATTTTAAAAGTTATTTGCGTTGTTGAAAGTTTAAGCTGCTCGCGTTTTGTACCTACACATCAGTTAATTAGGGTTTTAAAACTGAATAATTATCTTTACAAAGATAGTTCTCTATTATTATTAATAAATAATAATATATCTTGAATAATTAGGGATTTATTTTTTTTATGGGTAATTAAATAATATTTTTGCTCCTTACTCTTAGTGTATATATTCTTAACATAATTTTCTACTTTACAAATTTATTTAGATCGATTAGTTTGAACTATTTATTTCCTACCTATTATTCTACCTAGATTTTGTTTTGTACCTACCCATCAGTTAATTAGGGTTTTAAAACTGAATAATTATCTCTAAAAGTTAGTTCTCTATTATTATTAATAAATAATAATATATCTTGAATAATTAGGGATTTGTTTATTTTATGGTTAATTAAATAATATTTTTGCTCCTTACTCTTATGTATCTATTCTTAACACATTTTTCAACTTATTGTCCCAATTAGCTGCATGTCACACCTTACTTTTGGCACAAGCAAAACAGTTTTTGGCAGATATAACATAATTTTTATTGAAAGCTCAAATTGGACAGTATAAATAATTCATTAATCTGATTTGTTTATAATATATTATTTGTAAAGTGGTTAAATCAGACAGCTATAGTGGTCCGATCTTAATAATTCGTTCGAAGATTGAAGTCATATCTTAAGCAATAATCCATACTAAAAAACTTCCATACAAAAATTTATTTTGATCGGTCAGTTTCTATGATAGCTGTGTAATAAAGTGGTCTGATATGAACAATTCGTTCGAAAATTGTAGCGATATCTTGGACAATCATCATCCATGCCATATTTCGTGAAGATAACTTGTCATAAACAATTTTTTTCATATAAGAACTGCAGCTATATGCCATTGAGAGAAATCAATGAGGGATTTCGTGAAGATATTTTATCTAATGAACAATTTTTCCATGCAAGAACATGATTCCGATCGTTCAGTTTATATGGCATCTATATGCTATAGTAATCCGATGTAAACAATTTCTTTGGAGATTGCATTACTTCTTCTAGCAAAAATTCATGCCAAATATACTTGATTCCGATCGTTCAGTTTATATGGCAGCTATATGCTATAGTAATCCGATGTGAAAAATTTCTTTGGAGATTGCATTACTTCTTCTAGCAAAAACTCATGCCAAATATTGTGAACATATCTCGTCGAATGAAAAAGTTTTCCATACAAACACTTGATTCCGATTGTTCAGTTTACATGGCAGCTATATGCTACAGTGATCCGATATCGGCGGTTCCGACAAATGAGCAGCTTCTTGGGGAGAAAAAGAAGTGTTCAAAATTCCAGATTGATATCTCAAAAACTGAGGGACTAGTTCGCGTATATACAGACGGACAGACGGACGGACAGACAGTGGGACATGGCTAAAACAACTGAGCTCGTCACGGTGATCATTTATATATTATATATACTTTATATGGTCTACGACGTTTCCTTCTGCGTGTTACAAACTTCGTGGTGTTTCAAACTTCGTTTGATTGAAATATTTTTTTTAAATTGTAGTTTTCCTCACCTTGTTTTTATACTCTCGCAACTTGTTGCTACAGAGTATAATAGTTTTGTTTACCTAACGGTTGTTTGTATCACCTAAAACTAATCGAGTTAGATATAAGGTTATATATATATAAACGATTGAAATCCGGGTGACTGTCTGTCCATCCGTCCGTCCGTCCGTCTATGCAAGCTGTAACTTGAGTAAAAATTGAGATATCTTTATGAAACTTGGTACCGTAAGACGGTTGGTATTGCAGATGGTCGTAATCAGACGACTGCCACGCCCACAAAACGCCATTAATCAAAAACAAATAAATTGCCATAACTAAGCTCCACAATAAGATACAAGACCCTTATTTGGTATACAGATTCACATTAAGGAGGGGCATCTGCAGTTTAAAAATCTCTTAAACAGTGGACGTGGTCCCGCCACTAATAAGTTTAATGTGCATATCTCCTAAACCGCTAAAGCTATAATAACAAAATACACTGAGAACAAATGTTTTTAGCACCTCTATGGACAGTGTGAAAATTGATGAAACCGGGTGACAACCCCGCCCATTCCCCTCATAATGGTACTGTTAAAAACTACTACTATTTCCCATATTACATCATTTTAAATTCCATCTGGTTCTTTCACTTTCCACTATAAAAATCAAGCAACAATGATTATCGGCGTAAAACTTTGCGTGAAATATACGTTTAAAGTATGTTACCTTGTGATCTAAATTGAACCAAAACTGTTCAAGCCCCTAGGTACCGAATATGTAGACCCCAGTGCCTATAGTTGACTTTTTACTGAAAATATCGGTCAACATAGACCGCCTTGTTCTATGAAGATCCACAAAGAAATCTAAAACTAGTATACCATTTGACTTTGCGAGAGTATAAAATGTTCGGTTACATCCGAACTTAGCCCTTCCTTACTTGTTTTTATATGTATTTGTGAAAAATAACAGACAAAATAGTTTAAAATTATATAGTTTACTTACCCGTTTTCTTATAATATTTTTCCGAAATAAACTTCTGACATTGTAGTCAACCGACTAAGTTGAAATATGTAATACTGCAAAAAAGTTGCAGTTCGCCAATACCTACATCGAAAATTTTTTATGACGGATTAAGTTGATATCGATAATACCAAATTTCAGAACTTAAGTCAAAATATAGTTGAGTTAGAAACCGTAATAGGGGTTTTAATCTGCTTTAATATACAAAGTTTAACTCTAGATTTTTTCTGTAATAGAAGGTGGTTATGGGCAGAGCTAGGGAGGTGTTTGACATTTCTCTATGAATGGCATTACCTGATCCAAAGTGTAGTTTATATATCATGCCATAACCTACTAGTATATATTGGTTATACTTTAGGTGCCACCTAGACCAGGGCTTTGTTTAGCTTCCAACAACATTAAGTGACTCGTTTGAACCAAAACGGGTCCTCCAAAGCTGATTTCAGAACATTGTATCCTCCTACACGAGGATATCACATTCTATTGCAATGATTGCAAGCAATTTATCAGCTCAGACTATGTTTACTTGAGATAACATAAGTTAGATCTTGTGATAATATTAAAAGAACATATACCTATATATCTTAGTGGGAATATATTTTATCTTATATGTGTATGTTTAGTTCAATTATGACATTAAACCTTTCAAAAAATTATGTTTATTAATAATTTTCGTGGTTGCTATAATAAACTCAACATTATTATCCTCTTGTTGTGATAGAAACCTTAGGGCGGCGATTTCCGCAAAGGTACAACCTCCGACAAAGAATACCAAAATAACACGTGGAATGTTCAACGCGGAACCATCTATCGGAGTAGATGAGTTGTGACGACCGCTTATACCAATTAACTGAGCTTGAAAATCTTCAAATGTTGGTCCTGGTAAGTTATTAATTTGACTCTTCAATGTTTGCCATCCTAGAGGTTTCAGAGTCTGTTCTACGATGCGAGCAGTTAGTGGTGCATAAAAGCTGTGTACATAACTAATATCCTTTGGCTCTATTTCAACAACATCTTCCACTGTTAAATTAAGCGTCTAAAAATAAATTTAAAAATATTATACTTGTAGTATGTTTCAGAAATATTTTGTTACTGACCTTGCGTAATACCGCATAAGCACGGGATTCTGATTGAGAGTACAAAATACCAGCTTTTTCCAAAGTACTTATTTTAAGCAAAACATTTAACCCGTACACCTGAACTAACTCACGTTTGTAATAATTCAACACCTGAGGAAATAATGTGAAAACCTTCTTTAGAGGCAAATTTATATATAAAACCATACTTTTTCCTTAAATCCAGAAGCCGCCGCGCATTGCATTACAATTAGCCGTAAAACATGTTCAAGGTCGCTCTTTTTCGCTATCTTATCTTCAATATACGCACTGGCCTTGTCTGTGTCCTCGCACATCATAAACTCTTGCTCTGCTGCCAGATCATCGGAGAACTCGAAGGTATCTACTTTTTTGCGAATTATTTCTGCGATGGTGGTATGAACTGCCACTGATTGTTTTTGTGCCAACAATGCTGGCAATTTATCTACAAAGCGTTTCATATCCTGCACCGATGTATCCTGTGCATTTGTATTCATTTGCGCACTAATTTCACGAGCATTGCGTGCTAAAATTTTACCAACTTCATTGAAGTTTTTGTTCCTCAATTCAGCAAATAATTTTTCGCCAGAATTCATGAAGAATGTTTTCTTGCCGGCGACAAATTGCGATTGTGTTGTGCCTTGCTCTTCTGCACTTGAGGAGAAAAGTTCTGCTGGCAAGACAAGTTGATTATTTTTTATACCGAAAAATTCATCAATTAACCCTTCATATGTAAGCTGTGTTGCCACAGCACTTAAAATATCTATTGAACGATCGAGCAAAATAATTTGATCTATCAAACCTTTATCCCCATTTAAAATTTCTTCTTCGGCACCTAACTGTTTTGCATGCTCCCATATCATTTGCGAATGACTTCCCTTTCCATAGATTTTTGGTATTTGTCCATAGAGTCGTTGTAACTGCACCAAACCTACAGCTGCTTGATAAAACACTGTTGGATCACCATCAACTGCTACATCGCGAAAGGCAAAAGGTAGTTCCATTGACACGATATCCACGTCCAAAGGGAAGAAATTCCATTCTAATTCCTTTATTTGTGTAAAGTGTTGATACACCTTCAAGTTCTCTAAATGCTTGATGCATAAGCATGATCGCCTTGGCATAAAATAGATATGAAACTGTCTGTTTTTATCCAGATTCTTTTCAACATGTTCAGCAATTATGTCCATAAGTCGGATATGTGTTCGCACAATATATATGACGTTGGATGCATCGCGGGGTATTTGTGCATCTAATTTTAATTTGAGGAGCTTAATATTCCGTTCGGAAAAAAGCGAAGGAGAAGCAATCAACCCAATAGGTCCCAGAATGTCTCCATCTAAAATTAAAAGTTTGGATCCATCAATGTGCTCTAAAAGATTTACAATCTCTCTGCACGCAGCTTCTTGCAGCAATTGAATATTTACACGCCGGCTTTGAAGATATTGGAACATTTGTACGAATATTTTAATATGTTGTTATTTTGCTGAAACGAAAACAAGGCGTTTTTCGTTGTTTAAAAAAACAGCTGATAAACTTCAAGTGTTAATCACTGAGAATGTAAAATATATATATATATATATATATATCTACATTCTCTGTTAATCATTGAATTTGTTTTTGTACCTTTATACCGGGCTTACACACCAAGAAAAAGTTTTGCATTGGTAAATTATATGATTTTCACTCTATATAAATATGTTTTCATTTGAATATATGTGTTGAACACATTCAACAAAAATGTTATTTTAAAAATTTTAGTTTTAAAACAACATTTAGTTTTCATGATAAAAAATTAAAAAGTTGTTAGCTCGGATAATGAGTAGTAAAGCGTTAAGTTATTGGAATTAGAAATAAAGATAAGTGTATAGCCATTAAATTCGGAATTTTATTCAATAATCCAGGGATCGAACTCAAGAATGAGTTACAAGATAAACGAATTATCAAGAAATCTATTCTAGCATTGTAAATGATGGTGCACACTTATAACAACACCATGGAGTTGTGGCTTTTTACTATATTTAATTTTAAGTGCGGCCATTTTTAAATTATTTTCCTTTCAATAAACCAAAATTTAGAGAGCGTACGCTATATGATTTAGTGAATAGGGAATGAAAATGTTGGCTGGTATTTTGATTAATTAATGATTAAAGAAATAAATGTGCTGACTTTGTGCAACTTAAAGGAAAAACAATGGACGCGAATTCTTCGGCGGATCCCATGCGTATAGCACTAAAAACGCTGATACAGCGCTCAAAGTGAGATTACTTGGAACTATATTTGTGACAGCTGCTGTGAATTGTTTACTAAATTGCTAGTAGTAATAAATTGTTATTTAACGGGTTGTTTAAAACCCGCTATTTTTTAATTTACTTTTATTCAAACGTTATTTATAAAAATTATATTTGCAATTTTTTTTAGTGCTAATTTTACTGCTGATGATGTGCTACGGGAATTTCGTACAACAAAAGAGAAACGTTCAAATCGGAAATTGTTGAAAATTTTGGAAATAATTTCAAAAAACCAAGCAAAATCAGCAGAGCATTTGGTGGAAGCCGCCAAGCTATTAGAGAAGTATGTATTACTTATTTTTATTTTGGACGCTGGAGCTTTGCTAATGAAATAAAATGTATATTATTTTCTTCCTTAAGAAAAGACCCGTTCTATTGCTTGTTGCATTTTTTAAATCATTACTCGGACACAAATATTATGCAGTCCATACGGAAAAAGGATATATCAACATCAACACCATTAATAAAAAAAATGTTTGAAACAGTTACGCCAGATTGCGTATCTGAGGTACGTGTCAGAACGATAAATAATAATGATATTTATTATTTGCTTTATTTTATTTACGTGTTACAGATTAAGGAACGTGTAGTTCAAGCAGCTAATGGGTGTGTAACGAAACCAGTGCAGAATAGTTCATTAAATAATGTCACCGGAGGACACTCTCCAACAACTCCACTATTTCCGTCATGTAACAAGCAACATGCAGAAGTGCCTTGGGATTACCGCGCACTTGATAATCTACAGTTTCCACAAAATAATATTATCGCTATCCCAATTGGCAGCCAAGAAACGCTGCTTCTGTACGATCTTATATACTGTTTAACAGGTATGCGCGGGTCGTATATAACTCCAATAGAATGTATGACCAGTGCACGAAATTCCTGTATTAAATTCATGATATCTGAGCAAATACATAACTCACTCAGGGACATCGCACAAGAGATGTTACCATTAGCCTCATACTACACATGTATAGAGCGGTTTATTCAAAATGCAAGCTTAACGGAATGTGGTCAGGTGCTACAAGCTTTTAGTGAGGCATTAAGCAGTTTAATACACGATTATTATGTAAGTTTATTATACAAAAACTAAAGAATAATTACAAACAATTTTCAATCTAAAATACATAATTTGAAATATATTTTACTAAAAAGTTACTATTGGCTCAACTGGAAGCAGAGTTGAATGCGGGAAATTTAACAGTACACAAAATGCTGTTTTACGTTCGACCCACCTTAAATACAATGGAAGTTTTGGCCGGTGTGGTGTCCGATATTTTAGAGGTAAGTTGACCAATTATTACAGTTATGCCCTAAATTGTTTATGTTTTGTAACCAGAATGAGTTACGAGGTGGCCAGGCGTTGACGCTTCTTTTTAATAAAATCAGTACTTTAACTGGCGATGAAGAGTCGCAAAAATTCGTCATTCAACTAACACAATTAGCAGCAGTACCATACATGGAAATTTTGCAGCTGTGGGTACAAAAAGGAGTAATTTGCGATCCACAGCAAGAGTTTTTGGTGGAAGACAATGAAGTCATTCGTCGGGAAGAATTACCCGAACATTATTCAGCCGATTATTGGGAGAAACGGTATTAAGATGTCATATAGAACTATTATTGAATATAGTAATAAATATTATATATTAAATATTTATTGCCTTGCAGTTACACAATACGCCGTGAACGCATTCCATGTTTCCTAGAAAAAGTTTCGGATATAATTTTGCGTACGGGTAAATACTTGAATGTTATCCGTCAGTGTGGCAAGAAAGTGACTCCCCCGCAATTGATGAACTTACAATTTTCACCTACAAATCAAAATCATATCACCGTCATTCAAAACGCATACCGTTTCGCTTCAAAGAATCTCTTAGAAGTGTTGCTTAAGGAAAACGATTTAATGGGCCACCTGATGTCTGTCAAGCGCTATTTGTTGTTGCATCAAGGCGATTTCATAACACAGTTTATGGATGCATGCGAAGATGAACTAGCAAAGAACGTAGATAAGGTGTTACCAATGACATTGGAAAATTTGCTTGGGCTTACATTGCGTTTATCTTCTGCTAAACATGATCCTTACAAAGATGATGTGCACTGTGAATTACTAACATACGACCTAGTAACGCAAATGTCGAAAATTATGAATAATGAAGAAGGTGTGTAGCTTGGTTTGTGTTTGGTTTATTCAAAATTTTAATACCCAAATATTTCTTCTAGAGTATTGGCTATCCCATGACCGACTGGATCTTAATGGTTTGGAATGCTTTGCTTTTAGATACGAAGTGAAGTGGCCAGTCTCATTGGTTTTGAATCATATAGCAATTTCAAAATATCAGATGCTCTTCAGACAGTTATTCTATTGCAAACACGTTGAGCGTCAGTTATGCAAGTAATTTGAACTTTTTTTTACTACATAGCTTTTATTAATATAGTTTTAAATAGGTATAGTTAAACAAATTAACCTATAAGGACTTGCAAATTTTGTTTGCTATTAAATATCGTTTTTTTCTCGTTTCTTGTTTTAGAATATGGAAGGAGAACTCAATCGCCAAAAAGTTTTCGCCTCAGGCAGCGGAGCTTTACCGTTCCGCGTTTACCTTACGCCAGCGTATGATGAATGCTGTTCAAAATCTTGAGTATTACATGATGATAGAAGTTATCGAACCTAATTGGCACATCTTCATACAAAATATGAATAAGGTATAATGAAACAGTCAAAAATGAAAGATATAGCATATATATGATATGCATTAATTATTCATCAAACTGATTTTAGGTGGAAAATGTTGATGAAGTTCTTTCATTTCACCAGGACTTTCTCGACTCTTGCTTGAAGAATTGCATGCTGACTGACACAACCCTACTTAATCGTTCCATCTTCAAACTGTGCAACATTTGTTTAAAGTTCTGTGAATTTATACAGGTAAAAATTAAACACCACAATTACTACCTTCAATAACCGTCACATAATTTAAAAAAAAATATACTTGTTATAATTTAGCAAGTAGTAAATAGCTCTAAAAACAAATACCAAATTTACTTCATAACAACTCAAATATAAGTATATATGTATGCGCATGGTTCTTTCCTTAATCTTGTTTTCCGATTGCTTAAAAAGAAATCCCAACGTTTCTTTCTTGATGCTGAGCTAAAGTCTATGGTCTGCGACAGCAATGACGAGGAAAATTCTGATTCGGATGTTGATATTTCGAGTCAGAAGCAGGTACAGACGAATTTACGTTGAGACATATTTTCACCCTGTGTTTTCTAACAATCATTGTCATAATTTTTATTTTTGTTGTTTTTAACTTATAGTATTAAGTTCTTGGCATATCTACAGCTGGGTTCACAAAAATAGCAGTGCGAGAAATGCAATCAAGTAATGTTATTTTTTTCAAGTTCCGTTACGATTATTCCAACGTCTACGCATTGTTGTCGTAGAATGGAATGTGTATAAGGAAGAAACGAAAAAATCCCGTTAGATTTGCGAGATTTAAGCAAATAAACAACTCTTTTTGCTAGAAGCACCAGTCTTTGGCTGTTCATTAAAATAGCAGTGCGTATCTTGATAAGCCAAAAAAATTTTGTTAAGACGTTTAATTGATAAAAAGTAAGTGGTTTTGTGATAGTGACTATTATTAACATTAGAAAACACTAAAATAAATTTATATTTTTTAACTTAGTGGGCAGGGGCAAACATTGTACTCCTGAAAAAAGAAATATTATAGTGCATTTCTTTAAACTTTAAAGAAATGCCCGAAAATCGTGGTATCCAACGTAAAACCACACCTCATAAGGACCGATCTATTGTGCGATATAACAGGGCGCAGCCTTTTGTATCGTGTAGCAAGATAAAAAATGACTTCAGCTTGAATGTTAGTGGCGTTACTATTCGGCGACGTCTTAAAGAACAAAATCTTAAAGCGTGCCATCCACGAAAAGTTCCACTGTTAGCCACCAGACATGTCAAAGCACGTTTGGAGTTCGCCAAAAGTCACCTTAATTGGCCCCTTACAAAGTGGCGAAATATTTTATGGAGTGACGAAAGTAAAATTGTGTTATTTGGTGGAAAGGACTCCAGACAATATGTCAGAAGTTCACCTAACACAGAGTACGATCCTAGGTACACTTTGAAGACAGTTAAACACGGCGGATTGAGTATTATGGTATGGGCATGTTTTTCTTACAGTGGAGTGGGCCCTATATTCATGATTGATGGGATCATGGATCGATCTGTATATGTTAACATATTTGAAAATGTTATGTTTCCTTATGCCAATAGGGAAATGCCACTAAAATTGACGTTTTAACAAGATAACGACCCCAAACATACAAGCAAACTGGTCAAAAGCTGGATGGCATCAAAGCGGATCGATCTTATGTCATGGCCTGCGCAGTCTCCGGATTTAAATCCAATTCTCCCTATGGGGAGATGTTAAACGATATGTTGCAAATGCAAATCCAACATCTCGATCACAGCATTGGGAGGTTGTTCAAAAATCATGGGAGCGGATCCCTGTCAAGCGCTGCCAGGACTTTTTGGATTCTATGCCTCGCAGTTGCCAGGCCATAATAAAAGTAATGGGTACACGACTTATGAACAGCTGGAAACAGCACTTTTTTGTTTAAATTAATAATGTAAAAAAAATTAACAACATTTTGAATAATAAATTGATGTGTTTTTGTTTAAAATAATCACAAAGTTAAAACAAAATTAAATTTGTGAACATTCATTTACTTTTTGATATATAAAATTAAGTTTAAAGTTGTAGCTCATGAGCACTGCTTTTTTTATGAACACAGCTGTATGTGCTTTTTATTAAGTTTGCAATGTATGTCTTTTAATTTGTAAACAATATGTTTGATTTTAAAGAATTTCTTTAATACTTCTTAATAATTATACTTTCAAGTCCGAGTCATCGTTGGCACCGAACGATACTTTCTCGGAACGCGTGAAGCGCTTTGATCTAGAATTTACTGGCTTACTTATTGGACTCCTAAAACAAATAAATGATGTGGCATCAGACAATCCCTCGGATCGGTTTATAAATCTTGTGCATCGTATTAATTTTAACTCGTTTTATAATCAACAAATGGATAAATTATGTGCTAAGGATTCGATGATGTAATACCAAGTGTCGCCGTTGAAGTCTTCTTCCGTTATTTACTCATTTGTAAGAATTCACTTTGCTTGTTGTTTGAATACATATTTTGTAAATTTTTGATTAATACTTCGAAATAAGCACCTTTGTTTGATGTTAACTAAATATCATTTAATTTTATATCGCAAAAGCTAAATAAATACTCATTCGCTAAGGAATAGGCTTTTCTTTAATCGTTATTACATTCAAAATATATTTTAGTAGCATGTATTAACGTATATAGCAAGGAAATAAAATACTGTGTCGAATTAATTAAAAAATGTATTTGAGCGCGACCGTGACAGGACTCGAACCTGCAATCTTCGGATCCGAAGTCCGACGCCTTATCCATTAGGCCACACGGCCAGACAAATAAATACCGCTTAATGACATATCTTTACTACATAGCACACCAGTTAATCATATGTGTTTATGTTTTGCTTTGCAAAAATTTATTATAAAACTCTTTCCTACTCATCTTTATCCATACTTGAACTTGCGGTTTCGTGTGGCGAAAAAATAAAAAGTGCGTAATGAACATGTACTCGTAAATACATTCCCGTTAGGAAATTTAAGTAATAAAAATAAGATATCAGTAGCTAAAATGTGTGACCGAAAAATTAATGAACTTTTTTAGTATGCAATAAAATGCACATTATATTATCTTTGAAAGCCATTATTTGTTCACAATAGGTCCCGTTAGACTATATATTACATTTTGAATGTAATTGGTTGCGATGCAAAAGATTATTTATGTCATTTATTGAAAAGTTCTTCAGCATCTTAGTTACATAAGTACGTCTGCTTGAATAGCTGGGATATCACTATGAAATGCCCTTTTCATGTTGGTTTCCAGTTTTAGAAATACCATAGAAAACAATCACATGGTGATAGATCAGGCAAGTACTTAGAGATTTCGGTTTTCATAAAAAACTTGTGCACTTTTTGGATCTTCAAGGTATAAGGTGAAGAAAAAGATAGTATTTGTTGACATGTTTAATATTTCGGAGCGGAAAACGCAAAAAAATGGTATGAAATATTAGATATTTTTTTATTTATTCCACATTTAACAATCGTTAATAGAATTACGCCAAGTTGTTACAGTTACTTTGTTTTTTTTCGTTGTGACAAATGTGACGTAATAAATTCACAAGAAAATCCGAGCAAAACAATAAAATGAAAAAAATCTAAATGTACAATTGTGTTTATATAAAATTATAAGTGAATAGTATATAATACATATGGTATATTGAATTTCAAAAATTAGTTAAGTAATGAATAGTTGTTTTTCGGTTTTCCTTGCGATGTACAAGAGCCAAAAAATGGGTAAATGTGTATATATGTGCGTGTGTATCGTATTCATCATCTTAATCACACCACATAGTTTAATCATCCACTTTCTTGGCTCACATGTTTACAACAGATAAAAAAGTATTTCTTTAAAATTGATTCAAATATTTATACAACACGTTTTCAAATTTGTTTCATAAAAACTTTCTCTTTATTAACTAAAAAATTAAGCTTATTTAACAAGTTTTCAAAGTGTTTATGCTTTTGTTTACAACCTACTCACCATTTGATCGTTTTTCCATCTTGCCTTTTCTCAATGTTTGGTTAATATTATCCTTAACCGCTGGTAGCTTAACTGGATGATAGCTTTAACTGACAGAACCGTTTTAACCAAGTTGTGGCAGAGAACGTATATCACGATATACGTTCTCTGGTTGGGGTTGGCTTACCTACAAATAGTTTGATTATTGTGAATGCGTGGGGAAACCATTCACAAAACTGTGTAAACGTCATTAGCTATGTATGTGCATGTTCAGATGAGGACTTTTTTTTGCCGCCCAAACCGGTTTATGTAGACTAGGGGCCGACGAGGAAAGACGAAGAGACCATGCCGCTAGTGCTCGGGTGGCACGCTTTGTGTTCTTTTCCGTAACAGTTCGCTGTTACGCAATTTGACATTCCTTTTCATTTTAAAATTCGTTTCATGGTTGTAACAGCTCTCGGTTTCAAAGGAATATTTACATTATATTCGAGAATTTAAATGTTATTACACATTTCTTGTATGTCATATGCATATATGAATGTAAATATGCATAATATATTATATTATTAAAGTAAAAAGTTCGTTCGGTTTTTATCTAAGAGATGGCGTTATTGTCCATAGTATTAGTGTTACGTGTCGCATCATGTCATACTATACGGCGCTGAAAACGTGTTTATTCGCGCTAAAAGTTTGTCTTTGACAGTTTTTCGATTGATTGACTTAGTACGTTGTGAGCGCTCGTCAAAGATGGACACCAGCAAAGAGAAAATTCGCTATATTTTACAATTTTTTTTTGATCGAGGCGAAAAAGCAGCCAAAGCGACTGAAAAAATTAATTTAGTTTACGGGCCCGATACTGTAAACGAACGTGTAGTACAAAAGTGGTTTGCTAGGTTCCGTTCCGGTAATTTCGATGTCAATCGCTGCTGAATCGCAACAAAATCGACCCGTTTCTAAAGCGGATTGTGACTGGCTATTAAAAATGGGTCACTTACGACAACAGCCCTGACGGTGGCCAAGACCGGATTGACGGCCAGGAAGGTTTTGCTGTGTGTTTGGTGGGATTGGCAAGGAATCATCTACTACGAGCTGCTCCCCTATGGCCACACGCTCAATTCGGCCCTCTACTGCCAACAATTGGACCGCTTGAAGGCAGCACTCATCCAGAAGAGGCCACCTTTGATCAACAGAGGCCGAATTGTGTTCCATCAGGACAACGCCAGGTCACACACGTTTTTGGTGACGCGCCAGAAGTTCCGGGAGCTCGAATGGGAGGTCCTTATGAACCCACCTTATAGTCCGGCCCTGGCTCCAAGTGATTATCATCTTCCATGGCGAACGCGCTTAATGGTGAGAAGTTAGCCTCAAGAGAGGCCTGTGAAAATTGGGTCTCCGAGTTTTTTGCCAATAGGGACGCAGCCTTCTACGAGAGGGGTATAATGAAGTTTTCATCTCGTTGGTAACAAGTTTATGAATAAAACGGCACATATTTGACTTAAATCGGACAAATGCACACAAAGTTATCATCTTTTGAAAAGTCAATAAAAAACCGAACGAACTTTTTACTTTACCTAATATAATGATAATAAGCGACAAAGTGTCCCCGTCTGAACATCGTATATGCAGCTGATTTTTCTTATTGATTTTATAGCTGACAGCTGTCATTTCGTGTTCTGGTTAGAACCATACAAGAACAGTGACGGTCATCTGATGGGTAATATGACAGTCATAGCTGAAAAAATGTTGTCAGCGAGCAGAACAAAGTTTCTATCATTTTCTTAAGATCCTTGTGCAAAAACTGATGTAAACAAATGCATGTGTGTGAGTTTGCATCTCTCTTTAACACAGGGGTATTCGGAATTGATTCGCTATATATCTATACTGCTCACTCTCATGTCTTTTTCTGAGTCATTGCTGACCATAAATCCATCATAGCTGAAAATTGTCAGTTTTGACTGTAAGTCTATCACAACTGGAAAATTATTTTGCGCAGTAGATAATATAATTTTTATTTCTTTAATAAATTCAAAACTTTTCATTAAAATTAGTTATAATAATATACATATATATAAAAAACGAGTGTGACAAAAATATATTTAAATAATAAATTATGAAAAGAAATTTTCACTTAATTCCATGCTTGCTACTCTCAAAAGCTCTGCTTTACGCATTACTCCAGTTCATGAATATTTCGGAATTTAAAAATGGATAAATAAAAATGAAAATTAACTAAAAATATAATTTTATTTTAAACTTAATAATAACTTACGTATATTATATTATAAAATCCTTTGTTATTTATTTATTTTTAATAAAACAAAAATTGTTATTGCACAGAAGCACGCAACACTTTTGGTTTATCGCACCAAATAACAGCTACACAAGTATTTCACAACTTTTCGAAACTTCTATGTATGCTGTCTCCTTTCGACATCTACAGAACTTGCTTTTGGTAAAATCGTAAACATTGACGGTCATTTTACTGTTCATTTGACTGTCAGTACTGACACAATAAATGTGAGTGTATTGGTGAACCCATCAGCAGTTTCTTGTAGGGAAACTAACTAAGACTTCGTCTATCGGTAAAGTTTACCAGAACTTAACTGACAGATGGTTGCTAACCAGATATTGAGAAAACCATTTTTCAATATGTTGCCGATAAAGTTCTGGTTAACGGCCCTTAATGTATTTACTACATATTATCGAAAAATAATAAACGGAAAGAAAGGCATGGGAGAAGAGAAAAGAAGACAAAAAAATCACATGTACTCAGTTATTTACCGTTAATTATCATCCTATTGTTTTCGTATTATTTCGTTGACTATTTGAAATTATATGAAAATTATACCGCCAATTCGTAAATTTTACAGAACTTAAAATAAGTCAGTGTGTTGTCATACGAGTTCAAAAAAGACGTAATGTTTCTTCTGAAAAGCCCCTTAGGGACTACTTCGACTTTAAAGATATACATATGTTACAAGGGCGTTCCAAAGTAAACAGTAAACAAGTTGCACCGAAGCTATAATACCCTTCACAAATACAAAGGCCCCATACATGAACTTGATTCCAAACGTTCAATTTGTATGGCAGCTTTATGATATAGTGATCTGATCTGAAAAATTACTGCGGAGAATAATTTGTTGTCTTAAGCAAGAACTCGTGTCTAATTTCGTGAAGATACTTCGTCAAATAAAAAAATTGTCCATGCAAGCACTTTACTCCGATCGTTCAGTTACATGTCGTAGTCATCCGATCTATACAATTTCTTCGGCGATTAGATTATTGCCTTAAATAATGAACCATGCCAAATTTCGTGAAGATTCCTCGATTGTTCAGTTTGTATGGCAGCTATATGCTATAGCCACCCGATCTGAATAATTTCTTCGGAGATTAAATTGTTGCCTTAAATAATAATCTGTGCCAAATTTCGTGAAGATACCTCGACAAATGAAAGAGTTTTCCATACAAACACTTGATTCCGATTGTTCAGTTTGTATGACAGCTATATGCTATAGTGGTCCGATATCGGTCGTTCCGACAAATGAGCAGCTTCTTTGTGAGAAAAGGACAGGTGCAATTTCACATCGATAGCTTAAAAGCTGAGGGACTAGTTTGTATATATACAGACAGACGGACAGACGGACAGACATATAGGATCTCCGACGTTTCCTTCTGGGTGTTACAAACTTCGTGGCAAACTTAATATATCCTGTTCAGGGTATAAAAAGTAACAAAGTAAACTCTAGTGGCGCCATCTATATGTCGACTAGTGCGTTAGAATCTGCTATCCTTTATCGACTTCCAGTAAAAATTTCATAACATTTCATCTATTGGAAGTGAAGTTATTGCGTTTTAAATGTCAGTATGTTTTTGTCATCGGTGCGAAAATGAGCTTCGAACAAAGAGCCAACATTAAATTTTGGTTTTAAAATTGGTAAAACTTTTACCGAAACGTTTCAATTGATGAAACAAGTTTATGGCGATGATTGCCTATCCAGTAGCAGAGTGCAGGAATGGTTTCAACGTTTTCAAAGTGGTCGTTAGGACATAAATGAGAAATGAGCCGACTTCGACGTGTTAGGCTCGAATATCGCGAAGATGGAAGTTGGCGTTTGTTGCACGATAATGCGCCGTCTCATCGATCGACGCTTGTGGCCGATTATTTGACCAAAAATCACATTTTAACAATCAACCACTCCCCGTATTCACCTGCGAGTTCTACCTTGAAAAATGAATTTTCCGATGAAAGAAAAGCGTGGGCCGTGCAAAAAGCTGTATTAAAGCAAAAGGAGACTATTTTGAATAAAATTAATTGATTTTGCCGATAAAATCATTTGTTTTTTTAAAAGTCCTGTTTACTTTGGAACGAACCTTGTAGAAACATAATATACGAAATGTTCCTAACACCGAATACCAAAGGGAGTTTCTTTGGGCTTTAATAAGGACTGGAACCGATACACAGCAAGAAAAGTGACGTAAAAAAATGCTTCTGTTTCATCCGTTAAAAAAAACAAACCTGCTTTCTTTTAGAAAAATTTGAAAGCACTTTTGAATTTCACTAGACAGCACCGAACTTGGACTCTATATTATTGCAAACAGGTAATTTGATCAGACGAATCAACATTCAGTAGAACAAACTGTAAAACGGTGGAAGCAGTGGCCACTACACAAAATAGATGACATAAAAAAAAAAAACCAATAAACAAGCCCATCTTACCGATTTTATTGTGCGAAGTGCTTAACCGAAGCTGAAATAGTCTTTCAGGAAGATTGTGACCCGAAGCACACTTCAAAAGTCGTGTAAAAATGCCTAGCTAAATAAAATGTTCAGTTTATAAAGCGGATTGCTAAAAGTCTTAACCTCAACCCAATTAGGAATTTATGGTCAATTGTAAAAAGGCGGTTGGGACAATACCCATCGGCCCCATTAAACCTGAAGGATTTGTGCAAAGGATGGTCAAGGAGTGAAATCTTATATAAAAAAAAAAAAAATTAAATTGTTTGATTGAAGCTTATAAAAATAAGGATCCATAAACTAAATATTAATATTATTATAAATAAAAATTAAAATAGTCTTTTTATTGATCTGAAATTTTTCACACATCCTCCCCAAGAAGCTGCTCATTTGTCGTAACCGCAGATATAGGCCCACTCTAGCATATACGTGCCATACAAACTGAACGATTAAAATCAAGTTCTTGTTTCGAACTCTTTATGTTTGTGAAGGGTATTATCATAGAACGTAAATGAATAGAGAAGGAGCAAATGTTAAATGAAATCTTTTTGAGTACTAATTTGTAGTTCCAGATGAGGGAACATCAAAAAATATAACTTCGAAAAATAAAAATACACCACGCAATGTGCGAAATGCTATAAATAGACACAACGAATATTCCTAAATTAAAAATCGTTGCGCATACCTATTTAGATTTATGTTTTCAATTTCTATGATATGACAAAATTTATAATTATGAAAAGCCTTCTGAATTAAAAAGCTTTATTACCGGTAAAAGCCCCAGAATTCATAATAAAATAAACATTCAATAGGCCATTTTTCCAACTTATGTATGTGCGTTGCGTAAGTAAATGCTTATTGAACAAAGGATAACAATAAAACGGTGGCTAAGTGGCCGCGTTTCCACTTTTGTGGTGGCTTAGGTCGTAAGCGCGAAGGAGTTAAACTCATTCCAAATACGAGCATATAAGTTCGAATCCTAAAACTGAAATTTTATTTAATTTTTTTATTTTATTAATTGGAGTCTAAGCATATCATAATTCAATTTCTTTAATAGCATATTTTACTTCCTGATATAATTAAAATATATCAGGAAAATATGCTCATATGTTTAGGTTTATTGAATATTTCCTTATTATGCGTATTTACACAAATGTGATAATCACACATACATTCTTAAATACACGTACGCTGATGCTTGCTTCTTCTTGCCCCGCACAAGCAATGACTTTTGTCCACACTTTTTGCTTTTTGCGAGTTGAACGATCGCAGGCAAGGAGGGGTCGGGGCGCACCGCCACATAATTATTTCAGATAGTTTTTATTAATCGAATTTATTTTAAAAACGATTATAAGTATGAATTTATGTGTATTTTTATTTTTACGTTTATTATTATTATATTATGAAAAAAAGTCATAAATGCGTCAGTATTTCTCAATACTCATTAAGCAACGTATTAATATATTATGAGCCCTCACTTGACACGCCTCTGTGAATGGTGGCAAGCCAACGAAATAACGGCGAGTTCGCGCGGACATTGTGTTGTTGAAAAAAAACCAAATGACGACTTTGTCGACAAACATACATATGTCTATACATATGAGTTCGCATACATATTGACGCCAAATTTTTCGCATCGTGGCGGAGTTGACAAAATTTGTTTCAAGTTACAATTTTACGACAATGACGGTCGGCTATGTTGTCTCGTTTGTCCTTTTTGCAGTGGTTTGCTATTGAAAGTTGACTTATGCCAGAGAACGTATATGAATAGAGAAGGAGCAAATGTTAGCAGTACTAAAATGTTAATTAAGATGGAGGAACATCGAAAACGCACAAATTGGAAAATAAAATTTCACCACACTATCAGGGTACGAAACGAACTACACCACTCTATAAGCAAAATGTATATACATACATATGCACAGATGTTCATTGGTATGCGCATAAACAAAAATTGAAATAATAAAAACGAAAGTAATTGACCTCCGACAAGAAAATATAAATAATGAGGGAAATAATACTAAAATAGAATTCAAATATCATTTAATAAAAAAGAGTTATAAAAATAAAAAATAGTATAATATATAAAAATATGATAGGATTTGAACTTAGGCAAAACATTTCATTGCAATAAGGAAGTGTGCTATACAAGCAGCACCACAGATGATATTAGAACATATTTGTCTAATCTGTGAACTCAAACAGCTATTGTTGTTTACTTGCTTCAATGTTTATATGTCTATATGTGAATATTCTTGAAATTGCCTTCCTTCATTCGCATGTCCAAATATATTTGCATATATGTACACATATGTACATATGTATGTACCTCAATATGTCTTTCGCAAAAAATCAAACATTCGCGCAAGTGACAAAAAAACGTAGACGCACCATCATCGGCCAATAATATTCAAGCGAACTCGCGGCTTATTTTCTAAGTATTTCATATTACAACGACAACAAATTCATTCATAAGGAACGTGCGTCTGCTTCAAAGCAAAGTGCGCTCGTTCATAACTCTGCGCCGCGCTATTTTTTCTGTGCGCCTGGTAAACCACATTTGGTTTTCATATAGAATTCCTATCGCAAATGCGCGATATGAATGAAATTGAATTTGATTGAATGTCTTCAGTAAAATTGAAGAATCAGCAAAATTTCAATTTTACAATTTGTATCACTGAAAATCCTACCATCCCCCTCGCGTTTGTATGTTGCCCAGCAGCTGCTTCCTCACAACATTTGCTAAAAATCAGAAATTGAAGAATTTGTCTGATGTTCACTTCAGAAAGGAGAATTGGCAACATGACCTATTCGAGTTTGAATAATATTTATATTTTTTCATATTATGCACTATTTATGGCATTAAATTATAAAATTAATATCAAATTGACATTCATATGAAATCATTAACTACTTCTATATATTCTAAGCACAGTCCATATAGTACTTTTATATGTTTACTTATTATCATTGTTTCATAGTTTTTCGATTTAGCCCATTTTATCTAAATACGACGCTATGAAAATGCAGCCCAATTGGTAATCGCAATATTTCAAAAGAGCATAAGTCAACTTTCAATAGCAAACCACTGCAAAAAGGACAAACGAGACAACATAGCCGATCGACATTGTCGCAAAATTGTCGATTGAAACAAATTTTGTCAACTCCGCGACGATGCGCAAAATTTGGCGTCAATATGTATGCGAGCTCGTTTGTATGTATGTATATAAATATGTATGTTTGTCGGCAAAGTCGTCATTTGGTTTTTTTCAACAACACAATGTCCGCGCGAACTCGCCGTTATTTCGTTGGCTTGCCACCATGCACATAGGCGTGTCAAGTGAGGGCTCATAAATATTGATATGTTGCTTAATTTGTATTGAAAAATACTGATGCATTTATGAATTATTTTCGTAATATAATATATATTATATATATATATATATATATACCAATAAATTCATACCTATAATCGTTTTCAAACTGAATTCGATAAATAAAATATATATCTGAAATAATTATGTGGCGGTGCGCCCCAATCCCTCCTTGCCTGCGATCGTTCAACTCGCAAAAAGCAAAAAGCGTAGACAAAAGTCACTGCTTGTGCGGGGCGAGAAGAAGCAAGCATCAGCGTACGTGTATTTAAGAATGTATGTGTGATTATCACATTTGTGTAAATACGCATAATAAGGAAATATTCAATAAACCTAAACATATGAGCATATTTTCCTGATATATTTTAATTATATCAGGAAGTAAAATATGCTATTAAAGAAATTGAATTAAGATATGCTTAGACTCCAATTAATAAAATAAAAAAATTAAATAAAATTCGTTTTAGGATTCGAACGTATAGGCTCGTATTCGGATTGTGCTTAACCCCTTCCTGCTTACGACCTAAGCCACCACAAAAGTGGAAACGTGGCCGCTTAGCCACCGTTTTATTATTATCATTTGTTTAATAAGTATATTGCTTACGCAACGCACATACATAAGTTAGAAAACTAGCTTATTAAATGTTTATTTTTTTATGAATTCTGGGGTTTTTACCGGTAATACAGATTTTTAATTCAAAAGGTTTTTCATAATTATAAATTTGTCATATCATAGAAATTGAAAACATAAATCTAAATAGGTATGCGCAACGATTTTTCATATAGGAATATTCGTTGTGTCTATTTATAGCATTTCGCATATTGTGTGGTGTATTTTTCTTTTTCGAAGTTATACTTTTCGATGTTCCCTCTTGTGGAATTACAAATTAGTACTCAAAAAGTTTTCATTTAACATTTGCTCCTTCTCTACTCATCAACATTCTCTGCTTAAGTTTTGTCCAATACTGTGATGCACTGATTCCGTCGTTGAATATATTAATACTTTAGGGTTTTCTTCGTTTATTGTGGGACCATGAAGATAATCTCTGCAGCTTTTTCTGTTTGCATAAACGCAGTTTTCAAGTCGTCAATAGATTCGAAATGATGTCTATATCGTCAGCTTAAACCAAAAATTGAGTCGATTTGAAAAATATTGTGTCTTTGGTATTTATTCCAGAGTCCTTTATCAACTTTTTAAGCACAAGATTGTAAAGTAGACAGGAAAGCCCATCCACTTGTCGTTGGTAATTTTTTGAAATAAATTCACTTAATATAGAGTTTACTTTTCGTACCTCATTTTTTACGTTCACCATTGTTGCTTCAACGACATTTACTAATTTATTGCGGATACCAAACTCATATATACGTAAAGCATCAAGAGAATTTATATTATCGTATGCCGCCTTGAAATCAATAAACAAATTAAATGTCTACCAAGAAACCCCCACAAGGGGATTATTCTTGCAGAATAACTATTGGAAAGTATTTTATAGGCTCTATTTAGCAGTGTAATTGGTCTATAGTTTTCGCATTGAAATTTGTCTCCCAATTTGAACAATGAGCATAATATATCGGTTTCCCATGGCTGTCTAGTTTTCACGGCTGTTGAACCACATTAAACATATAACGGAAGGAAACATACTCCATGTGCTTATACAGCTCTGTATGTACCTTCTGCTCAAATATAAACGAGACTTTATCCATAACTCGACAAGGACATGACATATGGTCATACTTTTGTTTGCTTAGGTTGGCAGGACTGTTATATGTCTACATGTCAAATTTAAGCGCGATCTGTCACATTACGGCACTATAAACAAGTCAACCTCGAGTGTGTTTTTCGAATTTTACTATGGAAATTAACGTTGAGCAAAAAGTGTTTGTTTGAAATTTTGTTATTCCAATGGAATAAGTGCGACGGACGCAATGAAAATGTTGCAGAAGGCATATGGGGAGTCTTGCCTATCACGTGCACGTATTTTTGATTGGTACAAGTCGTTCAAGGACGGCCGTACATCGCTGGAGAACTTGCCCCATGATCGTCGTCCAGCAACGTCAATAAACGAAGAAAACGTCGAAAAAGTAAAGAAAACTGTGTTGGAAAATCGTCGTGTGACTGTAAGAGAGAAAGCTAGTGAGCTCAACATATCAAATGGATCCGCTCATAGCATTATTCACGATGTTTTGGGCATGAGACGTGTGTCTGCTCGACTTGTTCCAAAATCCAGCTCATACGTCTCGTCTTGTATGCGATTATTTGACCAAAAACAACGTAAACATTGTTCCGCAAGCACCGTATTCACCCGACATGGCACCGTGTGACTTTTTTCTTTTCCCTAAACTCAAATTGCCGCTTCGTGGAAAGCATTTTCAGTCGACTGAAGTCATAAAAGAGAATTCGAAGAAGGAACTGAAAGCCATACCTAAAGCGGCCTACCAGAAGTGTTATGAAGATTGGAAAAAAAGGTGGCATATGTGTATCGCCTCTAATGGTAACTATTTTGAAGGGGATAAAATAAATATTGAAGAATAATTAACCGTTTTTGTTTTATTGAGCCAGTCTCGTTTATATTTGCAGAAGGTATTTCGTCTGTTCCAGGCGCTTTGTGTTTTTTTAAGCGCGTAATGCCCATCTGTAGCTCTTGAACTCCAGTGCTTCTTGTGACGGCTCACTGATTGCTTGTGTTTCGGTTAGCAGGTTAACTTGTATGTCCATGCAGTATATCGTTTTGGGATTAAAGTCCGCTCGATCGCTGTTGGCTTTTCTAGAATTGACGAATGTTTCTTAAATTGTAAGAGTAGTACAGTTTCGAAAAGGTTTTTAGTACTTTCTCTATTTTTTATGAGTGAATCGATTTTTCAAGCTTTCTTAGTTCTCTATAGAGTTCGGTAAATGCTCTTGTTTTACGATTTAGTATAGATTTGTATGCAACATTCTGTTTTAAACTTGCCGTTTTGCACTCATCAACGAACAATGTTTTTTTTTTCTTCAGCTGCACTACCTCTACGAATGTTTTTTTAAAAATCTTCAGATTTCCGCACATGTTCAATAATGCTTCCACGAAGGGTCCACAAGTTAATAAGTGACGATTTATGCCGTCCATCGATTAGAACCAGGTCTACTTGATTTTTCGCATCATTGTCTGGCGATAGCTATGTCAATTTGTGTATATTCTTTTCTGTCGAACTTGGTGCTGATTATAAGGTCCTTCGAGGCGGCAAAATTTTTCATCTTCTTACCGTTGTCATTTGAAACGTCGTGTAAACTATTATCTCCTGCCTGTTTCCTGTAGATTGCCTCCTTAACAATCTTTGCATTCATATCTCCAATAATAATCTTTACGTCGTGTATCGGCCACTTATCAAATACATTCTCTAAGTTATCATAGAAGAAGTACTATTTTAAATGTAACGTTATTAAGTCTATTATTGCAAAACTTTAAGCGTATTCGTATACACACATTCTATCACTTATACTCGCAAAATCCATAACTTGTTATTTAATTTTACCGCAGAATACGAAACCTTCTTGAAGCATATCGTGTTTGTCATTGCAACTACAGTAAAAGTCATATTTTCTTTTGTGGATAATACCGTTTCTAGTCCACTGCATTTTTTGGACAGCCATGACGTATCTTTTGTACTGTCCTACTGCTTCTGCTCACCCGTTCGTTGGTTCCTCTATTTTCCAATGGGGTTAAGTACCCAATCTCCAATCGGGGTTAATAGTGTCACCACACGAAGGCGAAATAGGAGATTCAGAATGGGAGATGGAGGCTTTATTTTTAATTTAGTATATTATCCTGCTTTAAGACACCGAGTTTATATCACATTCGAGTACACATTTCATTTGAGTTAATTTACTTGCATTAGTACAAAATGGTCGGTCATAGCCGAACTTAGCCCTTCCAGAATTTTTTTGTTTTTTGATTTGGGAAATGGGGTTACCTTTACCTAGGTAACGCTGGTAAGGTTTTTGGAATTTAAAGTTTTAGTTTTAAACTTCGATATTGCATGAACCTGATTGGCAAGAATTTTAAATTTATAATTTTTTTTGAAATTCCCAAGTCAACAAGAGGTTTTAATTTGAAGTTGTTACGGAGTTGACAAATATTTTTAAATAGACTTCAGATACATAATAATAATAATAATAGTGTTTACTAAAACCGTGGAATTAACAAAACTGTTCACTCTGAGCAACATGTTGTTACTGAATAAAAACGTTTAATTATTTTGCACATATATTCCGATTTCCAGTCTGTCTATATGTTATGCACACCAACAAATGTTGAGTTTATGCTTATTCGTCATAATTGATTTTCGATAATTCATGTGAACATACGAGTAAATTGGCCATTGAACAAGTCAACTCCACCAGCCGCCAACTGTTTGATACATACATACATAGTACATATGTATGGATGTGTGTACATAAATATCACTACATGATATGCTCTTTGATGTTACTTCCCATTCATATTTTATTTTGAAGGTAATAAATGCATTAGCCAACCCCCACTTTAGGTGGAGAATATTTGCCATATGTACATATGTGAGTACGTGTACGTCCACCCTGAGTACATTGAAAGGTAATGGTTATGATTTTTCAATGAGAGTATAAGGTAAGTTGAATGCGTTACTACCACAAGATGGGCAGTGGTCTTCAGTTCTGGTTGCGGTAAGTTCCATTATTATTGAATATTTTTTTAATAGCAGTGGCCTCGAAATATCGGTTCACATACATACCATATATTGTGCTCAATTTTGAAGAGCGGTCCAAAATGTAGAATAAATATTAAATAATTAAGCCAATAATCTGTTTCAAATTATTTTAAGCCCTGACAACATAAAGCCGATGAAACGTATACTAAAAAGTTCGTATCGTATCAAGTTTAAGACCCTGATTAAATTCATTGAATTTTACGGCATGCCTGAATTGTTTTTGAACATAATTTAATATGATTTCACCTGTGTGTGCTCTATAAAAAGGCATTTGAAAATACAAAAATAAGTTTTAACAATTTGTGTGAATTACAATTTTATTTAATTTATGGAACCAACGAACGATAGTCCCAAATTGGAATAAGTTACAAAGATTTTAAAGCTCATGTGTTAAATTTTCGTTTTAACTATACATATCTAGCAGTGAAGTTAATTCCAAATAATGTTTTGTAAATATTACTTGATAAGGACACGTGTTGGCACTCTGCATCATTGTGAGTGAAGTTGTAAATAAAAGAGGAAATTAAAACGCGGTTTGTCGTCAAGTGAAAATGTCACCAGTCAAAAAGTGTGTCGACACGTGCTGTTGTCGTTGTTTTCTCGGCCTTTTGTTGGCCAACCGAATGCAACAAAACGCGGCGGAGACATGTCTACGTAAATGTAAGTATGTAAGGTATGCATGTATACAAATATACCCCTAAACCAAAGCTGATGAATAGCTTAATGAATAAACTCTCTTTATGGAATACAAATATATACCTTATGCACACATGTACAATCATACGTGTGTATATGCGGAATGTCAATGCACCACAGGCGCACTCCATAGAGCTTCCTAATTGTGCTCAGTGGGCTGCTATTCAAGCTCCGATCCATCATACAATTGGCAGTCGACGAGTAGGTGTTTCCGCCAATTTGTCGTATTATTGTTTGTTTAGTCTACATTGCCGCCTACTTTTCACCTTTTACGGCCAGCAAAAGCTAAAGCGTGCGAGCCATGAATTTCGATTTATTTATCAGAGACCGTTGTATTACGTATTTTTTATGATGATTGAGACCTGTTCGAAAAATAAGAAGAAAATAAAAATAGTTATACGAAAATTTATTTAATGCGAAGAAATGTACACGACTGCCTTTGTATTTAGTACTAAGTTGTTCCTACACGATTTTTAATTACAATAAATCTTCAAGAAGGTGGCAACACTAGAGGAGTATACTTTCCAAAGAATTTCTTACCACTTTTTAAATTTTTTACAAATATTTTGGTTTGTCGTCCATGACACCCTTTCTCATAACTATCCGGAGGTGTTTGATCGGATTAAGGTCCGGCGACCATGGCGACCAGTATATTATATTAGTATTTTTGCTATGAAACTACTCCTTAGCTTCTTTCGAGATATGCCTTGGGTCATTATCTTGTTGGCAGACCCATTCCGAATGGCTTATCCTCTTCCGCATAAGTTAGAACTAGGTCTTACAGATTGTTACTATCAATACCACTGCAAAAAATTATCCCCGTAACATCAGCTTGAGGTCTTCATGCTATATATTTCTCGTTGTATATTTTGTGTTAACTTGCTGATTAGGGGATCGTTTGACATATTATTTTTCTTTATAAAAGACAAACTGAATAACCTGAGAGTGATTCGTCTACAAGCTTTCTATCAATATCAAGTATCCGTTTTATGTGCACACTTCTCAGTAAAGGTACTTTCCTTCGACTGCGTGCTTTTAGGTTAGCAGACATCAACCTTTTTCTTATATATGATGTTGCTATTGACATTTGTATTTCATTTTTTAACTGTCTGGAATTCGTTTTAACGATTCTTGTGATGAACACATCCTGCTTGTTGGAAGTGTGTTTGTACCTTCCCCTCTTTTCAGTTTTCAGCGACCAATTTTCGGAGTTTAATATCATTCTGTATGCAATTCACAAATGCTCCCTTATATAGACAAACATTTTCCTTTCCGAAAGCAATTTTTTAATAACTTCCTCTTGCTCAGTAGAACAATGTCGAGCTCCTCCTGGCTTTAAAGGATTAACAATAATTTAAACTCCCAACCCGTTCAAATTCAAACTCAGATAAGAATATTAAAATGTAATAAACAAACCACGTAAAAAAGTTTGGCGAGCATATGGTAACCAAGTTTTGCATTGTTTAAAAACTCTAACTTTGCACAACGGTTTGTCAAAACAAAGGTTTAATAAAATACTTTTGCAAACATTTTATTCAAGGATTTCTTTGTTCTCTTCGGTTGTTCTTATTATTTCGAATACGTATGTATATTATATATGTGGGTTTGATGACTATTACTTTTATTAAATATTAGAATATCATCATGTGGTTAAGAAATTGTAGTATGTCTCTAATTAAGAAGATGTGATATTGTCATAAAATTAATATTAAGCCTTATAGATACATATTCTCAGTAGGAAACATGATGATGATTTGATATATGAAATTAAAATTTATGAATATATTGGAAATTACTTCTCGTTTTTCTTTAAGAATGCCTTTCAATAGAAAAGTCAATGCCTTTTACGAAATATTAGGGAAATCATTCCATATAAGGAAGCAGTTGGAGCATGCCTCATCCACAATGAAGTTAATATGGCAAATATAAATTCAACATTAAAGTAAAAAATGTATTTGAAAAAATTAAACATTTTTGTAATTTAAATTATATTTTAATTTTTATAACCTGATCAGGGTATATTAAGTTTGCCACGAAGTTTGTAAAGAAGAGACCATACAAAATATGTATATAAATTATTTTTGTTTTTGAGATATCGGTCTGATATTTTTCACACGTTCTTTTCTCCACAAGAAACTGTTCATTTGTCGTAACCGCTATAGCATATAGCTGTTATACAAACTAAACGATCGGAATGAAGTGCTTGTATGGAAAACTTTTTTAGTTGACGAGATATCTTCACCAAATTGGCATGGGTTATTTCCTAAGGCACCGGTGCTATCTCCAAAAAAAAATTGTTTAGATCGAGTCAATATAACATATAGCTGCAAAACAAACTGACCGATCAAAAAAAAATCAAGTTCTAGTAAAGATTCTTTTTGTGAATGGTTTTTTAGCTTCGGTGCAATCAAAGGTAATGGTTTTTCATGTTTTAATTTAAGTAAAATTATGTGTTCTTACAATAGCTTCCTCAAATAAATCTTCGGTTAAATAAGACTTTAACAAGCTTGATGAGATATTTATAGTAATTTAAGAGTTCCATAGTTATGGTTAGGTCGTAAGACCTTGTATCTTGATATCACATTCCATACTATTTTGTAAGCACTCACAGAGCACTCACAGAGCACTCACAGAAGAAGTGTAGAGTCGTGTCCCTGCTCCCTTCGGGTTTGCAGCTACGGAAAGTGCTATTATAGGGCATATCCATTTTTAACGCATAGTCTCCAAATTCCCAGTGCCCTGTTATGGTTGCTGGAAGTCCATATATATTTTTCCTGGACCTATGTAGTAAGTCGATAGTTTTTGCATTGTCATAATTTGGCCATATCTGTTTAGCTATGCTGCCTTTTGTTCATCTATTTAGCGCTATTTGTTCGAATTGCGTATTGAGCTCCTTCTTGATCGTTCCTAGCAGGCACGGTATTCTCTCTGACTCGGTTTCGTCAGAGAGGCTCCTGACTTAGCCAACTCATCTGCCGTTTCATTGACGAAAATGTTCCTGTGACCGGGAACCCAAATTAAGGACAAGTCGAACTGACCTGCCAGTGAGCTTAAAGCCTTCCTCGCTTTGTTTACTAAGCTGGAGTTCATCATTGGCGACGAAAAGGCTTGTAGTGCTACCTGTGTAAATGGCCGCTTTCTGTATTCACTCGTAGTTGTTCAGTACAATTTCAAAGGCCTGCTCTATGCTTAGTACTTCCGCTTGGAAGATGCTAGCTATACCCTCGTCCCTACACTGCAGTCCATTTTGGACCCGTCGGTATAGATTGTGGTAGTACTCTCCTCCCCAACTAAACCTCTTCTGATTTATTTCGATTAGTATCGTATTGGTTCAGAATTTTGCTATGTTCATAACTCTTTCTGTTCCACCTACCAATCTCCTTAATTCTTTTAACATGTAATATGTAAATGTCTATGGGCAGTTAGTGCAGGAGCATACTTAGCGCATTATTCGAACATGATTTAAACGCCCCGGTAACCCCTGCACAGGCTGCCCTCTGAATTACATTTAATTTTTTGATGTTTTATTGTTTATTTGATGCTGGTTACCAGACCAGTGCTCCATATGTAAGGATAGGTCTAATGGCGACCGTATACATTCACATGTCTATATTTGGTTTTTGGCCCCAGGTTCTGCTTAGTATCTTCTTGCACGCATAATACGCCATAGAAGCTTTCCTAATACGTTTCTTTATATTCAATTTCCAGTTCATTTTGGTATCTAGACCTGATCTAGGGATCAGACGAGTTATTACGTTAACGAATTTAAATTCTTTTTAATGAATTTTAAAGTTAAAGGTATTTATTTTATGTTATAAAAAGAACAAAAACTAAGTTCTTTTATTTATTTTGCTTTAGTTTACCCTGTATTTTATGTTTACATAAAGTTTTAGTTCTGTGCTACCCCCCGATTCCCAAATTCATTTCTTTTTCAGTGTATACCTATGTTTATGTCTTAAGGTAATAAAAAAGTTAAGTGTAGCTGCCCAAATTTGCCTATATGTGTATAATCTGCAATATACTAACTTCATCTTTTTCATTCAAAGTCAAATTTGCCCTGTTGATGTATTGTACTTTTGTGTTTTTCAATAATCCTCAAATATCTGCCGATATTACGGGAATTGACATAGGTTTAAAACTTAGAACCTCAACGGTTTTGCAAGCCAAATCTTATTGCTTATTATTATCTCTCTATTATATATAAAAGTTTTCTGCTGCTGTCGAGAATCAACTAACATAAGAGCGAGCTAGCTCGCGCTCGGCGAGGGGCGGACGTAGGCGAGCGAGCGAAGCGATCGTCCCGGAGCGCAGCGGACGGCGCCTAGTATATATATAGATTAATTTAACAAAATTTGGAGACTATGCTCCTGAAACGACAAAGCAGCTTCCTTGTTTCCGATTGGGCAGCTTTCTGAAGAAGCTGGCAGACAAGGATTAAAGATCTAAAAAGGTTCCGATTATAACATACACAGAAAATTTCACGCGTCACTTCAAATACAGACACAAATCAACGCTACTAAAGTCAACTATAGATTTACTTGATGAGGCATTATGAAAATCTTTATACAAGTATATATAAATCTTCTGTACGTGTGTACGATTCTAATTAAAGTTTTTGTGTGTATTCAAGGGGGTTTGAGAATGGTTTAGATTCACAATTCGATCAACTAGATAATGTTTTAACAATGAATTTATTTATTTATAAAAGTTTGTTGAGGTTAGAAAGTTTTGAATAAAATTCCGTCAGACTGCGCTGCAGTCGTGATAGATATTCAAAAGTATATTTGAGTTTCAGTTGCGCCTGGTAGATGACGCTGAGATTAGATTTTAAGATAGCATAAGTACAGTTTAAACTATGAAGACTATAGACATGTGTATGGTGTATAGTGTCTAAACATTCATACTGCTATGCTACTCTATACGATGATGATCCGAATGAAGATACATAAAGGATAGATCGTCTGAACACATTTGTTACTTTTTGGCACATCCATTACTCTTTCCCTACGGATATTACTTAAAACTATTTATTTTGAAATTTGTTACTGTTTCGTAGTACATATTTTACATAATTCTTCATAAAATTTTCCTAACCTACATAACTATCCTAACACGTCTGTCGGGTCCGGTAGGTTTTTATAAAATTGTTGTTCGTTTCCTAATTATAATATATAAATGTTTCTTTTGGTTTATTTTTCTGTTATCACAACATTTTCGAGAAATGTTGTCTCCGTTGATAGTGTGAGATATCCGAACTTGGAAATATAAATGTTGGCTTATCGCCTCTATTTTATATACTTAATTTGTTATTTAATATGTATTGTAAGAGTGACTCACCTCTGATATTCGTACTGGAGCTTCCCCACAGGGTGTGTCTTGCGTTTGCGTCACACCCTATTAGGATATCTTCCCCTTTGTTGTCATCTGTAAGTTTCTTGACAGGTCAGATTGCACGTCCCTGTCGTGGGCCATGTAGGCTGAAAACAAAAAGAAACTACTTCTCTTTTGCTCCACCTTTACTACTGTTGTGTCTGCTGTGCTATAATTAGAACAAATAAATGGATTTATAACTTCACTGATGAGAATGCATGCCCTTGGCTTACCTTCGTTCCGTTTGTTATATAAGTATGTTATATTTGCTGCTAATAAGCTCTTTAACGGTGTCATCACAGACCCAGGGCTCCTGAATGATGCTGATGTCGATGCCACCCTAATTCATGAGAGTTATACTATTTGTAGCACTTTTTGAGTGCTGCAGATTTATCTGTACGCATCATATATAGTTGGTTATCGTCTATTCTTTAATGACGATATCTCTTAGTAACTGGCTGTTGTTGACGGCCTCTTCCGTGTCGTCTTCATCAACCGATTTGTCGCATTGAAATATCTTCATACTGGCCCTTCGTATACCGAAGCTGCTTTTATTGTCAGCTCTCGATAGAGACTGTTCGCAGATGGCCACTAAGATCGGTCTCCTTGTTTTGTTATGCTTCTCCTCCTTGATTAGCTGCCACTCGTCTATTCTTGGGATCGACTTGTTTTGCAGCTTTATACGGAGGAGTTTTTCGCCTGGCTCCTCTACAGGGAGCAGCGAACTGCGAACACGTGGTCTCTTTGGAATGTTCTGTAGCCCTTAAGCGTAGCCGAGAAGTCAAAATCCGGTGGGGACCCGCCGGTTTATCGAGAATGTAGCTCAGAACTACACTCGATAATCTGACGTCGATCTCCACTTATCTCTCCTGAGTTGTGTTCGGCGAAGAGGAGGATTTGTCTATTATGGATGGATGTTTGGTCGCAAAAGTCAGCGGGAAAGGGTTGTTCACTCGTCTGCAGAGCTGGTATGAGTTGAGAAGGCGTTTATTACCTCCGACCTTTACCGAGAATCGGAGGGGACCGTTCGCGATCAGCTACTCAATTACCTCTCGGTGACCATTCAGCCATCGGCATGGGTACCTCGATACCTTGGCTTAGGTAGTATTGGCACGGGTATCCTCACACTTCCCACAGTAGGTGATAGGCGTAAAACCGAGGGTTAATTCAACTATATCCCCATATTGTGTGAATTATGAGGTATCCCTCTTAGCTCGTAATTAAAGAGCATACGCATTTGGGACGCGCCCTTAATATTACTTGAACCCCTTCGCTACGGCAAGGCGACCAACATTGAAGAGGGTTCCATAGGTATGTTAAACTATTATTGAGGTGTATGAGCATAAGTATCTCTTTTGTATTGGGACGCAGCTTAATTGGCTTTAGAGTTATGAAATCTACGCTACGATTACGTATTGTTCATTTACCGACTTACCATTTACGAAACAAACTTTTATAGTTTTATCGAAATTTTTAACTTGCCTAGACGGAGGAGCGAATAGACATTCGGATATAACTTCATCTCGCCTATTTGATAAGCTTCATGTATATAACGCAAAATATACCGCCATTTTTTAAGGTATTACAAACAACCGTTAGATGTTATTCATATTATATATACTCTTGTGCAAAAATGGTATATAAGGGGCGTACATTAATTACGTGAATCAAGAAAAAAAACGTTAATTGTACCAAACTTGATTTTGATCTTTCAGTTTGTATGGAAGCTATATGATATAGTGGTCCGATCTGAAAATATTCTTTAAATGTTGTGTCGCTGTGAAATAATCCATGCCAAATTTCTCGTAAAATAAAAATGTTTTCCATACAAGAGTTTCATTTTAATAATTTCGTTTGTATGCCAACTATTTGCTTTATTAATCCGAACTAAAAATTTTTTCGGATATTGCCGCGTTGCCTTAGACTTAAAATAAAAAAGTTTTCTATACAAGAACTTGATTATGATCGTGCAGTTTGTATGTTATGACATTTATATGCTATAGTGGTCCGATAAGAGCGGTCCTGACAAATGAGCGGCTTCTTGTCGAGAAAAGATTTATTTTATTTACGTATTTACATACGCACGGGCGGGCGGACATGAGTAAATAGACTCAGTTCACCATTCTGATTATTTATATATATATTTTATAGAATCTCCGACGCTTCCTTCTGCGTGTTACAAACATCGGGGCAAACTTAATATACCTTGTTCAGGCTGAAACTATGCAGAAATTTCACACGATAGCGTATGTCGAATTCGTGATTAGTTTTAAGAATTTTATAATGCTTAAAATACATCCATATGTATGTATGTACACATCTACAAGGTGACAAAGTGGAGAAGTGGTAAAGTTAGGGAACAGAGCAATGTTTAACATAAGATTGATCAGCTTCCAAGAGAAGCAGCGAAAAGACATAAGTACATATATATGTGCACCTAAATGACGATGCATTTATATCAAACAGTGTAGCTCTGTTCAACAATTCATTTGTCTCATTATTGTTGTCGTCATTGTAATATTTGTTGTAGCCCTGAAAACATTGTTTTGATCTAGAGTTACAAATTTGCTGTTTGTACCAGCTATGGTGCTTAGTGAATTGTGAATTCATTTCATTGCCGCAGTGGTTTGCCAATTCGTCCACCAATAAATGTGACCAAATGCTAGTCAGCAGAGAAACCCCGTAAACCAAAAGATGATTAAATATTGTTATATGGAACTCTTGACATTTGTACTAACGGAAAAAAGAGATATGTTTTTATTGATTTTCAAAACTTAAGGCTTGAAATAAATTATAGTTATTTATAGAAATCTGAAGGCTCGGAACTAAGGGGTAATCAAAATGTTTTTCGTAAGTGCTGCTAATTTTTTTGACCAACCGGTATAGTTTGTTCCATTCCCTACTCTCCAACACTTATCGAAGTGAAGATAGCTTTTATAGATATTATATTTGTTCTCGGCCGGTGCTTGGTCACGTAAATTTGGTGCGCTTGGCACAATGTACCATACACAGTATTTATCTGAATATGTACCGTTATATCTATGTATAAGTACATATGTATATGAATACAGTAATTCATAACAGTGCATATGTAGGTATATTTGTTTCTACCTACTTTCTCAAATTACAAACATTGAAAATTCTATTCAGCATTCAATTGTCCGCTCAACTTAATAAATGTGCGCCCATCACAACTTGCCTACTTGTCAGCAATTCGTCCTTGTGGTGATGCCTACCGAACAACTGTGCATTTTAGTGCGACACCCCGAGGTGTTGGCAGTCACTTGGAATGACTGCGTTGAGGGGGGATGAAAGTGTAAGCTGAAGAGCCGGCTGATTTTAGTTGCTTTCCTCCGTCATTGCTTCTGCGTTGCACCTTCGACATTGAACGTTGACACGCATAAGCATATTTACATACATACAAATATACACATTTATTCGATCACATATGGCTCGCTGATGGAGGTTACAACTGAAGTGCACACTTGTCGCACCGTCAGTCAATATCCCACCCACTGTGGGCCGACGCAAGGATTCAACTGGAAATAGAAATGGAAATGGGCTAGCAATCATTTGCAATTATTTAGGCAATAATTACTATTGTGTCGTATGCTTACATTTTGTCGAAAACTCTCCAGTGTAACAAGCAAAATTTTACTGAATATTTTGCTTTCGATGCAAACATCCCTGATTAAGTCAATGGGAATGTATGTTGATTTCGGGTACTAATTTGAATAGTTTCAACCCCGCTTTGGGCCTATATTTCACTTCACTTTCAAAAGTGTGACAAATTTCGAACCGATCATGTCTAGTATACGTACAAGTTTACATTATTACATTTAGCTAATACGATCGAAGAACTGGGACTGACGATTGAATTCAGGTGTTCAGTGATGTAGACCTGTTTCAGCCATTATCACAAATCGGCTCTTATTGTGTTGGATCGGAGCGACATTGTCGTTTAAATGTGTGTCTATGTGTGTGTTTATCCAAGCATTTTCATTTGTAAAAACACGGAAATGATAAACCTACGCATTCCTTTGAATAGCAATGCTGCTAACAAACTCACACATGAATGAATTACGCACATCAGTACGGTACTTGATCGTTGAATATGCTGTGGCACTTATCAAGCCATAGCTTTGCTTCAATGATGTTTTTTTTACAACGGTCAAAGAGGGGACGTCGGTTTGAGACCAATAACTTGAGAATTCTTAGATGAAATGTTATGAAACTTTGACAGTTTTCTAGCTAACGTTACTCTAAAACAGGCTTAGGTAGGTATGGGTATGCACGATCTATCTATCAGGGAAAATCCTTTTTAGCTGATGTAATAATTAACCGAAAGTCATTAACTGCTTGAATAATTTATAAATAAATACCTGTATATGTATTTCCTTAGAAAAATTTTCCGGGTAGTCTCACATGTTGCAGATATATTCAATGTTTTTATACTTTTCAATATTCAACAGTCGAAAGCTGGTATGCATCAGAAAACAGTCAAGGTTGAAAATTTTACTTCAATGACTTATTAAGCCCGCAGGCTCAAAGCCCAAAGAATTTAGTTTCGGGAGGGGTCCGCAAATTTGAAAATGATATCGGTTATTCTATGTATTAGGTGAACGTTCTAATTATTGATCAGTCGAGGAAAAATTAAATGTCGATATGTGACGTAATTTTTTCTTCTAATGGAATCATATCTCATTTGAAAATGAGAATCATATCTAAATTGAAAACAAGAACTGAGAATCGAAGAAATATTTATTAATGTGCTGTTTGCTGTTCAGGGCTGTTACCATTAATTGATATACATATTTGTGTTTATACAAATGGGCGAATCAATCGGAATAGCTTTCATTCTTAGATGCTTTGATTTTTATAAAACTATTTCAATATATAATATAGCTCGTGTTTTTGAATTTTTATATTTTTAAACCTTTATTAGTCAGGGAGCCTTCACCTATCATTAAATCATCCACGCAAATATAAAACCAAAATAAAACAAGTAAGGAAGGGCTAAGTTCGGATGTAACCGAACATTTTATACTCTCGCAAAGTCAAATGGTATACTCGTTTGAGATTTCTTTGTGGATTGACTGATATTTTCGGTAGAAGGTCAACTATTGGCACTGGGGTCCACATATTTAGTACTTAGGGGTTTGAACAGTTTTGGTTCGATTTAGACAATTTTTGGCCGCAAAGTTGGCATACTTTAATTGCATTATTCACGCAAAGTTTTACCCCGATATAATCATTGTTACCTGATTTGCATAGTGGAAAGTGAAAGAATCAGATGGAATTGAAAATGGTGTTACATGGGAAGTAAGCGTGGTTGTAGTCCGATTTCGCCCATTTTCGCACTATAACATAGAAATATGAGAAGAATATTATGTACCGAATTTGGTTGAAATCGGTTAAGCAGATCTCAAGATATGGGTTTTCACCTAAAAGTGGGCTGTGCCACGCCCACTGACTAATTTTGAACGCGGTTCCTATAAAGCCAATTTATACCATCTTAGAGATAAAATTTAATGTCTCTGGCGTGTTTAGTGCTTGATTTATCGCGCTTTTAGTAGTTTTTAACAGTACCGTTATATGGGGAGTGGGTGGAGTTGCCACCCGATTTCAACTATTTTCACACCGTCAATAGAAGTGCTAAAACATTTGCTTCTAGTGAATTTTGTTATTATAGCATTAGCGGTTTAGGAGATATGCACATTAAACCTATTAGAGGCGGGACCACGCCCACTTTTTAAAAAAAGTTTTAACTGCAGATGCCCCTCCCTAATGTGATCCTGTGTACCAAATAACAGTCTTGTATCTTATTGCGGAGCTTAGTTATGGCAAGTTATTTGTTTTTGATTAATGGCGTTTTGTGGGCGTGGCAGTGGTCCGATTACGCCCATCTGCAATACCAACCGTCTCACGGTACCAAGAAACACGTCTACTAAGTTTCATAAAGATATCTCAATTTTTACTCAAGTTAGAGCTTGCACGGACGGACAGACAGTCACCCGGATTTCAACTCGTCTCTTCATCCTGATCATTTATATATATATAACCCTATATCTAACTCGATTAGTTTTAGGTGATACAAACAACCGTTAGGTGAACAAAACTATTATACTTTGTAGCAACAGGTTGCGAGAGTATAACAAAAAATAATACAGCTGTAGTTATATCACATAATACTGTTTCATAGAAAATCGTTCCAATTAATAATTCTTGTTGATAACTCATAATTGCGCAAAACTTATGTTTACGTATGGAGAGCAACCAATAAAGACATAAATTCTATGAATTATACTGTACATACGCCATTTTGAGGTAAATTAAAAAAAATTAATACATATAATACAAGACAAAGATCAATAAAGAATAATTTGCTTCTTGGTGCATTTTATTAAAGAAGCAATCTTCTCGTTTTTTTCTCGATAAAATTTTGTTAGGGCCCTTGGGCCGCCCCCTTAATACGTGCTTCATAAGAATAATTCAATGGTGAAATTGCCTTGGCCTCAATGTAAGTAAGAGAACAGACAGGCTGAAGAGTGCAAATCTCTTTAGTAATAAATCAAAAGTGTTTGCTAAAAACGATTCTACTGTAGATATGCATGTATTTATGTTGAAAGCTGCCCAAACGATTATCTTTTTATGGTCGCTAAATTGCTTACTAAAGAGTATTTTCTTGAGGTCTGAGAACGGGAAGTTCCCTTCCCGGGGGAAGTTACTGGACGATAGATCCGGAGAATATGATGGTATGGATGTGAAGGTAAATGAAAGGAGCCAATTTATGCACTTTTGTTACTGTTGTTATTGATTTCAGCGTCGATGGTGCGCTCATGCGGCACCCACTTTGCGTAAAGTTCTAAGTATCTATCAAGAATCATATATCTCGAACAATTAAAATTTGCGGCAATCCTAAAAATTTTGTGGATTTTTTGATGATTTCGTCCGTAACTGTTTCTCTTGAACTGGATCCTTTGTATACCGTACTGGTATGACCTGTTCGGAATTTAACAAAACACTTACAATGGTTGTATCAACTAGCGAAGAGTGAGAGAATCAATATTACTTCTTTCTTAAAATATCGAAATTCCTATTTCATATATTTCAAAACTCAAATTCTGTATGTCACAACCGAATTGTTGGATCGCTGTGAAATTAATACATGTGCCTTTTGAAGGTTAGATCTGACTATAAAATATGTACATAAGTATGAGTATATTTAATTCTAGTGCTTCCCTCTCATGGTACAAACGGCCTTTCCAAATTTTTACCATATTTTAGGGCAATACGAAGTATTTTTATTAAAAGTCGTATATAGATTTACTGTAGAATCTCAATAATTTGTGCATATACATACATATGTATATATCCATACTCATATACTCGTATATACTTACATATGTATCAATATAATATCTTGTATACGCTTGCTTCCATAATGTTTATTATGAATGTATGAAGGTTTGTATGGACGCATGGTCACACCCCTTGCAGTTGTATATTACATTCAAATTATATGATTTACGAGGATAAGAGGACATTTCAAAAGTTTCCAATTTCAACTTTTTCTCTCTTGAAGTTGTCAAAGCACTTCGTTCTCGTTCTCGTCCTCGTCCTCGTTCTCGTTTTTCAATTCAAGCGGGGCAATGTGACATCTTTATGCAAACGCAGGGAAAAAGTGGAAAAGTTGACATATGTGCGCCTGCAGCAGTTTTTAAGCAGCACTACAGCAATATCAACAACAACCATGGTAAAATAGCAGCAGCTTAAGGAATATGGCCTTAGCGGGGTGGCCATTGAGTGATACTAAAGCTGCAGCAGGAAACACTTGATTTTTTGATGCAAAGTGTTTCGTCGACGATGCTTCAGCGGATTGCTGTGGAAATTGTTTGATTGAAAAATTAATAGGCAAAGATTGCAGAGGAAGACAGCAAGTAATGTATGGGTTCAAGCTGAGATGTTTCACATAAACATAAGTATAATAATTATAACGGTAATATGTTTCTCGAAGTTATTGTACGATTGGAATGGTCTGCAAACTGTCGTTTGTCTCCCAATTTCTACGATTCTTTTGATGTCAAATGTACAACCATTTAATTTGAAGTTATATGGTGGGGACGAATCTCCTTAGGACCTTTACGAACTAATAGCATACATATTCGCATATATAATAATGCATTCATATGTATGTACGTATATTAGGGTGGGTCGAAAAAAAATTGGTTGATAAAAACCTCTAAGAAAGGCTTTCCAAGTATGAGGTCGTAATTGTAACGGGAAGGTCTTCCGCTTTCCAGTTTTTTATTTCTACTTATTATCAGTTAGAAAAATTCTATCAACTATTCTATTCAACTATTTAGTATTTAGGGGCTTGAACAGTTCAGTTATTCACGCAAAGTTTTACCCCGATATAATCATTGTTGCTTGATATGCATAGTGGAAAGTGAAAGAATCAGATGGAATTGAAAATGGTGTTACATGGGAAGTAAGCGTGGTTGTATGTACCGAATTTGGTTGAAATCGGTTAAGCAGATCTCAAGATATGGGTTTTCACCTTAAAGAGGGCGGTGCCACGCCTACTGACTAATTTTGAACGTGGTTTCTATAAAGTCATCTCAGACCATCCCAGAGATAAAATTTAATGTCTATGGCGTGTTTCTTGCTTGGTTTATCGCGCTTTTAGTATTTTTTAACAGTACCGTTATATGGGGAGTGGGCGGTCTTGTTACCCGATTTCACCCATTTTCACACCGTCAATAGAGGTGCTAAAAACATTTCCTCCCAGTGAATTTGGTTATTATAGCTTTAGCGGCTTAGGAGATATGCGCATTAAACTTATTAGAGGCGGGACCACACCCACTTTTTAAAAAAAATTTTAACTGTAGATGCCCCTCCTTAACGTGATCCTGTATATTAAATAACAGTCTTGTATCTTATTGCGGAGCTTAGTTATAGCAATTTATTTGTTTTTGATTAATGGCGTTTTGTGGGCGTGGCAGTGGTCCGATTACGCCCATCTGCAATACCAACCGTCTTACGCTACCAAGAAACATGTGTACCAAGTTTCATGGAGATATCTCAATTTTTACTCAAGTTACAGCTTGGACGGACAGACAGTCACCCGGATTTCAACTCGTCTCTTCATCCTGATCATTTATATATATAATATATAACCCTATATCTAACTCGATTAGTCTTAGGTGATACAAATAACCGTTAGGTGAACAAAACTATCATACTCTGTAGTACCAAGTTGCGAGAGTATAAAAATTGACAACCGTTGAGCGGAGGACCTTCCCCTTACAATAAAGAGCTCAAACTTGGAGAGCGTTTCTTAGAGGTGTCTATCAACAAATGTTTGAAAGAACGGGGCGAAAGTAAAATATGCGTTTTCTTGACCCACCCTATTATATATATAATATAATAAACACTTTTACATACCTCTATTAGATGTTTGAGCGATCTGCTGAGTATTACGGCGACTTCAAATGGTTTTTGACTTTTCATGGAAAAAATACGGTGCTTTGGCAATCTGATCATTTCAAGGGCCTAATATTCGTTACACTTAATAGCCTTGCCTTACGTAATGCGTGCAACCCAAATAGGTACGCACATTCCTTTTACGAAGAAAGAGGGAAACCCCATAATTGCAACGATGGGGACACGGATGAATAAACCCTCGGTTTTATGCCCATCTCCTTTTGTGGAACTGTGAGGACAGTCGCATCAACACCACCCTAAGCCAAGGTGGTGAGGCACCGTGCTGATGGAACGGTCTCCTACGATGCCCGGGCGAGATCGGAAGTATCTAATGCGTTCTCTACGCATACCGGCTCTGCGGACGAGTGACCAACCTTTTCCGGCAAACTCGTAGGAACAGAATGAACACAACAAATAAAGAAACAAAACAAACAACAACTACTAACACCTTGACGACCCGCGCTTTGAGGGGAACAAGGACCCATAACGGAGTCTGACGAAAATACCTTCGTCGCTTTCAGCCAGGAGACGAATAAGAGTTCTCCCGGATGTACCAACCATAGTACGTCGGTGGAGACAGCAGTTAACATAACGGGTATCAAGCAAAGTACGCCAAGCATAAATACGGAACCCTCCACCTCAAAAACAGCTATGAGTACCAACCAAAGTACACTGGCAGTAAAAGGAGTAAAAGCCGGTACCAAAGGGCAGTGTTTATACTGGGCAAGATTGCCAAAGGCTGCCGGCACCTCAGTGGATGAAGAACAAAAAACACGCCAGAAGCAGAAAGTGGAGGAATACGAGAGCTTTCTGAAGAGGAAATAATCTGAACCTCCCACCGAGACCAGCGGGCAAAGCTGTTCCCAAAAAGGAAATCGCTCACAAATTGAAGCGACGGAAACTCTGCCCAAAATCAAGTGACCATCCAGAGTTTGATTCCTCAGAAACCCTAAAGAGTTACAAGATCATCCAACGCGAGACACACAATATCGGGGAGCTCAACCATAAACACCAGGGGCGAGTCTCTCTTACAATATATTCTATTTAGCAATTTAAGTGTATGTAATAAGGGCGATAAGCCAACATTAATTTTCCCAAGCTCAGTAAATTTTCCGGGTTGGGAGGAAGTCGTGACCCTTAAGCTATCAACAGAAACGGATAGCCTGGTCGCTGATGACTGGAGGGTCCGAGAATCATCCATGTGGGATCACTTCTGGATACTCTTCAGCATTCGCGAGAAATCCAGTACTCCCCTCCAATAACCTAATCACAGAAGAACAGGATGGATAAATTTACCAAAATAGCAGCAAAAAGCTTAGAAAACAGGAAATATAAGAATACAATCAATAATGTGCAAGAAATAAATGAAGAGGTGGAAAAGTTAGAAAAGATATTAATCACTTTTTTCAACCAATCGATACCGTTAACGGTTCTCAAAAAGAGGAAGTCGCCTCCATGGTGTAACGTTGACCTGAAGAACCTGAGAACAAAAGTGAGAAAAGCCTTAAATGATAGTTATAGGGTCAAAATATGGCAACCCTACAAAGATATAACTAAGCAATACAAAAAAGTAAGGAAGTTCTAAGATCAGGTGTAACCGAACATTTTATACTCTCGCAATTTGCAAGGATCAAAGCCCGGGAAATTACTTCAGGTGTTGGCAGAATTTTATATTAAACGAAGTATTGATCCGATTCAACCCATTTTTTACACAAAGACATACTATTATCGAGAGTTTCATTTATTTTATTTTATATGAATTCCAATTCCATATGTTACACATTGACCGATATGTTCTGGGCACTGGGGTCTACATATTACCTAGGGACTTGAACAGTTTTGGTTCAATTAGATATAAGATGGCAACTGTTGGTCACAAGGTGGCATACTTTAAATGCATTATTCACACAAAGTTTTACCCCGATATAATCATTGTTGCTTGATTTGCATAGTGGAAAGTGAAAAATCAGATGGAAATTAAATGATAGGCGTGGTTGTAATCCGATTTCACCCATTTTCGCACTATAACATAGAAATATAAGAAGAATGTTATGTACCAAATTTGGTTGAAATCGGTTAAGCAGTGTTTTGAAGTCGGTTCCTATAAAGTCATTACATACCATCCCAGAGATGAAATTTAATGTCTCTGGCGTGTTTATGTTTGATTTATCGCACTTTTAGTAGATTGGAACAGTACCGTTATATGGGGAGAGGGCGGGGTTGTCCCCCGATTTCCCCCCTTTTCACACTGTTGATAGAGGTGCTTAAAAATGTGTTCTCAGTGAATTTTGTTATTATAGCTATAGCGGCTTAGGAGATATGCACATGAAACCTATTAGGGGCGGGACCATGCCTACTTTAAAAATAATTTTAAACTGCAGATGCCCCTCCCTAATGTGATCCTGTATACCAAATAACAGTCTTGTAGCTTAATGTGGAGCTTAGTTATAGCAATTTATTTGTTTTTGATTAATGGCGTTTTGTGGGCGTGACATTGGTCCGATTACGCCCATCTACAATACCAACCGTCTTACGGTACCAAGAAATATGTGTAACAAGTTTTGTAAAGATATCTCAATTTTTACTCAAGTTACAGCTTGGACGGACGGACAGTCACCCGGATTTCAACTCGTCTCTTCATCCTGATCATTTATTTATATAAAACCCTATATCTAACTCGATTAGTTTTAGGTGATACAAACAACCGTTAGGTGAACAAAACTATTGTACTCTATAGCAACATAATGCAGCAGTATAAAAAAAGTTAGGAAAGCAAAAGCGGAGCTGGAAAAGGGTCAAAGGGTGGATAAGATCGATGCTTTTGAACAGAATGATTATAGCATCAAATGGGTCAGCGACACTCACAAGCTACGTAAGTAGAGGCTCTTCGCAGGTAGGTGTCCTTTCCCCACTGTTGTGGGTGGTGGCGCTGAATGGAATACTACTTGTACTTCAATTCAATGGAGTAGGAGTGAAAGCAGTGGTATATGCAGACGACATAGTATTGATGGTATCAGGGATGTTTCTTTCCATAATAAGTGAGATTATGAAAATACCCTACGACGGTGACACCTATTACCCGCAAACAACGCACTAAGTGTAAACCCTAGTAAAACGGAACTGATGATTTTCACGAGTAAAACAAATATACCTCAATTTAATCTTTCCTCACTCAGTGGTACAACTATTTCTCTCCCCCACGGCAAAATACCTAGGGGTTGAAATCGATGCCAACTGGCCATCATTAGACCAATTCTAACGTATGGAGGTCTGGTGGCCACCATTAAAGAAACAATACAATATCAGGAAACTAAATGGAATGCTCCTGCATTAACTGCTCATAGATGAGTTCACCCGTAACGTAGCCGCATGTTTTGCTTTTAGGATAAAGGAACTACGAGGCTGGAAATGGAAAGAATATGGACATAGTGTCATTCTAAATCAGCTCAACCTTAGTGAATCAGACTATATCCTCCCAAGGACTGAGGAGCATCTACCAAACTCAGCCAGTATCTTCCAAGCAGAAGTAGAGAAACCCTGTGGATTTCTCTTGAATAACTCTGGGAGGATACGGCAAGCGACCATATACACGGATAGTCAGGCAGTACTGCTGGCCTTTTCGGCGCCAAGGATTAATTCCAATGTAGTAAACATTTGCAGGAGGGCTTTAAGCTCTTTAGTAGGTCAACTCGAGTTGTCCATAATTTGGGTTCTCGGTCACAGGAACACTTTCGGCAACGAAAAGGCAGATGAGTTGACAAAGCTAGGGTTCTCTTTAGATGAATCCAAGGCGGAGTTAATTGCATGCCCGCTGGGAGCAATCAAAAGAGAGCTTTCCAGAGTATATGGAAGTAAATACCAAGCTTAAAGATAATAAAACAGATAAGGCCCAAGGATGACAAAAATAGAACTAATAACTTATTACATAGGTTCAGAAACAGCATATAATTATACTCGTAGACTTACAGCCACTATAACGGGACACTGGCCTTTTGGAGAGCATGCGCTAAAAATGGGCCTGCCATATAACAATATTTGCCGCAGCTGCAAGCTAGAATATAATAAAGAAACGGTCTTTTATTTTCTATCTGAATGCCACACTTTCTCTCTGAATGCCCTACTGTATCACAAACCTGACACAAATTACTTGGAACCCATCAGCACCAAACCTTGAAAGGTTGTCCACAAAAAGCATAACGGATATAAGTAGTTTCATTGAGAGCACCAAACGGTTTGACCGCAACGATGAAACAAGATATCAAAATAGAAGGTCCTAAAATAGTGCACCAAAATGGCGCATTCAGTACTAATTGAGTCCTTGTGGACAGCACTTCTACCTACCTACATATAAAGAATATTATTAGTTTCGAAAGCAGTAAACAAATTCATATGTTTTCTATAAATATATTAAGTATAAGTGCTGAAAGCCGAAACGTCTATTTAGGATATTTCCATGCAAACGTGTATCCAATATTAAATGTTTACTTAAGGGCACATTATTAGCAGGAAAGGATGTTCTCTGTATTTCATTACGATATCTATAATATTGACCAAAGTTTCGGTCCGGGGGATTGAAAAGTTATGGTCCGATTTCGCTTAATTGTAGATATTAGATGGCACACCTTGAAGGCACTATTTGTGCAAATTGTGATGCCTTCATTGGTGATTGACTTTTTTTTTTTATTATGTAAAAGAATTAGATAAAGGTTTAAGTTGTGTTATATGGACAGTAGGCGGGGAGGCCTTGTTTATCATCGGATTTCATGCGTTTCCATACTGTATGAAAACGTGCTAGAAAGACCTTTTCCCAGAAACTTTGGCAGATATCGCTTTAGGGGTTTGTGAGATAGGTACGTTAAACTTATTAGGAGTGTGCCACCTGTTTGGCTACCGAACCAGTACATGAAATAAATATGTACGCAAGCTAAAAACGATACATAATGAAAGAGCTGACAGACGGACCTTAGTGAGATGGAATGCCATAAGAAAATGCAGGATAGCCAAGATCATGCGCAAACGAAGGAAAGCACGCATGCTTTTTCTGACACGGGTTTCAAAGGACTGTTTGACGGTTGTTGGCCTAATGACCTGGCATCACATGCTCATCGAAGTAGTACCTTATTTAGAACTGGGATTAGATATCTAGGAGATTCGCAGTTCAAGAAACTAGATGAAGTATCCAAATTAGATATATAATATCTCCTTAAATTTGCAAAAAGCGTTGACATCCTCTATGACGAATACTTTTGCTCGAATTGAACTAAAACTGAAGCCCTTTGGCATTACTAAGGACAAGTAGGTCTCCGTATGGCATGGCAGCCGATCAGTAAAACCTAACCTATTAGGAGACGGCGTCACGTCTACTTCTTAAAAGCTTTTTAAACCACAGATTCTCCTCCATATTTTTTATATTAATTTATAGTTTAGTTATAGAACTTTTTACGTTTTTGATTAACGGAATTTTCATTCAACTCGCCACCCTCTTCATTTAGGTTTAACAAACACCCGTTAAGGGAACTCGCAGATGATTATACTCTGTCCAACACATTGCAAGAGTATAAAATGTATATGCATATTCGTTATTTAACGAAACTATGAATGGATTACCAATATACTTTGTATCTCATTGTAGGTCGTGGACTCATTTAGCTTCTTTACTACTTAGGTTTTAAGTCCTAAATATTCACATTACAGTGAATTAAAATAACACAAAACAATAAATTCCTCATATTAGAGTACCTAATATTTAAGCCCTTAGACTGGTTTCTAACTCCATTTTGATTGAAGTTTTTAATTCTGTATTATCGATATCCACTCAATTCGTCAAAAAGAACTCGTTTTTAATTCTGTATTATCGATATCCACTCAATTCGTCAAAAAGAACTCGGTTGAACTATTGCCGAACTTTAATTTGTTTGCGATATTACGGTTTTTGACAGAGTTGACTAGAAAATCAAAAGTTTATTTCGAAAAAATATCAAAAGAAATAAAAAAGAATGAATAAACTATTTAAAATTATTTTAAACTGTCAAAAATGTTTCGAACATAAGGAGTCGATACAATCACCTATCCTTAGGAATATAATATAATTTTTGAGTAAAATTAAATTTTTTAAGCGATTTATCCTCTTCAGTCATTTGGGTTTTAATCCACTACATTTCGGCATACCGAAGCTATAATACTCTTAACCGGCCAATGGTCAAAGTTTTGTTAGCTCTTTCTAGCCACGATGCTTGATATAAACAACCTTCAAGATTACATTTTAAAGATCTTTTATGAATATCTTCACCTTCATCGTTCAGTATTGTCATATATATGCTATAGTGGCCCGATATCGGCGGTTCCGACAAATAAACTGCTTCTTGGTTAGAAAAAGACATGTGCAATGTTTGCGAGCGATAGCTTATACTAGTTGGCGTGTAAACAGACGAACGGACATGTCTAATCTACTCAGTTGTGTTAATCATTTATACTTACAAATATTGTATATAGTTTATAGGATCTCTGACGTTTCCCTCTGGGCATTACAAACTTCGTGGCAAACTTAATTTACCCTGTTCAGGGTATATGGTAAACAGAGTTTTGTTGGTTTTGAACTTGAGTTGAATTGCTTTAACTTCAATTCAACTGAATGGAGTTGAAAATACATATACTCGATGATGTATTTGATCCCTCTTTGGACAGTTGAATTTAAAGTTATTATAATCTTAAAGTTAAAGTTATTATATCTTCAGAAAAGAAGGCAACTTTTTTTTAAGTGTTTGTCTAAAAACATCTTATTGAACGTGTATTGTGTATATTATTTTTATACATAATAAATTATTTGATCACGAATTTCTTAGTTTATTGTTTTCATGTCGAGGTGTACGGATAATTTTTCGTGCGAATTTATAGTATATGATATCTAGCGTCAATTCGACAGTGAGGTCTAAAAACCATGTTTACTCAATTTCATTATACTAGCTCACATATTGACCAGTATATACAATATAAAATCAACCGAAAAGAAGAAAATCACTGTATTGGCTATATTAAGACTAGGGGACTTTTGGCCCTAAACTACTTGAGAATATACTTCCATCTATTGTTGTATGTAAATGTGTATACATAGATACATATATGTACAATACGTATACATTTTATAAACAACTTACTCCTCATCTTTTCGGTCGAATAATGCACCTTTTATTATTAGTAAAATATTTTGCGCAAAATGGATGTAATGCTTAAATTTTGATGATTTTTTGAAGAGAATTGCCAAATGATAATGGTACTATTTATTATTTACTACAAAATAAAGTAGTCTGATGGGATTACAAATTTTAAATTCTTCTTATTTTCCTTTCTCATTCTAACCATTAGCTTTCCTGGCGTTATCGCATCTTCAGTAGTTTCGAACATAATAATTATATGGAAGATGGCTTTTACTAAGATATACTGACTTTGGTTTTTGCAATTGACTCTAGTTTGTGAACGAGCCAATGGGTCGCTTCTGCTTATATGCTTAAACTCCCAAAAGACAGATTCAAAGTTAGTTATCAAAATGTATATGGTATTTCAAGTTATTGCTTGCGCTGTCACTCAAACGGACAGTCGGAGAGACAGGCATTCGCACATCATGCGTGAACTTCCTGGGCTTTCGAATACAATGGCACAATTAATAATTTCTCAAGTTCTACTAGTATTAGGAGTATTAAATACATATATTGATATTCGTCCAAATCATGCTCATAACCTTTATAAGTTATGTGAGAGTTCAGTTTATATTAATATTGGCGAGCTGCTCGAACTAAAGATTTTTTGAGGCTCTCCGATTTTCTGGGGGATTTGCCATGCACTCCAACTCTGACCACAAACTATAGTCCAATCAATGGATTCAAATCTAAGGAATATTGCCTTTAAGCCATTGCTGGGTGGTTTTTTTGTTTGTGTGCTGGAGCAGAATTTCACTGTAAGATCCAATGCTCTCCATCGAAGAAAGTACTGCTTAACTGCTTCACCGCGCCTTCTAAAACATCCTGTTGGTACAATTTTGCCCCAGTTCAAACCGTTTTTTCGCAGAAGTGAAGAGGTGTAACGCCTTTACAGGAGAATCTTCACCAAACTATTACAGCAGCTGGATGAACCCTGAACCCTTGGAATAACTATTTTTACATAAATTTATTGCTTATTAAAAATGTATTCAACAGTGAAAAGTTTTTCATCTGTAAAAATAATATTATATTTTCATGACCGTTGATCGCGTGTCACTGAAGAAGCCGCTTGCATCTGTTGAGCCTAATTTGCTTCAAGCGTTTTGTCAGAAGATGACGAGTTTACCGACGGTAGGTTATCAAGTGGAGATCATCTCGAATAAGTCTTGACACTGATCTGGTCCATTTTTATACTCTCGCAACTTGTTGCTACAGAGTATAATAGTTTTGTTCACCTAATGGTTGTTTGTATCATCTAAAACTAATCGAGTTAAATATAGGGTTATATATATATAAATGATCAGGATGAAGAGACGAGTTTAAATCCGGATGACTGTCTGTCCGTCCGTCCGTCTGTGCAAGCTGTAACTTGAGTAAAAATTGAGATATCTTTATGAAACTTGGTACACATGTTTCTTGGTACCGTAAAACGGTTGGTATTGCAGATGGGCATAATCGGACCACTGCCACGCCCACAAAACGTCATTGATCAAAAACAAATAAATTGCTATAACTAAGCTCCGCAATAAGAAACAAGACTGTTATTTGGTACACAGGATCACATTAGGGAGGAGCATCTGCAGTGGGCGTGGTCCCGCCCCCTAATAGGTTTAATGTTCATATCTCCTAAACCACTAAAAAGCTATAATAACCAAATTCACTGGAAGCAAATGTTTTTAGCACCTCTACCCACAGCCTGAAAATGGGTGTAATCGGGCGACAACCCCGCCCACTCCCCATATAACGGTACTGTTAAAAAATACTAAAAGCGCGATAAACCAATTAGATTTTATCTCTAGGATGGTATGAGATGATTTTATAGGAACCACGTCCAAAATTAGTCAGTGGGCGTGGCACCGCCCACTTTAAGGTGAAAACCCATATCTTGGGATCTGCTCAACCGATTTTAACCAATTCGGTACGTAACATTCTTCTCATATTTCTATGTTATAGTGCGAAAATAAGCGAAATCGGATTGCAACCACGCCTATTTCCCATATAACAACATTTTAAATTTCATATGATTCTTTCACTTTCCACTATGCAAATCAAGCAACAATGATTGTACCGGGGTAAAACTTTGTGTGAATAATGCGTTTAAAGTATGCCACCTTGTGACCAAAAATTATCTAAATTGAACCAAAACTGTTCAAGCCCCTAGTTACTGAATATGTGGACCCTAGTGCCTATAGTTGACTTTTTACCGAAAATATCGGTCAATATAGAACAAGGCGGCAAGATCCACAAAGAAATCTAAAACGAGTATACCATTTGACTTTGCGAGAGTATAAAATATTCGGTTACATCCGAACTTAGCCCTTCCTTACTTGTTTTTTATTCAATATTATCTGCTTAACTTCAATACACTTATTTTAATGATCCTCCAATAATTTTATGCCATCCCTATAATTACTTTCCAGAAGCTCTGCAAAAAACCCGTCTACGGCTGTAATAGCTTCTTCATTCGACGAAAAACGCTTTCCACGAAGGAATTGTTTCAGGTCTCTGAAGAGCTAGTAGTCGCTGAGAGCCACATCTGGTGAATGCGGTGGGTGCTCAAGAAATTCGTACTTTAATTCGTTGAATTTTGTGAGCAGGTGCATTGTCTTAATGAAAAATAATTTTTTTGTGCTGCAAACCAGGTCTTATCATACCAATTTTTTCATCGAGGTGATCCAAACGGCTGCAATAATATTCAGAGTTGATTGTTTTACCTTTCTGATAATCCTAATATAAAATAAATTCCTTTTGCATCGCAAAAAACTGATGCCATAACTTTCTTTGCTGATCGTTGTGACTTCACCTGCTTTGAATCTAAACAATCAGCTTCAGTCCATTGTAAACGTTCTTGTTTCAATTTAGGATCATGGTGGTAGATCTAAATCTCATCAGTTATAAAAACGACGCAAGAAATCGGTTCTATTCTGCTTAAAACGCTTCAAATTATACTGAGAAATTTGTTTTCGATCCAGTTTTTGTTGAATTGTTAACGTGTGCGGCACTAACTTCCAAACAGCTTTTTCATATGTATTTCTCCATGTAAAATATGAAGTACTCGTTCGTCTGAGATGCTTATGGCATTTGCAATTTCACGCATAGTCAAACTTGGATCTTAACTAACAATTTTATGACTTGCACAATGATTTCTGGTGTGAATGCGGTTTGGATCGTCTTCAAGCCTAGGACGACAGCGTTTAAATTTACCAGCCCAAAATTCAACGGTGCGTTTTGAAGTTGAGACTCCTTATATACTTCTAACAATTGTTCATAAATTTCCTTTGCTTTTAAACTTTTCAAAACAAATAATCTATTCACTGCGCGATATTAAATTTTTTTCCATATTAAAAAAATAATCTGACACGTCAACTTCAAATGGCTTGTAAACAAAAAAAAACAAAAATGAATTTTGCATGTGTTCTCACGACAGATGTACCAACTTGAGAAAAAAACATTTGGAGCTAGTAGTGCTATTTCTTGGTGAGACCAACCAATTTTTCAACCAACCTGTAAATAAATACATATATGTATACTTTATAAGGTCTCCGACGTTTCCTTCTGGGTGTTACAAAATGTTACAAACAGCGTGGCAAACTTATGTTCAGGGTATAGGTAGGTAGGTAGAGTGGCTGTCTTCCGATACACCTAAGCCTTTAGGAGGCCCATCGTAATACCACCGGGACCAAGGTCCTCTCACTCTATTGGCTCCTCTCTGAACCACCCCGTACTTCTGATAAACTTAATCAGTAAGACAAGTTTTATCCGTGCAACCTCCGAGACGTCAGCAAGAAACCCCCCACCGATGGCTGCGATTCTTTTCCTATATAGAGCCGTGCAATCACTTAGAAGATGTGTAATGGTCTTCTCCTCTTCTACCCCCTGACAGCTTCTACAATAATTGTTATATGGCGTTCCAAGTCTACTTGAATGTCTGCCTATTAGACAGTGGCCTGTCAGTACTCCTACTAGAGTTTTTATATCATTCCGTTTGGATTTTAACAGTTGGCGTGTGTGCCTCATATTCTATTCATGCCACGTTGCCTGCTTGTTGAGCAAGTCAGCGACTGACTCCACTTAGACTCAGCTATGTTTATGCAAAGTGTGTCGATTAAATATCTACAAGTAGCCAGAGTCATATTTATGCCCTTTTCACCAGAATATAGTTGTAGGGTGGTGCCTGTTCTGTCTAATTCATCTGCTACATAACTAGTTCCTGGGGATATCACTGTGTCCTAGGACCCATTGCAGGTTTATCGTGAAATAGGATGTCAGATCCGCTAGGCTATCAAGACATTCTTTCATTGTCTTAGACGAAATCGTATGAGACATTTGAGATTTCAAAGCCGCCTGGCTGTCTTTATATATAAATATATTTCTTCTTGTGATCACATTCCTTGTCAGCACAAGAAGGCTTTCTTTAATCGCTGTGACCTCTGCTTGCAAGACACTGTAGTGGTCTCGAAGCCGAAAGGCGATTTTCGTATCTAGTTTAGCTGAGAAGACACACTCGGTTATCTAGCTTTGAACATCCTTGTCCACTACGCACCTTTCTCTGGAGCGGAAGGCAATATTGGAGACCAGATTTAGATTCAGTTCTGTAGGATTTCAAAAATCCGTGGTTATGGGAAGAAACGGGAAATTCCTAAGTGTCATAGAATGCCCCTTATTACTGATCCAGAGAAGTGGGGATAACACGCCTCCTTGGGTGTACCCTTTCGGAGAGATCTGCACATCGCTGAAGCTCCCAGCGTTGAAATAATTGACATGCCCAAGAGCATCTGTTCAATTAATTTCCGGAGAGGCTCAGAGATGCCCAAATCTTTAAGCGCGCTCAGTATGGACTTCGGCTGGATGATATTGAAAGTACCTTCTATGTCTAAGAAAGCTACGAGGGTGTATTCTTTTATCTCCAGAGACTTTTTAATCTCTGCTACCACTGAGCTTAACACCGTTTCTGTGAAATACGCATGCTGCAAAACTTCCATTTTTCCTGGGTTTAGCTTGCACCTTATACATATGTATTTCTATTAGCCTCTTCAGCGTTTTTAAGAGAAATGAGGACAGACCAATTGGTCTAAAATCCTTTGGATTAGTGTGTGAGCTTTTGCCCGCTTTTGGTACTTGTATATATTCCACGCTGACTTTTCTCCATACCGAGGCAATATAGTTTAATTACAGTGCCCCTTTGAGCATGGTTGTTAACCAGTATATTATGTAGCTCTGGGACTGCTGTAACTGAGCCGGGAATATCCCGTCTGGTCCCGGCGATTTATAAGGCTTGAAGCTGCCTATCGCCAAATAAATATTACTATCTGACACTATGTCTACAGGAGGGTACTCTGCTAATACCTCACTGCCCTGTGTATGCTCCATTGTGTGGTCCTCGGGAATGTGTGGTAAGTATCCATTAGCAGGCCTAGAGTATATTCACTGGATACCATCCAGTTATGGTCTGGCTTCTGAAGGGGTATCCAATGTTATGGTTTGACTGTGTCATTATTTTTCATTTTCATTGTCATTACAAAAAGATTTCTACGAATTTATTTTTGCTCAGGGTATAAAAATGTGCTTTTCTCTTCGAGTTTTTCTTCGCTGTATCATTTACAATTTACAAATATTGTAACAGAATTTATGGCAATACTATGGAGGACTATCCTGCCTTCAGCAAAACGTTTGCGCAACATTTCTGTAACATTTTCAACGATTTCCTAGTCGTGATTTCATTGGAAACAAAAATTTTCATTTTTTTATTACAAAAATCGCCTGACAATCTTTCCCCGTCGTAAACAAACTGCTGCCAAACATATACATATATGTAGATCAAACTTCACACAAATATCCAAAAAGGTTGAACTAATCAAAAAAAAAATTTATCGATTCAGTTTGCTCGCACAGTTTATGTGAACAAGTCCGGGTCAAATTTGATCTTGAGTGTCGTTTAAAATACAGATATTATAAACATTTTGTGAATATGTTTTCGATACGTCGCGCCAATCTTCTCTACAGTTTGAATCGCACTCTTTTAACCCGTGCGTTTGAGTACATATACATGTACATACTTGTATGTAGGTCTTAAAGAAATTTTACTTGAAATAGATCTCTAAGAACTTTTTCATTATTTTTTGTTCAGATTTTACATAATAGTTGAGCACGAAATATAACTAAGATTATACAATTCTACCAGAAATAGGATTCAGCACTCAACTACTTCATATGTTAAAATGTTTGTACTAGTATGTATGCGCATATTTATGTATGTATAATATGTACATCCTCTTTTCTAATGCATGCACATAATGTTCTTTTTGCTTGATGTAATGCTTTCTTACTTGTTTATTGTCGTGCTATCTCTTTGTGACATTTTTAAAAGAAGCTTTTAGCGGTAAATAATGAAAAGTTAAAAAGCCACATCAATGAGATTTTTTTTCCTTTTCTCAGATACTTTTCCACTGCGTTGTCCTCATTTGTGCGTCGTAAGGAAAATGTAGAATGTAAACTGTTAAGGCACATAACGGCAACAATGCACATACATACGTACCTAAGTGTGTGTTAAAGAGCTTCTAACTATTTGCCGTACATGTGTTTTTGTGCGCGTAATTCTAAAAAATGGCGCATATTAATTTCCATTTTCGCTTTTCTTTTCATGTTGTATGAGAACCTTTTTTCTTTGGGTTGCTGGCTCTACTGCTCTGACAGATGGACCGTAATGGCTGCGTTGTTATGATGCGCTTTTGTGGCAGGCTATAGATATATAGGTTTGCATCAGGCGGAAGCCATGGCAGACTGTGGTCGAAAGGGGCACCACACTGTTATGAGCATTACGTGTTGCGGTGTAAGTGTGGATGTTTGCGCACAAATTGAAATGATACACAAATTAGTGTGCTGTACGGACTTTTAATAGCTTTGCCGTATTTAAAGGGAACACATTATATGCGTATTTTGTCTTATATGAGTACATACGGTGGTGGTGCTATAATTATGAACGATTTTTTTTTACCACTTTCTCAAAGATTTTGTTTTATTATTTATGCTGTTGATTATTTTCTCCCATAAAACACCAAACTATAATACCACTTTCTCAAAGATTTTGTTTTATTATTTATGCTGTTGATTATTTTTTCCCATAAAACACCAAACTATAATACTTTGTTTCGAACAAAATTTCTAGTATTGTTAAGAAAAATACTACTCAAAAATCAACAAAATGTTTGAGTTAATTTAAACAGAAAGGGCTATAAAACTTAATACAGTCGACGCTCACAAATTAGAACCTTCACTATGTTTAATTATAAAAGATAATGTGGCATGTATTGCACTGAATTGTTTTTTGTTTTTAATAATAATACTACATAAAAAAATTTCATTTCACTTTTTTGAAGTATATTTATTTAATTTTTTTGGTTGAACATAACATCCCATTTTTAGAATTCTTTCAAATTATTATAGTTTTATTTAGAATTTGTATAACTTTACTCTATATAGTTTTCGGTGTAGTATGAAGTATACTTTTCCTTATAGAATTAATTAACAAAAATAACTAGTTTAAGCTTCAAAATAAAATCGTTTCTAATTCGTTGGCCACTACTGTTTATAACTTAAATCTTCGGACATCATACCTATCTGTTCAATATTTAAGGAAAATGTAAAGATTTTTTAACATACATATATATTAAAAAATATGAAAAATTTGATATAATACAATAGTTAGTTAATAGGTTTTGTTAGTGGTGAGTTAGTGCGTATTGCTACTATAAGTGATCTGGGTTTTTGTTTCGGCGAACATCAAACACAGTTTTTGCCAAGTTGATAGTATTTCTACCTCGAAAAAAACGCTCGCAGTTGGTTTCAGACTTGTAGATCCCTCTATTTTTCCTATCAAATGCCCCCTACCAATTAGAAGTGAACGCTGGTGTGATTCTCCCTTACAATTTTGGATCCGTTAAGGAGCGTTTTCGATATGATATCAAATTTAAGGTTACAAGAAAACCTCGACGATGAAAATAGTAATATTTCTTCTCTTTCGATAAAAAAAATCAACACTCTTAAACTTATGTAGATGAAGATCCCAGTCTCAGATAGCACGAGTTCTTAAAATCACTGTCGTTCGTTGAGGCCTTTGAATATTGTGTGCCTGAAATAACACAACATATCTACTTAGAAATATATCAGTGATGCTACTATCTGTTAGTGATGATGCAAAATTATGTCCCCAAAAAATTACCCTTGAATAGGATGAGTTTTGTGGAAAGTTAGTTTTAATGTGCTATACTCTTATTATGAGTTTAATAAGCAGGAACGATAACTTCCAACATGTTTTGGAAAAAGTAAAATATCGCTTTTCAAAAACTTCAGTAAACTCATAAGCACAATGGTCTTTCTTATCACTCCTCAATTTCCTTCACCTTTGTATTTTTAAGGACTTTTTAATAGAAAGATAGCCGTAAATTTAACATTAATGATTGGTTTTATTAAAAATTTAATACTCCATATGCATTTACATATATACATAAACACATTCTGAGATTTGCGGCCATAATTGTAAGCTTTGAGAAAGTATAACCATGTACGAGGATTCTTTTTCGATGGTTATTCGCTAAAACTAAAACTACTTTGCAAAACGCATTAAGCGCAGTAATGGGTTTTCATTAGGTCCTTTTGCTTACTATGGCCCATCACTTTATGCCCTTTCGCTCAAACACTCACTGTATGTTTGTATGTGTGTGCGTCAGTTGGCGTACAGTTGTCGAAAATTGTTCGTAAAAAGCAAAATAAGAAACCCAAAAAAGAAGTGCTCTTTACTTAAATTCGTTTCATTAATGCCGTGATGGGCAATGTAATATGTAGCGAAGCGGAGTACTAGTATTAAAGTATTTAAAATGTTTGGGCAAAATAAATATGTGTATGCATGGATTTCGATACATAATAATAAACTATTGGTCAACAAACAAAACAAAAATAGTTTATTTGCAATAGTGGCTGAAGTATAGAAAGTTATAAATAAATAGTTCGAAGCAGTACATACTACTCCCACTTCTTCTTATTGATTGGGGCTTTAAGCAGTATTCACAACATTCACAACATTCTCAACAGTATTTAGGTTTCTTGTCATATTTTTCTCGGTTTTTTTAAAAATGTATCTAAAACTGCCTCAACTAAAACACCTATGTCTCTGTGAAAATTCATGGATACTAGACCGTTGAGTCTCTTTTGACCTGTTGCTTGTCTGATGTTAGCTACTCCACATCTCAACCTTCACGAGGAGTTGAAATCATTGTTTTTTAATAGTTAATAACTTTTTCATAACGAATTGTCTTGAATACTAGATAATTAAGTAATGAGAGATCTATTTACCATTAAAAAATAACATAAAATCAGCTGATTGAATTGAATTTAAATTAAATTTTGGAGTTTTAAAAGAAACTTTAAAATTTGTTATTAATTTTGTGAAAAATATTCGTGGCAGCGATAACTTCCTCCGTCTTAAAAGGTACACTGTTCATGCCACCAATCCATGCAATCAATACATTGTATCCATTCCTCGGAGGATCTGCGTATTGCTCCCTGTGCGAATGCTTACGCTTGCCCCAGACAAAGATTTTTGATAGATACTCATGTAACTTAACTCACATTAAACATAACCTTTAAGCATGTAAAGAATAGTAAACTTAAATAAATCACGATAATACAAAAATATAATTTACCTTGGAAATTTACTTATTTTTACTTTAATTTTTAATCTTGAAAATAAATTAAGTATCTGTTATATTGTAGTACGTTTAAGTTCCCTACAACTGTGTCACAAATTAATGTAGAAAAGTGTAATTGGGTTCAGGGAATCGAAGTATGAATGCGCATCTGAAGTTTAAAACTATTTAAGTAATGGATGGCTTAGCCCTCTAATAAATGGAATGTACATATGTATCTCACAAACCACAAAAGTGGTAGTACCTCCTCATACAGTGCGATCGGATGATAATCATATATAATGGTTATGTCCAAAACTACTAAAACTGCGGTAACGCACTAAAAGTTGTAAATACATATAACACATTTTTAAATTCTATATAGTTCATTCCCTTTACAAAATAAAAGCCAAGCCCAACCGAAGTTATCGGACTCACCTTGTCATTTCAATGGATAAAATCGGAAAATACTTTCCCTAGCCCCCAAATACCTAATATAAGGGCTTTTGAACTTCTGATTAATTTTATATCGCATATACGAGTATAGGTCAATATGCGAGAGTCTCTTCAGAAAGCAATCTTTTATGATAATGATACTTCGAAATGAGATAAATTAATAAAATTGGATTCATATTACCTGTAGTCTGCATGTGACAAATATGAGAAACTTAAGGTTGGCCTTATGACGTAGATATAAAGTAGAAGTAGACATATAATGCTTGAAATACTTAAATATGTGAAATGAAAATCTGCAAAACAAAACATAGTAGCATTGATAATAGCGGTTATACCACTTTAATGGCGTATCTGCACAATCTCTTGAATGAATTCAACTCGACCACAAAGTTGCTTTTATATGAAGCAGAATGGCTTATCGCAGGCTGTCAATATACGTTACTATGATACCAAATAAGACATTAAACAATTTCAAGGCATTGATCAGCGCAAATTTCGAGAGTATGTTATAAAATGTTCGGCAGGCGAATTTTGCCACTTAGTGTGGGAGTGGATTGTGGATCCTATTGCAAAGTCAATATTTGGGCTTAACTATATGCTCGAATGTTAATTTTGAGCCTCCGCATATTTTTATACTCTCGCAACCTGTTGCTACAGAGTATAATAGTTTTGTTCACCTAACGGTTGTTTGTATCACCTAAAACTAATCGAGTTAAATATAGGGTTATATATATATAAATGATCAGGATGAAGAGACGAGTTGAAATCCGGGTGACTGTCTGTCCGTCCGTCCGTCCGTCCGTCCGTGCAAGCTCTAACTTGAGTAAAAATTGAGATATCTTTATGAAACTTGGTAGACATGTTTCTTGGTACCGTGAGACGGTTGGTATTGCAGATGGGCGTAATCGGACCCCTGCCACGCCCACAAAACGCCATTAATCAAAAACAAATAAATTGCCATAACTAAGCTCCGCAATAAGATACCAGACTGTTATTTGGTACACAGGATCACATTAGGGAGGGGCATCTGCAGTTAAAACTTTTTTTTTTTAAAAGTAGGCGTGGTCCCGCCTCTAATAGGTTTAATGTGCATATCTCCTAAACCCCTAATGCTATAATAACAAAATTCACTAAAAGCAAATGTTTTTAGCACTTCTATTGACGGTGTGAAAACCGTTTAGTGTGCACTAAACACGCCAGAGACATTAAATTTTATCTCTAGGATGGTATGAGATGACTTTATAGGAACCACCTCCAAAATTAGTCAGTGGGCGTGGCACAGCCCACTTTTAGGTGAAAACTCATATCTTGAGATCTGCTTAACCAATTTCAACGAAATTCGGCTAAACGTTATTTTCATATTTCTATATTATAGTGCGAAAATGGGCGAAATCGGACTACAACCACGCCTATTTCCCATATAACACCATTTTCAATTCCATCTGATTCTTTCACTTCCAATTATGCATATCAAGCAACAATGATTATATCGGGGTAAAACTTTGCGTGAATAATACGTTTAAAGTATGCCACCTTGTGACCAAAAATTGTCTAAACCGAACCGAAACTGTTCAAGCCCCTAAGTACTAAATATGTGGACCCCAGTGCCTATAGTTGACTTTCTACCGAAAATATCAGTCAATCCACAAAGAAATCTCAAACGAGTGTACCATTTGACTTTGCGAGAGTATAAAATGTTCGGTTACATCCGAACTTAGCCCTTCCTTACTTGTTATTTATATGTTTAGATGTACGAGTACGTAACAAATTATGATTAGGGTAATTAATTTTTCTTTAAACACGCTTTAATTTTTTACAATGCCAATAATTTATTTTTTCTTAACGTAACGATTTTCAAATCCAAACAAAAAATGCTTTTCCAGTGCAGTATTCACTTCCATTCCCATCATTAATTGTGTACGCCAACATAAGCTCCTACATACGAGTACATACAAATATAAGTAAGGCCGACTATTTCCCACAGTCGCATCAGTGTAATTTCGATTTCGTATTTTTTATTCTGTTAGAGCCATTTAATGTCTGTAGCTCTACAATATTACCTATTAGAGGGATTTATTACAATTTCATTGTGCGCAGATGTGCATTTACATGCTGAAATAAATACCTATGTATGTATGTACAAAATACATAATTCTGTATATACATATATTCAAACATATTTATGCATATTTGTAAATTTTTTGCTTTTACGCACATACATACACCGATAATTTTAAAACTACATTTTTATTTGTAAAGTTGGGCTTTTAATGCCTGTGAATTTGGACCCTCATTATCTGCTGACCACCAAGCAGCTTTCACTAGAGGAATAACTAAAGTCCGTCATATACCGCACTAAAAAATAAAGACTTGAAACAAAAAAAATCCAAGGTTTAAACTGTCGAATGAGACGATCTTATTTGTACATCGGAGAATAATAATGAAGTAGCTAAAATGTCACATGCACGTTTATATTTATGTAAGTTTGAGTATTTGAACGCAATTCTTAGTGCGGTCAACACCCGCACCATTTACTTAGCGTATTATATCTTAACTCACTAATGTTGTTGCAATGTTATAGGATTTAAGTTTGTTTGATTTTTATGCGCCACACAGACACAAAATCAAGTCTTCCCATATCACCTTACATATACATATGTATGTACATATATACTATATGAACGTATTAAAGTCAGCTTCATCACTGCAGCCGCTTTGAAACAGAATTCACTTACTTATATAGCAGTTGTTGTTGGCATTGATGCTGGTTTTAACGAGGACTAATTCATCGCGCAGTCGAGTTTTTTCAGTCCTTTGGTTGCGTTTGTGTGTGAAATAAATTTTGATTGGTTGAAATTTCTGGCAAACACTGGCTGAAGGAGTAAAAGAGAAAATTATAGAGAGAAAGAGGAAAATGGAGTGCTCAGTTTACGCACGACACAATTTGATGCCTGTACAGTACGAAAGGAAATGAATCACATGCGTGTAACGAGTACAGTGGCCTTGAAACTGTGCCGCAGATAAATTCGTGAAAGCTATAGATATTTGAAAGGACAACCTACATATTAACAGAGTAACCTATGTATTGCACATACATATGTAAATATATGCGGTTTGCAACAGATACACCGGAATAAGTTAATAATATTTGAATTTAGTTTGTCAGACAATTTATAAGGTATTTACCTATGGCTTACATTTTTTTGGTTTCATTGCGAATTTATGCATAATTAATTTATATAAAAAATCGTTATTACTAAAACATTAATATATTTAGCATATATTCACTAAATTATTATATAATATACAGCCTTGATTCCACACATTGTTATGTTTTCACCGCGAAGTCCATGGCAACGATATCTGTCAAATTAATAAGAATAATAAATAATAAGTATTTCAGTATTAAAATAGATAAAACAAAAAATTTAATTTTTTTCGAAGCGTTTTTCAAGTGAAAATACCATCAAATAAGATATTACAATTTCACATAATTTAAAAGTGTAACATACATATGTACATATTTGCAGACATGTATTTACAAATACTCTTCTTTGGATTTACCATTGCCGATATTTCATTTATACCTTTTCAAAACCATATACATATGATAGATTGCTAATAATTAAAATTTAAAAAGGCATATTTATGGCATTCCATTGGACGTTTCCGCCTTGCTGCAGTGATGTAAATAGATAAATATGTATGTACGTATGTATGTACGTATGTATAAGCACATAAAGGTAAGTGTAGGCAATTTGAATTTGCAAAGTTGGCGCGCAAATCGACATTCAACGACACCTTGCCAATAAAGTGCACAAATCTTCAGCGAAACTACCAGACTGTAAAGTAAACATTAATACACAAATATGTCCTCAAATACATACATATGTACCGTTTCATACGCTATGGTGTCAGGATAGTGAAATGTTTATTTGCAGCATACGCTCAAGGGAAGTGTGTCAGACGCATAGTGATTATCCTTTTTACCAACGAATGTTCCGGACACCAATAAACTCGAAGGCTTGTCTTCTGTAGCGATTTTAAAACATTCGTCTTCCTGTGGCTCCTGGTTCACGCACACTATGCGAAAACTGATCTGGAAGCACTGGTGCCAATGTTATTTAATATTTCAGCAAAATAACACAACAATGCTAGAACATACATCAGACACAGAAAATGGTGGACGTACATCATTAGCAGCGACAGCGACTCAACCTCAGAACAGCAATTTCTCATTGGGTCGAAGATGCCAACAACCAGCCAAGAATTGTTATTATTGTAAACTATTCGAGAAACCGACAAAATAGCAAAAACTTACCTCTAACGAAGTTAAACCAGTTAAAAAGAGACAATACTATGATGTGCGGCATAATGAGGAGCTGTCGCGAGTAGTCGTCGTCGAGAGGCACTCGTGAACAGAAGGGATGAGTGCACGACAGAATTCACAGTAGCAAGGCTCACAGAGCAGCGACAAAAACTATTGCTTTCCCTCTTTCGCAGCCATTTCACTTGAACACATGTATGTATGCATGTATATTAGTGTTGGTGTGCGATGACATATTCGTTCAGAGCAATGATGTTTCATTATTTTTCACATTATTATTAGTATGGCTAACGATTCGTGGTCTTGCAAAAACTACCAAACATATGAGCTTATTCAAATGTATATGTATGCACATATTCATTTACAGTATATATAATATACACTGCTGGTACTTGCCAAACCAATCGCCACCATCACCACCACCAACGCCGTTCTGTTAACGACGGCAACGAAATCACCAACAAGAACAACACAAGCTCAAGCAGTTCGAGATTTTACACCGACGTCGGCGTTGATGAGCTACCACCCACCACCACGGGATGGCGTGGAAAGAACTGCGAAGCCTTCGAAACGGACAGCAAGCACATGATCCTTAATTTCGTTATAATTTTGTGTGCTGCCTGGAATCGTATATCATTTTAAGTTTGATCGGCCGCGAATACGCGCGTACCACCGAACCGAGACATTGAGGTCGTACTCTTCGCGACAGCACGGTAACTCATATGGATGGAACAGTTAGCAGCAGAGTGAATAATTCGAAGGACACATTTGCATACATTTTCTGGCTGTAGTGCGGCACAGCGCAGTAGATTGCGATAGAGTTAAACGCATCCGAAATTACATTATTGTTATTACCCCCTCTCAAGAAGAGGAAATCGAATTTTCATTATTTGTAAACATTAGAAATTGGTTGTGTCTGCATCAGCCATCAACACGACGTACAGTGAACAGTTAGTTAAACACTTGCGTTGAATAGTGGTCGGGCGCCATTGACATATCTACATATACGGTGAGATTTTGGCATTAAATTGACGCGATTAAAAAGTTTATCGGGCCCAACATTCGCTCTTTCTCTCTCTTTCGGCATGACGGGCGTATAAAAGAAACGATGGATAAAGTTCACCCGTCGACAGGCGGTTCGTAACGGTACACACTAAACCAGCCAGTACTATAATCGGTCTTCTGAGTACTGTAGTCTGGCGGTGCTGTGGCTAGAAAAACAGTTTGCAGCTGGAATAGTGACTACATGTGTATGTGCCTCCCTGTGTTGGGGTTAGTGATTATTTCAACTATTCGCCAGTCGTTTACCTACTCAGTATAGACATCGAGACGCCAGTGCCGGTTACGCGTCGGTCAATCGGCGGACCAAATAAAAAGCAGCAAAAAAATCTAATATATGCGTACACACACTTATAGATATCTACCCAGATACCTTAATAATTGTAATTGATTTTGAAATTAATTAATTGATTTTGCCGCAAAATTCGTGAAGTGCGCCGAATTCGTGAAGTGTCGTCGACAGTGCTATGCTGCAAGTGGCTAATATTTTATCCTGTGGTTGTGCTTTTTGATCAAACTTATTTATGCGCGAGTGAATCCATAACTCTATTGTTACTTCAAAGGATTAAACTTATTCCCAACTTTGTGTGTATTGTTGTGAAGGTTTGCTCATAGGCATACTACTTTCTCGTATCAATACCGTTTTTCGCTGAGTGGTATAATTGATTTTTTCAAGACGTATATTGATTCGCGCTTTTACACCGGCCACAAGTTGGATTTCAAACAACACAGTTGTGCCGGCGGCCCTGTGTCCGGTGGTGGCGTCGTCGGCAATACCATCTCGAATTCCCTTCAGGTGCATCACGTACATCAGCCTCATTTGTCTAGTAGTAATCCGCCTGCCCATTTACCACCGCATCATTCTCTTTTGCATCCACATCACGCCGGTACGGCTGCCGTATCGCACGCAGCCGCCCAAGCTCACGCCGTCGGCTTATCACATAGCGGTTTACCGCCTATAGGACAGCAGCAGCAGCAATCAGTTTCAGTAGCACCGACCGCCCAACAACAGTCATCACACCAGCATCAACAACAATCGGCGCAGGCACAAACCCAACAGTTGCATACACCAACTTCCGTCGGTTGTGCGACCAGTAACGGCAGCGCCACCTCTGGTAGTGGCAGTAGTGCCGTCGGCTCGAATTCCGTATCGTCGTTGGTAATTGGCAGCGGACCCGGTTCGGGTGGTAATAACGTTCATCCGATCTCGTCGGTGGCCACATCTGTTTCAACGGCTTCTTCCATACCTCACATCGTTCCACCCAGCCTAGGACTGAGCCCTCAGTCGAGTGCGGACTCCCAACAGTTTAACATATTTCCGGCTATATTTAGTCGGCAACTCAATTTCACTGCTGGTACTTGCGGTCAAAGCAAACTTTCAATGGATGAACTGCGTCCGAATTTGGTTGGCGGTTTGTTGGGCTTGCAACAAGGCTTATTAGATGATCATGCGGCGAATATGCAGCATGCTGGGGTATCCCAAGATACGAAATTCATGTCATTTCAAGATAATCGCCTAATGGGCATTACTTCCTCGCATGAGAACCGCCTACTCGGTCTAACATCATCGATGCAAGATACCCGTTCGCCAATCACATCCATCGACAAGGGCTCGCTTAATCACCAACGCAAATGCAGTAGTACACCCGAAGATTTCAGCTCACTGTACTCTGGCTTGCCCACACCTGGCATGGACACGTCTTCACACCATCACACACCCGCGCACACGCCACCAACGCGACTCTCTGACCATTCGATATCCGGTAATTGTTTTATTGCGTGGATCTTGCTCTCAGAAGAATGCATGAATGACTGACAAAGGGACATGTGTGAATGTGAAAAGAGTTGTAGAGCCTGCGAGTGGTCACTTTAATCCTTTCTTTCAATTTGTTGCACATTTCGATGTTCGCTTGTCGCAGCGTTCACACATTCCCCTCTCTTTGTAGTGGATTATTTTAAATCCCCGGATTGAGCAGAAGCCAATAGCTCCTGCGCGTATGTGCACGAATGTATGTATGTGTTTGCATGTTTAACACAGCGCGTTTGTTTGTTTGGGCTGCCAGCCACTGAGTGCGTTGTTGTAACTGTGCACACGTGTCGGAGATTATCACGCATTTCTGGTGACTGTTAAGCTAAGTACCGCAATTATCTTCTCAAATGCGAGAAACAATTGAACTATTTGCTCCGATGAAATTTTATACTTCAATGTTTGTTTATATAAAGGAAACAAACGATTATAAAACTGAACAAACATCCTCCCATCCATATAAAAATGGATGATCAATTGAAGAGGACGAGTTTGAATACAAGTAATTTAGAATTTTATTTTGCTTTTGCTAAATATTACGCATCAACTTTTTTATTAAGTGATAGAAAAGAAGTGTTTAAATTCCATGTCACATTTGGAATTAGACTTCCGACTGGAGCGCGTTCTTTAAAAAATTATTATTTTACATTTTGCTTTAACCGTGATTTGAAATGTATACAAAATTAGAGTTATTTTGTTCTGTTAAATTTTATAGAGAATGAAAAAATGTCCAATTTTTTTGATTTCTTAGGTTTATGAATTTATATGCTTAGGGCATATGTATGCTATAACATAGTATGCACAAACTAGTAGTAGTAGTAGTATAATATTCTAATAAACTATTCAATACAATGAAAATATTATTTACGAATAAAAGCGAAAACGTTATTGTCAGTACAAGAATCCAAAGAATTGTACTTGAGGTTTAATTTTGAAAATAATTGATACAAATATTTTTCAAAAGAAAAAATATCGAATTCTCCATTGGGCATTTGAGACAAATTCGTAAATATTTTTTTTTTTTAAACTTGAACATATGTTTATGTTTATAATTTTTTTGTTGAGGAATTGTTTTTTCTTTTAACATGAGTGAAACTCACACCATTCTATCTTATAGGTTGGATCAAACTGGACACAGTGTGATAAATTTTACTAATATGGGTTCAGTAGTTTAGGAGTTTACTAAACCGAACTAAACGGACACGTAATTTTTATATCAAAGTATTAAAAACTTTGTTCAAAAGTTTTAAGCATAGTTTTTCTCATTTCTGTTTGACTTTCCGGTGAAAATATTTATTCGTTTGATTACTGAATATATAAAATAACAAACACATTTGGAGAGTGGATATATAATTTTGATCAATCCGTCCAGAAATCGAGTGACTCCTTCGGTGAGAATATATGTAGATTGGCTCCAAGTCGATGGGGCTGATATTGCTCGCTCGTTGACCCTGGTATTGAATTTTAAAACAAAACTAATCCAAGAAAATAACAAGATACATAGGTTATATTATTATTGTAGCAGAGCTGAATGTGGGATGTTGAAACAAAAGCCTACTTAATTCAAGTAATTTTCGGGTAATATTGGTCTAAATCGGAGTATGTTAGTGAAGAGCCGAACACCTTTCTCCAGCACCGAATTTATGACATTTCGCACAATATTTTCGAATATCGTATGATGTTTTCGTAAGAAAATAATTTAATTAGTCAAAGCAAAGTTTGGGTTTTGAATTTTCACGTTAAAATATCAAATGGAACTTATTGGTTGACTGTTTAAATTTGAAGTAATAAAAAATAATAAAATTTATTCAGAGTACTCATTAATTTGTATTAAAAATGTTTTAAGACTTGCTTTTCGAGACATTTCGAGCAAATTTCAAAAAACAAAATTTTTTAATTTTTGTCAGATACATTCCAATTAAAAGTTTATTTAATAAGTATTCTTTAATTTTCAATAACTATGCACCCCACCGATAGTAATTATTCAACAGTTCAATTATGACTATTTAAATTAATTTGCATTGGGAATCGGATTCAATACGCCAAATAAGTGAAAAGGGAGGACCGGTTATGTTATATAATATATAGATAGATATAAATAATATTTATAATATATATATCTAAGAAGTGAAGATATTCTTGGAAACGGACAATTTTTGAAATTTCAGCGAATAAATTTTAGAGAAGAAATGTTCCAAGAAGAATTTATAAAATTGTTCTTAATGTGGAATGTCGGTGACTTTTGTCCATGTGTATTTGTATATGCTGTTACACTAGGTGTGCACTTAATTTCCTATGTTAGTTTTATCTAGCCAAATTTGTTAAGAAGTTAAATTTGTTGGACAATTCTGGCCAGTGTAATATTTTTCGCCAAATCCTTTAAAAGTAGAGTAAAAGGAAAATAGTAGTAAAAGGAAGCTATATCCTTTAAAATATAGAGTTTTACATTTCCTATGGTTTAATGGCACGGTTTTTTATTTACTGGTGGGTATTTATTTGATTTTTTTAATTTTTACCTTTTGATTACTGTTAGATTTTGCTTTTGTATACAAGTCTTTCCTTTGCCAAAGTTCTAATCGTCACTTTTGCAAATTTACATTTAATGTATGATTTTAAATCTCATAAAAACCACGTAAAATTAGATGAAACTATGATTACTTTGAACCAAATAGGTATCTCAAGAAAAATATTATATTTAAAACAAGTAAGGAAGTTCTAAATTCGGGTGTAACCAAACATTTTACACTCACGTAACTTGCAAAGATCAAAGCCCGGGTAATTACTTCAAGTGTTGGCAAAATTTTATATTTAAAGAAGTATTGATCCGATCCAACCCGTGACACAAAGACATACTATTATCGAGAGTTTCATTTATTTTTATACTCTCACAACCTGTTGCTACAGAGTATAATAGTTTTGTTCACCTAACGGTTGTTTGTATCACCTAAAACTAATCGAGTTAGATATAGGGTTATGTATATATAAATGATCAGGATGAAGAGACGAGTTAAAATCCGGGTGACTGTTTGTCCGTCCGTCCGTCTGTCCGTCCGTCCGTCTGTCCGTCCGTCCGTCCGTGCAAGCTCTAACTTGAGTAAAAATTGAGATATCTTTATGAAACTTGGTACACATGTTTCTTGGTACCGTGGGACGGTTGGTATTGCAGATGGGCGTAATCGGACCACTGCCACGCCCACAAAACGCCATTAATCAAAAACAAATAACTTGCCATAACTAAGCTCCGCAATAAGATACAAGACTGTTATTTGGTACACAGGATCACATTAGGGAGGGGCATATGCAGTTAAAACTTTTTGTAAAAAGTGGGCGTGGTCCCGCCTCTAATAGGTTTAATGTGCATATCTCCTAAACCGCTAATGCTATAATAACAAAATTCACTAGAAGCAAATGTTTTAGCACTTCTATTGACGGTGTGAAAATAGTTGAAATCGGGTGGCAACTCCACCCACTCCCCATATGACGGTACTGTTAAAAACTACTAAAAGCGCGATAAATCAAGCACTAAACACGCCAGAGACATTAAATTTTATCTTTGAGATGGTATAAATTGGCTTTATAGGAACCGCGTTCAAAATTAGTCAGTGGGCGTGGCACAGCCCACTTTTAGGTGAAAACCCATATCTTGAGATCTGCTCAACCGATTTCAACCAAATTCGGTGCATAACGTTCTTTTCATGTTTCTATGTCATAGTGCGAAAATGGGCGAAAACGGGCTTACTTCCAATGCATTTGGTTGAAATCGATTAAGCAGATCCCAAGATATGGGTTTTCACCTAAAAGTGGGCGGTGCCACGCCCTGAGGCAACAGGTTGCGAGAGTATAAAAATTAGTATATGGTGTGAATGTGTGTGGTATCTTAACTTTAGGCTTGGTCTCAAAATTAATGAAATAGTTATAAAACTTCTAGTTTCAGACGGCGCGTTTTTGTATTCTAGCAACATGTTGCACAGGTTAACCTAAAAATGTTCGAAAGGAAGGCGATGTTTGTCCGTCTGTTTGTTAAGCAAGTGATAACTAATTAAAAATGTATGAAATTTTCCGCACGAAAGACCATGGTAAAATCCGCCTATGTTATGTTTAGTAATTTAAGCTATAAATCGTATTTGGTATTAGAAGTTACAACGGAGTGGAGCTGCAAAACTATCGATAGTAGAACCATTCGATAGTTTCGATAGTTTAAAAAAATGCTATCGATAGTTTTACCCTTTAAAATCTACTTACTTTTTACTGGTTTAAATTACGAGACACCTTGGCTTTGTACTCTTCAATAAGGGAAAACACAAAAACATTAATAAAGTTACATATAAATTTTCTCATGTTATTATATAAACCGCCCTGAGAGCTAACGAGTTATAAAAAGGCGCTTTTTTGATATATTTACTAATGTAATATGAGGTCAAGAAATTTATACTTAAAATACGTTTCTGTAAACTACTTTGTTCATCAATGACCACTTGTTTTTGTTTAAAAAAAGTAATTTGTTGGCGTTTGTAGTCTTTAATTTCTCTCTGTTCTCCTATCTAATACTAGTAATCCGGCCTGGCTAAACATTCGTTTATATGCATTGTAGGCAGTTTATTGCCTCTGAGTGTATGTGTGAGTATGTATGTACAAGTATATACATTGTGAAATTCGATCACAACAGAAAATTCAATAATACTTATGATATGAATTATATTCTCTAAAATGAAGGTTTCTTGGCATTTTATATTTTTCCACGGTTCTTAATTCTTATTAAAATACTGGAAAACCGTGGCGTCAAAAATTCTGAACTGCGGCTGCATTTATGAATAACTGAGGTTAGGTGCAGCTGGAATTTTAGAATATTAGAAATTATTACCTAATTATAAATATTTTCGCAACATTCGCAACAAACTATCGATAGAGGGACGAAAATAAAAATATCGATTTTATCGATAGTCCCATCGATTGTTTTGCAGTTCTACGATGGAGCATAAGTGATTAAAAATGAAAAAAGGGATCTAAAATTTTTTCTTAGAATTTGCGAGAATATTTTAAGTTCCGTTCCATACGAACATTCATTTTCATAATTTTTTGATAAAATTCATATTATTTTCAAGGGGGTGAAAAGTATGGGTTGTTATTTTTATTTTATTACGGAGGTATCCTGTCCTTTACTCATAGTTTCTAAATTAGTTTTCTGTAATTCCGCTAATATATTTCACTGCTACTACTCTTTGCGCAGACGGTCTTTCACATGGACTCCAAATTAAGTGATTGTCGAATTTGTCGCTCTTTACTTGCTTGGTAAGAGCTGACTGACTGACATTCATGTAAATACGCAAATTACTTAGGATGAGTTTTAACTTGATGAAATTTCACCTCGATTAATATAAAATTTGCATAAATTATCCCAATGCTGCATATTCATACGACCGTTAGGCCGCTCGGTTGGACGCACCTGTGCTTTACATTTTACGTTTTCTACTTCATCTTCGCCATGCGGGATTATTGTTGTATATGAATGTTTTTGTTGTTGATCTTTTCAACGTCACCAACCCTCCAAATCTTCCTTACTTTTCCCTCTCTCTTGTTTCTTTGTGTCTTCCTTGACTTTCTGCTTGTGTTGTGGCCGCAGTTTGGTTAGTCTAATTATTCATAATTTTAGGGTCAGTGCTTGACGTCGCTTAAACGTTTTTTGAATAACAATTTCCCGGTATTTTATATGCCGCCTTAAAGTCGCCATCTTTGCCTGATTATACCGTATAAGAGTGCATGAGAGAGATTGACTTAAAAATGAGTGTGCGGAGGAGAGCGAACATTCGTGGTTGTATGTGTGTGTGTATGGGTTGTATGTCATGTTATGTTGGTTTGTCTCAAGTTATACATAAATGTCACGTGTTTAAGAAATCAACAGCTGTTGGTATAGTTATCTCCGTTCAAGTTAATTCAACCTCATACGCAAACAATATACTTATATAATTTATATACAAATGTCGATTAAGTGTATATACATATTTATTAAATATTTTGCTTTGGACTCAATTGAATTTTGCAGCGGAAGGTGCATTTAAGAAGCTCAAGCCCGAACCTAATACAGGACTCTCGTCTGTTTCCGGCGGTGTCACGTCGTCCGGAAATGGTTTATCTTCGTTAAGTCAACATGCCGGCCACACACCGACCACAGCATCCTGCCCGACTCCAGCGAGACGAAGACATCGGACGACGTTTACACAGGTCAGTTATATAAATCTTGTTCGAATCAAATCTAATCTTAATACTACTCTAGTTTACACAACATTCGTGCGTACGTTTACTATTATATTAATACATATGTATGTACATATGCGTGTAAATATATATTATATTATGGCAGCAACCAACTTTGTCAGTTGGTGCAAGTAATCAAGTCTTGTTTATTTTATATTTTGAAAATCTTGTTTCAAGTTTATTAAAATTAATTAGTATATCTCATTTTTGATTCTTTTAGTTCATCTTAAAGAAAAATGATTTAACACTAAACGATAATGTTTTATTAAGAAACGAGTTTTTTTCTTAAACTTTTTTTAAACACTTCAATTTACGATCTCAAAATGTTTAATTTTGCCAACCAATTTCTAAATTCAAATTGATTTCAGTTAAGCGAGTACGAAAAGTCGTTAAAATTGGGTGCATAAATGTTAGATAAAAAATTTTTGTGATAGCGATTTATTTTTGAGAGACCGGGTGGGTGTCACCTCAAAAAAGGTAATACCCGGTGCGGGCCACCCACGCCACGCTTTGGTATGTATCTTCCTTGGCACCATAAGAAGTTTGGTATGCTGATCATTACGGGCCACTGCCACGCCTACAAAACGCCATTAAACGAAAACCTATATAGTGTCATAACTATGCACTAAATTAAGGTATAAACCTGTCATTTGGTACAGGGAATTGCAATAGTGAGAGGAACTTGTGGGATACACATTTTTTTAAAAGAAGGCGTGACCTCGCGTCTTAATGGTAAAATGTACATATCTTCCAAACCACTAAATCTAACTTAGCCAGCCTTACTGAAAAGAAGTATGTCTAGCATTTCTTTATACACTGTGAAAATTGGCAAAATAAGACTCCTCCCTACTTCTCATATAACGGTTATGTTGAAAATTACTTAAAGTGTGTTGACTCACCGCCCACTTTTAGATGAAAATTTGTATCTCAAGAACTACAAACTTGATGCGTGAGGTTATCTAATTATTACTTTTGTACGCTATGAAAATGGGCAAAATCGGTTGACAACCGCCTACTTCCCATTTAACAAACCAAAAAAGAAAAAACGGGATTAAAAAAGATGGGGACACCTAACTTAAAATTTACCCACTTAAGATGGTTAATATTAGTATCTTTGTTAATAAGTTTATAACATAAAAGATGTTGCCTATCAACAGTAGCATGTTTAACAACGAAAGATATAATCTCTTCCTCAGTAACAGAGTTCTTAAAGGCTCACTGTTGATTTCAAAGTACCATTAGCATTAATAGAAGTCGAGGAGTTCGGATTAACACAATCACCCCCGGTATTATCAAAGACAGCAAATTGAGTAGCATTAACATCATTTTCGATGCGATCAGGCTTAGCAGCAACAATTGGATTGTTTTTGGCACTTGCTAGTGAACGTTGATCTTCCTAATAACAGGCTCAGCATATGTATTGGCAATTTTAAGAGCGTTGGTAGCAGCTGCAGGTAAAGTAGCGAGAGCGAAATAATCCACACTCACTTTATCAGCAGAAGCATAAACAGCACCGTTGGACTGAGATACATCCGTAGCAACAACAGTGGCAGTAGTGAGAGTGGAGTTGGCATCAGATGAAGCGGCAGAGAAAGCATTCGATACTGATGCAGAGACATTGCCGTTGTCAGATAATTTGCTTTGAATATTGCATATCTCTGACTGAGCGCCTTCGCGTTTTCACTTCTCAGTGAAGTAACTTTCGCAGCGAGAAATTTTAGCAACAAATTTAACTCATTAAAATAATGATTCTTCGACAAAGGTTGTGTTAGTTCCTTTTGTGACTGGTGTTGATGTTGGTGCAAAATTACAGTAGAAGTACTGTGAAGTTGAACATTGCGCGCTGTTTGCGATGCAGACGGCGAAAGAATTGAATTTCTCTGAGCTCCAGCACAAACTTTGCAATAAAATGCTTTATTAGAAAAAAATCGATATCAGCCTGTGATAAATTGACACAGGGCAGATGAAAAAGTTCGTTGCATTTGTGGCAATTAATCTTAGGCTGAGCACGATCCACTTTTAGACTACAACCGTACGACATTAACATAAAATAGAGTTTGAATTACGGAGCAAAAATAAACACGTCCACTCACTGTAACCTCAACTCATTGCCTTGCAAGAGTATAAAATGTTCGGTCACACCCAAGCTTAGGCCTTCCTTACTTGTTTAATATAAAGCTTTGCCAACACCTTAAGGTATTTAGCCGACTTTGATCCTTCCAAGTTGCAAGAGTATAAAATGTTCGGTTACACCCGAACTTAGCCCCTCCTTACTTGTTATACTCTCGCAACATGTTACTTTTCACCTAACGCTTGTTTGTATCACCTAAAACTAACCGAGTTAGATATAGGGTTTTGTATATATAAATGATCAGGACGAAGAGACGAGTTGATATCCGGGTGACTATCTGTCCGTCCATCCGTCTGTCCGTCTGTGCAAGCTGTAACTTGAGTAAAAATTGAGATATCTTTATGAAACTTGGTACACATGTTTCTTGGTAAGTAAGACGGTAGGTTGCAGATGGGCGTAATCGGACCACTGCCACGCCCACAAAACGCCATTAGTCAAAAACAAATAAGTTGCCATAACTAAGCTCAACAATAAGATACATGACTGTTTTTAGTATACAGGACCACATTGTGAAGATGCATCTGTAGTTAAATTTTTTTTTTTTAAGTGGGCGTGGTTCCGCCCCTTAATAGGTTTAATGTGCATATCTCTCAAACGGCTAAAGCTATAATTAAAATTTCACTGAAAACAAAAATTTTAGGTACCTCTATCGACAACGTGAAGATGGGGGAAATCGGGTGGCAACTCCACCCACTCCCCATATGACGGTACTGTTCAAAACTACTAAAAGCGCGATAAATCAAGCACTAAGCACGCCAGATACATTAAATTTTATCTCTGGGATGGTATGAGATGATTTTCTAGGAACCGCATTTAAAATTAGTCAGTGGGCGTGGCACCGACCACTTTTAGGTGAAAACCCATTTCTTGGAATCTGCTTAACCCATTCCAACCAAATTCGGTACATAACATTCTTTTCATATTTCTCTATTATAGCGTGAAAATGGTCGGATTACAATCACGCCTATTTCCTATATAACACCTTTTTAAATTTCATCTGAATTTTTCACTTTCCACTATGCAAATCACGCAACAATGATTGTACCAAGTAAAGTATGCCACCTTGTGACCAAAAATTTTCTTAATCGAATCAATACTGTTCAAGCCCCTAGGTACTGAATATGTGGACCATAGTGCCTATAGTTGACTTTTTACTGAAAATATCGGTCAATGTGTAAGATATATAATTGAAATTCATATAATAAAATAAGTAAATGAAACCCTCGATAATAATATGATTTGTGTCAAAAATGGGTTGAATCGGATCAATAATTCCTTCAATATAAATTTTTGCCAACACCTGGGCATTGATCCTTGCAAGTTGCACGAGTATAAAATGTTCGGTTACACCCGAACTTAGAACTTCCTTACTTGTTTTCTGATATCTTCGTTAGTGCTTGATATATAAATATACTGTAAAATGAAAGAATTAGAAGGAATTAAAAGTTTTGAAATACGGGATGTTGGAGTGGATGAAAGCCGATTTCGTTCATTTTCACACTGTAATATAAGGATGTCAATATAATTTATGAGCAGATTTGGTGAAAATCAGTCGATTCTTCTAAAGTATTTATTTAGTGAGTTATCGCAATTCTTATAATGGCCAGGAAAACGTATACAAATAACGTATCAAAGCTTTTTACTTAAGTTATCGCTTGCCCAGACGGGCTCTTTATCTATCTCGAATAGTTTTAGGTGTTACAAGCAATTGATGGATAATTTCTAACTTATACGCAACATTGTTTATAATAAAGTTTTACAGACACATGGAAATATTTCACAACTTTAATACTAACAATTTGCGAATGTGTATAAGGTTCGGCTACACCACAGCTTAACTCTTATTGTGTGCGATGTAAAAAATGTTTGTAAATTAAGTTAAGTTATAAATATATTTTTGAAAACAATTATCTATTCTTTTAATACATTCTTCTTATTAGATGTAATAAATTAAGTGAGGTTACAAACTAGAAAAGAGTATAAAATATACAAATTTTTGTGTTATTTATTTTAGGAGCAACTGGCCGAGCTGGAGGCAGCATTTGCGAAATCACATTACCCGGACATTTACTGTAGAGAGGAATTGGCACGAACGACAAAGCTGAATGAGGCACGAATACAAGTAAGTTATCCCACAGTTGAGATGTTGGTCGCTCAATAAACAATTGTACTCACCACAATTGCGCAACTAATCATAAAAAAACATGCTAAAAACACAAACTCCATTGTCACCCGATCAGATATCTCTTTGTACTCGAATATACACGTATGTATCACTTCGCTGTCCATGCTAATCATGATTAGCGATTAGTCGGTGATTATTCCGATTCAATGCTTGCAACGCGTGTAGCATTTGGCCGCAGTGTCGCTGTAAAGTGCACTCATTATTTTATTTCAATACAAAACAATTCAAACTGTTGACATCCGATTCATCGGCTTAGAAGGCTATCAAAACCCGCTTACATGCGTACATACGAGGACATCTATATTTACTTGCATATGCATATACACGGTGCATCATGGACTTACACACGTAGTCCCCTTTGTGCCCCGCAGTTATAATTAATTTATAGTTTTATAATGACGCCAACCCTCGCTAGTACGAAATACAAATACGTCAAGTAAAGTCGATGGGTGGTGCCGTTGGTGAAGCACCCTTGTTCATGTCACTGTAACACTTGTCGCTGGTACGCCTCAAAGTATGTTGGTTATTTAGAATTTTGTATGTTCATGAATATTTTAGGCCAGATGTAGACTTAAAAGCGCTTCAGCGGAGACTCAAATAGCAGGCGGGAAACGACTGGCCAAGGGCAGGCGGGAAGGCGGACATCGTTTGTCAAATTGCTGGGGTTGCTGCTCAATTTGTAGTAGCACATGCCTCATCCGAGAATATTTGAACATTTGCAAAAAATATGGTTTACGCTCGCTAATAAGACGGTGGTTAATGGTTCAAATCTTTAGAGTGTTTAGTGTTGTTGGTGGCGCTGTGTGGTAAGAGTTGAAAGCTGATGACATCGCATCACATTTGTCATTTGATGATTTGATAATGCGCTTTTAAAAGCCTATCACACATTTTATCTGCGATTACCCATATGCAGTTGCAAATACATATTACATATAAATGTGTATATTTTTTTTACATATATTTGATATAAAATACATACAATAATTTATAGCTGTATTAATTTAGAAAGGGAAATGAACTTAGTACGTACGAACATATATATTATAACACTTATGAAATATTAACGAATGAACGATAAATACTAAGTGAATGAATATTTAAAATAATAAAGCAAGAATTTGAACCCAAACATTCAAATGGCATAGATGTACGTCCGACATACTTTAAACGAATACCAGTTTTTCTAAAGCCTACTGCGATTAAGTGTCGTATGTTCAATGAATTACATGTATGTACTTGTATGTTCTGTGTAATGTCTTGTTTTCAATCATGGCCATTGATAACTATAATGGCCCCCGGGACATAGACTTTTCTATCGCAGGCTCTTTTTTGAATTTAGCTTGAATTATATTTAGTTACAAAAAAGTTACACAATAAAAGCTTAACAATCACAGAACAAAAGTCGTGGGAATTGGATAAGAAAGACAAAAATAGTTTTGAGGAAATGCGTCATTACCAAAAAAGTGTCATTAACAAAATCATCAGTGCAATTAATTCAACGCTTAAAGTATGTTATATTTGGCATTTGTTGGTTAAATATCTTTTTTGGTAGATGTATTCGGTTGAGCAATTTGTCAAAAACTAATTAATCCAAAAATCTGTTTTACGAATATCGAAACTAAATTAATTAAATGAGCGTTCACCTTACATCAACGGGAATAGTACATAATTTTATGAGTAAAGGACAACACTTAGAGGACAAAACTTCCATCTTTCTGAATAGTAAATTTGGTAAACGCAGTATGGAGAGGTGTTGTGGGCAGCCAACAGGTTCACATGTGTTATTTTATGTTTATTATACTATTATGATTTTTTATATTAACTAATTCCATATGGTATTTTATTGATATACATACAAATGTATGAGAATGAAGACCATTTGCAGTATTTATTTATTTTAATATTTTACTTAATCCACCATACATATGTTCTCAAACTATTCAATTTTTGGAAAAAGTCCCATCTACGGACCCGTAACTGAGATTGGGGCTGGGCTGATCACGATTAATATTATACATGTTTAAGGTCGCTGTATTTTTCGAAAGGTTTAAAAATGGTTCGGCTTACATTGGTTGTTTGGAAAAGCTTAGAAATCGTAACCATTTAATTTTGGAATGTTGAATGAAATTCACGCAACAACCAAAAAAAAAGTATATATTCACTCGTAAATTTCTACTGACTAATGAGCATCGGACGCAAGGTGCTCATAACTTTTAATGGTAATGAAATTCTAAAATAAAATATATAAATAACAATTAAGGTTTTCCTGCACTGCTCGATATTAGATTTCTATTCACCTTTTTACCTTTTTGAATATTTTTAGATGCCGCTGCTTTCACAACTAACAACATTTTTTACGGAAAATTATGCAACCATTGCATGCTTTTCAGGCACTAGCTCGAAGCACTCAAGGCTAGATCCTAAGATATTTTGCTGAATATCTACAAAAATGAATTAAAGTCCCTTGTTCTGGTAGTAAGGGAAAATATATAATATTTCTATCTATTTTATATAATATTTATGTATTGACATTTTGATAGGGGCTATTGAGCCAATATTCAGATTCACATTTGTCAAGAGAACCTCGACGGACGACAGCGTTCATTTTTAGCAAACCAAAACCAAATCAAAAAAATTAGCAGTAATTTGTTTATAAACAAGTAAGGAATGGCTAAGTTCGGATGTATCCGACATTTTATACTCTCGTCCTTTGCAAGGAATAGAAAATACTTTCAAAAGTGGCAAAACTTTTTAAGGTGATTGGATCATATTAAACTCATATGGCTTAATTTAATATACTTATAAGATACAAAATCAGTAAATATAACCACAGAACCCCCACGTATAACTAAGCTTCAAATTAAGATACATAACTGTTATTTGGTATAGGGAATCATAGTAAGAGGGAAATTTGAGAAATATATTTTTTTTACATGTGTGTAGCCCTGTCCTCTCACAAACCACTAAAGTCATTTCGACCAAACTTTCTGAGAAGATGTATTCATAGCATCTTTTTATACACTGTGAAAATGGGTGAAATCAGTGTACTGCCCATATATCGGTTGTGTTAAAAACTACTTGTATTAAAAGTGCAGTAGTTCAGTAAATAAATATGTCAGAAAGATTAAATTTTACACTTGAGATGGTACGGCTTCATAGGAACCGGTATCAAAATTACACAGTGGACATGGCACCACCTTCCTTTAGGTGAACTTTTATATGTGTATCAGGAACTACTTAACCAATTTCAATCAAATTTTCATATTACACTGCGAAAAAATATAAAATCGGGTAGCAACCACGATTTTATCTTATATATCTTTAAATTCCATATGATTTTTGACTTCATAGAATATAAGTCAAGCACCAACAAAGTTATTGGAATAATACATTGCATAAATACTGCCTCGAAGGTAAGCCATCATCTCACTTTCAAAAATAGTCGAAAATCGACCTTAACTTCACGGTTAACTTTATATCGTATATATCAGTCAATATGTGAGATATCTTATAGAAATTAAATGAGTCTATCTTGTAAAATGACAGCCCTTTAAGGTTCTCTTTATTTTTGGAAATACAATAGAAAAAAGACACACGGTGACATGGCGAATCGCCAAGCTCATAAAAACACCTCTAACCTCAGCGGCGGCTACAGACAAAGTAAACATCGTAATTCAGGGGCATGTTTATCAATATAATAAAAAATTTTTTTGACGATTGGACTCTCCAAACCTGTAAAATTTTAACTTTAAAGTTCCCAATATTTTTGAACATTCCTCGTTGATATCTATTACAATAATATGTAAGCTATATTAGAAAAATTAACTTAACGTATAATTGATAATGTGAAATCGGCCAACGAATTACCGAAGCTCATATACTTGTATACTTCTTATAATCGTTTTCCTTATTCCAACAGACTTTATGTCGAATATGTTATTCAGTATTCATAAAATTTCTTGGGAATATGTATATATTTAAGTTGGCCAAAATGTGTGATATTTTAATGAAATTAAAAGGATTCCTTAAGTATAATGTGGCTTAGGACTAAATGTAAATGAAATCGGTCTACATTGTGGGTGTGGCAATGGACCGTTTCCGCCTAGCTGCAATACCAACCTTCTTTTGGAACCAAGTATTTATACTCAAGTTATCGCAGACGGACTCATTTACTATAAATGTAATTAGCAGGCCTAACCTTTTAAGGAATAAATTTCGAATATAAAGTATTAGAAGGTTTTATATGCACCGCGTATGGCGGTTCCGTGATTACATTTACTGATTTTGTTTCTTATATGTACACACATCCACATATCACATTTCATATTTGTTATATGCGAGACAGGAGCCGCACCTATTAACTTAAATTTCACCCATGTTCCCACTGTAGGTTGGGTTTGATTCACATAACTTGTACATTCAATCTGTTGGGCTTAGCGTACCGGAAACTTTTGACCAATTTGAGCTTGTTACTTTATCGATTACAGAGTTATAGCGCTTTATGCATTTTTATTTAATCCCACTCCTTTTTGGGAGTGCCCAATAGCCCCATTTTCCACATTTTCATACTAACCTACTAAGAAAACCAAAAAGGCATCTCATATGTTTCGACATCGAGTAATCAATTCGTCTCGTCATACTGAAATCGGATCCTTTATCGGTGCGTAAAGTTTGATATTTTTCATCCATATAGATATGTATATAGCATTTATTTATGAAATGAAAATGTAAATAAAACAGAAAATAAATACCAATATGGAATATTAATTATTATATACTTATATATTACGTAATAACAAAATACATTATTAGAAAATATCATATAAACTGATATTGTGTAAGTATTTAAATTCATACTCAAACTTAAATATGTAAAACCCCTACTAATCATAATGACCAGTATTAATCCTGGAATTCTTCCTCACCCAATTCTCTTACATTTTCATCTTCCTATGCGGTTATATTACTTTGAAATTTTATCACACAGCCAAATACAAAATAAACAAGGCTTGAATAAAAAATATAGAGAAATGTTAAATTGAAATTGAAAATAATATGAAGGCAGGGCGAATGTAAAATTAAAGCAAACAGAAAAAAATGATAAATATCGAAACGTGGCGCAGTTCGTAAAAAGAAGGGAGCAAATCCTGCAGCTCAAGTTGACGACGCCATCCATTGCGATACATATAAACTCGTTCATACATGCATACACGATATTAATGGAGGTAGCAGCATCAAATACGGTGATAGCAATAGCAATTTTAATGGCGGAGACGTAGAAATGTCTTAAGATGAAAGCCAAGCAAAATGGAAGGACGATATTACTTTTGTTTCGTAGATGTTTTTTATTTCCTTTATTTATTTCTTCTTTTTTTTTTTGAAGTTGGAATTTGTGAAATATGAACATATATACATACGAGTATGTATGTATTTATGTATGTATGCAAGTTGATGGAAGCTTTGGAAGAAAATAATTTATAACAAAATGGGGTAGCTTAGTATTATGTGTGTATTTGTCGTATTGCTGGTGCCTTGATGACAAGGAGATGGCGAAATAAATTGAAGCAATACAACTCCAGAGCTGTGTATGTTCGTGTTTTGCAGCAGCGGGTGTTTAGCGGACTTGAAACAAGAAAATATATCCTAGGCGCGTTTTATATACACAATTCTATAACGAGGCATCTCGACAGGCAATATATAACTTCTATAAATCTGTATTTCTAGCAATATTGCTAATGGAGACTGCACATTGCTATACATCTTGACATCCATTGCTAGCAATGAACTCTCATTTTGGTGGTTTGACAGAGTTGTTTTCATTTCTACAATACAAAAAATTTGAAGCGGCAACATGTACATACATGCATAGTCTCGGTCGCATGATGACAGGAAATATGAAATACCAGTACCTAATGTTTTATGTTTTGTTGCGTAAACTGAAACTTACCAAAATAATATTCAAAACATAAATTTTAATAAAACATGGAAAATAGTAATTACATTTATACATATGTATGGTTAATATTTTAATGATAATTGTTTGCATATGTATATATTAATGCTCATATTTAATTAATGAATTCGTAAACAAACATTATGCAAAAATTATTTCAGTCTTAAAATATGAAATCTTATTTTTTCAACAAATACATTAGTCGAAAAAAATAGATTTCTACTTGTTCCACAAAATTTTTAGTCATCCTCATAAAATTTTTAACGGTTGAAGAGAACCGTTAGAGCTCAAACATACTCGAGCTCTCATACATTCGCTATATCAACTCGAACATATGTACCTAGCCGTTGCCATTTCGAGAATGATTATTTCATGATAGTAAAATGCCCACACAAAATCATTGCCAACCTCAATGACAACGTATTTGACAGGAATGACATAAATGTTTATTGCCTGTGGAGATGCGGCGTAAGCCATGAAAATAATGTATATTTGTATTTATTATCATATGATTTGTTCACGGTTTGGGTATGTAAATAAATTCAACATATAGATTGGACAATTGTATGTAAGAATATATATATTTTTATGAGCATATGCTCGGGAACATGTCATCCATAGACATTTTTTTACGAATCCGTAATCCTACACTACCCGCTTCTAAAACGATATAATGTGTTTCCATTTATGATAATAAATTAGCTAGATTTAAATATATTTACGACAGCTAAGCTAAATCTCACACTATATCATATAACATATACCATACATATGTAAAAAATTGTAAGCTTCTGCTATCAGATACGTAGGTTGCTTTTTATATTTTCCCTAGTGTTACAATCTGGCAACTCACAACTTTATCATTAAGTTTGACATCTTTGAGGTTATACATACTCAGAACATTTTGACATATTTATTTTGTATATATATTTGTGTTGTATACAGTAATTTAAAATATTCATCTTGGCCAAAAAATGGAATAAATCGACTTTTTTTTACAACTTTCGACGTGAATTAACTCAGCAACAGTGCATCGATGAACTTAATTCATTTTTGGCGATGGTATGGTGAATTCAATCGAAGTCGTAGATCACTCCAAGATGAATTTCGTGATAGTCGTCCAAAATCAGCTATTGTTCCGGAAACTATTGAGGCTGTGTGCAAATTGATATTTCAACATCGTCATGTGGCCTACCGTGAGATTAAGACAACTATAGGCATTAGAGCACCAGCATATATTCAACATTGCATGAGCATTTGCCTGTAAAAAAATTTGTTCATGTTGGATCCCACACAATTTGTGCATCGCTCAAAAAAAGGCTCTTGTCGATTGGTCGATAGAAGTGTTAAAAAAATCGGTGCTTCGAAACACGTCTATGACATTGTGATAGGTGATGACTCATGGATTTACGTGTATGAGCCTGAAAGTAAATAGCAGTAGACTGTATGCGTGTTTCCAGATGAGCCGAATCCAACAAAAGTTGTTCGCGCACAAAGCACTCCCAAGCAAATGATTCCCAGTTGTCTCGCCATTCAAGCTATATCAAATTTGCACAGGACAACTCTTTTCGACACCTCTTGCGACAGCGTAAAAAAAGGTGAAATGGGATGATAAACACGCCCACTCTCCATATAACGGTTTTGTTAAAAACTACTAAAAGTGCGATAAATTAATAACTAAATGCGTCAGAGACTTTAAAATTTAAATCCAGGATGGAACAAAAGGGCTCCTATAAGCAGGTGCCAAATTGGACAATGATTGTGGCACCGCCTACATTACATATCTCCAGACTTAATTGCCAATTCCAAATAAATTTGGTACACAGAATTATTTTTGATATTCTAATGCCAAAAATAGATAAAATCGGGTCAATACTACACCTAGTGACTTTAGTTATGGCCTCCGGCTACTTCATCTCTCTACGTTTTTACAAGTTAGTGACTTCATTTACAAAATTATTCACTGCTAAGCTTATCGAAAAGTCTTTTGGATAAAAGAAACAGTTATTAACTGTTCTGTTGATAATTCAATAAATAGTTAATCTCAAAATGTACACAAAAGTTCATTGTTTTCATACAGTTTTCATATTTTATATAGAAAATTATTGCGATTTAAAAGAGAACTTAAAAAATACCTAAATAACACTGATGATTTTAAAGACATAATTTGAAAATATTTTGGCTTTACATTATGCTTGAGAGGGATCGACTATCTGCAGGGCAATCCTGTACATATTTAAGATGTTTGTAAGTAAGTTTGCTCGAAATTCATTTCAACATTTACTGCTGCCGATTTGCCTCATCCCCCTTGGGTTGAAATTGGGATCCATACCATTCATTTAATAGTTGTCTGTTCGTCTGTGTACTAAGGGTATATTTGTGTTCGCTTGGCTGCTTTTTGCTTTCAGGAATGGCGGATTTAACTTTGCAATGTTGGGAAAAAGATGATGGTGGTGGCGTCGATGGCGATGCTGATGTTGATGATGGTGATGGTGACAATGGTTATGCGCCTGTGCATGAATGAGTGTGTAGGTGGTTGCAGGTGGTTCGTTGGCCGGCGGGCTAGTAGTCAAGTGGGTTCGTTGGTTGGTTGCTTGTTTTCTTGCTTGCTTTTGCGTAGATGAAAATGTGTTTGTAACTGAACGAATGGTGGGCGGAGTAACTCAATTAAGGATCCATTTGATGGCGAACACACACCCACACACATACACACTTGCGTATTTGTATTAAGACAAATATACACTCAATGTAATACATAACTATGTACAAACAGCAAACACTCCCATACATACATACATTTGTATAGGAAAATACAATTTTCATATTATTTTTCCACTTTCTTCTCTCTACGTTTCTCCCCATATTTAATTCACTATCATTTGCCAACTGACTTTAAAGCGTTCTAGCTGAAATATTTATCTAAAAAACCAAATCTGAGGAATACCCATATAATTCACCTTGATTATAATTATACGAATTGAACGTTCGTTCGGCGGATGTATTTAAAATTAAATTAACACAAATTTAATTTCACGGTTTGAACTAAATTTTTGGTTTCATTGACCTACAAAGCTACAAAGTCACATAAAACATTAGATAATTGAATAGCGCAGCTAACTCACGTGATCTCCTCCTTTTCGATGTTCAATCCCAAGACCTGTGAAATCATAACTCAACATTTACGAATACAGTGGGCCGGGCTTAAAACAACTAATAGCGGTCAAATTTCAAGCTTGTTTCTTTATATAATCCTTAAATGCTATCTATTAAAAATCAAACAGACATTCAGAGGTCACTACTAGAATACCATTTTTGAATTAAGCTTTCACTGTAGGTTCTTTAAGCCGCTTCATGTTGTCCTTCATAAACGTGAATTTTGACAGAAAGTATGTATGGAATATTGCAGAGATCCTCAATTGGATTGAGATTTGACATTTTGGCGGGCCGCTGGATTAACGGGAGATTTCTTGATATGTGCAACGGAAATTTGTGCAATAATTTCTATCAGAAAATTCAAGTGTTTTAAATTACTAAGAAATTCGTCAACTGTGTCTCAGCAAACCAATCCATTCAATTCTCACTCTGCAGTAAAGGATTTCGATTTTCTTATCAACAATCTGACATAATTGGAACGATGGGATTCTAATGGTTCTTGATAATTTTATGAACCAGCATACATTTTATTGCGATTGAAATCTTATATAATTTTTAATTTTTGATAAATAACTGCTTTTTAGCCATAAATTAAAAAATTTAATTTTTTATTCGAAGGTTTGGTTTCAAAATCGACGCGCAAAATATCGAAAACAGGAAAAGCAGCTGCAGAAAGCTTTAGCTCCATCTGTGATCCCTTCTTGCAATGGCATGATGAGGAATATTCAAGGATATGGTGTATCACGTGGATACCAACCCTATCCACATCATAATTCGATAAATCGATATCCACAGGTATGCTTTAATAAAAAAATGTTGGCAATTTTCGTAGCAAAATATTTACTCTCCCTTTTTCTAGGACTTATTTCAAATGGGCGCTTCCTCTTATCCCGGTATGACACAACCTTTCACAATGACGCATGGCAGCAATATGGGTTCCGTGGGGGTACGGCAAGATTCAATGGGTATGTTAAAATGTCTGTGTACTTATTGTGTGCAAAAGAGTTTGTATATAACCTAAGCCTATGCAACCTTGTAGAATTAAATTGGAATTAATAGTGAGTCTTAATTTGGAGGTTAATTAATGCTATGTACGCTAGATATTTTAAACAATTATATATTTTTTACCAATATGGCAGTATATATTCACATGTATATTTCTACATATGCACATACATTCATTTGGCATACATATGTATATGCTTCAGTACACAGGCACATACGAAGTTTATAAGATATTCTGCTTGAAAACTTCTTACGTTCAAAGAATCATACATAAACATATATCCACACATACAAACATATATTCAAGCAGGAAATTATGCATTTATTTTCTACAATTCATCATGCAAAAAAGTCTCACTCGCATTGGTCACATTTCCGTTTCTTAAATTGAAGTTCCTCCTTGGCAAAGCACCGAAAGCGTCTTCAAAGTACTCGTACACGCAAGACAACATCCATAGAAAGATGACGAAAACCTTATACAAAATCAAATATTTGGCGTTTTGGCACCTAAATAATGGGAAATGAAGCAATTGCTTACTTCATTAAATTTAATTATTTCGTTTGGAATATAAGAGTTAGGCGATATACTCAAATTATTGCATTATATAATATAATATATGTGAACCTACATACATACCATACATGTCTGATTAGGGACTTTTCAAATTTGAGCGCATTGAATCGATTAATTTGATAAAACTATAAGTATTAGTCTACATATTGCACTGGAACTATCGGAACATTGATATAAATTATCCGAAAACACAGATAAAATACGGATAGCGTAAATAACCAGTTACTGTTCTTTGGTGCAAGTATTTGGATATACTGTTAAATGTGGAGCGATAAATACTCAAATTTTCCCGTACTATTTTGATTTTGATTTCACAATTTTGCAAATTTAACAATGTCAACGGTTTTAAAGTCTTTTTATGTTTTGAAATTTGCATAATAAATTAATATTATGGTTTTCCTGAATTAAAGTTGTACTGCCAGATTCCACATCAGTACATAATTTGTCCGCTTCCCTTCTCCTCGTCAGTTTGATTTCTTTAGTTCGATGTTCCGATAAAACGAGAAATCATAATGATCTACATATAGAGTAAGAGAATAACTAGTCTAGAATAGTCAAGCCTGCGATATCCCTGCTCTAGACTAACTTGTTTTAGTGGTGGGATAGTTTTTAATGTTAGAGGGTTTTAGAGTTTCAACAAACTCCAAAGAGAGTATTAGAAAATTACATTAACAAATCTAGTTATGGAGAGAGGGTTTTATTAATTTAACGGTATGGCTTAAAAACAAATTAGTACAAAGGATTTTTCAAATACTAGGAAGTATAATAACCTCATTTAACACCTTGTTAAAAACACAATCTTATTGCACTTGGAGTTCTATGTACTCACACCCTTACTTGTTAGTAAATAATTAGTCGACAGATTCATACTTTGAATTAGATAGAACTAAGCTTTTTAATCAATAACAGAGTTACGTTGCAGCTCTTGAATTGATCTTAAATTCAATATGAAGCAAATTTTGGAAAGGACAATTTTAATAGAATAAGGTTCACATATTGGTTTATCATATTAAGACGACAATGCTGGCAATGAATTCTATGATTTTTTGCTCCACAACAACAGAGTACGTTAAGATACTTCGGATTTTTCGATTAGTGAAATTTTGAATGTATAATAATATTATATATAAATGATTAGCATGACGAGTTGAGTCGAGTTATTCCGTCTGTCTTTATATACGCGAACTAGTCTGTCAGTTTTTTTAGATATCCACCACGTCCTTTTCTTTTCAAGAAACTGTTCATTTGTTGGAACCGTCGATATTGGATCACTATAGCATATAGCTACATACAAACTGAACTATCGGAACCAAGTCCTTATATGGTCCTATTATGGATTATTGTGCAAGGCAACGATACAATCTCCGAAGAAATTGTTCAGATCGGACCATGCTTTAGAGGTCCATACAAACTGATAACATAGTATAACTTCATAAACTGAAGATCATAAACATCCGTACAATAAAACTCAAAGCCAAAATGATAGTTATAATCGAAATCTCAATTAAACTTAGTTTCGAAAGCAATATTTTGACTGTGAAGATGAAAGTTTGTTTGTAAAGATTGTGGCGTATAAGTAGTGATCTGTGGTTAACTCGACTTTCTAAGAGGAAATTCGCTTGATAGTAAAACATTATTTAGCCACTCCTGACATGGCTTCAATTTCCGAAATTAAGTTTATAAATAGTTATGATAAATTCGAAACGTAAATATCATCCCTTCTTAATTATTTTATTTCCGTGTATAAAGGGATAGTAGAATGGTATCTTAGATTCTATTGCCTTGCTAGAATCTTCATCTTATCCAGATCGATGACACGTGTATCACTGATTTTCTACACTCGAATGTTGATGTAATAACCATATCCTTCTGTTATTATGTACGTGTTCTTTAATATCAATTGATCGTGTCGTTCCCTGTCATGACCGCAAGTTCAGCATAGTATTGAAGTGAAGATTGTTTAATAAAATTAATAAATATTTTACTAACTTGTACTTAAATAACTTTTTATATTTCAAGGTATGTCACCGGAGGATGAATGGTACAACAAAAGCTTATCAGCCTTACGCATGAACAGTTCGCACCATCCTAACTTATCGGCGCCGATGCTGCAATATCAAACATAATCGAAGACTTTTGACGACTTCTTTTAAAATACAAATATCGAGCTATGAGAAGTATATCTACATCCTGGGTCTCTGGGTTATTCAATATTTGTATTTTAAAGGAATGCCGTCAAGGGATGAGTTACTAATGTTTGTAGGTAGAATATGGACAGTGTCACCCATGTCAGGTGCAAATTTGTTAAACGTTTTTAAAAACAAACCGCAATATCATAAATAATATGATCAAACGGAAAATGAAGAAATAATTTGTAAGTCCAAAAACAATATAAAGTGTATATTATAATTAAAAGTGAATGTATAATATACCTACGTATAAAGCTAAGGTGCGTATCGTATACTAATCTAAAAATGATACATATATATATATATATATATATATTCTTTATATAATATTGCCCATGTTTTTGTGGATTTAAAGTACACTCTTTAATAATTCTTGAAAGTATTTTACTGCAATGGAATACATGTTCGAAGTCCAGTGACTCAGATGGTTTCCAATTTCGTTCTTTTAGAATTTTTTATGACGTTGATTTCACTTTGTGTCAAAAATCTGTTTTCTTCCTATTTACTGTAATTTTTTTTTTTTTTTTATTACTTTATAAGTACACTTTTTTAAATATTTTATATGTTAAAATTAAATATTTTTTAATATACAATATATATAAAAGAGCTTTTAATAGAAAAGAGAAATACATTTTTTGGAACAAATTAATGACCCACTTTTCATCACCATAAAGCATCCGCTTTCAAATTGGATCGATTTTGTTTCGATTCAGCAGCGATGCGCAAATGAAAATTCTGTCCAAGAGATTTCTTTGCGTTAACTAGTATGTTAGACATACATAGCTATTCTTTTTGCTCCCTTATTTAAATAATTCAAAACGGTATTTTTGCAATGTATAGGTTTGGGGCAATCGAAACAGTGCTTACATGATAACTAGCATTATTTTATCGATATTTTCAACAATTGGCCAAAAATCGGCGAATCCATAATTGCGCGTGTTTGGTTGTTACAGTATACATCATACTGACATTTCCAACCGCCTGGCTTGCAATTTTACCTTTATCAAAGAAAAACTATAAAATATGGCGAATTTTTTCTTTGATGGTGCCCATCTTTGACGCGCGCTCAAACAATACTGAGCCAGACAATCACAAAATTGCCTGAGAAGGTTGTTTAGTACGAAATTTTATCCCTATAAGGCGTATTTGTGTAACCCGATCGCACGTATACAACGCGAGATACAGATTACTAAAGCCATCTCTTGGATAATAACGGATTTCTTTTAGTCAGACCTTATATTTACTCTTATCTAACTTCATCAAAGTAATTTATCCGCTTGCTATTCTTTTCTTGCTATTAGGTAATATTGATAGTATATACAAGTACCTATGTATGTGATATCTCTCTGGTATCTAATTCAAGATAGAGATCGATTGCACGAGAAACTGACACAAATCAAGGGAATCAAATCATATGTTTTGTGGCGAATATGAAACGCAGATACGCATCTTGACTGTATGCAGGTATTATACATTTCCATACATGTGTATATGCATGAGTTATTATGTTTCATATACGAATGGATTACCGTGTAAGTTAAATGGTAATTTTATAAATATCTAGAGAGATAAGTAAATAAGAAATTAATGAAATTTTATTGTAAATAATTTTAGAATTAAAAATTCGCATAAAAGTTGAGCGAAGCGAAACTGATCTTGTGCTCATGTTTGTATGTACATACATATATATAGTACACAATTCTATTATAATTGCATGTTTGTAAGATATGGTAGCTACCGACAACAGACTTTTATAATCGTGTACATTTTATTGTGAAAAAATGTGCGCGAAGGTGCCAAATAATTATTGAAAAAGTACACGTTTGATAAATTCCTGTATATAACAGGAAAATACATACACACATATAACTAGAAACGATGTCAAATGTTACCGCTGACAGAACGATCTACAAGAGGGCGCACAATTGCGGTACTCATACCTATTTGCACTTTTGCAACACTATTTCTGATGCCGAATTCTTCATTTTCGAGAAAGTCTACTCTTAAGAATACAGTTAATTGTAACAAAGCTAAATAAATCGAATAACAAATGTGTAATTTGACTTACACGAAACGGCTGCTATCCCTATTGTAATGAATCTAATGCATATGTACTTCTAAGTTGTAGCTAAGCAATGAGTAATTAAGTCTAACTACTAACTAATTGATTACAATGGAATAATACTATTTTATGATTTAAGTCCAGTATATTCAAAAAATATAAAATGCAATTTTCCCATTCTATGTTGTAAAAAATCTAAGAAAATACTATTAAATATAAAACTGAATTTATTGAATCAATTATTTGTTGTTATTGGACTGAATCGCATACAGTGATGGTAATAGTGGTTACGCTGGCCGAGAATAATGACAAAAGGATTTGCAAACAAGGTGAGGAGTCTGTCCGCTATGTACATATGGCAATAAATTAAAAAAACAATAAATATTTCTTAAATTTATGTTGCATTGGAGTAGAGAGTCCTCATTGTCACGATTTCTACTTTTGTTATCCGAATAATAGAACAATGACCGATACTTGATTAGTACAAATGTCATTATCGTATAGATCTACAAAACGATAGAAAAAGTTCATAAAATTGCGGCTATTCAAGAATGTCGATTTGTATACTAATTTTTTACTTTCTCTAATTTTTTTAAGTAAAATTTGACATTTTTGGTTATTTCATACAAAAAAGAGTAATTTAAAGATTTCGAGTTTCCAATTTTCGTGAAATTCGGCTGATTACTGATGGGATAACGTAACGACTCCATCGAAATAATATTATGTTTCGAGAAAAGCACGTCCGTTCGAGCTGGTTTAGTTGTTAAAACGGCTGTAACTTTTGATATTTTTAAATTTCTAAACTATAGAAATATAAAAAAGTTTCGATTTTTTCAAATGTTTAGACTAGAATACCCCTTATACTGATTTTATGCCTCTACCGACATGTGTATATTAGCAATGGCGTTTAAAAACCAATTAATACAACTATCATCAAAGCAAAATGCTGACATTATGGAAAAACTAAAGAGTAGTGCTACATTTAAAATGATTTGTAATGAGTTTAAAATTTACAATCAACAGTTTCCATAATCAGACAACAAGAAAGCCAACTAAAGGTATACAAATATGGTAGCTTCTGCGAAACATCGAAATGTGAAACAGAGCGCAGAGATCGCATCTATCGAAGTAGTGAAAGCTAACGACTAAAAGTAACGTGAGAAAATCTTAGAAAAGGATAGATCATTTAGTGTGAGCAATGAGTGAATGTCAAAAGAATTGATGAATTGGATCTTGTGCTAGACCAGAGATGAAAAAGCTGTTTGGAAGTTAGTGCCGCACAAGTTAACAACTCAAAAAAACTGGATCGAAAACAAATTTCTCAGCATAATTTGGAGCGTTTTAAGCAGAATAAAACCGATTTCTTGCGTCGTTTTTATAACTAAGAATGAGACTTTGATCTACGACCAAGATCCTTAATTGAAACCAGAACGTTTACAGTGGGCTGAAGATGGTTGTTCAGCTCCAATGCAGGTGAAGTCACAACGATCAGCAAAGAATTTTGTTGATAGATTATCTGCAAAAAGGTAAAACAATCAACTTTGAATATTATTGCTGCCTTTTGGATCAGCTGGGTTAAAAAACTCGTGGGAAAAGACATGGTTTGCAGCACAATAAATCATTCTTCATCAAGACAATGCACCTGTTCACATAAGTGTTTTAACAATGACAAAATTCAACGAATTAAAGTACGAATTGCTTGATCCTCCACCGTATTCACCAGATTTGGCTCCCAGCGACTACAACCTCTTAAAAAACATGAAACAATTCCTTCGTGGAAAGCGTTTTTCTTCGAATGAAGAAGCTATTACAGCTGTAGACGGGCAGCTACCAGACAGCACGCTTATCGACAACGCTCAATATCACCCAAATAACAATTAGGTGTAGAGTGATGATGGTATGATTACCGTCATGTGCTTATCCTACTACAATTCTACAGAAAATGGATCAAAACCTTAAGCAATTCCAAAAAGGGTCTTTTGTCACTTTTTAAAATAAGCTTTTTGCCATCTAAATCGTGAAAAAATTCCTATTCGTAAGTCTTGGTATGTTTTAATGAGGAAATCCGCCATGTTACGAGCTTATATGACCAATGAAAATGATCTCCATGTGTCGATACTTTAACAGTTGAGTCCAAATGAGTTGCCTGTAATTGATAACATTGATCAACCTCTGAGCGAAAGTTCGCCCGATCAAATTTTATCTTAATGCGGCACTTTATAGGTCATAGATTAACGACATTTCTTAGACGTAACACAACATCACTCTGCCAACAGTTCAGATGCAAAAAACCTCGTGCAGATCAAATGAATTAGTCTGTTTCACTACACAGAGTAAGTATTCGTGGTAAAAAGTGGTGGTGGGTGCTCTTCTCTTATATGTCTCTGATAATAGATATGGTCAGTTAACATTTCGGCGAATGATTGCTAGAGTTTACCTAAAAACCGTACACGAATCAACAGTCGGTCGTCGTCTTCAGCTTCTAGTATACCAAATGAAGTCAGAAAAGATGGCTATAATCCTGTTTAATATGTTAATTATCTGTCATACCTAATGTGCCCAGTGAATTCGTTTAAGTACACCCCTTTAACTTTGTTACTGAGTTTGTTTTTGAGCTTGCTTTTTCCTTATGACAAACATACATATTATAAGTACGTGTTTATATGGTAAATAAACGTTACTACGCATAAATGTAATTGGATTTCGTTGAAGCGTTAATGGGTGAATGAAACTTGGTACACGTGTTCCTTGGCAAAAAGTGAGGACTAGTTCATAGATGGGCGTAATCGGACACCTGCCTTACCGCGCCTACTTCCCATACCTATAACACAATTTTAAATACCATCTGATTTTTTCACTTTTCAGTTACAAATCAAGCACCAATTAACACATCGGGGGAAAAAATTGCACGAATATTTCCTTTAAGGTATGCCATCTGAGGTCTAAAAATTGTTAGATTCGGACCATAACTATTCAAGCCCTCAGATACCTATGGCTGACTTTTTCCGAAAATATCAGTCAATCTGTGAGATATACATATAATTGAAAATCGGAGAAAATCTGTTTTTGATAATAATATAGCCTTATGTCAAAAATGGGTTGAATCGGAAATTATTTTCCTTAGCTCCTATATACATAATATTATATAATATAACGATTTTTGAACTTCTGGCTGACTTCATACCACATATATCGGCCAATGTGGGAGCTATTTTAATGAAATTGAGCGTATTTATCTGATAACAGTGTATCTTTTGCGAAAAATAAATAAAATCAGGCAAAAACGTGCCTTGCCTCATATAACTGATTTTTAGGATTTTGAAACGTCCGACTGACCTCACTCCATATATGTATATGTTTATATTTACCATATATATTTATTAAATTGCTTAAAAATAAGCTCTCAAGTATACCTGAGTAATGTCATGATATTAGTAAAATTTTCGCTGACGGGAAGTAAAATATGGTAGTAAAACTAAGTGAGTCTATGACCTTCAAAATAAGTTAATATGATACCAAAAGTTTTTGCCTACACCTAAAGGTATTTTCCCTGAACTTAGCCCTTCCTTACTTGTTTAATATAAAGTTTTCCTAACACCTAAAGGTATTTTCCTTGCTTTGATCTTTGCAAGATGCACGAGTATAAATTGTTCGGTTACCTACACACTTAGCCCGTCCTTACTTGTTTAACATTTAACAATAATGTACCATTGGTGTTTTAAAGGTCATTAAAACCCTCCTCCTCCTTAAACTCACTTTGAGCGCATAGTGGGCGAGCTCAAAGATAGTATTGTGACTCTACTGTCGAAGTGAATGCTGACTTCCCTGAAAGCGGCTGCAGATAATAAATATAGACCCGGTTATCGCAAAATCGAAATGAATTTAAACGTTTTGTACAAGTTGAACAAAATTAAGAGATGATAGACTTATGGCCAATAGCCTTTTTATAATACCAAGCGTATGACAGCATCGATGAGGCAGACTACATCCACTACAACTAACTTTCCAGGGACTACTTTTAGACGACGAACATGGAAATCCACCAAAAATATTTCATATAACCGTTGCAACAACATTTAATGCTCCTCGGCTGAAGCAATATAAAATCATAAGCCAATAGTGCCTGGAATAGACATCAGACTAGAATTATTTACATCGATTCCTAATAAGATATTCATAAAGAATACACCTCATGACACGCTGCATACGGATTAAAAAATTAGGTCGCTAGTTACCGAGGCGACCGTTGTGCAACCAATATCTCGCATCCACAAACAAATGTCTGCCTATCACATCACAAGGCATATTGCTTTCGCTTCACTATACTAATAATTAACCTTTTAGGAGTCGGGACCACACCCACTTTAAAAAATTAATTTAAACTGCAGATGCCCCTCCCTAACGTGATCCTGTAAACCGAATAACAGTCTTGTATCTTACTATGGAGCTTAGTTATGGCAATTTATTTGGTTTTGATTAATGGAGTTTTGTGGCGTGGCAGTTATCCGATTACTCCCATCTGCAATACCAACCATCTTACGGCACCAAGAAACATGTGTACCAAGTTTCATAGAGATATCTCAATTTTTACTCAAGTTACAGCTTGCACAGACGGACGGACAGACAGTCACCCGGATTTCAACACGTCTCTTCACCCTGATCATATAGTTTCTGAAAATTGTAGTTATGTTTACTACATAATCCACACCATTCTCATCGCGCCACTCGAAATTTTCAAAATCGGAAAACTTGTCATTTTGCAATATTCACATTAATTCATTGGCTCTGGCCGCATCTACACCGAATAGTCGGATTCTAATTGTTGGATGATTTTTTTTATTGTAAGTATTTCTTCAAAAGTAAATTGGCCAAATTTTTTCATGCAAAATACAGTCCGAAAATTACAAGTTTACATTTTCGGGAAGCGTTTGGGAAGTAGGAATGGAATGGAGCATGAGCCGCACAAACCGACTATTAAAATTCAAAAGGAATGACATAAGAACTCTGATAGGAGTACTAACAGGTCACTATCTAATTGGTAGACATGCCAACAGGCTAGGTGTACCTTACAACGACTATTGTAGAAGCTGTCAGGAGGTAGAAGAAGAGGAGACGATAAAACATCTTCTATGCGAATGTAAGGCGCTATACAGGAAAAGAATCACAATGATGTATCGGAAGTTGCTCATATAAAACTATTTATACTGATGAACTTCATCAGAAGCACAGGTTGGTTCAGAAAGAAGACAGTAGGGTGAGGGAATATTAGTCCTGGTATCACAATAGGCCTAGGTGCGTCGTCAGGCAGCCACTCTACCAACCTACCTACCTTGGGAAGTATTTTGACAAAAATCATAAAATGAAACAAAAAAAAAAATAAAAATAAAAAAACAATGTAGTTCAACATAATTTAAAATATTTATGTTTAGTAGTTTAGTTAATCTAAATGTTAACTCAGTTTTCAAGTGTATTAGTATTGACAATTTTAAATAATCTTAAAATTTATTTACCATCAATTTATAAGAATACAGCATTTATGCACAATTATTACAATTATAAATATTATATTAATGTATCAATAGACAATGTAAGTTCTTAAAAAATATTTCGCAACAAAAATAGTAAATATTACTTCGAATTTTCAGTGTTTTTTCGAAGATAAATTTTTGTAAATTAATAAGTTAGAAATGTTCGTAAATAAATAAAAAAAAAAAAAAATTACTATACGTTCTTTATAGACATTCAAATGAAGGCTATTGCTCTTGAGCAGTTTTCTTGTTTTGACAGTTCTACCTACTATAATACGGGTTGATAGTATTCGATAATATTAACAATTGGCTGTGGAGGGGGTTAAAGTGTTTTAACTAAGTCAAGTTATAAGCCGTAATAGGGGTATATATATGTATATATGCACATCTACAATACTTATGGCAAAGACTTAAGTTTGAAAAATACTCGATACTAGGAGTTTTAGGTCAGTCTAAGATTTAGAAAATAGTTTTGTTCTTTAGTTAAACAACACTTAATAATCCTAGAAACATTATTAAATTAGTGGAATAGCGAAATATGTTTTATCTTTCCAATTCGCTGTAGTTTCGAAGTGTTCGTCATCTTCATCATGTACAACTTTAAACGCTCTGGAAACTACTTATGTATATTTTTTAAATCGTACGACGATGGTTCTCGAAAACTATCGCAAGTATTCATTTGCAATTTTAACTTTACAGTAACATTATTTGATAAATATTACGTAGGTTTTTTTTTATTATTGCAGTTTTTTTTTCTAAACAAGTTGGCGAAAATTAATGTAAAGCTTTAAAGACATACTTTCCTTACTAGTAAGTTTCATGCATTTTTATTTCAGATAGTACATTTTTCTAAAATCACCGTCGCCTTCAAAGGTCGTCTTGAAATATTTGTATCACAATTTTAATATAAAAAAAATTTTGTACATTAAAGAGTTCTAAAAGAGCAGAATTCGATTTACTCTTGCTTACTGTTATTATTTAATGCTGTAGACTAGCTTAACCCATTTTTAGCTTAAACACAATATGGGCGACGGCCGACGAGTGATTAAAACACACGATTGTATATGCAGAAACCAATACGCAACGGCGGCGAATTTTGACCACCATGACGATTTTTGAGATAGAGCTATTTCTAATTTTATCGCCGACCGCAGCGGCAAAAACGGCATCACCATATCAAGGAAATATTATTTTCAGTAAAAATCATAAGAATTAAAAAAAAAATATTGAAGAAAATGTCTGCTTTGGAAATATTAAGATTGTTTATGTCTGGTTTCGTCATTTATTGTGATATTTTTGAGCGCGGAATACACATTAGCTGCGACGAAAATCGTCCGTATTGTGTTTTACACGGCGAATATTCGTCGTCGCCCGTATTGTGTTTAAGCTATTAAGTGGATTTATCCCAGTTCCTTTTGCTGCTATACTACTATATAGCAGTAGCAACATTTCTCTCCTACATATATTCCTCAGGAAAATTTACCACCACTGTTAAGAAATAATATGCTGTTTCCTGATATTTAAAATTTATGCAGACAAATAAGAAAGTATATTTTACATTTTATTTGTAGTAGCACTTGGATTAATACAATAAAACTTCTTTGTAGAAATGAAATTACAACACAGTGCAATTTATAAAGCCAACTGAAAATTACACAGCTTTATATTATATACCATATTTATAATAATTGCAATATGAATAGTTAATCAAGCATTTCGATAATAACATCTAATGTTTTCTAAGTTTAGGAAATGTAAGGTATCATAGAAATTTGTAAGAAAACTCAAATAATTGTAAAATTGTTAAGAAAAGTTCACACAAGATACTTTTAAGAATTCTTAAACAAAATATAAACTAACCCAAAAGAAAGAAAACAATGGCAATGTAAATAATAAAGTACGAGTAATGAATATGTTATTTGGCCTTATGGTTACTAATTGTTCAAAACATGGTGTTACAGGCGCGTTGCCTATATTGTGGTTCAAGTTATAAATATATTAATTGCTTAATATAACTTTAGATTCATTTGGCAATGCAACACCTGATAGGCCATCATATATATAATATATACAAGTATATAGCGCACATTAGATATACTGACATTTTGCTGACGTCTATATCCGTTCAACTTATCTCCCAACTAATTTGTTGCTCCGAGTTTCAATTTTTAAATCAAGTGAAATAAAGCTACTCATCTGGGGTCAAGGAATTTTGTCGAATTTAATTTTTTTGAAGAATTGTGTTAAGGTTTCTATTGATACCAAATTTTCAGTATCTCCTGCCGTATTTCATGAATTAACAGGATGGATCGTCAAGTATTCAATATATATAAATATATATGCATGTATTGTATATATGCATAAAACTTAAGGCGTGTCAAACACCTGCATTGTGTCATTTAGCATTATTCACCACCATTGGTCCACAGATGTTTGTGTATTTAAACGAACTATCATTTAGGTTGCACTGGCTTTGGAGAGATCTTGTTCGTTGACGTTTAGAGCGAACTTCTTGGCTGGTGGTTGCATATCATTTTGATCAGCATCTAAGTCAATCTAAAAAAAATAATAATAAAAATAAAATAAAATTAAAAATAATTTTTACCCAGCATAGTATTGAAGCTCACGCTCACCTCCATTATAACGTTATCCTTCTGTATATTAGTATTGCTATTATTAAACTTGGATTCGTCTTTGGTGGACTTTGTTACGGTTGCTTCACTTGAGGTTGTATTATCCGATTCATCAGCAATAACAGACGAAACGACACTAATGCCAGTGGTTGTTGCATTTGCCGCTGACAGCTCTCTTTTCTTTGAGTCGTCTTTTTTGTTGTTGGAGTTAGTTGATTCACTTACAGCTGAGGCAGCAGTGGCAGTAGCTGCTGCTTCTTCTTTCTCTGCTTCATACTTTTTTAGTTCCTGGTCTAAATTGTAACGCCGACGATTGCTTACGAAAAACGTACGCACGTGAGCTTCAGTCTTCGTGCCAATAGTTTCGGCTATTGTCTGTGAGTGATATTTTTATATAGATATTTTAATTTAGGTAAAACACAGATTGCTGATTGTTATGGTGTGGAATTACCTGAAAGTCTTTGCCATATTTACGCACACCTTGTACGACGAGCAGAGCTTCATCATTGGACCATCTTGAATTGATGCGATTCGTGTTTTCAATTGGGCGCATATCGTCTAACCCCTCTGAATTCTTACGTTTCAACGCGGATATATTCTGTTTGTTTAGCTGAACCTGAAAGCCATTTAATATAAAATTAAGCGGTTGCAACACATGTCATTACGGCCAATGATTGAAGCTGAATGATGAATGATGAGATGAATCTAGCTATGCGTCCTGTGATCTGAGCTCATGAAACGAATTTGAATATATGAACCAACATCTTCCTGTTTTATAGGGCAATTGACATTCGTTTTTGTTTTAGTTAACTACCTATCTATACAAAGGAGTATTTTTTGAGACTTTACAAAATGTGTATCACTGTTCTGAAAAGTTACAATGGAATTGAATTGCAGCATCCGATATACAGTTACTGGCAATAAAATATAATCAAAAATATGGCTCCGAAATAATTAACAATTTATATTATTTGCCCGATAAATTTCGTATACGTTTTGCCTGTTATTGATTCCAACAAAATTTATCTTTTAAAACGCCATGATGATTTTACTTTTATCTTCGTGTTCTGTTTGTAGAAGAGATGGGCAGAGGAAAGCACTGCACAGCGGCAGAGCTTCAGCTTATAAACAATTTGCAAAATAACAGCTATACCCAAAGGATGATTTCAAAATTTTAATAAGATCCCAAATATTTGTGTTTACTGCTTTGAAATCTCCATAAAAATGCGAATTAAGGGGACGATCACGAAAAACGATGTTTCAGGAAGACAATTACTAAATAGAGATTTTATCAAAACGCGATCCTAAGAAGTCCTCTCTAGCTTTCCAAAGAGAATGGGGTGTAGAAACTTCTGCTAGAACTGTTACGCGCCGCTTTTTAGAAAATAATCTCTTCGAAAAGTGGTCCCGGAAAGTCTCAATGTTGACAAAAAGACAGCGAAACAATCGGATCGCTTTTGCTTCAGCGCTATTACTACCTTAGAACTTTAGAAGATGTAATGTTTTGCTGAATGGAAAAAGCCTTTAGTTTGGCAGTTCCAGCATGACAATGACCCGATGCATACCTCGGGTGTGGTCAAGACTTGCCTACAGGATAAAGTAATCGATGTTATGACTTGGTCGTTGCAATCTCCGATTTAAATCTTATAGAAAACCTGTGGAAGATTGTAAAGGAAAAGTTGGAACCCATTAAACCATGAAATAAGGAGAAACTAAGGGAAAAAGTTCAGGAGGGTATTTAATGCCGAATTCAGTCTGTAATTGGAATTCATGCCAAAAAGGTGCGCTGTCGTACTCGCAAATAAAGGTTTTGCAACAATATTCTAATTAAATGCATTTTTTTATTATAATCGTCTACTAGTTACGAGTTTTAGTTCCATGATTCTATATTATTGTCAATTGAAATTCCTCACTGTTCCTTTGAAAGTTGACTGCTTATAAAAGTTAAATTTTTATTGAGTTCTTTTTGCTTTGAAATGTTTAAAATAAATTTTATTAACGACTAGCTGTACCCGGCGTGTCCTGCTACGCCTCTTTTTATACTTTCCACATGTTGCTACATAGTATAATAGTTTTGTTCACGTAACGGTTGTTTGTATCACTTAAAACTAATCGGTCTACAACTACGCCTAATTCTTATAAAAAACAATTTTAAACTTCTGATACTGTCACTTCACAATATGGAAATTGAGAGCCAATTTATTGGGTTAAAATTGTACAAAAATAATGTCATCCACCTTGTTCAAAAATTTCTTGCCGTAGATATGTGTTGTTATTGTTATTTTTTTTAAGTAATAAAATATTCAAACGATTCTTTGAACGAATTTTTACCACATGCAAAAAGATAAAAAGTATATAGGTCCGTCACGATTTTCTTTAATATGTGTTCACCAAATCACCAAATGGCGGGTTTTTAAAAAAAAAAAAAAAGATCCCCTTAGGGTTGGTTGGGACCTTCTGCAGGAATAAACAAATAAATGTGCAAATTTTCACGTCTTTCAGTGCTGTTTTTCATTTTTATATGTAAGTATATAAGATAAAAACGTTAACTTTCGGTTTCAAGCTATAATACCCTTCACAAATACAAAAGGTTCCTTAGAAGAACTTGATTCCCATCGTCCACTTAGTACGGCAGCTATATGCTATAGTGATTCGATCTGAACAATTTCTTCGCAGATTCCATTATTGCCTTAGATAATGATCCGTTCTAAATTTCGTGAAGATATCTCATCAAATGAAAAAGTTTTCCATGCAAACACCTGGTTCCGATTGTTCAGTTTGTATGGCAGCTATATGCTATAGTAGTCCGACATCGGCCTTTTCAACAAATGAGCAGCTTCTTGGTGAGAAACGGTCACATTCTAAATTTAAGATCGATATCTCAAAAAACTGAGAGGCTAGTTTGCGTATATACAGATGGACAGACAGACGGGCATGGCTAAATCAACTCAGCTCACCATTTATGTATATATTTTATAGGTATTTCCTTCTACGTGTTATAAACTTCGTGGCAAACTTAATATACCCTGTTCAGGGTATAAAAAATTGTTTGCTCCTAAGAACTGCGGTAACACTTTTTTTGCAAGTTGTGAATAAAATTTGAATTCTATTTTATTGACAGTAACTGTATAGCGAGATATTCAGACTTAACTAAAAATTTGACTATTTCTAATATGCATGAAGAGATGCAAGAGATGCTTCAAGGCGAAATATATAAATATAGTTTTAACTAAGCATTATACGTTCTATTTTTATGTATGTGTAAGTGATTCCATAACGAACTCTTGTTCCTTGGCTTAACAATCTAGAAAATTCTGTTCACAACTAATCCGTTAGCTTATTATGTTGTTGTGGTTTTAGCATCAGAAACAGTCCGGTTTACGTGACCGGAACGGACCCGCATTTTCTTCCAACCAAACAATGTAAACTCGTATTTGAGGAATGTGTTCTGTTGTTACTACAAAAACAACAGTTACTATGGCCTAGCGCCGTATATAAGGTTTGCTTGCGATTGCGATAATTTTTTTAGTGTTGTCATAACCATAAACTCGTGTGTTTTAACTATTAGCAACACGAAAAAGTGGTGAATATATATTTTAATGTATGTATGAATGTAATTTTATAAGCAATAGTTTTAAAATGGAAATTGCAAAGTCCAATTTCTTACTTGGCTCAATAGCGAAACGATTTCCCTGTCTGTATTAGCGAGCATTTCGTCTTGATTGTCATTGGCTCTGGCCAGCGCCACAATATCGTCGTGATTGATGTACATGCCGCGAGGTGGTTTGCGTTTATGTCTTTCAGCATTGCGATCGCGCGACCGCTTACCAAAATATGGACCAGAAGTGGGACGCTTATTACCGGTACGTCTACAGCACGCCATTGGGTTTTTTGGTTTATTCGATACACAACAACGATGACATACAATGATAAAGAAGGAATTTAACACGTTTTAAATTCAGGAACGTAATTGTTATTGTTTTATATATGAATATGTACCTCCAATGGTGGTGGCAACTTGAACATAGTTTACCGTGTGGCGATGCATTAAGCACACTACATGGAACTCCACAATTGGTACAGCAACCGCTCAAACCTGCTGAGTCTGCATTGGAACATGACGAATCGGTATTCGCCGTATTGGGCGGCGTCTGTTGGCGTTGATGTTTAATACCAACTACCAGAGCACCAACATTGGCAACTAGGCCACTGTCTCGTCCTTGGGCGATCATATTTAACGAAACAGAAGCCGCTGTGTTCTCACTGTCGGCTTCGCCACCGCCACCGCCAATGCTGCTACCAGAAACACCACCGTTTTCGCTCAATTTATTTAATTTGTTCGGTAAATCGGCAGAAGTGGCACAGCCTATTTTCATTTGTTCTTGAAACCCGGAAGTTGAGGCCAATGCTTGATCCTAAAGGCAATTTTAGGTAATTTGTTGAAATGTTGTTGGTAGGTATTGTGTGTCACGAGTGTGCGTGTTGCGATAAAGGAAAGAGAGAGAGAGAGAGAGAGAGAGATAAAGAGACAACGTTTAGGCCGGTTAACTTTGGCATAATTTAAATGTAACTAGTATCTGCAACAAATATAAGCTACTAAGGTCATAAAGAAGTTATCAAACAAAATTATTGCATGTGTCCGAAAACCAAATACCAGCACAAAGTGCATGGTTAAATTACGGCACGCCACGAGCAACAACAATCAGACAAGGACTCGACGCGGCATCAATATACATACATACATTTGCATAGATCTGACCTAAACACAGTGAAACAAATTTTCTACCACATTTAGGGTATTCGAATTTTATTGATACATGTAAAAATAGATTTGGCAAGAATTGCGAACCAGATTTTCGAAAGAAACAAGTTTCAATAAAAGAATATGTAATGAGATGATATGGAATGATTAATATGGGAATGAAAATCCTAAATGAAAAGTATAAATACTATTATAAAGTACAGACTTCCATTAAAATATGCATTTTTAAAATATATGAGCTAATTTTTTGACAAGTCCGAATTTTAAACATGAATAAAAAAAGCTGTATTGCTCATAGTACATAAAGTAAAATATTTGGTGTGCAAGAAATAAAATTATTGCTTTCAAATATTTCCTACACAGATATATAGTTCCCTGCTAAGCTAAACATTTAATTGTTTCAATAATCATTGGATAACTAATCATAAGCAAACTGGTTGAAACAAGTTGAACTCTTAATTATAAATCATACTTTCACGGTAAAGTTATGATGTTCCACTAAAAAAAATACTTTACAATTATAAAGCAAGCAATACAATGTAAACGTATGTACTATAAAGATATTTATGAAAAGATTTGAAAATGAAAGAAACACATGAATTTTGTTTAATCTTCTCGCAGACAATAAATGGTTTATTGATAATTATTTATGTACTATGTATGTATATATACTATTCTATCATTTACTGTTAGCAGAAGTTCTATAAACAGTCTTTCATTATGAATAAGGTCTTAAAATCTAAAATTAACTAACAATAAATACATACAATTAAGTAGTGTGCTATGAGTGATATATCTAGCATAAAATTTTGGATGCGATGAGTTGAGAGTTTGGACCACAAGTCAATGCAATATGTAAGGAACACACCTCGTCTTCATGTCTTTTTTAAAACTGCTACTAATAATATATCTGATTTTTGCAATGCAATGTTGTGGTCGAAACGTTATTTGTTTTGAACTTAAATAAATAATTTTTATGTTATGGCTATAAGTATATTAATTTAATTTGTTGATGAGTCAAATTTTTTTATTTGGAAAAATATTAACATCAAATAGCTGCCTTAAGCTCCCTGAATTAATCTGCTTATGTGATACTATCAAACGATTGCCTCTATTTAAAAACATAATAACTGATACTTTATGGTAGTTATATAAATAACGTTATAAATAAATGTTAGTGTTAAATTAAAATTTAAAAACGAAATAAAAATTTAATATCTAATTAAACACAACTAACATTTAAATATCTTTCATTATTTTTATTTACTAAATATAGAAATTTGCATTTATTGTTAAACCACTGTAAAACTAGAGAAACCAATTTCAATTTGAATCTGACCATGCCTAATATACGAATATTTTTAACTAATAATTACCTTGTCATCTGTATCAGATTCTTCATTGCTGCCGTTCTCACTGCCATTTTCTGAACCTTCTTTACTTGCTTTTGCTTTTTCTTGACGATCCATAACGCTTTGTCTGTGGCGCGTTTTCTTCCAGGAGTAATAATATTTCACCAGACTAGCTATTGATTTGTCGGGCAACTGTTGAGGATATAATTGGAACAGCAATTACAACATTACGCTACAGATTGCTTGGCCAGATATTAAAATTACCATTTGTCGGATGCGATGAAAACTCTTGCCATGGAATTGAAAAGCCTGTTCGAATAGCACTTTGTCCTCTACTGTCCACTCGTCGGGGAAAGGTGTGAAGTTAGCCAAATCCATTACGGCACGTTCCAAATCATGTTTGTGCCAGAATAGCATACCCAATGCCTGTTCGCCATTATAACCGTATTTTTCTTTAGCTACTGATATATATTCTTCAACTAAAATAGAGGTAACCAAAATTTGTTTTAATTTCTTACACTTTATCCACATATAAAAATTTTAGGTGTGTTCTTAAATATTAGAATTTTAAGTTAATACAAAACTATTCTTCATAAAATTCCTACCTAAAAAACTACCATTTTTGCAACTACCAAATATGCATTCATATCTACATCTTGTAAAATATAAATTCAAAAAAAGAAAAAAAATACATAACTACATTTTTTGAATGAGACGATGAATCTTCAAACTTAGGTTTGGTTAATACCATATAAGAAAATACGTTTGTTATCTGATCACATTATTCTACTCACGTTTTGCATCTGGTATCTCTCTAGTGGGTGACCATACCAGAAGGGCTCGATCATTTAAGCCCTCTGGTTTACGTTCATTTTCAGGTATTAAAGGTGGACATACAGCCTGGTAGTCACGACCAACACGAATTTTCTCTGAAACCATATTTTAAAATTTTAATTATTTCCACGCCTTTATATTTTTTGTTTAACCTACCTTCATATTCACTTTGTTTTGCTTTGGATTTACCATTTCGCTTAATTGCTGAGAAAAAAAAGAACAGGGAATCGAATTTGGTCACCGAAGATTAAATACTATTTATAAACTTGCAACTTACAATTGTCATCATCGGAACTAGTTTCCGGAGTTCCGGTACCACCAACACCTCCACTGTTCCCAATATTTGTGCTTGCCCCTACTGTACCACCACCAGCAACGCCTCCCCCGTGCCCATTTGGACTTGGACCGCGTGATCGTCTCCCATTACGCACCAGCTCTGAATTTCTTTCAGCCAGGACCATCTTGTCTCGAATTAACTTCACACGATTTTGTTTCTCCAGTTTTGAGCTTTTGTGTAATTCTTTCCGTATCCCAAGCAATTAAATGGGATATTTCGTTCTAGAAAATATTAGTAATATACCAGGTTTACTTTTTCAAATTTTACCCACTGCATTTGCAAATTGAAATAAACTGAGTCGTTTCAGCACAGAGCAAAGAAAGTGAATAAGAAGAAGCAAAACTATTCGACAAAAAAGGCCATTCAGTGGTTTCGCCGAGTGTCATTTACCACTTTCACAGCTCACTTTTAAACAGCCGTAGATCGTAAATTCTCCAAACGCGGTGAAACAAAAGCATTCAGTTTCCCAGCTGAGCTGTTCTTTTCATAATTTCAAAAATTCAATTCTCTGCACTACTTTTCAACACAAATAAAGCACACAACAATGCAAAAGTTTTTGAAAGTTTACCTTTTCTACTCCCCTAGTGTGATAACGTTGATTTCGCCAAGACTTGGTACGTTCGCTTAGCAATTTATTAAATACTTCTTCAACACCTGTAATGCCTTCCACCGTCACACTTATATTATCTTAGATCCTACAACCGTTCAGATACTACTTCTCCGGCAATAGTAGTCGAACTATTTAAAATGCGAGAGCGTCCTAAGAAACAATTGCAACAACCTAGCTTCTTGCCACAATCACAATGAATGGGCAGGTAAATTTTTCAGTCGCAGCTTTGTAAGCACATTGCTGAATTAACAGCTCACTTTTAAAAACGACCATAGTAAATGTGTACGTAATCCCGTCAATTAAACAAACGCACTCCCTCTAATTAGTAATAGTTGTCAAAATCAATACCCACACTAAGGATTTACTATAAACAAGAAGATTTTAAGTCTGTAATATTTAAATAACATTTTATTTAATTCATAAATGACATATTTTGAATTTACGATATCTTTCCGGGGTATGTTCAATGTATAATGTACGTTTACCATTCAGCAAGGCATCACTCTCCTCGCTATGTTCAGTAAGCTAATGAATTGACATTATGAATAGAGGTGTTCAACAATTAGCATTAATATTATGTAATTTAAAGTAACGAAATCAAAATTATAATAAGAATTCAATATTCGAAAGAATTAAACCTAAAACTATTCAAAGAATTTTAAGTATTATAATTTCTTTCCAAATGTTGTAGTACAAACGTGTGTCCTTACACAAGCAAGAAAAGAAATTTACAAACTGTTAATTTTTAGTAATTATTTTATAATATCATGCTAAACAAAGCAAAAATCAAATCGTTAACGAGAAAATAATCGTTGTACGATATTAAATTATACTTATTAATTTTAAGTTAAGAAAAGCTCTGTTTGTATCACAAATAAGTTAAAAATAAAATTCTCAATATAAGAAAATTTCCAAACTGTTAAACATTTATTCCAGAAATATCGAAATGTGTTGAATATTCAAAGATATTTTTCCCATTATTTAAATAAAATAGACATTAAGGTATTTTCACTGAAAAAAATGTAGAATTAAGGTACAACTTTATTAGTCTTTCATCACTGACTTGTATTTGTCACAATTATGTTGTCAAAATTTGACATTTGAAAAAGTGGTCGTAAGATATTTGGTTTTTTATTGTGATATAAATGGTGAATCGATATTTTATTAAGTAAATATTGCAATAAGTAATTAAACTTATACAAAGCGAGTTAAATTGGTATTTAAGTGGCTTGCGAATATCTGCTAGTTTTGAAGAAATGTCCTCAGAAGTTGAAACTCAAGGAGTGCAAGAGAAATCTAAGAAACCTTCAGGTGAGTCCCTAAGTAATAGAAAATTGGAAGGGAAGTATAGCGCTAAGCAATGACTAATTCTATTGATTACTTGGATCAATAATGACTTTGCAACTGTACGTACATATATATGTAGATATTTAAAATTTTGTTCATATATGAATTTAAAGATTTACCTTGACGGGAATATCTTCTCTTCCACTTCAGATTCGGCTTTTAAGCAGCAGCGGCTTCCTGCATGGCAGCCTGTGCTAACAGCTGGCACTGTATTGCCAACATTTTTCGTCATTGGAATTCTGTTCATACCTGTTGGAGTGGCGTTGCTATATTTTTCAGATGAAGTTAGCGAATTCGTTTACGACTATACCAACTGCAAAAGGTTTGGATATAACATGACCTGTGCAGAATATTTGTCTACTAATTATAATGGATCCTGCAATTGTGAAATTGAATTTGAACTCCCAAAGCAATTTACAGTAAGTATTTAAATCTAAGCTAAATGAAACATTTAGGGATTAAACTAAAGAGTTATAATACCAATTTGTATTAGTTGCGATGTAAGTATAAAGAATAATCCTCTACTGATTTTTGTATCATTTAAAGTCAATCGACATTGCGAAATCTGGGCGACTGTCTGTCCGCCTGTCAGTCTGTGCAAGCGATAACTTGATTAAAAAAGGAGGATATGTCGTTGTTGTTGTTGTAGCGGCAGAATTTTGCCGAGTTGACAGTCCTTGGCCGGAATAAATCCGGGGCCGTTCCGGTTACGTAGACCCGACTGTCGTGGGAACGGATATCATTGTCCTTGGCCTTATAGGGAAGGTGTTATTGTAGATGGGCGTAATTGCACTAAAGCCACGTCCACAAAGTGTCCTTATGCGTAAACTATGCTATAATTAAGCTCCAAATTAATATACTAAACTGTAATTGAGTAAAGGGGATTTTAGTAGTAAAGGGTCGTTTTAATTATCGTTTCCAACTTGTTTTGGTTATAGAATAGAATAGAATAGATTAATTTTGAGGTATGCACCGCGACCTAAGGTCTATTGTGCCCTCCCCTAAGTCATATTGACTCATCAAGCCCCAGCATGTTGATAAACTCCAATATTCTGCTGGGTACTAGAGAAGCGATACAATCCCTGTTTGGAAAGATAGATCCCAGGACCTTGATTCTGCGTCTGCAGACTGCTGTGCAGTTCATAAGCAGATGTTCGGGGGTTTCCGGCTCCATGTCGCAGAACCGGCAGTTTGCAGAAGAGGTTAAGCCCATGTCGAAGAGATGCCGAAATTTGATCCTCGGGAGATTAATTACGGCTTTAAACCGTTTAAGCTCGTAACCCCCCATCAGTAACCATGCATGGTGCATGCCTTGAATTTGTTGCCAATGTCTCTCCCTGCCTGCTCTTTCCTTCCTACGGTGCAGCTCTTGGTTCCGGTCCTACCATTTTTGTAGAGGCTGCAGAGCGGGCCAACTCGTCAGCCAGTTCGTTCCCGGCTATACCCCTGTGGCCGGGCACCCAAATAAGTTGTATCGGTTATAGTCGTTTCTTAGATCATATTCTTCAAGTATATCGTCAGTTCAAAGAAAATGTATTGAAATTTTAAATTAAAATTAAGAAAGTATGATAGCAGTAAATTTCCTACGAACTTTGCAATTTGAAATGATGTTTTTCATTGAGTTCTAAAATTAAACAAAAAACAAATTGCCTTAAAATGGACAAACTTCAACCGTTAATATCTTTTAAAATTTCCGTCGCGACATGGAGGTGCAAATGAATTAAGGATTTCGAAATTAAAAAAATATCGACATTGTTTTATCTCCCTTCTTAAACCTTTGGCATACGCAGGACATTTCGGACACTAAAATTTCAAATTGCTTCTTGTTAGTAATTTTCATATTCACTTCAAATAATAGCGCTCATTTCTATCTCGCTCTCAATTGAGTAATTACTACAACGACAAGTAATAGACATTCTATTACCATATCGTTTCAAAATGTGGAATACGAATTTATTTTCAATATAGGACCGAATGTATATTTCTCACAAACCCCTAATGCTATATCAACCAAACTTGCGAATGATTATTAAGTAAAAATCACAACTCTCAATATAACAGTTATGTTGAAAACTACTGAATTATTTTCACAACCAAGACAGCCCAGCGCGGCACCTGAAAGTGGGTGAAATCCCATATCTCAAAGTCAGTGCATTTTAATGTTACATTGATGAGCCATATCGGAATTCAACCACACCTACTTCTCATATAACACAATTTTAAATTCTATTGGGTCTTTCACTAAGTAATTTCGTTTGATAACAACAGCTGATCATATGAATTTTTTCGCAGCCAACTTCACACTTAACCGCTTTACCGTAATATACAAGTATTTGAACATCTGATATAGTGAGGCTTGTTTGTAAAAAATATTCTTAAATTTTTTGGAATAGTTTTTGTTCGGTGCTCTATCGAAGATGGAAAATCGAAAACAACATTTTCGGCATATTTATCTTTTACTATTAAAAGAGTAAAAATGCAGTTCACGCAAGGTGAAAATTATGTGATGTCCAAATTTCGTTCCGGCAATTTTGATCTTGAGGATGCCCCACGTCCTGGAAGGCATCTTAAAGCCGATGTGGATAAAATTAGTCGTTGGTGCAAATCTTCGAGTAACAACTCGAAATATTGCTAACGCGACCATTCACTTCAAAAAATCGAAATCGGATCATAACTTATCAAGCCCCTAATATGTGGAAACTCTTCTCCTGATAAAAAAAAAAAGTTGTAAATGCTTCTCCCAGCCCCAATACCTAATATAAAAGTTTTAGAACTTCCGGTTGAATTTATAGAATATATACGGTTAATATGTAAGATATCTTAATAGAATCTTTGTGGTAGTCAAAATGTGTTATATTTTAATGAAATTAAGTGGGCACATTTCACAAAATTTGGCTTAACGCTGAATGTGAATGAAATCGGTCAACACCTTGATCTTAATCCCATATCCTCAATATTGTATAATGATTACTGATTATCTGCTGACCTTTTCCTGGTATACCCACAATATTAAAATTTAGCCTCTGTGGGTTGATTTTAATATAAATATTTCGGACGCTAAGTAAAATATAGTAATGAAATTAGTGTGTCTATGCCCAATAATACCTATATACCATAAGTGAATAAGATGCGAAATCTGATTGTAATCCATTGGCGTTTCATCGCAATGAATTTGTACGCATCATTTTTTAATATAAAGTTTTCTCAACACCTGAAATATTTCGGAAAAAAAATTATTAACCGATTTCAATTTAAATTTTTTTAAATTTGCTTCCAAGCCGAAAATTATGAAGTAATTGTATGATTTAATGACTTTCAGGGAAATGTTTATATGTATTACGGTCTAAGTAATTATTATCAGAATCATCGACGCTATGTAAAGTCTCGGGATGATGAACAGTTATTGGGCCGTTTGTCGTCGCGCCCATCAACAGATTGCATACCATTCGCTTATGTGGAAGAAAATGGTGGAGATATACCTATTGCACCGTGTGGAGCCATCGCCAATTCGCTTTTCAACGGTTAGTAAGGCAAAAGTATACGTCATTTTTAATACTTGCTAAAATGGATTTCTTTTTTTCATACATACATAGATACCTTATCATTAAAATTCGATGGAAAAGATGTGCCACTACTTAATACCGGCATTGCCTGGCCCTCCGATAAAAGCATTAAATTTAAGAATCCACCAGGAAATTTAACTGTGGCACTTCAACACTTTAGTAAGCCAAAGTTTTGGCAAAAAGAACTATGGCAACTGGACCCTAAAAATCCTGACAATAATGGATTCCAAGTTTGTTACAGTTCCTATTATAATAATAATAATATATCGACATATATTAACTTATAGAATGAAGATTTAATCGTTTGGATGCGCACTGCAGCTTTGCCCAGTTTTCGTAAACTTTATCGACGCGTTGACCATTCCCAACCAGGTTTTCTAAATGGTTTGAATAAGGGTCCCTATACTCTTAATATAGTTTATCGTATGTATTGAATACAAAACTAATTAAGTATATGTGATATGAGAAAATCATATTTATTAAACTTTTGTTTCGCATTTTTGCGCTTAGAATATCCTGTGACGTCATTTGATGGTTCTAAGAAAATGATTTTATCGACGACGTCTCTACTGGGTGGTAAGAATCCATTCCTTGGCATTGCATATATTGTTGTCGGGTCCATATGTCTAGTGCTTGGTGTCGCCTTGTTATTCATACATATCAAATGCAGCAAGAGGTTGGTATAAGCACACAAAACCACTGTCTAAGTGGATAATGTTAAGTTCTTATCCGTACTATTTAGTAAACTTGATAAAAGAAAGAAAAAACATAAAAGGTTTTCAGATAAAGTACAACTTATTATACATTTTGCATTTCAGTACTACGGAAATGATCAACGTCAATCCGCGCACACCCTATTCGTAATCGCAGCACAATTGAGCTGGTCTGAGGTCGCAAAAATGCTTATCTCAAATTAATTTTGATGTGCGGACGTAGTTTGAGGTTTTAAAATGTAATACATAGTTAATGCAAATGGTTTAAAGCTATGATTAGCATAACTGTAGAACATTCAAGCTTGCGGAATTTGTTAATATTTATTCATTTTTTCAGTTTCATTTGTTTTCAAACTATGTAATATTGTCTAAATTATTCTCTACACAATGTTTTTTTTTGTACTTGTTTACCTATGTAGTCTTCGCTTGAAATATTATATATTAATAAAACAATTAACGAAATAAAAGTATTGTAACGAAATAAAGTCGTGAAGAATGAAATTTATATATATAATACAATATCTTATACATTGGAAATAGCGACATTTATTTGAATTACAAAACGGCGTTTTATTTGCTCACAAAAAAAAACTCCATATAACTTTGTACGAGTGCGAGTTATATATAGAAGCTTATTTTACGATTCTCTGGTGGATAGTCCAGCTGTGAGTCGATATAAGAACTGAATCAACTTCTTGTCACTGTTTTCATTAACTAAGCTTCGAAGGTACACTATAATTTAGTAGGATATTCATATAACAGATTTCAGAAAATTCCGGCCATGAACTAATCTGCACAACAGTTATCCCGTCTCATTCGTACTGAATTTAGTAGCGGTGTTGCTAAGAGTTATATGTGCTATACAGATGGAATTAACACTCATTAATTACATTAGATTTATTTACAACCTTAGAAACTATAACGTTCTATTAATTATATAAAAAAATTATCACTTACCAACACGGATATATCGGACCTTCGGCTCTTGTACTCCTGACCACAGATTTTGAAGGACACTTTGTGGCAAAGCCTTTTGGCTTTGTGGCGCCACGCCAAGCTCATCCATTTTAGTGCCGCCTTGTTGTAAACATTATACTAAAGCGAATGTGCTGAATATCGATTTCAAAAGAAATGCCAGTACCCCAATTTCAGAGCACGACATGAGGGGGGAGCGTCAATGGTGAAGTAATGGCAGCGGAAAAAAGGACAACGTCTACCCAAACAGGCGCAGGCGCAGTAGATACCACGCTATGCATGTGGCCTAAAGTTCTGCGATAAACAGGATGAAATATTTGGTGAAAGGGTGGCAGTGTCTTCGCAGAGCACAGCTTTATATGCACGGTATATATACATTTATATATATATATATATGCATGAGTATTTCTCGTATTGTTATTTAAATATACGCTCGGGGATTTTACGCGATGTAGTGTTTTGATTTGGACCGTGGCTACGAGCACACAGAGTGTGAAGAGCAGTAAAACAGCAGCGACAACAAACCTTCAGTGCAACATGACAAAGTGACTGAAACAATAATATAATATGAATGTATATACAAGTAACTAGTTCAATGGTTTCAATATTGTGTAATTATTAACTAAAAATTGCCTTAGCCAATAGAAGCAACAAAAACCAAAAAAAAAATATTTTGTGAAATTATCAAGTGTTTACCGTTTGTGAGTCAGTTCAGTTTGTATAATTAGAAGGATTCATTAATCCACGTACGCAAAGATTCAAAAGCATAATTAAATATCAATATTATGTGTGTATGTGTGCAAATATGTACATTTTTATTACTATTAAAGTGAAAATGTGTTTACGGCAGATTATTTATTTACTAACATTAAAAACAAACAAATAATAATTATGTGCATTAAAAGCACATTTTAAAAGATGCCATGGCACGTTCCATTCCAGAAAAGTATGCATATATGTATATGAAAAACAGTACATACATATGTACATATAGTAGATAGCGTAAAACGGTTGTGCTATATAATACATATATCTATATGTATGTACGTTGTGCAAGGTTGAAATACAGATAATATATAGTATATAAATATAAATATGTATCATATGTATATTCAAGTATATTAGGGAGCATGCGTTGTTGTTATATACATATGTATATGAGGACATTGATACTACATATGTATGTATGTGTATATGTATTTATATATAATATTGATATATACAAATGTATGTATATTTTGGTATATAAACACATATATTTATGGATGTATGTACATATTATAAGTATGTATATGGTTATGCTTTGGTATATAAAACTTGCACGTGACCTAAAATATTTTTGTTTATGTAAATTCATCAAATGATTATATAAGCAATTATTGGATACAACTATGCAAGGTTTTAAGTAATTTACAAACAAATCAATTAAAATAATCTAATATATACATATGTATTATATAAATATATACACACTTATATATACACAATAGACCATAGGTCGCGGTGCATACCTCAAAATTAATCTATATATACATACATACGTATAAATATATGTATATGGATATATAGTAACTTGATTGTACACCCAGCTGATTGTACACCCTTCTTGTGTGCCCCATACGTATAGTTTTGGTCAAAACAGAAGAACCCCAATTGCTATATTTCTCAAAACCAGGAAAACGAAAATAAGCACTTTTTGCATTTACATATTATTAGGTTATACATACCACATATTCACTTATAATAAAACAATATACTAGTTATTATTTCTTCTTATTTGAAAAGTTATACCTAAACTAGTTTAAATTTATTAATAAAATAAATCGATCTTTAAATGAATATCAATTAAATATATTTACGTTCGTAAGAAAGTTATTAAAAAAAACTGTAAAATTACAATGAAGATGTGAAAGAAGCATTGTAGACAAATGGCAAAATATTATTATACCCTGAATGTATATTAAGTTTGATCTATTTTCCTTATTATATAACCTTAATTTGAATTTAATAATTTTTTATATCAAACAACTTTGGCAGAAAGAACTAGCAAAGATTACCGTTCAATGCAAATGGTTGTTCCGTTTTCAGAGCTAGTTATACAAATAATTGCCATTAAAAATTCACCTGCAAGGGTATCGTAGCTTCAGTGCAGTGGAAGTTAACATTTTTTCTTAGCAATAATTTATTTAAAACTAGAAAACACCGCCCACGCCTTGCTGTGGCTAAGATGTAATTAAACTATATTATATTATTCATTACGACGAATAAATACAAGTTTCCAAGTAAACAATCACAAACTTCAATGATTACGATCAAAATACGATCAAAAAAGAATTGTAATGAGATATGTGAGACGTATTGTAAATCAGCACCCTGCCTTACCCCTAATTTACCGACTGTACATAGTAGTTATAGTGTATAGCTGTGCAGGAGGAGAGCAGAAGAGGGCGCGTCGCATGTCCATCGATGGTGATTTTGGGAAAAAGGCCTCCGTTAGGACCTTTTGCAAGAATAAACGAAAAGCTGTGCAAATTTTCACATCTTTCCCTGCTGTGGTTCGGACGTTCTGCGAGTACATAACGAAATAGCGTTTCATTTTTGTATATAATAAGATTTAATGTGTACAGAAACGCGTTTGTTGAAGTGCTTTAGTTTTGGTCAATACTGTATGTATGTTTTCTTTTATCTGTTTATCTGTAAGAAAGCATATTATGCTTGATAAAACGCAAAAAAGAAATTAATATTTAATGCGGTTAACGACACACAACTTTTATGATTACATTTCGGATTTTGCCAAAATTAGCTTGTATTTGAATAAGGAATGTAGATTTTTTTAATACAATTTTCGGGATATAATTTTTGCCATCTCGGTATTGCATACCTTAATTGAACCAAAATGTATAACGTTAGAGCTTTTATATTTTAAAAATGAAATATATAATTATCAATTTAAAATAATTTTGGCCAGCTTCCAAGCAAGTCGCACAAAGAGTTTTGCGTGGTTTTGTTAACAGCCCAAAGAAACAGAAATTTCTGATAGTGCTTTCTGGTAATTTTAGTATATTATATATTAACCGATCTTTTCACCGATAATTAATATATGTATGTACCATATGTATACATAGTATTTCATGTACATATCCATATCAATAGGATCCAAAGTTTCAAATAAAAACTAAATAATGGCACTATACCAATTTGAAATGAGTAAATACCCACTACCCTGCAATTTGAGCGTATATGTTACATATTTTTATTCTAAACAGGGTATATTAAGTTTCCTACGAAATTTGCATCCCCTATAGAATATATGTATATATAAATGATCAGCATGACGAGCTGAATCCATTTAGCCATGTCCGTCTGTCTATCTTTAGGTCATTTGTTCCGGCAAAATATGGGACGGTTTTTTCCATTCACTGAAAATCGCGACATAGGTCAGAGAGCAACCCAATTTTATTCAATTCATTCTTTTTTTTAATTCCGGCCAAACCGGAACGAATGCTCAGCTAAGTCTATCTGTATATATGTGAACTAGTCCCTCAGTTTTTGAGATATCCACCTGAAATTTTGCACACGTCCTTTTCTCCCTGGTTATGAGGAGTGCATAGAACGGCAGAATAGCCTATCAAACCACAACCAAGTGCACCTTATTTGGATGCCTGGTCACGGGGGTATAGCCGGGAATGAACTGGCTGACGAGCTATTTTTCGCGTTCTACACCGTCCATTGCAAGCTCAAGAAGCATCTATTCAACATGGGCTTAGCCTTTCCTGCAAACTGCCGTTTCTGTGACATGGAGCCGAAAACCCCAGAACACCTGCTAGTGGACTCAAAGCAGTCTGTAGACGCAGGCCTTTGGATCCATGTTTCCAAACAGGGAACACATCGCTTCACTAGCACCCAGCAGAATTTCGGAATTTATCAACATGCTGGGCCTAGATGATTCGATATGACTTAGGGAAGGGCACAATAGACCATAGGTCGCGGTGCATACCTCAAAATTAGTCTATCTATCTATCTAACATATTTATTATTACACTATACAATACACGGCCAGTATAGCATAACATTCTTTTTGAAGATCTAATCTTTAATCCCTAGGTACCTTGGTAATTTAACATCAGCTTGTCTGAAAACTCTTACTCTTGTTGCACTTTTTTATACTCTTGCAACATGTTGTATAATAATTTTACATTACCTAAAACTAATCGAGATAGATATAGGGTTATATATGTATGTATATATAAATGATGAAAATGAATTTTTAAAATAGGCGTGGCCCCGCCTTCTAAGAGGTTTAATCTTCATATCTCCTATTCTGATCAAACTATTACAACCAAATTCGCTCAGGACAAATCCACCGCTGTTGACGGTGTAAAAATTGAGGAAATCGGATGATAAGTCCGCCCACTCCCTATATATCGGTTCGGCTAAAAACTATTAAAAGCGCGATAAATTAATAAATAAATGGTCCAAAACATAAAATTTTACACCTGATATCATAAGAGAAAGCTTTATAGAAGCCACTGTCAAAATTTGACGACCAGCTCAACTGATTTTTAACCAAATTCGGTAAGTAGCATTACTCTGACATTCCTATGTTGCAGTGCGATAGTGCTCATATAACAAAATTTTAAATTACATCTGATTCTTTCACTTTCCAGTATATAAATTAATCACCAATGAATGTATCGGGATAAAACTTTGCACGAATATCCAAATCGGGACAAAACTGTTCAACCCCCCAGGTACCGAATATGTGGACGCCAATCCTATTGCCAACTTTTTATCGAAAGTATCAGTCAATCTGTGGGATATATTATAGAAATTCAGAGAAAACCCTTATCTGATAATGATTGGTTTAATCGGAAGAATAATTCCCTTAGTCCCCATATACCTAATAGAAACATTTTCAAACTAAATCATATTAATTAAAATCGGATGAAAACTTGACCGGTTGACATTATTTCGCAAATATTGGTGATGGTATGTGAGGTACCTTTATGAAACTCAGAGATCATCAGAAATGTTAATAATAAGTGGTAATGGCTAAAGTAGATAAAAGCGGTTCAATACTACCTCTATTTCTCATATACCTAATATAAGTTTTTCAAACTTCCGATTAGCTTTATACCGTATATATCGGTAAATATGTAAGATATCTTAACAAAATTAACTGAATGTATAATGTTGGACATACTATAGTTTAATACCGAAAATATTTGATATTGGACTACGAATTAACCAAACCCCCATATATTACATATCATGATTTTCGTTATTCTCACAAACTCTATGCTGAATATGTCGGTCAGTGTTTGAGTTAAATATTTATAAAATTGTTTGAAAATATGTTCTTGAATATACGTGAGTAATGTTAAAAGTTAGTGAAATCAGCCCAGATCTTTAATGCTCCCAATAAACCTTATATAATAATTTCCGACTTCCCACCTGTCTTTAAACCGTTTAGTTTGGTCAAAATGTGCGATATTTTAATAAATTTAAGTGGACAAGCTGTCTTAAAAATTAAGTGGTTTAGCGCTGAATATGAATTGAATTAGTTTAGACCTTGGTCGAAACCTTATATTATAACTTAATATAGTAAAGTCCAATTCTCTGGTTGATGTTTTGCACATCAACTCAATATATTAAATTTATTTATATAATTTTCGCTGACGTGAATTAAAATATAGTCACAAAATAATTGATCTATGATCAATAATATACCATTAGTTAATAAATTACAAATTTGATTGTAAACCATTCAGTTTCGTTGAATAATGAACGGTGAATTCTTTCGCAACATTTATTGAAATAAAATCTTGCCAACACCTGAAGGTATTTCCTGGGATTTGATCCTTGCAAGTTGCAAGAGTATGAAATGTTCGGTTACACTTGATCTTAGCCCTTCCTTGTTTCTGTTAATTTTTTTACGTTGTAGAAAGGGTTTTGGTTTTCCAAAACTTTAGAAAATATGGACGAAAAAGAATAAGTGACACACAGGAGAACGGAAAAAACGATAACAATGTTTGATAGTTCTACAACTAGTTTAATAAACAACGAGATTTATTTTAATCATCTTACTAAGATAACAAAGAAATTCGTAATTACTTGAATTTCTTGGTATTTTAACTACCAACTAAATTATTTGGGTTTTTTCTACATAAGCCTAGAGAGACATCTGCCTAAGAGGAGATTTCTCGCTTCCTCATTTACATGTTCATTCACAACTTTTGTAGTGGGCCTCTGCCTGAAATCTTATTTCTGCGGCGACTGTATTTACATTTAAGTCGCGATCAATATCAGCATTTCTATTGTACTAGGGAGCCTTACATACTCCTTAGCACCTTATTTTGGATACGATGAATAATAGTTATGGTTCTATCATTGACGCAGTCCCACAGTTGCGCACTATATGACCATACCGGCTTAATAATTTGTTTGTATAAAAGTAATTTTTCATGTATGAACAAGGTTGACCTTCTATTTTTGACAATTTCGGGTTTAGTTCAATCCTTTTCATTTTAATGTGCTCTTTCCAACGTTCCACATTTGGCTGTATTGGCATATGTTATGCAGACATCAAAAAGCCTTATACGGTGATAAGTATTTCTTTTGTTCGTGAAATTTGCATGAACCGACTTGTCACCGTTTAGTTTTATTCTCCATTCCTTGGTCCATTTGATTACGGCATTGATCGCATGTTGCAGAAGTATCGCAGCCTTTTCTACTGTATCATCAGCAAAAGTTGCAGTCATACCGTTTGATGCTGACGGTAAATCTCTAGTATGCATAATATACATAAGTGGTCCTAAAATACTTTCCCTAGAAGAGCAAAATACTCAACCGGAAAACATATTTTTAATTTATTCATAAGGCCTTAGTGCCACACAATATCGAACGCCTGCGCAATGTCTAGCAATACCGCTGAGCACACTTTTTCCACTTTCAGGGTTTTTTCATTTCGGATTTTATTCCATGAATTTGTTCTATTGTTCTCTTGTAGAATGCTTGTTTCTGAGGTAAGCTGACTCGATGAGATTAACTGCTTTTCAGCGATGATAGATTTTAATCTTTGGAGAATTAATTTTTCAAAAAGTTTTGAGATTTGTGGAAGTAGGGAAATTGATCTATATGACGAGACTATGTGAGGATTCCTTCTGGGTTTAGGAACCATGACAACTTGTGCAACTTTCCAAAGGCTTAGAAAATGCGACAGATGAATTGATAAATTGAAAAGATAGATGAGCTTTAATAAACTATTGTGTGGTAACTCCTTTAATAACTTTAAGCATTTTAATTTAATTTTTGAGCTCACAAATGGAGATTACTGGGTTTGTTGCATGATCTGGTTGAACATTACTGAAGAACGTATTTTCACTACTCTCGTTTGGATGAAAAGTTTCAGCTAGATGTGTTCCGAATGGCGCAACAATGGAATCCATTTTAAATGGCGCAACATGGCATTTTGGCCGTTTAAGATATTTGGTACTTTTCCAGAGCGAGTAATGATCTTTTTGGTCAGTCGATAGTTGATTCTTAATATAAGTAATTTCTCGATCATTCAGCTGTTGCTCTATTAAGGTTGGTTTTGTCAAATGGTGAGCGTGTTTGTTGCCAATTTCGTCGTAACTGTCTTTTCCTGGTTAGGAGAATTTTTATTTCTTTAGGGTAATTTGAATCTATAATTTTTCGCTTCATCTCCGGAGTATTATCCCAAGCAGCTTGTTGAATTTATTTTGTAAACCTGTTAATTTCTAGATCTAGTTGTGCGATTGTTGTGATTTGTGAACAGTTTATTGTACCCTGAAGTACTTGTTTGAACGAAGTCCAATCTGTATTTTTGTTTTATTGTGTATAGTTTAAAATTCAATTCTTTTTTAATGACTGCTTCACTTAGTGTTAAGTATATTGGGGAATGATCAGAGCTCAAATCTAGCCCCCCTTCTATTGAAGTGTTGAAATTTCGGGATACTTTCCTAGTAATAAAGAAGTCTATTACATCGGGTATTTTGTTGGTATCCTTTGGCCAGTAAGTTGTGGTTCTTGTTGATACGACTTCACATTCTGTTTCCTTAGCCGCCTGCAATAAATTTCGTCCTTTTGATCGCGCCTAACGATCCCAGTAGACATGCAGAAAAAATATTGACAACGTATTGTAGAAAATCCCCTTATACATCTCTGATGGGAGATTTTCGATGGCAATTTCAAAAATTTTCAAAATAATCGCACGTCGAATTTGACGTGACCATCAACGAAGTATGGATCTACTGATACACAGGAACAGTCGAAATAATGGACTTCAGCTGGTGAACCTTTGACGAAGGCGAAGACTATCCTGTCGGTCAGAAATGTGATGGCCACTGTTTTGGGTGATTAATAAAGTATTTTCTCGAAACAAAATTATAAATCAGTTCTTCCAAAACAAAAAAAAATTATAATGATTCTCATTAGAGAACGGCGATAGAGATATACATTAGACACATCTAAGAAAGGCTCTCATAATTTGTTACGGAAAGGTCTTCCGCTTCACAGTTTTTTATTTTTTCTTATTATCAGATAGAAAAATTCAATTATCGCTTCCAACTGCTTGATATTTCGTTTCATAGGCCTTTAAGGGAATTGAATGTTCTACAAAACGGTGTCTTACGATTTTATTGGCGATTTATTTGGTTATCTTAAGGCATTTTTTTATAAATTCTATAATTCAATGAAAAAAATGATTTTAAGTTGCAAAACTCATAATTTTGTAGGAAATTTACTGATCTACCAAAACTGGTCTCTTTTTTTTTCTATTGAGATGCACTGATGTTTGATCATCAATATCTCGTAAATGGTTAAATTAATCGTAAATAAATTGTACAAGACCATTTTGTTTAGCAGTAAATTTCCTACAAAACTATGAACTTTCCGGTTTATAATGGTTTTTATCATTGAGTTATAAAAATCAAAAGAAAACAACAAATTTGCCTTAAAATATACAAACTTCAACCGTAAAAATCTTTTAGACGGTGAGCTTTACGAAAAAATCGTAAATGACCGTTTTGTGCTGCATTCAATTTCCTATAAAACCGATGAAACGAAATATTTTTGGACTTGAATTGTATATTATAATTACCAATCTTAAATGAAAGATCATCCAAAAAAACGTCCGCATTCCTACTATTATGATGTACTACTTAAACATACATGTATGTGTATATACTTGTACGAGCGTGTAAGTTTAAGTATAAATTTATTCTTCTGTGTTAGGTACTCGATAAGTTCCCGATGCATGTGCGGAATGTGAATGTATGTGTCATGAGATATCAGTAAAGATTTTTTATTGTTTTTGTAATTACATACATACATAAATGTATATACATGAACAGGTCGTATTATGTACGAATACAAGTATTTGGAATAATTTCTATAGGTTTTGTTTTAAAGAATTTAGCTCGATTTTCTATCCGTGCTTCTTGGTATGTACAGTTATACTCACGCATACATATGCATGTGCGTGTGCATTCGCTGAGGGAATTCGTAACTTCTGCGCCTGTAGTTAGCACTTAGCCGATAAGCCAATGCACACACAGCCAGTCTTCGGCAAAGTGCGCAGGCGTGGTTTTGCTGATAAATAGCCGCCTACTCTGTACATAGACGTTTTGAACTAAAAACACTGTAAAGATTTTTTAATCTAAGCTTAACAGTCACATTGATGGATTAATTCGTATAAAACTCAGCGGATACGAACCAGCTTATATTCATTCGTGTTTTTAAGTCGGAGTTGAAAGGAAGTGTGAAGAAGTGATTCCTAAAAAGCTGTAAGTAAATTACAAGCCGGTCCGTCATATGGCAATCTAACTGAGTTCGCTTGTTAGCTGCCTTGTGAAGGGCTTCCTTGTGGTTGAAATACAACTGGAAATATATAAATTCTTTAATAATATTTTATAAAAAAGTGCAGTAATATCGCAAATTCCAATGAGAATAATATTAAATACTGAGAAAGTGTTGGCGAATTGAAGGAGCAAAGTGAAACATTTTCTGTAATTTTTAATTGAATTGTTATTAATATTTTTTTTATCAACAATAAAAACGCTTAACAATAATATTATTGGTTATAATTATCAATTATGGAATGAAGGTAATTATATTTTCTACACCGATATTATCCTGATGAAATATGTGGTCTAATTGGTGGGAATAATTGTGTGTGTAATACAATATTCACTATAAATAATTTAGGAATATTTTAAGAATCACGTTATAAAAGTATCAGAGAAATTACAAACTACAAAGTACTGTTATAGTACTATTTAACGTAAAAAAACTGTCAAGGATCACATGACCTCATTGGGAAACCCTTTTACACAAGCTTGTTTTTTGATCTTTTCACTTTGAGGAAGAAATAAAGAAAGTGAAAACTGAAGAGAAAAATAAAGGAAGATCGGAAGACAGAAATAAAATGAAACACGAAAAAAAGTTAACTGGTTGCACCGAAACTAGAACACCCTTCACAAATAAAGAAGGTTTAATACAAAAGCTTTATTTTGATCGGATAGTTTGTATAGCAGCTAAGTATATGCTATAGAGAGTACGATTTCGATACAAGAACTTGTTTTTGGTCGTTCAGTTTGTATGATATCATCATGTATATATTGTATATATTTTATAGAGTCTCCGACGTAGGGAAGAAAGAAAGTTGGAAAGGATCTAATGTGGAGGACAGTGATTTCAACGTTTTAGATTAAAGTTCCAGTTAGAATTCAAATAGTAAAATAACAATATGGTATCTCCTTTTTACTGGTGTTCGTCCAAAAAGAATGCGAATATATGTGTAATAATTGATTTTTTTAGTAGATAGTTCAAATAACTCCAGCAGTAAAACCTTAAAAAGGTACTTCCAGCTATCGATCTTTGAATTTGTATGATAATTGCTAATTCATTTGGGTAAGAAGGAAAGATTATTTACAAATTTCTAATTGAAATACTATAATTAAAATTAATTAAATGTAAATAACTCAAAGAGTGCTAAGCTGTGTTGGAATTTTATTAAAAATAAACTTTTCTTTTACACAATATTTTTCATATTTAATTATAATATTCGGATTGAAGTTTTTTTGTTTTACTTTTAATTTTTAATTCGATTTGTGGGATTTTATTCTTAATTTGTCAATCCGGTATTTGAAATTAGAAATTATTATATTACATTTTTAATAAGGAATTAAATTAAAAGAAAAAATATTGTTAATTCAAATGTCTTTTAAAGGCATCTTTTTTCCGTACAAAATTATATACCAGGATTTTAGTATAAGTCCATTTTGTAACAGTTGGAAAAAATATCTTATTTAATTTTAGCGTTTGTACTTTTGACGCTAACCAGAGAATGGCACTTCTATCGTGTTTTATGCATACGAGTATGTACTTGTGGAATCGGTTTCGATGTTAGCTTGATATTTCTTAATCGAAAGTAACTTTGTAACAACCAGTAGCGGATTCAAAATTTCTTTCTAAAGGGGGTTTCCCTCCAAACTATTTTTAATAATGATGTTATTTCGTAAATTTTTTCTGAATTTAGTTTAAAATTTTTTTCCGCGCTCTGATCTTATGATAGCAGCGGACTCTTTGAATCGATCTATTAACTACAAGTATATACATTATTGAGCAAACTATCCTTCTCCGATATTGGATTTTTGGATCCACCACTGGTAACAGCTGTAGCACACACTTTTAAGTTGAACTTGTGTGTGTTTTCGTGAAACACTCATTTTCTTAAATCGATATATCAGACTTTAGTAGTTGCCTTTTAGTTAGCACCAACCTTTAAAAGACACAAGTATAAATTTGATTTGTAGGACAATTCGATTATGATATATTGCAATACGCAGGCGTTAGTATTTTGATTAAAAAAACTTTCGTGTGTAAATAAAACACTATTTTCGATGAAAAACCCTCTACCAATTTTTAAAAATACCTGTATCGATGTAATTCGCCATATGGCAATTACGAAGCAACATTTTGTAAGAGCTGTGTCCGCAAGCAATATGAAAACCGAAGATGATGAACGCAGTGGATTTTCAAAAGATTAATTTGAATGACCGAAAAAACTCTGACAATCTAAAAATATTAATGAATATTATTGGACTGATCGTTTTCCAATATCTGTATCTGTGTATGCGGTAGACGTACATATGTAAAAGAGATGCGAGCTCACAATCGAGAGAATGCACATCTATCTGAAATCAATGATAGCAAAGTCTAAACTGCTCCGAATTGCCTTCGTATCCACCGTATTCGCATTATACAATATAAAACATTCACGATCATTATTATTTAAAATATTTCGTGTTTAGTAGAATTGAATTAATTTATACGTTCCGGTAAAAATCAACCGGAAGTTCGAAAATATTTTAACTAGTTTTAGAGCACAAGAGCACGCTGTCATCTCAAAATTATTGTCTCCAAATTTCAAAACTATATTTAACAGTTTGACCAATATGTTCGGCAGAAAATCAACACATGCCCAGCGCACAGGTTTAATGTGTAGGTCTTTGAAAAGTTATGGTCCGATCTCGACCAAATGAGGCGTTAGATGCAATGATGGGCAAAGTTTTATTCTGATAACTTAATTGGTGTTTGATTTGTATGTTGTAAAATGAAAAAATCTGACGGAATTTAAAGATTTGTTAAATGTAAAGTAGGCGTGGTTGTCATCGGATTTCCGGGTTTTTATAGTGTATTATAGGAATATTTGGGTAATCTCACGCACCAAATTTGGTTGAAATCGGTCAAGTGGTTGCTGAGATATGTGATTTCACCTAAAGGTGGGCGATGCCACGCCCATCTTCCATTTTTTATTCCTACTCCTGAAGTTATTTTATACCACCTTGGTTGTAAAATTTAAAGCTTGTGACGTATTTATTCAGTGAGTTATCGAATTTTTAGTAGTTTTCAACATAAGTTTTATGAAAAGTGGGCGCGGTTATTATCTCTAGTTTCGCAGAGTATGAAGAGATGCTTCCTACTGCTGAAGGTATTTTATACTACCTTGGTTGTGAAATTTAAAGCTTGTGACGTATTTATTCAGCGATTTATCGAACTTTAGTAGTTTTCAACATAAGTTATATGAAGAGTGGGCGCGAATAAAGGAAAGTCCGATATATGCTTTTTACTCGTATGAAAGCGGAAAAGTATGTAGAGCTTTTGGAAAGTGAGCTTATCCCGTTCGGCGAAGGACTCTATGGCGAAAACTGGATATTTCAACAGGACAACCAATACATGTAACAAAGTACACAAAGGCTTTTATCGAAACACATAACATACCCTTCTGGAGTGGCCTGCCCTTAATCCAGATCGTAATCTAATAGAGGATCTATGGGGCAAAAAACGCATTGAACATATAGTTAGCTATTTCTCTAGGGTATGTTCAGTAAACCATTTAGAGGGTGTGGCCGCGCTTACTTTTTAGTTCACAGGTGTCCCACGCTACTGTGATCGCTTGTACCAAATTACAGTGTATCTTAATTCAAAGCTTAGTTATGGCACTTTATATGAAAAATTATTTTTGAAAAATTACCGATTTGCAATACTGACCCCCCTTGGGTACCAAGCAACAGATTCACCAAGTTTCATTAAGATATCTTGATTTTTACTCAAGTTATCGCTTGTTCTCTGTTGTAACATAAAAACCTGGGCCCGGAATTCTCCAAAACATTAAGTAAATAATTAAAAATTATAATACTTTTGATAAGTGATTAATTCGAACATTTATTTATTACGTTAAACGTGACTACCGATAAAAGAAAGTTTTTTTGCTTTTGTAGATTATCACGAAAAGGCCGGCAAAGCTGTTGTCGCTTTAATTTGCAAAGCGATGGAAAATTAAAACATTTCTTTAGAAGATTTCGACGATAATGGTAGTAATATAACCGTAAATATGAAGGAGCGCAAAATCACACCCACACGCTCACAACGTTAGGAAATTCTGAAATCCGTCATGCCATTTGGCAAAAAATTTTCCCGGATTGATAAACACTTTGAGACAAGTTAAAAAACTCAATCTTACCGCAGAAACTCGTCGGGACGTTAAAAGAATTTTGAAATATATGAACAAAATTGAATGCGTTTTGATTCCTCCATATGGTTTTAAATCCTTTAGTGAATCAATGAAAGAAACTTGGTTTTACAAGAGATCAATTCCCTCATCGACGCTGAAGTTAGAAATATAGACTGCCAGTTTTATGTAATAAAATGTATAATGTCTGTGTGATCATAATTCTTTTTATTTATAAACATAGTACGAAAAGTACAATTAAAAAATATTTAGAGTACTGGCACAAACTACTATTCAATTGCAATAGAGAAGAAAGTAAATTCAAAAGAAATCGTTCTCATTTCTATGGCAGTTCATGATTAAAATCCAAAAAAGGATTCCGTTGATGTATCTGAAAAGTTGTCCAACGAAACTATTCACTTCAGACACGTTTGCACGATGCCAATTTTCAAACCCGTCTTACTCCATACATAAATACGTGAACGTTCGTTTAGTGCTTTAGCAAGGACCAACCACTTTCAAGGGCAGGATTTCCGGACTAGCTACACTGTGCCTTGAGGCACAATAAGTTCCAAAAAATTTAAGATTGAAGGATTTATCTATCTACTCGTATGAGCCAATTCATTCATTATTTATTTTCAAAAGCGTACCACCCAAAATAAACAAGAAAGCAAATTTATTGGGTTAGCAACTTAGTAACTGCGAAGTTTTTTTTTTTTTAAATCAAAGACAATTTTTTCATGGAACTAAATAACTTTATTCTGTAATGTATTGCCCATTTTGATCAATAACCTCTTGCCATCTTTTCAGGCAGCATCATAATCCCACGTTCATAAAACTTCTGGTTTTTATTAGCAAAAAACTGAATCAGCTACGATTTGACATCATCATCATTATTGAAATTTTTACCATTCAAGGAGTTTTGTAAAGATCGAAACCAAGCTCCAATAATTTTTGCCGAGTGACCAAAGATGTGTGTGGCCTTGCATTGTCATGATGGAATACAACACCTTTTCGATTTATCAATTCGGGCCGCTTTTCTTCAACTGCATTGTTTAATTTCGTTAGCCGTTCAATGTAGACAACAGAATTGATCATTCGGTTGGGTGGTAAGAGTTCAAAGTAGACAATTCCTTGATAATCCCACCAAGCTGATAACAACCCCTTCTTTTGATGAATACCTGCCTTTGATGTTGTTTGAGCTGGTTCACCTGGCTTGCTCCACGATCTTTTCAGCTCGATATTGTTTTAAACAACCCATTTTTGATCACCAGTTATCATTCGTTTCAAAAATAGATAATTTTCATTACGTTTCTTTAGCAAATCACAGCTGTTAATGCGTTTCTCTTAGTTCGTGAGGAACCCATGTATCGAGTTTTTGAACATAGCCAAGTTGTTTTAAGTGATTTTCAATGCATGTATGTGATACCTGAAGCTTCTCTGCAATCTCACGTGTTGTACTGTGACGATCCGAATCGATTATTGCTTTGATTAGGTCGTCATAAACTTCAACTGGACGACCAGAGCGTTTTTCATCTTTGAGTGAAAAATCACCAGAACGAAATTTGGCAAACCAATTTTACACTGCCGTTCTTTTATGGCTTCGTCGCCATAAACAGCACATAACTTTTTGTGAGCTTGCGTTGCGTTTTTCCCTTTGCGAAAATAAAAAAGAAAAATATGACGAAAATGTTCCTTTCGATCTTCCATTTTTCAACGAACGCCAAACGAAAACTACGCAACCGATCAAAAACTTTTTTTTTTACTGATTGACAGCTGAATTGCCAGCTATCAAATAACAAAATGTGTTTTACATTTGGACTACGCCGGCAAACCTAAAAATTCAACTGAAGCCATCTAGGAGTGAAATCCGCAATTACTTAGTTGCCAACCAAGATTAAAACACTACGTCGTATTTGACTTATTCTTCAATAATTCAAGTAGTAAGTGGGAAGATAGTTAATAAAATTTAAAAAATATTAGAAACGTTTCTGTAGATAGGGGGCCCACCTTTTTACCCCTGGACCATATAATGAAATAATGATTGGAAAAAATACTAAGTACAGTTAAATCTGGTTAAGAGAGAATTCAAGGGACCGTGATTTTTTTCTCGCTTATAGAGGTTACTTACTAATGCTCTCACTAAAACTCTCTATAGCTAGCTCTCTAGCTTATAGAGGTACAGAAGAGGTTTGTCTCACTTACAGAGGTTTATCAATGACATTCAAAATATTTAGTTGTAAACTTGATAAAGAATAATTTATTAGAGTGATTACAAAGTGATTATTAAAATGCGTAAATACAAAGTAGCAAGTAACAGGTAAATTTTATTTTAAAAAATCAATCAACGTTTTTTGTGTCTCTAATTTTATACTATGTGTATGTCAACCGCCGAGTATTCAAAAAATTTGTGGAGCGTCTCCAAAATCTTTAAAGCTTCTTGCTTTTATGGCTTATTTTCAATTTCTCTATCCGAACTCGGTGACTGATCAGCATCATCGTCCCTTTCATTCACGTAAGCTACGCAATTTTGAATGATTTCATCTTCGGTGAATTCTCTACACATTATAAGTTGTTGTCAGAGCTGTACTGTTCGTTGCTATATATACTTCACAGGATCATTTCTGTAGTCAGTCTTCATTTACTTTCTTTGCGTTGCAAATGATAGTTATGAACTGCAGTGAGAGTGACAAATAAGTTAATACAGTTATTATATTATTATCTTGAATACATGAAAACAACATAGTTTCTGATTCCTAAAAAAAAAAGAATGAGTCATACATAAACAAATTGTCGCTTATAGAGGTAAATACAAAAGAGGCTCTCAGTTATAGAGGTCAGATTGGGAAAAACGACTGTCACTATGGAGGTTTTTTTCTCCCTCATAGACGTTTTTGTGAGGTCAAACTTCAGGACCCGAGAATTATTCTCACTTATAGAGTTTTCTCGCTTACCCAGTTCTCTCTTACTCAGGTTTGACTATATTTCTTTTTTACATCCATAAACATTGACAATCATTTTATTGTTCATTTGACCACCAGTGATGAGAGTACTAAAGAATTCAGCCATTTCTTTCTTACATACACTATATATGGTATTATAAATCGTTTTTAACAATCACCAGTGAACTAACAAATGTGTGTGCATTGGTGAAACAATCAGCCGTTTTTTTTGTGGACCATGATTCACTTTAACTGTTTGCTGTTTTTTGGCGCAATCACCACGTGGCAAATCCCTCACTATCAAAATTATTCCATTAAATTAGCGATAGTGGTAAGCGGAGAGCAGGAAATATGATCTCATCGATATTTAAATTCGGAGAACTAAAAAATTTTGATAAAAATTCATACATATATATGTATGTATATGCATATACAAACGAAGTATAGTACATACACATGAAATTATTGAAAGTATTAATCGAATTCCTATCTTCGCAGTTATATTTTACATATATATTAATTTTTGAATTTTTACGATTCAATATTTAATGTTTTTATTTTTTCAAACATAGGTACATATTATATGATTGGTTTGCGGTCTCATAAAAAATGTGCGTCCTTATCTTTCTCCAAAGTTTTCATCGGGGACCGATGAAGCTACTCAAATGAATGGCTTACGACAGTGGAAAACTAGTCGAAATTTAAATTAATATGCTTGGAAAAATGTATTTTAGTAGTTTTACCGACCTTTTTCGAAATCAAATACAAACGATTTTTTAAGCCACCATATTTTTTAACCACCAGATTCTTATTAAATCCGAAATATTCCATAAAAAACATTCACAGTACACGGTCGGTGGCTCGTGACATATGATTTGGGTCTGCTTCACCACGTTAGCTATGGGTCTGCTGAAGATCGATGAAAAATTAGCATAACGACAATTATAATCCAGTAACTTTCCGCAATAGTAGTGTAAGTCATTATTGATTGGCAAGTCAGAGCACAATGAAATATTCTGATTTTGTTTATTTAAATAGTTTTGAATTCTGAAAACAAAAGGTCTATTGATTGATTTTCAAGTATTGATATTTGATTGATTATTAAAAACAACATTTTATATATTTCTTGCTAAGTTATGCCAATTTACGTTTATTTATTTCCTTCTGAGTTTTTTCGTTCTTTGTAGAGTTACTTGCTCTTGATATTCCTGATAAATTCATGAATGAAGTTGATTAAAAGAATAATAGGTGAAAACGCCCTGTTAGTAGCTGCTGAAGAAGACAACATCACCGGGTGTCAACAACCGGGTGTTAAAAAAAACAATTAATCAATAATTTTATTATGTATGAAAAATATAAATTAAAATCTCATTAATATTACTTAAATCAACTCAGCTATACTATGATTTACATTCTAAATACAGTATTTTAATAATTTCACATAGTAATATTTTTGCCTTTCGGAACACAACTCTGTTTTCATTCTGACAATAGTGTGTCGAAACTGGGCCACACTGTTTGTATATACGTTCTCTGTTCTGTGTTTGCCACCCGCCACCACCCTGCAATATCTTAAATACACAAACAACAATTGCAACAAAAACACTGAATGTAATACAGCCCCAATCGCCCATCTCGCTGTGGCGTATTTTTGTGGGGTTCGTATTGTCGAGTCTTCGGACAATTTTCTGAACATAGTTTTTCATCTGCTCGGAAATGTTGATTTTTCTTGTAGAAAACGTAGAAATAATTTGAAATTTGTGCCAAAATTACTCAATATATTCAGTACAATGTGAGATAAGTGCAGTACAGTGATTTGAAATGTAATATGATGAATAAACCTACGAAATATTGTCAACAAAATTACACGCAGGTGCGTATATTGCACGCAGACGTGATAGACGTTTCGATTTTCCCTATTGAGTTTGATCTGCTCCCACGGAAAAAGGGAGTAAAACTACACATATACATATATGTATATATAAATTAATATGTTTAAAAAATGCTGCTAGTGATAAATAGAAGTAATAAATATTATGCCGTTTGTGTTTTTGGTGCTTGAAAAAATTCTGTATGGGCACGAATTGTCAGGGATGCTTGAGCATACGGTCCGTCAGGTTCGTCCAAAGCACAAACTCGGCGAGGTGCGGTAGTATATTTTTCTGGTTAGATAACCGATTGCACTTGTTGTGTATTTCAATTTTTTTATGCTTAGTGGACGCTGGGTTTGCACAGAAATTTTAACAATTTACACCGTGTCAGCATTTATTATCGTAATTGTTAAGTATATTTAGTGTTCGTTGCTATTGTTGTGACTGTTATTCTAAGACTGTCATAGAGCGCTATCGACGTTACTCTGGGTGCGCTGTGTTTTATGTTTGGTCCGGCGCGGCACCGCTTGGCGGTTCTGCGAATGTCCGGAATTCATGCATGCTCAATGAAGACTCACAATTAATTACATACATACTTGTTAATATATATGTATATATACAAATAATATTTGCATTAAACAATTGTGCTTGTAGTAATTATACATAATTTAATAATAATTTTTATAGTGTAGTTTGAAAATGAGATAACTTTGATTTAAAAAAAATAGTAGTATACCATATTTATATATAAATGGATGTATGTAGTACATACATATTTCTACGCATCTGCTTGTGCTTATCAGGTGTTAATGTGTGGAAATATATACAGCAAATATACTAACGATTATATTGGTGTAACTAATACCCTGTAGGAAAGCAATAGTATATATGATACAAGATATGTAAACATATTACACTTTTTATACCCTGAACTAAGTTTGCCACGAAGTTTGTAACATCCAGAAGGAAACTTTGGAGGCTCCATAAAATAATGTATATAAATGATCAGCATGACGAGTTGAGTGAATTTGGCCATGTCCGTCTGACTGTCTGTATATACGCGAACCACTCCCTCAGTTTTCGAGATATATATTACAAATTTTGCATACGACCTTTAATTCCCAAGAAGTTGCTCATTTGTCGGAATTGTCGATATCGGACCATTAAAGCATGAAGCTCTCTTACAAACTGAACCATAAAAATCATGCCCTCTAACTTGGTTCAGGTGGTTCAATATAAAAACACCCTATTGTATTTGGAGCTATGCTCTAGATAAACTTACATATGTATGTACAATATATACATATACATATGTACATACATACATATTTAATATATCAATTAAAAACGGGATTTTAACACTTTATAAATTATTGGTCTTTGCTAATTACCACTAGTTGTTGTACCATGCTTAGGGACTATTTTTTTATACAATCTAGAAGTTAAATACATAGTCTACATTTGTACAAGCATATTGTTTGGCAATAAAATAAAACAATGTTTCGGATTACAACAAGACAAGGATTAGTTGAAATATATTTATGTATATTACATACACACTTACAATCTCACCGAAACATTTCTTGCAAACGAAATGAATATAATTGTATCTTAGGCATAAGCAATTCATGACCTTGAAAAGCCTATTAAATAGAAATATAAATTCATTCATGCTTCATTAAATCTCGTTTTGTTTTGTTTTTGCAATAGCATAACATAAATGCTAGTCCATCTAGTGCAGTTACATTATAGTCTATTATTCCTTAAAAATATTATTCCTTTATCATTACTTTAATTGCATATTTCCATTTATTTATACTCGAATTTGTACTTGCAGAGTTTTTAGTGTGTTATTTTATCCTAATAAACCAAGGTCCTTTAAGGGGGTGGGAGGTGGTATAAGATTAATTCGTAAAAAACGCACATGTTTGTGTGACGATGTATTGACGATGAAATTCCATAAATAAACCAATTAAAGTACGACATTCGAGAATGTTGTATTGTTTTCACTAAAAAATATTTAAAAATCCAAAATCAGAAAATCTAAGGGTACGTTTCGCCAACTCTCTACATCTAGTATGAAGCGCGATATCAACTAATTTGTCGAATATGACAATGGTCAAATTTCGGTCAGAAATATACCAGTTCCATAAATTAGATACATAACTTATAGTATAATCTATATTCTATATTCTGGCTTTGTTCAGGTGTTTCGTGGTTTTATATATATAAAAAAAATTGAATTTGAACGACGGGATAATTTTCTTTCTGAACAAAATTTCTTAAAAACTACAAACTTAATACTTTTCTCATTAGTTTTATTTTAGACCAGAAATTCTATTTGTGAACTGATACACAACAACAATTCTTATTTGATATTGAGTATTTGGATATTGGAGTATCAACTATGGACAGAGAACGTAAATGAATTCATTAACATTCTCTGCTTTTGTTCTTCTATTTCCAGTTGGATATAGTTCATAGGGGTTGAAAAATTTTCCAGTCAGAGAGTGAAAAAGAGAGAGTAAGCTACCCTTGTGACAGCGCTTTCCCAGCAAACAAGGTTACATACATACATAAATGCTCACATGCAGATTTATGTATGTACTAGAGTTCTGGGTATTCGAATAACCGGATTAACCGGATAGGACATTACTAGAATAATAATATTCGGATAGTCGTAAGTCGTTGACTATTCGATTAACCGCTTATTTTCGACTATCCGGTTAACCGTTCGTTGTCGACAATTCGAATAGTAAGCGTCATTCATTTTCTTATTTTTATTGAAAAAGTGAAATATTCAATAATAAAATTTTGTGCACAAATCAAATGCTGCTTGGATTTCAAGCAATTTTTATTTATGTATGTATTCAAATACTCGCAGCAAAGCAACTATTCGAATAGTAATTTTAAGAAGAAACAATTTTGGTGCACTGGTAAAAATGTATAAAAACCATGTATTTCGTATAATGCTATTCTTCAAAGGAACAAAGATAGGATAAGAACATTTCACCTTACAAATTGAGAATAAAGTCATTTCTTTTCAGCGAAAATACTCAAATTATTTTTTGGATTTTTAACAGAGAAACATAAAAATTCATGTTAAACATGCATGTATGTATTTAAAACTTCTTCTTTTAAAATAATTCCTTAAAATACAGACAAAAATTTGCATAAACAAAAAGTTAAAAGTTAAATATGAAAATCAAAACAAATTATTAATTAAAATTCCCGCCTTAGTCGGGTCTGCGTAAGGGGAATGGAGCTCGACAGCATTCTATAAAATTGTTTGAAGAATATTTTTTCCGGTACAAAAATAATATTTATCAGTGAAAATCTTATTTTTTCGTTAATATTGCTATATTTTTGTAAATATATATTTTTTTTAAGATTTTCATGAGAACGAATTTTAAAAAAGCTATGATTGTATTTATATTTTTATATATGTATTTATAATATGCATGTATGTATTTGTGTATGCAAACATTTGTAGATATGTATGCATGTGTGAAATCTATGAGTTTTGAAGGGTAGGTACAAAGGCTCGATTGTTTACCCCCTTACCAATGAATGGTAGCTGGTGGAAGAAAGTCGCTCTCAGTCAAGTACAGTTTTCCAATTGGAAATTCCACACGCAAGGTAGTACATTGCACGACATGTGTACATATGCGTGTGTATTTAATATTTGATGTCGAAAACAACCTCAACAGTGCCACGCAAACGCACGCAGTGCTGCGCTGTGTTGGCCAAATATTGGTGGCGGCAGGAAAACGGCGCACCAATAAAGTACATAAGCCTCTATCGTGTGTTTCCGTGACCAAGTGAGTGCATTTAAGTCATTCACCCTGAGACCCATGCGCCGTAGAGCTCGCACCAACGCTGACTCGACCGGCGCTGTAAGGCTTTGTGCCGCGCTGCGCTGCAAGTGTTCTAGATATTGATTTTTCGTTTGCGCTTGGTTAGTTCACTTTTTCGATACTCATAAATGAACATATCCATACACACAAGCATAAAAATCAACAAATAAGCATAAAAACGCGTCTAAATAAAAATCGACCATATGCACAAACATACATAGGTATACACACACATATGAGTATGTATATATATATTTAAATTTGTTTTTCTGCGAGTGGGCTGTTACTTCGTTGGCTGAATAGCTCTGTATCAGGCAGTGCTTTGGCGCTGTGGGAGACGTTCTCCACATGCTCCATCGCCCGTTTGTAGCTCGTAAAAATATACGTAAGTATGTAAGTTCCGTATGTTTGTACATACATGTGGAGTGTATGTAGGTTAGCATGTTTGAGATGATTTTTATTTACAATTTTCAAAAATAATACGCGGACCGGCGCACATGAGCAGTGCAAGCCAACAGAAGCCAACAACGAATAAACTAACGTTCTCGCAATTCATAGATATTTCATTTAAATCTTTTTAGATGTCTTAAAATAGAAAATACTCAAAACTTCTTGACGCAAATTAAAGAAATAATATGGAAAAATATCAAAAGATAAAATCATCTAATATATTAGCTCAGTATTCGGCGCAGACCGCATTAATTGGCTGGAAGAGTTTCTTGCATAGCTTTTGCGCAATATGCATGTTGCAACTACTGGCCATGTGTCTGCTTACAATAATACAAACATTATATATATGTAAGTGTGGACCCTCGTGTGCCTTGCAAGTTGCATAAGCCGATTTTGATTACTCTCTGGTTCGCATGTTTGTATGTATCTGCTTTTGGCTCCTGTCTAGAGAATAAATGCAGCCTCGCTCATAAGGCACTTGTAACCGCAGCATACATACACACATACATGTTCATGTGTGTGATTCTCACCTACCACCGAACAACGCGTCGCGCAAGCTTAAAGCTCATGTGATACCCAGTGGGAGTGGATGAACAGAGCGGTCAGCCACACGAGTGCCTTAAGGGTGCAGTGCATGCGCCATTGCCTTATGTTGTGAGGGTTGCTAAAATGGGGTGGGTGGTAGAATACAAGTAGTCGGTGACGGCGCTGCTGCATTACAATCGTTTTATACCGTACGAGTCCCCAGTAGCAGAGACAGCAGCCGTTCGGCGAGAGCGCGGCCGACTATGCTGACGCATGACAATATTGATTTTTCCACCTTTTCCAGTCAGAATTGTGCGCTTGATGCGCCGTCGCTCAGTCTGTGGGGTGGTTCGTCGTTGTGTGGAAGTCTTTGAATTTCGGTTGTCACGCTAGTGCGTTTGCGTTAAAGATTTGTGTGAAATGTTAAAACAATAGTGAAATGAGTTTGTGCGCAGTTCAAAAGCCCATTTAATAAATTCTTAGAACGAATGCCACATAATTCTTATAAAATTGAGTAAATTCTTGTGGCTGCCAGTTTTCACATCAAAAATAAAATAGACCGTCGCGTATGTATAAATATACTAAATATATATATATATATATATATATGTACTTATATACTACAAGTATCTATGTATCTTCATAGTGTTTGTTTCATTCGTTTTTTGTTTTGTTATGCCTCAACTATTTCTAGCAGGAATTGTAGTAAAAAGAGATACGTGTCTACTAACTAAATATATATTAATATGAATCTAAAAGCATACTTATATAAATTTACAATCCGAATGTAAAAAAAGCATATGTTTTCATGTACATGAAAGCTTATAAAAATTTGAGAGTCTTCATGTCCAAATACATCCATACATATTTTTACATTTACGTATGTATATATTGCAAAGTGTTTCATTTGTTCTAAAACTGTTTATGTTTTTGTATTATTTATTGTTGTTGGTAGTTGTACGGGCGATTCACGCAAGCGCAAATAAATGTTTATATAATGAAGTTCCTCACCCTGAGCATTGACCTCATTCCCTTATCTATGATATTCTACGTATATATTTATAACATATGTAGTATATGTATATAATCTTTTATTTACATACATATTTGAAACGACTAAAAATAAAAACAAACCTGCACATATGAATAGTATTTACTTGCGTATGCGTATATTAAGCCTAAAGCTAGCGCAAAGCTGGAAAATGGGCAGTGTATATAGTACAATATGCCATGAAAGTCATGATACAACAGGTGATCCTAAATTTATATGTAAACTAGAAGCCCGACAGACGTTGTCCTGTATCAAGTCTTAAATGTAAACTTTTTGAAACTAGCTGTAACAATTAGACCGTTTTAATGAAAATTTTTATTAGAAACTTATTACAATATCTAATGTCATTCTATATATATATTTATCACAATCCGACCAATCGATAGCTTGTCAATATGTATTGTATATTAGAATGCTTTCAGAGATGTTAATTGTAGAAACTGTATTGAATGAAAACTTGAAGTCGTTTTAATTGATTAAGAAAATTAGTTAAATAAACATTTTCCAGTGGACAATATTGTGAATTTAAACCATCCTCGAATCCCCTTGAACTCACACAAAAAATTTCATCAAAATCGGTCCAGACATCTAGGGAAGTTCAGTGACATACACACGCACACAAGAAATATATATATAAAGATTACATAATTTTTAATTAATTTCAAAACAAAAAATTATCACATAATTTTCTCAGCATCAATGTTTATGAAAATATAACAAAAAACTTTTACATACAGTAATGTAGATAAAGTTAATTTATAAATTAAGAAAAACAAATCGTCGTCGACAAAAGTCGTTAAATTTTTAGCAAATTTAGTTCCTAACATCGGAATTAAAAGTTGAATTAAAAAATTCGCAACCCTGCAGTAGTATCATGACTTTAATGGCACACTGTAATATGTACATCTATGTATTTGTAAACAAGCAGCTCTGCTTTTTTCTGGCCCCGTGTATTTTGAAACGTAATCAGAAATAATTGCTACGATAAATGAGATATCAGCGCATTTTTCGCCGCCTTTAATTTGCGACCCGTTCAGCCAGCAGAATATATAGTACAAAAACACATAAAGTATGAACCCACCGTGAGAGAAATTTGAACGGTAGTGGTACTTACAAGTGTTAAGTACTGTTTTTCTAACCAATAATTCAAGTTCTACACTTTCATTGAAAATTAAGTTGATACATATACTCATATAATAGTAGAAAAAAATACCCTTTAACCTAAAGGTAGCGAAGCAGTATATAGAATTCGTTTTACTAGGAAGAGCTGATCCCTGCCAATTGATAAGGTTCTAGGCATGCAGATATTGCAAAACTAGCAACATAATCTAATCATAAATCATGAAATATTTTTACAATTATTGAAACAGTTCTGTACAAATTAGCTTAGGTAATTCTAATTACAACACCGTTGCGACTAAGTACATATTAGCCTTCACATATAATATTTTATTTTTAACATATAACAGTAGTTTTTAAAACTATTTATGAACTAAAAGTCTGAAAATTCGAATAAGGGGAACTGACATATTAGACTTATTGATCGATCAGTTCAAAATTCAGGATAAAAGTGTGGGACCGCCCTCTTTTGGTTAAATTTCAAACCAATATGTTTGAAAATTGGCAAAATCGAACCATAACCACCTACTTGAAAAGAAATATAATATAAACAAAACTAAGAGCCAACTCCTGATATGAGTGAAGTAGATAGAAAAGCGGTACAGTACTTAATTTAGCCTACATACATATAACTAATATAATGGTTTTTAACTTTCGGTTGATTTTATATTTATATTTATATGGTACATAGGTATATACAAGAATGTTAGATATTCTAATAAAATTAAACGAGAACATTTCACCTTGCATATTGTGATTTGGGAGGATTTACCTTACCTGTGTAGTTATATGACGAAGATACTGATTTCCGTTAGCTACATTGACTTAAAGGGATCTCTATGATGTTGCACGAGAAACCTTAGTGTTAATTATAATTTAGAAAGTGCCGGTTCCTTCTAAGCTTAGCTCTTACTGCATGGTTTTCCTGTTTTGTATAATATATTATAATATGTCTTTTATGGGCCTGCTGATTGCTATCATTTCTAACTTTTTCAATTACAATATTTTCAGATCCAGTTCGTCCTTGATAAAATAATTTAAACCGCGATACCTTACTGCGGGTATGACATATTTGCAAATGTCACTCCACGTGTAGTCACTCTGTGAAACAGTGGAAATCTAACCAAAGATAGGGCCAGGAGCCCAATAAAGTAAAATAGCTGTAAATTAAGTATAGCTGTAAGAATTTTAAAGTAATTGAGTAAGTGATTAAGTAAGAAAGCGACAAAGTAAAGTATAAAATGAATGTGACCACCGTTTCAACCGGCACCAGCACTGGCAGTATCAACGCTACCCAACAGACGACCAAAACATACAAAATCGAAATGCTGGATGACGGTCAACTTAGCATGGCCTCAGATGATGATGATGATGATTTGATAAACAGTGATGATAGTATTTACGACGATGCCGATCTGGCACATATAACGGTGCAAGATGATGTGGCCACCCAATTGGCCGCAGCTGGTCCAGTGGGAGTGGCAGCTGCAGCAGCGATTGCATCGTCGAAAAAACGAAAACGCGCACACTCGTTCGAGACTAATCCATCGGTGCGTAAACGACAACAAAATCGATTATTGCGAAAACTGCGCGGTATAATTTATGAATTTACTGGGCGGGTGGGCAAACAAGCCGTGGTCCTGGTGGCAACACCCGGTAAGCCAAATACCAGTTACAAAGTTTTTGGTGCCAAACCACTGGAGGATGTGGTGCGCAATTTGAAGAACATTGTAATGGATGAGTTGGAAAATGCACTCGCACAGCAAGCGCCGCCGCCACCGCAAGACGATCCCTCACTTTTTGAGCTACCACCTTTAATTATTGATGGTATACCAACGCCAGTGGAGAAAATGACGCAGGCTCAGTTGCGCGCATTCATTCCGCTAATGCTGAAATACTCGACTGGTCGCGGCAAGCCGGGTTGGGGACGTGAATCTACTCGACCGCCTTGGTGGCCCAAAGAGTTGCCTTGGGCAAATGTACGCATGGACGCGCGCTCTGAAGATGACAAGCAGAAGGTGAGAGTGCGTCATTCCATCGTGCACTAAATTGACACTTTGAATTATAATGCCCTTCTTTTACTTACAGATCAGCTGGACTCATGCTCTGCGAAAAATCGTTATCAATTGTTACAAATACCACGGAAGAGAGGATCTATTGCCAACTTTTGCCGATGATGAAGACAAGATCGAAATGCTGGAAGGCGAGGAGGACGATGAGATGGATGAGCACGAACCCCCAACATCAACAACTATACAGACGGTAGCTAATGCCTCAACTAATACAACAAACGTAAGTGACGATATTACACTTATATTACTGATTACTAAGAATACAAATTATGGGAAAAATATCATAGATATTCGTGTGAAATACTATAGTAAAATATTATAGTTTGTATGTAAAAGTATATATTTTTAAGGTGTAAGCTAAGGTCTAAGTATAGTAGAATATAAATTAGCTAATCTGTTCGTACATTGAACGCTAAATGTTCATCTTTTAATTAAAAACTAAACTAAAACTCGACTAATAACCAATAAATCGATGCACCCATAGCAAGTGAATGTCGTAAAGATCAACAGCGCCGGCACTGTTATCTCGACGCACACGGCCAACGCTCAAGCGCAAGGCAACGCTGTGCCTACAATCATCCAAAGCACCAACAACCAACACATAACAACCACCGCAACGCTTCCAGCCTCGACTAAGATCGAAATTTGCACAGCACCGGTACAAACGGCTAGTCAGGCGTCACAGGTACAGCAACAGGCCAATGCCGCTGTCGCACAGAGTATTGCAAACGCACAGGTTTGCATCGAACCGCTGACTTTGGGCGATGTTGATGTTCGTACTAACAAAGAAGTAGCAATTTCTACAAATTCAATTTTTGATGTTGTGCGCCTTATGTTTACCTTATTTGATTAATTTCATGAATATGAGTTTTACAAATGCATATTTTGTTGAATTTTTTTTTCTATAATTAACAATGAACATTTTTTTGTTTTTGTGTATACTTTGACTGCTTACTTAGTGTTTTACGATTTTTAGTTACTTTTGGTTGCGCTGCTTTGTTTATTACTTTTATTAATTGCATTTTGTTTACATATATTTGATCAGATGAAAAGAATTGGTACAAAAAATTAGAAATATTTTGTTTTCACACCTATTTTCAGTATACCACACAAACGGTGCTATCGACAATACAAAATGCTGACGGCACAGTGTCTTTGATACAAGTGGACCCGAATAACCCAATAATCACTTTGCCCGATGGCACAACGGCGCAGGTGCAAGGTGTAGCCACCGTAAGTGTCAATTTTGAATTTAAAACTGTTTTTCGAAAACTTTTTTTGATTCAACTGTGTATTATGTAGCTGCATCAAGGCGAGGGCGGTGCTACTATACAGACAGTTCAAAGCTTAGGCGATGTCAATGGTCATGAAAATATGACTGTGGACTTGACAGAGGCGACTGTGGCTCAAGATGGTCAGATTTATATAACTGCTGAAGATGGACAGGGTGAGAAACTTTTGGTGATCAGAGACCTCAGAGAGTGCTTTCTTTGAACTTCTTTAAGAAAATATTTCATAAATCTTAAATCTTTCATTAACATCCAATAGAATGTATATAATTATAAAAACGCAATTTTTTGTAGGTTATCCCGTTTCGGTGAGCAACATGATAACAGTACCGGTCTCTGCATCCATGTACCAGTCCATGATGGCCAACATACAACAGATTCACACAAACGGTGACGGCACAGTGTGCATCACACCGATGCAGGTAGATTCTCGTCCCAATAGTAGTAATAGTAGAAGCAACAACCACAATACCAACAACATTACCAACAGTAGTAGAAACCATTTTCAATGTTATACCTTAACAGCAGCACCAGGTGGGCTGGGCGCCCGTCTAATTGCAACAGCGCCAACTTCAGCCTTGCCTTCGACAGCGAATCAAAGCCAAACAAATTTAGCCAATAATAATGCTACGAATTGCCAAATATTTAATCAGTGTAATTTAAGTAATAATACATCTAGTCAAATTAGCCGCGCCGACCACAGCCAACACCATCAACAAAGGCAACAACAATTACAAGCCATTTCCGGCGCAGCGAAAATATTCATTAACGCCGCTAGCTTTGCAACCATAAACAATAACAACTCATTAAACACTAATAACAACAACAAGTTTGGGAATTTAGCCAACGCTGCTGCGGTAGTGCCGCTGTCATTGCCTATTATGGTGGCCACCGCCGGTGTGCCTACAGCCACATGCAGTGCAAATTCTAACGGTACGAACGGCATTGAAACAGGAGCTGGTGGAAGTGGTGCGAATGTAACCACAACAAGAACGGCGGGCAAAAAGGGGGCACACAAACGCCGTAAACAAACTTTTGGCAAGGCACCACCCGTTAAACAGGAGAGGTGTGCAGCCGAAACCCTACTTCAGGGCAATATAAATTTTCTAGACGACGATTTGGATAATCAAGCAAACGGTTCGAGCGTCAGTGATAATGTGCTCAATGATGAAGATGATGGTGGTGCTGGCGATGGTAGAGGCTCAGAGGCAAATAGAAATATGTTAGGAGTAGGCATGCCAGGGAAAAGTATAAAAACTGAAAACTTAGAAAACTAAAGAATCTAAACGAATGCATAGGATGGAAAAGAGAACGTAGAAATACAAATTACAAACTATTTTTATATATTTCTATAAACATATATGCATATGTGCGTATGTATGTATGTGTGCATATTTTGTTGATTTAAAACTTAGCCAAAGTAATCCACAATTTACAATCTCACAACGGTGTTTTTGTTTCTAGTCAACATACATACATAATTAACAAATCGCAAACACATTCAAATAAGTTTATGTTTAAGGAGCTGTAAACTCCCTCAATAATACCCAATGATTAATGGGGGATGTGTAGTGAGCCACTAAGTGCCTTTAGAGTTGAATGTAAGGAGTTTTGCGCTTTGGAAATTAAACTTAACTTAGAATCATATCAGAAACTCTAGAAGCGCCTTAATTCGTTTCTAATTTGTAAATGTTTGTGAAACATACTTGCCATTGTTGTTTAATTTTATTTGTTAGTTGTATTTTTGTTTGCTGCATAGTTTAATTCACATTTATTATTTTATTGTTTGTATGTATACATTTATACAATATATGCAGACACATTGCATAAGCGGTATTTTATCGACTTTTTTCACTTTTTAGCTGTATTCTATTATTATGCAATGTATACACACGCAAATACACAAAAGCAAAAACATATATAATATTTTTAAATTTTTTTTTGACATTTAGCGTATAATTTGTAATTGATAACCAAAGTTTATGTAACGAACCCACATTGAAATAAGTAATTAGAAATGTTCCTAGTTTAAATATGTACTAATATTATTTTAAATCACGAATTGATCGTCAATGAGCTCACTTGCTAGTGCGAAACAAAACCAAATATAAAATCTTTAATTGATTGTTGTATTCTACATATACATTTAATACATAAATATATAAATATAACATATTTTAAATGTTTGACAGCATCTCATATGTTAGGAAATATTAGGCCGATTAGATTGGCAACAACTTAAATAGTCAATGAAAATATCGAAGTACAGGTTGCTTTTAAAATTGTTATAAATTATAAATTTGGAAATGACACATATAACTGGAATATTTTAATCTAACAAAATTATTTTGTTCTATAAATTGGTTGTCTTGTTCCCAGAGTTGCAAATAATGAATTAAAAAAATAGTTAAAAAAATAAATTTTAAAATAAAAGAAAAGAAAAATGTATCCCAAAATCGGATTAAAAATTAATTTTTAATTTTTAATTATATTAGATTAAAAAAACAAATAATTTAATTCCAAATATATAAAAAAAAAATTAGAAAAACATATATATTTTTGTCTTTAAGTACTTTGTGTTCTACCATTTTGGTTATCTCATGATAAGAAAAGCTTATTTTTACTAAAATATCAACAAAGCTTAGCTCTTTTTATCTTATTGATGTTTAATTGCTTTTAATTATATTGTTTCAGTTAGAACTATGTGAATCTTTTCAATATTCCCTTCTCATTCAAGCTTTTAATTTCAAAAAAAAAAAAAAAAGTTGCTACAATTTTAAAAATAAAAAGTATTTTCTAAATTTTTAATCAAAGATATTTGGGATATATATTTAATTTAAGATGTTGGGGTTAAAAATTAAATTTTTAATTTTAAATTCTTGGGAAATTGAAAATCGAATTTATAATCCAAATTTTTTTAATTCAAAAAATCGCAACCCTGCTTGTCGTCTAATTGCAATGTAAACGACCTATAGTAAGTGCAATTGTATATATTATTATTTATTTTGTTGCTAGTATGTGTGTCTCTAAATCCTTGTAAAATTCGAGCACATATAATGACACATTTCTTTAGAATAGCTAATTTGTTCAACTTTTTATTTAATTTACTTATGTGTATTATATGCGATTGTTGTTTCAATTTGAGTAAACTTTTGGAATATACTTGCAATGTAGCTATTAATACTTTCGGTTTGAAAATTTACACATACACATATTTTCTTATTAATATTTAGTTCGATTTGTTTGAAATTATTGTAACTATATTATAATATTTTTTTTTGATTATTTGTAAATATATAGTAATACCAATATATTTGATTTGAAATGTAAACAACGACAATTATTTCATTCTTTACTTCTTATTTTAAGTGGCAAGAGCAGAGAAAGATTGTTTTTGATTTGTAGTATGAATTTTTTATTTAAATCTTTTGTTTATTCCAGTTGGTATTCATTTACAGTTCCACAACAAATTTCATACCTGGAATTGTATGTATTACTTATTATATATTATGGGAACACTGTATGTAATCTCTCCAATAATATCTTTATGCTGCAATAAACTTTTTGATTTGTTTTCTAGGTGGAAAATGGCGAACAATTGGAGACCATAACTGTTTCGCCAGGCATGCAGCAGATGCTGATACAGGGTGCGCCCGGAACAGAACCGCAAGTGCTGCAAGTTGTCAGCCTCAAGGATGCAACACTCCTTAGCAAAGCAATGGAGGCAATCACCGGAGGCAATGTCAAGGCTGAGGACACAATAATAATGGAGCAATAAGTTATTTACCAAAACAAAGTGTTGATAAAAGAAGGATTCCATCTTTAATGGCACTTTTTTTTTTGATTCCATATGTTTATTTGTACTGTGGTAGCTGTTTACAAACTTTTTATTTTGTTATTGTATGATTTCTCGGCGATTCTCTTTGGTTATACTTGGTATATACATATGTATAAGAGAATTAAATGTACCTGAGAGGTAGTCTTAAACTATTTGTACACAATACCATATTTTGTTAATATATTATGTTTTTTTTTTTTTAATATTTTTAAGATACAAAAACAGTTGTTTTTAGCTTTAAACTTTGCAAAACAATATACATAAGTCAATACGTCAAGAAAGTATTCGATAACGCGGAAATTTTTTTTATAAATATTTTATTTACAAATAATATATCCATTGGAATACTCATTATGTTAATAATCATGCATTAACATTTTTTTTCTAACTTGTTTATTTGAGTTTTTTTTTTATTTCAATATTCATTATAATTAATTTGATTATTTATAATACTAGAAACGTAAATACAAGTATATGTATTTGAAAAACTAGTAGCACAAAGTAATCCTGTGTGTTATACTTGACATATATATGTACAAAACACACATAAATACATAAATACGCGTACAATTATATATACATACAATATTTCTGAAAACATAAAATTAAAAGATTTAAAAAACTTATTTTTCAACACAAAATTACCCCAGGCGTTACAAAAAATAAACTTAGATGTAATTATTTTGCAATATTTATTTAAATAATGAATAATTGAAACATTTATGATATTCCTACTAAGTCCTCTTGTAAATACCTTCCTAATATATTCCAAAAACATATGCAATAAGCGAAAACAAAATATATTTAATATATAGCATATACTTATATATCATATATACCGCTTTAGGGTGTAAATAACTTTATAAATGTTGGAAAACTGTTTGTTTGACAGTTTTAAAAATTGTGCAAAATTCTATAACCCATTCTAGTCAAAAATTTAACGATTGTAATTTAAAAAAATTAATTTTTCTTTATTTTATTGCAATTTAGTCTACAACTACATTGCGTATATCGAAACGAACTAGTCATTTTATTATAGTGATTGTGAATCGATTAATCCAATATGTATGTACTTCTGTAACTAATTGAAAGTTCTCCCAGAAGAATAACTAAATATTATTATATTCATTAAGCTTAGAATGTTAGTGTCATAGTTTATGCAGATAATGTGAATAAAAGGAAATAATTTTTATAAAAATAATTCAAATAAAATATAAAAACTCCAAATTATTCCCGCCAATTGTTTCACTTTTAAATGGTACCAAGTAATCGTTTTAAACTTTATTTAAAACTGCTTAGCAGAGTGAATATGGAGTAAGATGATTTCACTACCTGAAATAAGGATAAAAATTGTTGATATATATTACTCAAGGTGGTTAATATTTTCAATAAAAAATTGTTATTTAACAAATTTTGCATAAATGTATGTAATTGACCGTATGAAACAAAAAAGATAGTAATAATACTGTAAAATGGAAGCGAATTTGTACAATCAGGGATGTTGTAGAATCCAAGACAAATTTGCGTAATTGTCAGAATTGCCAACCAATTCTGATTTTCAATGGTGTCATTCATTAACATTCTCTGGTGTAGTTCATTGCGTAAATTGATAGAATGGTGAAATTTTATTTTCGAACTTGCGCGTTTTCGATGTTCCCTTATAGAAGTTAACATTTTAGCACAGCTAACATTTGCGCCTTCTCTATTCATTAACATTCTCTGGTCAAACCAATAATATATGAATTTATGACACCTACTACATTTTTTTTATCAGTTTCAATTATAATTCCGACAACTATCAGATTCCACAACACGCCTGAATATCATTTCCATCATTGCTTAGGAAGAGACTCGTTAGTTGGATTGCACCCACTCAGATAAAATATTTTCCACGCTGTGATGAATATAAAGCCTTTGTTACAGTTTTCAAATCAACTGCATTTTGGTTGAAGTGTTAAAATTCGGTTATCGATATCAACTGAATCCGTCAACTGAGTGTCGGTGGGGTTGAGTAGTATATACTATAAAGGAACTACAACTGCTTCGTAGCAGTTTCTTTTGGAAAAATGTTAATGCAAAGTAGAGAGCAGGTAAATACTATATATTAAATAATTTTAACCTATTTTTGATCGGTTATTTTGTACTAATGAATAGAAAAAACAAAGAGACAACTATTGTGAACGAAAGAAGTCGAATGCTTTCAATTATTCTTAGGAACGCCATTTTTGAGTTAAATATATAATAATAATAAATATTTAAAACGTTCTTAACAACTATAGATGTTGTAGGTAGCGCAACCCCAACGTTAAATTCAATTCCACTTCATTTTTGATATCTGCCGTTAGAAAAGAAGTGGAGAGTTGCGCATCATTTTAATATAGGAGGTACGGCTTTTACTTTATCTCATTTAGTAGAAAACAAAATGCTTCCTTTTTTAAACGAAAATAACTTATGGATCTGAAAAAAACAATATTTATAAATGTCAATAAAATTTTTAAAATCGAGTAATGATAGTTCGCCAGTAATAAAAGATTGACGAAAAATTTATATCAAGGAAAATTATCAGTGAAAAACAAAAAAGACAATATTGATTTCCAATTTAATCAGTGTGTTGATAGATTTCTCTCATAACATTTAACAGCATTTTTAAATCTATTTATCGAAAATATCGGTAATTTTGTGAGATATCTTAATGACATTCAGATACCATATTCTTTTTACATTCAGAGAGTATCTCTTTATGATTATAATGTGGCCTGGTGGCAAGAATTGATAAAATGGGTCAGTACTTCCCCTAGCCGCCTTATACCTAATATAAGGATTTTCAAATGGAATATATAATATTAGAAAACTTAAAATACTTTGCCTTAAATACTATACCCGTCATAATGATTTGTTATTTACGTTCAAAAAGATAGAGAGAAGAGAGCGATAAATATAAAATTCTAACCAATATTAAAACCTAAAGTCTTGAATAAGAATGTGTTTGTGTTCATAATAATATCAATGATATATAATATAATTAGTTTTCTTTCTTTGACCAATTTTGTTATTAAGTGCCGTTTCACATTGGGACGCAAAAGAGTCTCATACCAGTTTATTGTGGGTGAGGGGATGACGAGGAAAGACGAAGGGACCGTGCCACTCGTGTTCGGGTGGCACGCTTTGTGTTCTTGTTCGTAACAGCTCGCTGCTACCCTTTTCAGCATTCCTTTTCACTTTCAAATTCTTTGAATGGTTGCAAGAGCGCTCGGTTTCAAATGAATTCGATCGCAAATTTGAGTTCTGTTATCTATTTTTGTATGTAATATGCAAATACGTATGCATAGAATAATAGAAATATTATGACAAATTGTAAATAAGGAGAAAATTAAGATATAGATTATGGAGTAAAGAAATTATGAATTTTTAATACGGAGTAAAGAAATTATGAGTTTTTAATACTTAAAGATTAGGAAATTCCTATTATAAATTTGGCCTTGAAAATATTAGTAGCGGATATTCAATACATTCTTGTGGATTAGGGAATTCCCGTCTTTAGTATTTTTTTGAAACTATTTAGCGGGTAGGTACTTGTATTATGCATATTGTTCTACCATATTCATGGTAATTCATTGCATGCAAAATGTGTGACCATCATCTCAACATACAAATGAAATACGCAGCACGCAGTGTTGCGCGGTGTTGCGCAGTCGAACCGCACAAATATTTACGAACATTTTGTGAAAAGGAATGCAGAAAAACTAGACTCGAGTTGCTGGACTCTTTTTGACCGTGTGAATGCCCAGAGCGACACCAAAAGAAAATTTGAAAAACATCAGACTCTTTTGCATCCCTGTCTGAAACGGCACTAACTTACCATTACAAATGTTGGCAGTTTTACTGGTATCCAATTGCCCGCCATTAAGACGTTCACACGCTGCGAGCGGAGAAGAAAGAAACACAATGCCTTTTTAAATTCACTGCTCTGAACTGTCCAATTGCAATTGTAAATGGCATTTGAAAGCTCCTCGCATTCCTGACAGAACAGGTCGCCATAATAGCAAAGGATTAGAGTTTCCATTGTGACTGATACGAAGAAGACGGCCATATTCAACATAATAGAAATATTAAAGCCAACATACAGCATATAAACCCCTATGGTGCACTGGGCCACCCCAGTACAAACGAACTGAGCAATAGATGTGCCGGAGATAGGTTTTTGTATGGTCGAAAACAGCCTGAAGAAGAAAAACGCAGAAGCAAATGATAACAACAAATATGTATATAGCATATTCACAAGGTAAGTAAAATACGAACTCTATGATCGTTTTGTGATCCTTGATGCATGACACGAGCTCATTATAATTTCCTTTCATTTCCTCTTTTTTTAAGCACATAAACTCTGAAGAAGCGCTGCTGAAATTTTTACGACCGATTCGTTCGATGCGTAGCGATAGCGCCCGAATGTGGGCGGTAAGAACACGCATATAGGCTTGCGGATAGGTGTCTACCGAGCAGGCTTGTGTGCATTGTACTAGAAACCCAAGCGTTTGATAACCATACGCAATCCAAAACTTGATCTTTGATGCCTGATAATCGAAGGGATACCAGGCTGGATACATGAGACGTGTTTCTGATGAGAAAATAACCATTAACTGACTGGTGACGAAGGCGCTATAAAATAGTCGTAAAATGATTAGAAAACATTTCTTAGCCGAATTAATGCCATCCTGTAGAACAATAATTTCTTTTTCACTTTTCGCACGTGCGTCTAAGCGCTTAAGTATCGGTCTGAGCTCCAACAATTGTCGACGTACAATAAATAATGTGAGGAACTTGATGTTAAGTGTCAAGTCGGCCATGGCTATGTAGATCACTTCGCAAAAGTCGTTCAGGTTATCTGCTAACAAACTCTCCACCGTAAAACATGTAGGGTAGTAGATCGGAAATAATAATGTTATTGCAATTGTGTACAACTTATAAGGAATATACCAAGCTGATTGTTTCTGCGGTCCTCGAAAGCCACTTAAGTCCCAGACGCGCCAGTGGTACTTGAAAGCATCCCAGCTATTGATTTTCAGTGACATTGCACACGTTTTCAAAGAAGGGTCAATATTTCAACTCACATTGATTTTCATGGCGCAGAACCTTTTATACCTAATACTCACGTCAACATGACGAATACATTCCGAATGCGAATATTTAATTGAAGTGACCTTGTACTTTGGTGCCAAACATTCAGAAAAAGAGTTGTTTGCAAAGTTATTTTTATATTCGATTGCAATTTTGTACCCAGTGTTTGTTTCAACATAAGGAAATGATGATACTAAATCAAATATTATTATTAATAGGAAATATATCTCTCCTGATATGAACAATAAATTTCAAATTTCGTTTTCCCAAATTTCAGGAATCTACCTTAAGACATAAAGCTTTTGAACCGAATATCTGCCTTTAATATTTAAAATAGTTATCGAGCTCGTTAATCGTTCTTCTCAAATTTAAAAATCCTTGATTGTTGAGGAGAACCTGAAGGATATATATTGAGGATGGTATAAAAGTTTAATAACATTGTCTTTACTGAGGGTCATTTAAAATTTTGGAGTACATTCCTTAACATAGAATTAGCTTAAAATAAAATATTTATGAAAAGTATGGTAGAGTAAACTTCAAACGACCACTATAACAGAAAGCTTATGTTGAACATTCTAATATAAATTTCGTAAATCAAATTTGTTTTTAAACTCTTGCAACATGTTATTTCAGAGTACCATATAATAGTTTTGTTCACCTAATGGTTGTTTGTTTGCTTTTAAATTCCATCTGAAAACTAATCGTGATAGATATGGATATAGATATAGGTATATAAATGATCAGGATTACGAGACGAGTTGAATTCTGAGGGACTGTCTGTCTGTCCGTCCGTGCAAGCGATAACTTGAGTAAAAATTGAGATGGGTGGAATCGGACCATTGCCACGTCCACAAAACGCCATTAAGCTAAAACTCATAAAGTGCATAACTAAGTTCCCCAATTAAATACAACGCTGTTTGTTTAGTACAACATTTTTTAGATGTTGGAGTGGCCCAGCCTTCTAATACATTTAATGTACATATATCATAAACCCTTCAAGCTACTATATAATAACCAAATTCGCTCCGGCCGAATACTTTTGACCTCCCTACCCACTTCCTGAAAATAGGTGAGTTCGAATTATAACCCCGCCCACTCACCATATAAAGGTTTTGTTAAAAAAAGAGTAAAACTGCGATAAATCTATAATCTTTTTTATAGGAGCCGATGTCAAATTTGGACGTGGCCCATATTTTGGCGTGGACCACATTTAGGTGAAAAGCCATATCTCGGGTTCTACTCAACCGATTTCTACCAAATTCGATAAGAAATATTATCCTAATATTCCTACATGACAGTGTAAAATAAGACAAAAACCATGCCTAACTACTACCCATATAACACAATTTTAAATTCCATCTGATTCTTTCTGTTTCCAGAATACAAATCAACAGCCATTCAAGGCAGGATAAAACTTCGTACGAATAGTGCCCTAGAAATGTTCCGATTTGTGACCAAAAACTGTCTAAATCGGATAAAAACTATTAAAGCCTTCTTCCTTTAGTCCCCATATACCTAATTGAAAGATTTTCGAACTTCCGTGTGAAAGCTTGTCGTGAAAATACTATGCAAAATTGCTCAACGAACTATTCAAACTCCCATATACTACAGATAATGATTTTCCTTATTCTAACAAACCTTATGCCGAATATGTCGGTCAGAGTATGAGTTATATATTCATAAAATTGCTTAAAAATATGTTCCCGATTATACTTGACTAATGTCAAAAGTTTGTGAAATCAACCCGGACCTTTTCTGGCCCCAATATACTCGCACCCTATATGGTGATTTCCGACCTCCCATCTGTCTTTAGGTTTGCCAAAATGTGTGATATTTTAGTGAAATTAAGTGGACAAGCTTTCTTTAAAATTATGGGGTAGCGCTTAATAGGAATGGAATTGGTTGAGACTTTGACCATAAAAAAAAAACAAATTGACAGCTGACATTTTAGGCTTAGTAAAAATGTCGTTACATGATAGAACAACTTGTCTTCATTATTAAACATTATTTCAACAAGTAAGGAAGGGCTAAGTTCGGATGTAACCGAACATTTTATACTCTCGCAAAGTCAAATGGTATACTCGTTTGAGATTTCTTTGTGGACTGACTGATATTTTCGGTAGAAGGTCAACTATAGGCACTGGGGTCCACATATTTAGTACTTAGGAGCTTGAACAGTTTTGGTTCGATTTAGACAATTTTTGGTCACAAGGTGGCATACTTTAAACGTATTATTCACGCAAAGTTTTACCCCGATATAATCATTGTTGCTTGATATGCATAGTGGAAAGTGAAAGAATCACATGGAATTGAAAATGGTGTTATATGGGAAATAAGCGTGGTTATAGTCCGATTTCGCCCATTTTCGCACTATAACATAGAAATATGAAAATAACGTTATGTACCGAATTTTGTTGAAATTGGTTAAGCAGATCTCAAGATATGGGATGGATGGATTTCACCTAAAAGTGGGCTGTGCCACGCCCACTGTCTAATTTTGAACGCGGTTCCTATAAAGTCATCTCATACCATCCCAGAGATAAAATTTAATGTCTCTGGCGTGTTTAGTGCTTGATTTATCGTGCTTTTAGTAGTTTTTAACAGTACCGTTATATGGGGAGTGGGCGGAGTTGGCACCCGATTTCAACTATTTTCTCACCGTCAATAGAAGTGCTAAAAACATTTGCTTTAAATTTTGTTACTATAGCATTAGCGGTTTAGGAGCTATGCACATTAAACCTATTAGAGGCTGGACCACGCCCACTTTTAAAAAAGAAATTTTAACTGCAGATGCCCCTCCCTAATGTGATCCTGTGTACCAAATAACAGTCTTGTATCTTATTGCGGAGCTTAGTTTTGGCAATTTATTAGTTTTTGATTAATGGCGTTTTGTGGGCGTGGCAGTGGTCCGATTACGCCCATCTTCAATACCAACCGTCTTACGGTACCAAGAAATATGTCTACCAAGTTTCATAAAGATATCTCAATTTTTACTCAAGTTAGAGCTTGCACGGACGGACAGACGGACAGACAGTCACCCGGATTTCAACTCGTCTCTTCATCCTGATCATTTATATATACATAACCCTATATCTAACTCGATTAGTTTTAGGTGATACAAACAACCGTTAGGTGAACAAAACTATTATACTCTGTAGCAACAGGTTGCGAGAGTATAAAAATAAAGGGGCATCTCGACAGGCAATTATAGATTGCTAAAACCCCGAATTACTAGCAATGTTGCCAATGGAGATCACACATTGCTAATGTTTTGCAATTTATGTATAAATACATTTCATGCCATACATTGCTAGCACTGAACTGTCATTTTAGTGTTTTGATGGAGCTGTTTTCATTTGCACACAAATTTTGAAGGGGCAACATGTACATGCATAGCTTCGGTGGCATGATGCCAGCAAAAAATGAAATGAAATGTTAATGTTTTGTTACGTAAACTGCAATTTATCAAAGTAATATTCAAAATATAAATTCAAAAAATAGTAATTAAATACATAGATTTGTATGTTATATAATAATAATTGTTAACATATGTAAATATCACATCGTATTTAATTATTGAATAGGTAAATAACCTTTAGGCAACAATTATTTAAGTCGAATAATATAAAATCTTATTTTTCCAAAATATACACTTGTAGAAAAAAATAGATTTTTCGACGCCCGACGCCATTTCGAGAACGATTATTTCATGATAGCAAATGCCCGCACAAGAACATTGCCAACCTCAATGGCAATGTATTTGACAGATGGTTAGCAATGCATTACAATGCCTGTGGAAATGCGGCGAAACGAAAGCTTATCGGCCGCAGTGATGCAGCCCGGGAAACCTTTAAATTACTACATGAGACACTTCCAGGTCGTGTACTCACTCGTTTTGGTTATCAGAATTGGTCCCAAGATCATCTGATTTAACATCATTGCATTTCTTTTTATGGGATTATTTCAAACCACAGGTCAATTACAACACGCCCACAACCAATGCGTCAATGAAATTCGGCCACATATAAGCAGAATAGTTATGAAAAATTTCGACAAAAAGTGTGTATGGAAAGCCGTGAAGGCCATTTCCCCGATGTGTTATTCCATAAATAACCCTATCACATGTACTTTATGACTCAGTAAAAAAATTACAATCAACGACTAAAAACTGTGTTTTCTATTTAATTCCAATCTTGCGTTAATTTTGAGATATCCTTTATAAAAAAAAAAGAAAACTGCAAGGCGGTACCAAGCAAAAAACAATATTAGTATTTTTAGACCAACTCTAAAATATATACTATACATCATCAGACTCGTATCATGACCTTTGAATTCAATGTAGTTATAAATACCCAGTTCGAATACTACATGAAATGTATAATGAAAAGCTGCTACTAATACTGGATTTATTAGTGCAGCTCAAAATCTAGATAAACTTAAACTTCGGATACCGATAAAAAAAATACACTCGAATTTAATAAATCCCTATGAAGGAAAATGAACTGATAGGTGAACTATAATTAATAGCGGTCCAAAACTCTAAGTGGTATAATTGTACAAAGCATAGAAAAAGTTTGATTGTACTTTAAGTTCCTGCTTTCCGTTTATTTATTTTCAGGCGCAAAATATGAAATCGTGTATGTAACATATGCTGCATTGCGTGACATCATTTGCTTGGTGTACAGAGTCATTGTTCATTATGATTGCCTGACACTTTCTTGAGCTTAATGAGTATGTAATACGCTTGCACTTTTTCATTCCTTTGTTATTATTGCTAGATTAAAAGATAACTTGTTTTTGTCAAATAGTTCTTGTTTCTATTAGATGTACCTATATAATATATTTCCTTGGTATGATAATGAAATATCAAATACGCCAAACGAAAATTAATAGTTTACAATATTCTTTGATATCTTGAAAGTAGTAACTGAAAGGGTGTTTACTGATTTACAGGGTGTTATCGCTTTGTTAAAATTGCTTGTGACTTACTAAATAATAAGATAAGATTAATTTTGAGCAACTTAAACTGTTTTTCGGAAATATACACGACACCGTATTCTTTAGAACTACATTTTTATACTATAGTATTAAAGTGTATGTATAAGCTTGTTTTTACTATATATCTGTTATTTATGTTAGTTGCTTGTCTTATTAGCCACTCTTAAAGCTTTGGAGAATCGAAGACATAATAAATTTTCACTTAACGGAAAACGAATACACTAAGCGGGTTAAGTAAATGAGTTTGTAGATAAATTTTGACTGGTAGAAATGTAAAGCGTAAATGTACCAATAGGGATGACGTGATTTTGATAGCTCCTGTCGGCCATGTTTGTTTACGGTTTTATGGGATTACGTAAAGTTAGAAGGCCGAAAATAGCGAATTTTCCAGAAGTTTTTCTGAGAAAACTTTTGAATTTATTAATCCAAAAATGTATACACATGTTATGGGGTCCTTCAACTATATTTTAGACTTAGTACTAGAAAAAATACTTATTTGGAAAAGAGCTGCAGCTGATCTCCGAGAGCTCCTCTCAAAAAAGACATTTTACGGTGACCACGATATCTCTGAACTGGATCATCTGAAATTAAAAAACCAAACAGTTTTCTGTCTCCGATCGTTCAGTTAATATGGCAGCTATATGCTATAGTCATCCGATCCAAACAACTTCTTCGGAGATTACATTAATGCTTTAAATAATAATACATGCCAAATTTCGTGAAGATACCTCGTCAAATGAAAGAGTTTTCCATACAAGCACTTCATTCCGATTGTTCAGTTTGTATGGCAGCTATATGCTATAGTCATCCGATCTGAATAATTTCTTCGGAGATTAGGATTCAGGTAGTCGCTGTCGCTCCGACCTTGTACTTCCAAGCACTCTGAAACGCCGTTTCAAATTTGCGTGTAACTTCGAAAATATTCACCGGAACGATATGAAATTTTCTGTGTGTATTCTTAAATATACTTGTTATTTTTTTTTTTTGTTATACGAAAAAAAATAAACATAAATCGATTTTTTGAAAATTCTAACTGTATGTAACACCTTATGTCACGTTTCACTTTGGTACAACGCACGGAAGTTGTCCAATGCTATTACGAATTTGCGTTCTCCGAAAAATTCACAAATTCCCGTTCATCGAAAAATCATCTTCTCAGTTGGCCCATTTCTGGCTAAAGGGATTAGGGGTAGTCAGAGGCACGAAAAAGTGAGAATTTTCAGTAATTTTTTTTGCTATGAAATCATGTTATTTTACAAAAGTAGTAATATGGTATTATTATATAATGTTTGAATTGTAGTCACGAAAATTTCAAAAAAAAATTTTTTTTGGAAAAAAAGATCCTTCGATCAGGCCCGAGTTTATTATGTATTCTAAAAGCTGTATAAAGTTCATTAAAATCTGCTGAGCGGTTTTCGAGTTACAGTTGTCACCAGTTCAAAAAACATAGTTTTGAAAACATGCATTTAAGGTTTCTTGCAGCTGCCGCTAGCTATCTGCTCCCGAGCGCTTTGAAGTGCCCGAGCGCTCATTTTTATTTGTCGAATAACTCCAAAAATAATTATCGGATCACCTTAAAATTTTCAGAGAATACTTTCAAGATATTACACTTAATGAAAATGCAAAATAAAATTTATCTTTTGAAAATTCCGACTACTCCTAACCCCTAATTGCTTCGCCAAGAAACAAAATTGTCGAAACTGGGGTGAGTCAAGTTCTGCATCTCCAAAAATTGACCGTTTGCTGCGGATTGTGGTATGGCGGCATTATCGCGCCTTATTTCATTCGAAATGAGGTAGGAAATGCCGTTACCATCAATAGCGAGCGTTATAACACGATGTTGACCCACTGTTTTTTCAGAAATTTAATGAAGTCGACGCCTACGATCTCTATTTAAAACAAGACGATGCGTCGCCTCATGCTTTACGTCTAAAAATGTACACATTGCGTGCAAGTTTGTCGACTCGTTAATTTCGAGAAATTGCCCAGTGAAATGACCGCCAAATCATGCGATTTAACGCCTTTAAATAATTTTCTCTGGAGGTATATTAAATCAAATTGGCTAAACGGGCGGAGATTGGCAAACGGAGCAGTGGTGGTCTTTTGGCCGATATTTTATTAAAATCATAAATGCCATAACCCTATCAGCATAACAAAAACTCTGAACCTATTTTGAGTGTTTTATTTCATTTTACCATCACGTCGTTCTTGTTGGTAGATCCTACCATACAACCTTAAAATACCAATACAAACTAGAAAGTTTACAGCGTTGTGCGTTTTTAAGATAGGCAACTAAATAGGCATTACAATCATATGATCATCTCATCTTTGTTGTGCATACTTGAGTGTTCGCTAGTGTACATATTATTTTGATAATTTCTAACTAGTTGCTACCGAATCTGGTGGACAGCCAGTCGAAATTTGAAAATCTGAATGAGACGTTCGCTCGCTGCTGCTTATCGTCACAGCGTTAAACATGGAATATTTCAAAACTGTTTTAGTTTTGATAGCGTTGTGTGCCTGCACCTCAGCATTTACCCGCTTGCCCAGGAGTAAAGACGAGAGTGAGGATGATGTGACTACAAAAGTGTCCCTAGATATCGCTTCAGTTAAGTCCCGTGCCATCGCCATGGACCGAGGCCTTTGCCGGGAACTCTCGCGATTTCATCCACATTATCCACGCTGCCAGGAATATTGCAAGAAGCTCAACCACTGGATGGGAATGTGCCGACGTGAGAGCTGTCATTGTTATTCTTAGAAACACAAAATTTATTATATCCGTAATTATTTGTGGCATTATCTCAACTACAGCTAAGTTTGTGCTTCTACTTAAATGAATATGTGCTGCAATAAATATTTGATAGTGCAAAGTACCAAATACGTTCATATGCGAAAATAACCACACCAAGTTTTGAAGGGGCGTAGGCTAACCCAAAATGCCCCACCAATCGGTCGCTTGATCAGTTTTCCTATGGCAAAAATAAACGGTTAAGTATAGTTTCGACCTTGTGCTTAAACGTTCACACCTACGCACGGCTATCTGCTAAGCGCCGTCTTATGCGCCGTTGAGACTGTCTCAAATTAGGTGTCATTAAACTATTTGAACAAGTGCAATTACAATTACCACTATCGATGGCGCTTGGCGTGCAATAAAGCGAAGTCGAAGTTATTATCGAATATCCTCGTAGCTGGAGTCTAAGAGAGAGGGACATAGGCATAAACACCCACACTCGAATATACGATGCATATGTTAGTTCGCTTGTCTGGTATTGACTACGCTGGGTACTAACTGAGCACCCGTTCGGCTGTTTCACGGCTCAACATGGATATCGCATTTGCACTCCCGAATCGTTTCGGGCACTTTGGACAACTTTATTTCAAATTAGCAACCCACTTTCCCCACTATAATACCACTGCCCCTGCAATGCTAGGGACCGTCCCATCGCCATGAAAGCAAAATTAAAACAAGTAAGGAAGTTTCATGTTCGGGTGCATCCAAAATGTAAATCTCTTTATATTAGAAAACACTGGAGGTATATTCCTAATATTATACATAAGTTGAAGTAATGATTGAGATGGAACTGGTGCTGACATGTTTGCCGCATAACATGGTGACGTTTGATTTCGATTTACAAACAAGATAAAACTAGTGAAATTTAAAGTGTAATAATAGTATTTATTTTTGTTAAAAGTACTGTTATCTATTTGATCTATTCCACCTATTTAATTGACATTTTCAACTTCTATAGAGATCGGTCAATATGTGTAGCTATCATAATCAGGTACCACCATTGCGCCAATTCTCGGTGCCAGCAAATTTTTCTGAGTTTAGGCTTCACCCTGTTGACTGAATCTCTATACCCTTATGGTTGTGAAAGAAGCAATTGGTGAACAAAACTAAAATATCTTGCGTGTACTGTTGTGCTTGTATATGGAAGAAAACAACAATAAAGCAGCAACACTGGCGGTACGCAAGGTAATTGCAGTAGCCAAAGTCAATCGCTTGCAGTGGTAACCAAAACTTTTCCACTTTCACGCCACTTATTTACAAGTTGCTATTCGCTCACAGCCAACCGCTCGGAGTCAACAGCGAACCGGCTGCAGTCGTCAATTCGTACACAAAAACTGCCTTCGCTTGAAGTTACTTGCAACTTTGGCGGCGAAGTCAACGTAGCTGGGCGCGGAAGATGAGGTAGTGGCAAGTTCCTTAAAAAGTTGCTTGACTCTGTTTAAATGAATTAGTTTCCTCATCCCCAAAATTACTTTGTTGTTATTATTTGAATTTTGCCGTATTTACAGGGATAAACAGCAACGGACGGAAGGTGAGAGGATTGCTGCCTTTCGCGTGGCTTGCTCTTGAAACTGGTTGCATTCCGTCCATGGCATTAATGCTCACACAAAATTGAACTGGATTCATATCCATACGGAGGCTTGGCGCGCAGTGTACGCACTAATTTGGCGTATTTGTTGTTGCTTTACACTATCGCTTGGGACGCACAATCAGCTCAGTTCATCTGAGTTCAGTCGGACTTGTTTGAGTTTTGAGTAAATATTTCATTGGATTCACTGATAGTCGTTTGTGCCTGGGAATGGTTTAGTTTTTGTTGTCTAACACCGATTCCGCATTTCATGTAAATAGTTGGCAAAAAAATAACAAAATAGAGTATGTCGCTGGCAGCTTCGTACATGTTGGCGGCTCATAATAACATATTTGTGTACAGTTAAGTGTACGAGTTTGACTTTGTGTGGAAACTGGTCATCCGTTGGACTTCGTCATTGAACCTATTATGTAACTTGTGTAAGAAGCAATAAAAAATATGTTTCCTTTACAAAGTAGAGCAGCGATTGGAGCCGGGTTGAACGGAAATGTGCGCTTTTAGGGGGTGTTCAGCGACTTTCAAGTGAAATTTATGCGGCAAATAAAAGAACTTACACATGAAAGTTGTTTTTCCAAATCATGAATAGTTATGTTTTCTATCAAGTCTGCTTTGTAGCGAAAGAAACAAATGCTAGAAGTAAAGGGCGTCTAGATTCTCTAGAAATTAGATCTGGCCAGATCAAAGCTCAAATCAATAACTCAGAAATCTTCTATTTAATGTCTTTCAATGAAATATATAGGTATATTATATAATATGAAATTATAATAATAACACTGGTCTACAGTGGGGTTGTTGCCCTAGACATAAGATCGGTTTTGGATACATTTGAGCTCACACTTCATGACACTATCAATGATTTTGTAAGATTTGCTCTTGTTTATTTTCTTTATTACAAATATACTCTCGGAACCTGTTGCTATAATAGTTTTGTTCACCTACCGGTTGTTTGTATCACCTAAAACTAATCGAGTTAGATATAGGGTTATATAAATATTAATGATCAGGATGAAGAGACGAGTTGAAATGTGGGTGACTGTCTGTCCGTCCGTGCAAGCTGTAACTTGAGTAAAAAATCAGATATCTTTATGAAACTTGGTATACATGTTTCTTGGTACCGTAAGACGGTTGGTATTGCAGATGGGCGTAATCGGATCACTGCCACGCCCACAAAGCGCCAACAATAAAAAACAAATAAATTGTCATAACTAAGCTCCACAATAAGATACAAGACTGTTGTTTGGTGTACAAGATCACATTAGGGAGGGGCATATGCAGTTTAAAATATTTTTTAAAAGTGGGCGTGGTCCCGCCCGCTAATAGGTTTATAGTGCATATCGCCTACACCGCTAAAGCTATACTAAGAAAATTCACTGGGAACAAATGCTTTTAGCACCTCTATTAGACAGTGAGCGTGGCAACGTGCACTATTAGGTGAAAACCTATATATTGGGATCTGCTTAACCAATTTCAACCAAATTCGGTACATAACGTTCTTCTCATATTTCTATATTATAGTTTCATCTGATTCTTTCACTTTCCACTATGCAAATCAAGCAACAATGATTGGGTTAAACTTTGCGTGAATAATACGTTTAAAGTATGCCATCTTGTGACCAAAAAAACTAAATCGAAACAAAACTTTTCAAGCCCCTAGGTACTGAATATGTGGACCCCAATGCCTATAGTTGACTTTTTACTGAAAATATCGGTCAATGTGTAAGATATATATTGCGAGAGTATAAAACGTTCGGTTACACCCGAACTTAGAACTTCCTTACTTGTTTTTATTTTATATTACAAAAATCAGAAAACATGAAAGAAAATAACATTTATGTATTTATATTTATAATAGTTTAGTTTTAAAAAAATTAGGATGCATCGAAATAAACAAAGAGACAAATGTCGAAAACATATGTTATATCTTTATTGAACGTCGTTTATGAGTTCCTTTATAATTTTCTGGTTAACAATAATTTTTTAAGGATCAGCACTAATTTGCCATAATGGAACAATCCAATCAAACTTGATAACTTTCTTCCGTCACGTTTTGTTTTCTAGTGTATAGAATATAATCTAACTTTATATTTGCTCTTAGAATCTAAAAGTTGGGCAGCATATTTTGAAGAATTTCTTCATAATTTGATGCTTTATGGTTACTTGAGAACTTTCAACTATCAACACTAAGCTTTTCTAAGATTCACATATGAATCGCCGTATTTGAGAACCAACAAGAAGTCCACCTTTCGACTTTTTCATACCAAAGAAATTTTCTACAAATGTCAATAACACAATATCCTTCCACGTCTGACGCTTTGATAAATATTTTTATCATTTCTAACTTGCATCACGTATTAAATCACCGAGTTCATTTTGGGAAAATAACTTTGGTGCAGATATTTCACCCTCTTATTCAATCAATTGGAAGACTCTACCAATATCTGGGTATTTGGCGACATCATTGTTTCTGAGTATTCAATACAAATTATAATTATTGAGTAAAACAGGACATTTTGTAGACTGTAACTTTAGATGTCTCCACGTTTTATTTAGTAAAACCTTAACACGTTCCGCCTAATTTTCGCATATTTTCGGTAAGGTGCCTGAGAATAAGGATCACATAACGTTTGGATGTGCGAAAAAGGTACGCAGATCCCTAATCATGACTGGAAAACCAAATTTTTATTACTAACAGGCCGACATTTATCAAAATATTGGATATGCAATTATCTTAAAAACAAGAGCACATCTAATATTTTCATAAATAAGGTCGTAATCTGGACATCTGAAGGCATTGTAATTTGCTAAGATATTCAGGGCAATAAAACAAACAATTTGTTTTTATAGAACTATGTAATATATCGGATGGAATTGAAATATTTATACACAGTTAGTGTGTATGGAATAAATTGGGATCTAAATCATTGACGTGTACGTTAACTTGGCCTTATTAAGGAATTATAAAGCTATAAATGTATAAATTCCTTAGAAAGGCAACACAAAAAGCAAAGCCAAAATAAAATAATCCTTAAGAGGAAGGTTAGTGTGTATGGAATAAATTGGGATCTAAATCATCGACGTGTACGTTAACATGGCCTTATTAAGGAATTATAAAGCTATAAATGTATAAATTCCTTAGAAAGGCAACACAAAAAGCAAAGCCAAAATAAAATAATCCTTATTACATTTCCAAGCTGGAAAGATCTCCGTTCTTACAGACTGAGTATTTACCAATACAAATATATCCAATTGACACCTAATTTTATTTTTTCCAATAGATCCATTCTAAACATTTTTAATCTGATGGATTTAATAGAAAACCGGAAAGAAGGTTAACATCGGTTGCACCGAAGCTAGAATACCCTTCACAAATACAAAAGATTATTTACATAATTTTGATCGCTCAGTTTGTATGGCTATAGTGATCCGAACAAAACAATTTTTTTGAATATTGCACCATTGCCTTAGGCAACACTCTTCTTAAATATATCTCGTCAAATGAAAAAGCTTTCCATACAAGCACTTGGCTTCGATCGTTCAGTTCGTATGGCACGTGTACAATATAGTGATCCGATCTGAACAATTTCTATGGAGATTGCCATTGCCTTAAGCTGGTGGGAGTCCCTCAAGCAGTCATTTCAAAATGTTTAAAAGCAGCCGGATACATTCAACGGAAAGGAAATCGGGTGCGATATGAATTGACGCCAAGAGACGTTAAAAGACGATTTTGCTAGAAAAGCAGTAGTCTTTTCACCGGATTATGACTGCTGCTGAAAAATGGATTCATTAGCAAAATCAATGGCAAAGCCGAATTTCCATTACGTCACTGTACTTAATAGGATCAATAGTGCGTACTGTATTATTAAGCTTCTAAATCGGGAGAAACCATTAATTGCGATCGCTGCGGACAACAAATTATCAAAGTTAAGTGAGCGGTTGCCGAAAAATGCGCGGAATTTGCGAGCAGACATGAGGCAATAATTTTTCTTCATGACAACGCGTGGTCTTATGTTGAAAGATCAGTTAAAAAACAGTTAAAAACAGCGGCTGGGAAGTTATGCCCGCCATGTAGCCCAGACCTTGTCACTTCCGACTACCATTTATTCCGGTCGATGCAGAACGCCCTCACGAAGTACGGTACAACAGAACAGGGTAAAAAAAATTGACTTGATTTATTCTCGGTCCCCAATCCGGCGCATTTATTTTTTATGGAATCCATAAATTGACAGAAAGGCAATTTTCTTAAATAAACGTTAAAATTTTGAAAATAAAAACCGTACGAACTATAGTATACTTTATTGTATTATCAGACGAAATATGGTCGTGAAAAAATTAGTAACGATTACGTAGCAGTTGAGATTTTACAATATGCCAGTGATAACTTAGGTAAAAATTAAGACATCTCAAAAAAACTTTATCCACACATTCATTGATATTCTAAGAAGATTTCTATAGCAGACGGGCAAATTCGGATCATTGGCGGGACAATCTTAAAATGCTATAATCGAGTTACCAGTGAAACTTTGAAAATTGGGACTCCTTCTTGGGAGAGTGTGGTTATGGAATTATTGAATGTGCTCTTGTTTTTTTGATAACTGCATATCTTATATTTTGATCCAGTAGCGGATTTATAGATTTGCCGACTGCAGGCTAATTAACTTTTGCAGCCTCTTAATATTGGTACTTTAGAACATCATTTAAATTACTTTTTTTTATAAATAAATTTCTTACTTTATAATTTTTGCTTCATCATTTTCATTTTATCAACTTCTCACGTATGGTAGTATCATTGAGAACTGAGGTAACGTATCAAGTCCTTGTGATTTTCATAGCAAAGAAATATCAAAAAGCAATATCTTAAGCAAAGAAAATTTCAATTATGTACTACTTTTTAAGTAATGTAAGATACGTCGTAAAATTATACAATATTTACATAATATATATAAAGATTAGACGATTCAGCAGCCACCGTGGCCACTAAAATTAAAGAACGAGCAGAATTAGGTACGTAAAAGATGAAAGGAGCGTGTTCTCGAATTTTTGTTTGCAAACCATTGTACATAGCGACATGTTCACGCATTATCATTACCACGTTTACCAGAACATTGCTCAAGTAAGTAATTTCATCATCAATCTGAACCTGCAGTAGATTATTGAGTCGGCCATCAATCTTATTCCTATCTCTCAAACTAAGTTTACTAGATTTTTGACACGCAATGTGTGGATGTAGTGATATGTCAATTCACTTCACTATTACTCTTGCAACAGAGTAGATTAGTTTTGTTCACCTAACGGTTGTTTGTATGACCTCACAAGTAAGGAAGTGCTAAGGTCGGGTGTAACCGACGATTTCATACTCTTGCAACTTGCAAGGATCAAAGCCGAGGAAACGCCATAAGGTATTGGCAAAACTTTATTTTAAACAAGTAAGGAAGGGCTAAGTTCGGATGTAACCGAACATTTTATACTCTCGCAAAGTCAAATGGTATACTCGTATGAGATTTCTTTGTGGATTGGCTGATATTTTCGGTAGAAGGTCAACTATAGGCACTGGGGTCCACATATTTAGTACTTAGGGGCTTGAACAGTTCCGGTTCGATTTAGACAATTTTTGGTCACAAGGTGGCATACTTTAAACGTATTATTAACGCAAAGTTTTACCCCGATACAATCATTGTTGCTTGATATGCATAGTGGAAAGTGAAAGAATCAGATGGAATTGAAAATGGTGTTATATGGGAAATAGGCGTGGTTGTAGTCCGATTTCGCCCATTTTCGCACTATAACATAGAAATATGAAAATAACGTTACGTACCGAATTTTGTTGAAATTGGTAAAGCAGATCTCAAGATATGGGATGGATGGATTTCACCTAAAAGTGGGCTGTGCCACGCCCACTGTCTAATTTTGAACGCTGTTCCTATAAAGTCATCTCATACCAGCCCAGAGATAAAATTTAATGTCTCTGGCGTGTTTAGTGCTTGATTTATCGCGCTTTTAGTAGTTTTTAACAGTACCGCTATATGGGGAGTGGGCGGAGATGCCACCCGATTTCAACTATTTTCACACCATCAATAGAAGTGCTAAAAAAATTTGCTTCCAGTGAATTTTGTTAATATAGCATTAGCGGTTTAGGAGATATGCACATTAAACCTATTAGAGGCGGGACCACGCCCACTTTAAAAAAAGAAATTTTAAGTGCAGATGCCTCTCCCTAATGTGATCCTGTGTACTAAATAACAGTCTTGTATCTTATTGCGGAGCTTAGTTATGGCAATTTATTAGTTTTTGATTAATGGCGTTTTGTGGGCGTGGCAGTGGTCGGATTACGCCCATCTGCAATACCAACCGTCTCACGGTACCAAGAAACATGTCTACCAAGTTTCATAAAGATATCTCAATTTTTACTCAAGTTACAGCTTGCACAGACGGACAGACAGTCACCCGCATTTCAACTCGTCTCTTCATCCTGATCATTAATATTTATATAACCCTATATCTAAATCGATTAGTTTTAGGTGATACAAACAACCGTTAGGTGAACAAAACTATTATACTCTGTAGCAACAGGTTGCGAGAGTATAAAAATGTTGCTAAATAATTCAGCCTTTATTATTCGAAGAAATCGTGTATAACGAACGAACTTGGTATCATATTAACTTATTTTGAAGGTCATAGACTCACTTAGTTTTATTACTATATTTCATTTCCCGTCAGCGAAACTTGTACTAAAATCATAGTGGCATAAAAATGGAAGTTCCGATTGCAGTAATTTTTTTGATTGCTCAGGTATACTTGAGAACCTATTTTATAAGTATATGGTAAACATATGTATATTCGTATATATGTATATGGAGTAAAGTCAGTCGGACGCTGTTGCGATATTCTAAAAATTCATAATCATTTAAATATATTCACAAATTATTACCATTTATATAGGACTATATATTATATATAGTATATATCTGTTTTGTTAAATATTTTAATTTATGCAAACATTTTTATTTTATTTTGGTTTTTTATAATAATTTATAATTCAGATATCTTCTTCAGAAGTAAAAACTTTAGGAACGAAACCTGCCGTCCTTCAAAATTTGCCGCCCTAGTCTTCAGCCAACTCAGCTTGCTGATAAATTCGCTACTGTTTTGATAAACGATCGCCTTTTTAATAATAAAATTGGAAATATCTAGACTTACAGTCATCGGGATACATTTTCGGAAAATTTAGAAAATTATAGTGAAGATAGGTCACATGACGGCAGTTTACCTTAAAATACCTTAATTTGTGCCAAATTTCGTGAAGAAACATTGTCAAATTAAAACGATTTCCATACAAGTTTGATCGGCTAGTTGGTATGTCAGCTATATGTTATAGTTGTCCGCGTTGGTTGCGACAAATAACCGATTCTTGATGAGAAAAGGACTTAACACGTCCATTTCAGATCGATATCTCCAAAACTAAGGGACGGAGGGACAGACAGACATGGCTAATCGACTCAGCTTGTCACGCTGATCATTTATATATGGACTATTTAGAGGCAAACAAACTTAAGATGCCCTGTTCAGAGGATAACCATATTTAAATGAGATACATAATATATTATATATTGAGTTGATGTTCAAAATGTCAACCAGAAGATCGAAATTCATTGTATTAAGGATATGGGGTTAAGACCAAGGTCTAGATTTCTTATGATTATTAAGAGAACTTAGTTTTATTAAATTTTCATATATTTTGACCACCTTCAGCGGTTTAAAATCAGCAAAGTCGGAAATAATCCCACAGGGTATATTGGGGGGAAATAAAGGTCTGAACTTGTTACATTAACCTTTGATATAGTTCAAGTATAACGAAAATCATTATATGTACTTGTAGAAAATGGGAGTTGGTGTAATTCGTGGACCCAGTTCACACATTTTCGGTATTAGACTATAGTTACGTTTTACGTTCATTTTTGGTTTACTAAGGTATCTTATATATTAACCGATATACCATATACGGTATAAAGACAACCGAAAGCTTAAAATTCTTGTATTACGTATATTAACTCGATTTTCTCCACTTTTGGTACCACCACTGCCTATTACCAAAAAAAGAGGCTATTTGAGTTTTATTAAGATACCTCACAAAGTGATCTATATAGATACATACATACATAGGTATATATATCACTGTATTAGGTATGTGGGGGCTAGGGGATTAATATATGTGGCTTGAAAAATCTTAATCCGATTCCGACAATTTTTAACGTGAGATGGCATGCCTTAAAGGCATTTTTTGTTTCGATAATGTCATTGCCTCTTGTTTTACGAGGTTAGAATTTTAATAATATTTAGGTGTCAAACAAAACGTATATATCTTTAATTTCGCTTCTAAATCCATAATGCTAGTGTAAATTTATCACCTGTGTAGGGTGTAGAAATAATATCATGTTTTTATGTCGTGTACTCCATAAAAATTAAATCAGTAAGGGAATTCCATAAGCAAAGAAAGGCAACGGAAGGAAAAAATTATTTTACGTGTAGGTCAACCAGAGTGATGAAAAAACAAAATGTTGAGAGTGCTACATCTTGGCTAGTAGAAGGTCATTCGGATTTGCTTAAATTGGTCACATAGTTTGCTAAATGTGAAATAATACCTAAAAACAGGGCCAAAAGTTCATTTGATATCGGATTTATATGAAGAGCTTGTACGAGCTCATTGTCTCTACCAATTCAATTTACGTTTCTACCGTTAAAATCTAATTAATTTATCATTGGATTTGCTTGGCTGATTTGTAATCAGTTGATTAAGAGTTTATGTTTTGTACATAAATGTGTGACCGATTTATTTATAAAATGTTATTTTGACACTGAATTTACTAATGTGCTTACAGATCTGTTAAAGGTCACAACCTGAGAAAAAATGGTTTCCAGTAGAAGAAAACTTATCGAATGATAACGATTTTTATTGTTCCCCAAAAATTGCCGGAAAGAGAAAATTTTTCTGTAGTTGGATCTCCAAAGGATCCAGGAACGCTAATTGCTTCGTTCTATTAAGAAGACTAACGGCGGAAACTTTTCAGCACTTTTTTAAATTAACATGTTTGCACTACGAGTACTTTTTAAGTGAAATGTCTAATTAAAACTAAACAAATATATTACATCGTCATTCAAACACTTCCTACTTGAAAGCGACAAAGCGGCAAATCGCTGATTATTTGTGCAAGTAAGCCTAAGGAAACACGATTCAAACTGCTTTGTAGTTGATTTAACCAAACGCTCATTTAACGCATGTCGTATTTAGCGAACGCCGTGTACCAATTTGATATGTACGAATTCAGCTGGCGGACCATGCTGGTGCTGCAGCAAAACCACTAGACAATGAGTATAAAATCCATACCAGAGGCGTCCACAGTTTCACTTTCATCGAAGTACTCGGCACGCGAACGCGGCAACTACAGAAGTGGCTCTGCAGTTTGTTAAGAAAACGGTTTAGTAATCCGCACGCTTCAGCCAGCAACGCGCAACGCCAAGTTAAACGATTAGCGGGCGGTTAAAAGGTATCGCGTGTGTAAATGCGGAAAAGCTGCCAAAGTCAGCTTATATATAATAATATATTTGAAGAAGGAGGAGGAGCAGGTGTATACATATCAGTATGAGTACCAGCCACTGGCTACGAGTGAGCCAAATTGTGCGCTGTGGCGTGTTAAAAGGCAGCGATCGTGATTTTTGCGTCCCATTGTGTGCCAGTGACATTGAACTTGTACAAATATGTTGCATGCTTCAACTATAGGCAGGAAGCAAATTAAGGTGTTAGAATATTGAAATAATAATAACGGTTATTGCAGTGTTAGAAAAAGAGCTTCCTTAGTGTTCCAATGGCCTGGAAGTATATTATTTTTTTAGCACTCAGATTATTTTATGTTTTTCGAAACTTCATCTTTCATTCAACTTAGTAGTCTTAGTGAGGTGAAGTTCTGTAGCTTGATCTATTTGCAATTTACCTTAACAAGGATGTTGTTTAATGCCGGTTAAAAACTTTGATCCGCTACGGATCCGTAAAAACAATTGGAAGGGCTAATTGCATTAGTTTTTAACATTGGTTAGGTATACTTGAGAACTTATTTTCATGCAATTTTATAAATATAAACTCATATATGGAGTACAGTAAGCCGGACCTTTCAAAATCGTGGATATCAGTTATATATGGGCTAAGACAAGTTTCCGCTCGCTTCGATCCATTTTAGGCCCGAAGTTACACTAAAATGCACTATACTAGGCGGGGTTTTTGTATGATTTCCCCTATTTTCACATTGTAATTTAGGAATGTCAAGGTAATATTACATCCCGAATATGGTTCAAATCGGTCGAGTACGTCGCGAGATATGATTTGACACTGGCTTCTCTGAAACCCTCTCGTAACATTTCGGATGTAAAATTTTATGTATTTGAAGCATTTAGTTACTGATTTATCGCTCTTTCAGTAGTTTTTAACAAAACTCTTATTGAAAGTCGGCGATCCGATTTCATCCGTTTTCACACTATCGGTAGGAATTCTTAAAGGAATTTGTACATTAAATTTATTAGAGGGCGGGGCCACGCCTAATTTTAATAAATTATTTAAGCAAATGACATGGTTATATCTTAATTTAGAACTTAATTATGGCATTTTATATGTTTTTGCTTAATGGCGTTTTGTGGGGGTGGTAGTGCGAATTAGGCCCATCTACGATCTCGTCCTTACTTTTTTGCCAAGGAACACGTGTAATAAGTTTCATTAGGATATCTCAATTTTTAATAAAGTTACAGCTTGCACGGAAAGACTGACAGACACTCACCCGGATTTCAACTCGTCTCATCCTGATCATTTATATATGTATAATCCTTTATCCAACTCGATTATTTTTAGGTGATACAAACAACTGTTAAATGCTGCAAGAGTATAAAATTGTTGAAGATTTTGACTAATCTGAACAGTTTAAAGTCAGGTGGAAAGATGGAAATCATTATATGGGGTATATTGGGATAAAGAAAGATACGGGCTTATTGCAATAATGTTCACATTGCTTAGGTATACTTGAGAATATATTTTCAAACAATCTTTTAAATATATAACTTACATACTGAACGACATATTCCCCATAAAACTTGTTAGAAAAACAAAAATCATTATATGTAGTACATAGGAGTTGGCGGTAGTATTGACCCGATTTTGTCTATTTTTGGCAATACCATATACTATTAACTTGCCACGTTGAACTAAATTGCTCCATGGGTTTCATTAAGGTACTTTACATACCATCATCAATCTATATGGAGTAAAGTCAGCTGGACGTTTCAAAATCGTGAATATCAGTTGTAAGGGGGCTAAGGAAAGTTTTCGCCCGATTATATCCATTTTAGGCACAAAGATACACTGTTATTAGAAAACCACGCTCCCTCATTTTTATTTGAATAACTCACGGACTATCCGATATATAGCCACCCGGAAATTCGTGTGTGATTTCTCCTAAAAGGGGGCGTTGCCACGCCTGTCGTCCAATTTTGATACCAGCTCTTATAAATCGTCATCCGATTTCACTTGTTTTCACAATATCGTAAGAAAGGTTGAAAATATTTGTCCTGTGCAAATTTAGGTGTTTAGCTTTATTGGTTTGGAAGATAATATATGTATTAAACTTATATATATTAAACTTATAAGATTTCACTTTAAAAAGATTTTCAAACACTGGGTGCTCCTTCTGAATGGGATGTGTTGTGTCAGATTTGAGTTTTGTACCTTAAATTATGTCTTAGTTATGGCACTTTATACGTTTCCGATTAATGGCGGTTGGTGGGCGTGGCAGAGGTCCGATTGCGCTCATCTACATATTCGTCCTTACTTTTTTGCCAAAGAACTTGTGTACCAAGATTCATCAGGACATCTCAATTTTTACTCAAGTTACAGCTTCATTCAAATACTCCTTTATTCAATAATAATGAAGATTTCACTCGAAAGTCAAATAACTCTAAATTAAAGCATTTTTTTTACAAAACTAAACGATTATATGTACATGTTGAAAATACCGAATGCAGATCTAGGAGTAAAAATTAGGTTTAAGAATATCTACTTATGTATTCAAATCTCTCAATATATTTGATGTCGTTAAAAAGTTTTGATTGCTTAATTCACTGATCAAAAAGAGAGTATTTGATCTGGTAAATATCTCAAAATAAATTAATAAAAATAAATTTAGAATATATTACGGTAATTCATACGAATATATGTAGGAGAAAGAGGACTAATGTTACTTAGGACGAAAATATGATAGTTGTAAAATACTTTTGGGTTTTTATTAAACAATTATTATACATGTATACGTCACAAATATGCATATACACACAGATATGTTAGTATTTAGTTTTTCAGTTATTAACATCCAAAAACGAATTAGTTGTATACACTGTTATAAACATACATATAGTGTAAATATGTATGTACATATATAAATATATACCATAATCCTGCGAGCTTAATTTGTCACTGGTGTAACAATATTTAGAGTTGATTTGTTGCGAGGAACACGCTTCGAACATAACAAATGTTCGACTCGGATAATCGATGGTTTTTTCTGCTTATTAGCATGTTTTATTCCCACTCGTTTTCTGTTTTGCGGTTCGGCCTCGTCCTTTATGTGTAGGCATGTACATGTGTCTAATTAACAAGTTTCAACGGGCATGCGATAATTTAATTTTGTACAGTTAATTGAATTTGACAACATTACAATAAATGAAAGAATAATAACAACAACACTAAATTACCAACAAAATACATGTGTATATGCATATTAGCGAACGAAGTAAAAATGTTTTAGGTACGACAAAGCCTTCGAAATATTTAATATTCGTATTGCCACAATCGATATATCGAGATAACGGTCCAAATCAACAACAAACGCAACAAAAATACAAATACCAAAAGACACTTTTGTGTAACGAACAAACATGGAAAAAACATGTTATTTACGGGTAAATATTTATTAACCGCTTTTTATACTAAAACCAAACATAGTTTTAGCTTGTACTCAATTGTCACTCTATCAATGTAAAGTAAAAAAATAATAATGGGCGTGACCTCTTAATTATTTTTCAAACAATGTGAAAGCGATTGAAAACTGCAAAAGTCTAATTCGGTAGAAGTTAGACGATGAGTGTGAATTTAGAGGACTACCAAGTGATAGGGAATATGAGTAAGTATAATATAATATATTAGGTGAGGTTAGGTTTGGTTATATTGGCCGGCTGTCACGCCATACATAGACCTACTGGTCTCAAGTAATGCCAGATGAAGGAATAGCTAAATTTGAAAGAAAATATTCATCATACAGGATGTCAACTCTTTTTACGAACCTTAAGAGCGACTTGATATCTAATTTTGGTACTTCATCTAGCCCCTTGCGAGGCTCCTAGATATTCAAGCCGAGTTCTAGAGAATGGTGGACGCATAGGAGGTGTTCCATCGTCTCTCTCGTGCCTATTTCCCTGCACTTTCTATTTGTATCGTCGTTACTTATGCCCATACGGGTCGCATGGGATGCCAATAGGTTGTGACTTGTCATTAGACCAACAACCGTCTTACAGTCCTTTCGAGACGGTGTGAGTAAAAAGCCTGCGAGTGTTCCTTCGGGGCTTTTGCACATGATCTCGCCTTGATCTGTTTCTCAGCCCTTTCGGAAATTTCATTGCATATTGTTTTTAGTGTCTTCTGTATTTCCTGTTTAGGTTTGGTAGCCAGGCGGATGGCACTTTTGGCAGCCTCATCAGCTATTTCGTTCCCGGAATTTCTTTGTGGCCTAGAACCCAGTATACATGCAGCCGCTTACTGGCCGCCACCAATCTACTGCCTTTCTGCTTCTTAGGGCATTCTCCGTCGTAATGCGGTGTGATATTGCCGCCTGGATATCAACGTATATATTGATTTTCTTTATGTTGTTTCCTGCGTTGTTGGCTATATCAGCCGCTTTCCTGACCGCAAATACTACCGCCTGGAAGATAGTGCAGTATTCAGGAAGCTTGAAGGGTTGCCGGCACCTACTCCATTAGCCATTTATGGTTATAAGCTTTCCACCGAAAAAAGTTTACAAAGCTATTAGCAATAGCCTTGTTATCCGTAATGATTTCTTCATCACAAATAATATACTCTAGATTATTATCCCTTTACCTTTACCAAGTTTACCATTAACATACTGCCAACGTTTTTTACTATCATTATACTAATTTTTCACTCTGTCATACTCAAAACTACATTTAACAGCTTTAATTAAACTATTGAGTATTTTGCAATAATTTTTATATGGACACTTAAGTTCAACATTGTACTTATCTAATTTCCAGATATTATATAGAAACTCTTTAGTCTTACACGAAATCATAAGACTTTTAGTAATCCACAGCTTTCTAGGTTTCTTTTCATTTCTTTTGTTTTTATTTTTAATTCTTATCTTAGAAACATTGACTAAAGATAAAACACTTTCCGTAAAAGCTTCAAAAAACTCATCTGGGTCACGTATATCTAGTAATGACAATCAATTATGCTTACCACTTAAGTTTTTAAGTTGACTATAGTTTACGACTAGATTATTATCATTATTGCATTTATTATTACTAAGGTTTATTCTGGACGAAATAGGATAGTGATCAGTGAACGTATTAGTGTAAGTAAACGATTTTAGGTTACAGGGGTTAGATTTTATAAAGAAATTATTTATACAAGTACCACCAGAGTCATTAGGTCTAGTTATACCATTAAAGTATGGCGGTTATCAGCTGCCAACAAATTTATATTTATATATCACCAACTATAGCACGATTTTTCCATGATTATTTCAGCAAATATATTTATTTACCGAGTTACCAAAATATTCTTTAGTTACATGACAGCGATACACACTCGAGATTTTAAAGACTTTCTTAGAGATAGTCTTCAATTGATTCTCTTCTTCTATCGAGGTACTTGGTTGTAGAGATTTTTTAATATAGATGATAACACCATCTGCTCTGTTGACACTACTGTGATTAAAAAACACTGGTAATCATGAATGGTAAAGAAAGTAAAACATGGTAATATCCAGGTCTCAGTGTACTTTATAACATTAGGCTTTACAAGTAGATTGTTAATAAATAGTCCAAGATTTTCAAATCTTCAAATTGCATTAAGATCTCTGACGTTGAGATGTAAAACCAAAATATAATCTTTACACTGATATTTATTTAAACTGCATAAATCACTAAAATTCACTTCAATACATGAGTCATTATCATCCATTGTAAGACTATTTGTAAGTACTCACATACCTAGGACCAAGTTTTCCAATAGAGCTTGGTACTATAGGATTAATAGGATACTCAGTTTCATTAATAATCTTATTCAGTTTATATTTAAGATATTCGCAGCATGTAGTGGCACAATGATCGGAGGCTCTATCCTTATTAAATTTCTTGTTATAGAACACACAGTTTAAACATTTCTTTGTTTGACTATTGCACTGATCAGTCTCATGACTCCATTACCACATTTTTTATGTCTGTGGTTGGATTTTCCACATTTATAACACAAGTTCAGATTAAAGTAATTATATATCTTACAGCATTAATGACCAATGTGTAATCTAAAATCATTATTTTTCAGATGTATTGTAGATATGATTCCGATGTTAATTCCGATGTTAAAATCAGAGCGGGTGACATAGTCCGCAATAATATTTAATGCACCATCAAACTCAAGGAAATTACGAGTGTAAATGTCATCACACAGTTCCACTTTGTTCAAATCACTATCTACTTGTACATTAATAACTTTACTTCTCGGTAGATTCAAATGCTCAAGCTCAACACCGTAATCATTACCAAGCTCATCACTCAGCACCGACTTAGCTCTGGATATATCAACACTGTTTTTACATTTGATAGCAACTTCACCATCTTTACTTTCCTCAACCATGTTGATAGGAATAGCTAAACCACTGTTTAATTTATTTTTGACTTTAGCAAATGTTTCAGGATTCTTATTACTAACTCTTCATTTGTTATAAATATTAGGCACTTTTTCAATTTTTGTAGGTTCATTTTTAGTTACACTAGCTTAAGATAACTAAGAGTTTTATTCACAATACTGTTCAGCAATTTATTCTTATCTTTTAACTCAGCATTTAATTCTATCTTAATCTAAGTAATTCATTCTCCATCCTCAAAGTAGACACCTCATCCAACTCAGCAGTTTCAGCGTCCTGGGTATTTTTAGAATTATTCAAAGATAAGTTATTATATTAAGAAACGACTTATGTCTTAATTGCTCTTTATGAAATAGTTTAATCTGGGAAATTATTTGACGACCATTACCAACCAGCTTTTTTAGATCCACGTTTGCATTATAGGATAAGTCCACTGTTTCATGATTAGGACATATAATTAGCATTTAATTACATTTTACCCTTCGAAATTATTAAAGTCTCCTTCATGAAAAACATTTTCACACACAAGACAGATAATAATTTTTGGCACTTTCATATTAGAATGACACTATGAAACTTTGCACGCTTCAGCATCAGCCTGCTTCGAGGCCGCCATCTTGGCGTGGTTGCCAACTTTCAGATACGAAATACATTAAGTATATCTTTGTATTCCCACTTAACAAGTTTGAAGAGTTCCTTAACACTAGGCCTGTCTGATCCGAGCTCCTTGTTTCTCCAAGTTGGTCTCGAGTCTCGTTTTGCATGTACTGGAGGGCAAGCGATGTTATACGCTTTTTTGAGAACGTTAGTGACTGTGATGGTTCCTTCCCCTAGCTTATAGATTGAGTCACATTTTTCGTGTCTACCTAAATTCCCTATTACTATCTTCCTGTACAGATTCCAGTTAGTATCCTTCTTGAAATCTCATCATACCTGTGGTCAGAAAACGAGGGTGCACGAAGCACCTTTTCGACAGTGATTATTTTGCTTGTATGGTAGGGCCAATATATGTCGGTTAGCTATAGCTATATTAATTGTCATTATAAGGTTTAGTAAATACTCCTCTCTTTCGTTGAGAACCCGCTACCTTGTACTGTGTCTTGTGGATTGGCGTCTGCGCCTATCACCAGAGGGCTCTTTGCTCTATCCACCGCGTTCACCAACCTCCGGAGTTCAATTGTAGACGCTTCTTCATCATGAGGCATGTAAAAAGATGCAAAGAGTAGCGTCCATCCTTTACGGCTACTACAGTCAGGTCATCTGAGGAGAAGTTTAGATCAATATATGGCTGCATAATTTTATTCACCAATATGGCTGCTCTTACCTTGTTTATTGCTCTCGGAAAGTATGTACAGTATGTTTGTGGCTTCTAGGATAACTCCTATATCCTTCTCCGCCTCTCGCTTCTGTAGTGTGTCTTCATTGTTGTCGGAGGGGATTGCGTTTCTTGAGACGAAGGAGCTACCTACGCCCCACGCCATCTTCTCGAACCGTTCGTATAATATATCCTCAGCCGACTTATTTATTTGGAGGATATAGCTTTGGTTACCATCCTCCTTGCCGGAGCTGGGAGTTGGTAAGTTATCACCCTCCAATCTTCCGTCGGCACATCCTGATTTTGTCTTCTGAGGAGCCGGTGTGCATCATCCGGTTTTATCTTGCGAGGTATAAGTATCTTCGTCATCGGGTTGGACAGAATGCAACTACGGCCTACTATTTCCAGAATAGCACCCTCTTATAGGCCTTGAAGCTTCGTAACCACTTCCTTTACCCATAGCACGGAGGGGTGGTCCTTACATTTTAGGATCCTGACCCCATTGAGCCAGCCCTCACCATCGAAAGTTGGTATAGACGTGCTCGGGTCTTAATCCAGTTTTGCAAAGAGCGCATCCAGCAGTTTCATATCAACTGATTTCCACTTCACCTCTGTAATTTGTACCAGGGGGTCGCTTCAGTCAATGAGAGCCACTATCAAGTGCCTCTTGGCAATCTTGCTCACCGTCGTTGCCGCCCTGGACGTTGATGGTTTCTCTCGATCGAATCTGACGTTTGGCTTTCTAACGTCGTTTTGTTTCCTCGATCGTTTCTCCAGATCCGCTGTTTGACTTTCAGCGTACCGCTGCCTTTTGGCTGCCATTCCTTCCTAGATCCGGTTTGCTAATATCGGATCCGTGGCCACGATGCAAAATATGCTTGCCCTTCCTCCATTTTTGCCGTAGCATAAGCCTACCTTTCCTCTTTCTCCTTCGCTCATCTTGACTTGCTAAGTTTTTCAAGAATTTCCACACCTTTTGTTTTAAACCCCTATTTACTGGGTTTTGCTCTCGGCTTAGTCTTTATTACTGACATAGCACCTTTGGGATCCCCCGGAGAGCGTAGCAAAGTTTCTTCTTTCATAGTATTGACGGTTTCGAGGTCTGAGTTTTAATGAACTGTAGCACCTCTAAGTTGCAAAGCGGGTTTGGCAGTAGCACTACACCCGCGGTTAACTGCTCACTTTACAGCAGAGGAGTTGCCGCTGGCGACACTGCAAGTATACTCGCTGTACTCGCCGATGGTAGCAGCCACTTCTCCTACCGACCTTTGGGATGATATCTCAGTCCGCTTTTCGTCCTTTTTGCCCTCCATATTGAGTTTTGTGTTCAGGGAATCTCTATCCCTAGCATTTTACACCTACCGCCAGGTACCGCATAAGCACTGGCAGAAGTAGATATACACGATATTGTCATATGCAAAGCAGGTTACCAGGAGGAGGATATTGATTAATTAACTATATTGATATATTATACATTATACTGATTGTCATGTGCTGTTAAGTCTAATTAAGTCAAGTCTAATAACTCAATTGTAAATTCTTCTTCCTTTCCTTTTTCGCAGATACCTTTGCTGCTGCTTGTATGTTCTTTAGCCGTTTGCGCCGAGAATGTGGCGAACATTAGTGATAGTCTAGCGGTGGAAACAGCAGTCGACACAGTAAGAGTAACATCGAGCATAGCACCTGCAACAAAGAGCAAAACAGAAAAACGTGACTCTTCAGATCAAAAAGGTGAGAGTGGGAGGCAATACAATACTTTCCAACGTACAGAGGCAATACACATACTAAAAATTTACTATATTTGTAGGGCCAACAGCTTTCACACACAAGGAAGCTTCTCGTTTCAGGCCCGTAACTAGAGGATCTTATCAGCAACTGCCACCTCAGCCGCAGCAATTCCAATCATCCCCTGCTCCTACTCCATTCAGTTTTCAGCCAACAACCGTACGTTATATAAGCGAAGAGGCAGCTCCGCAGGTAAGTCGATAGCCCGAAATCTTTTTCCGGTGTTACGACAGACAAAATGCATACTTGTGTACATAATTTTTGAACCTCAAAACTGTTTCACTTATATGATTCTCCTACGCTCTTCGATACATTTCTTAATATAAAGTTTAGGAAACTCCTGAAGGTATTTCCCCGGGTTTGATTCTTGCAGGTTGCAAGGGTATGAAATGTTCGGTTGCACTCGAGCTTAGCCCTTTCTTATTTGTTGTTTTATGCCGTTATAATTTTATTTGCATTTTAACTGAATACCAGTTCGAGCAAAAAAACTAAAAACTTGGTTAATCTAATTTCAGGCGTATTATGACAGGCCTCCGAATGTTGGCACAGTCTCAGGACCCTCAAGTGGTGGTAAATTTTCGAATTTTGTTGATGACAACATTCATTATGGCATACCTATACATACCTTTCGAGGGCCCTTTAAAGGCCCATATCAGCAGCACCTTGAGCAACTCCAACCACAGTCATTGCATCATCAACAACAATATCAGCTCAAGCACCAGTATAACCAGCAGGCGGCGAAGCTACCGCCAAATCTGAGTTATAGCCCCACTTCGGTCGAAGGAGGTTTTATACCGTCGGAGCGACAATTGCAGCAGGAGCAGCCACCACAACATTACAAGCAACAACACATGCATACACAACAACAGCAACAAAATGAACAATATAGTCAACAAATACAACACCAACAACCAGTGATTCAAAAACATTCACAACAACAACAGTCATATGTTGCTATAGAAAAACAATCGCAGCCGCAACTGTATCAGCAGCAGCAACAACAACAATATCAGCAACCTTCACGTCAACAGATCCATTACATCATTGCCATTCCGTTATCGTATGTGCGACAGCTGCAATATCAATTAGCAGCACAACATGGAGCAACGCCCCTGTCCCAGCAACAACAAGCACCGCCGTCAGCGCCAGTGCCCTTAGCGGCACCGCGCGCACCCCTTTCTCCACTTCTTGTTTTGCAGCCAGTTGGAGCAAGCGGAGGTGGCGGCAGTAGCAGTTCATTAAGTCGCGAACTCTATCGCACACAGCAGCCCATTCATTATGTGTCACATGCGCCGGCGTCGGCTAACCCTGCAGCCGGTCCACATGTTGAATCGCCGCCGGCATTGACGCCACAACAATTGCTTTATCCGATGAATTTGGTCCCTACAGCGTTGGCGCGACCTAGGCCGGCAGTGTACCCATCTTCGCAGTTGTTGTACGTGCAGCCGCAACTTATTCGCCATACACCACAGCAGCAGCTGCAACTTCAGGTCAAACAACCTCATCATTTGCCACATTACGGTAATTAAAATGCATTGCCGCTTAAATATGCGCCTTCCGTCATTATCATAATATCCGAAAAAGATGGAAACGCGGCATTGACATTCCGCGATAGCAAATCACTTTCTTTTCGCATTCACCCTAAATACCTTTAGATAACTATATTTGTAGCTGATGCTTATCTTGGAAAGTTATATCCTAGATCTAGAAAGTTCAAGTCAAGCACAAGTCAAGTACTCTTAACCTGACCACTGTTACCTGAAAATTATTGAAAATTTTGTTTTCTCCGTCCTTTCAAACCTCCGTCAATTTCAAACCTCAACGACACCAGATACCAGGTCGCGCGTACTCCAGGTCACATCCTGAACCACTACTCACGGCTGCAGGCTGCATTTGTATACATTCTACACTATAACGAATATTGAAAATAATCTTTTACAAATAAGATTTAAGACCGGCTAGTTTGTTCCGAAATGCAAAGAAGCGTTATTTCTATATGTATAGTTTGTATATGTGTACTACGTTTAGCAAAGCCGGTGGTTGTTTGAATTTCTATGTGTTTTAAGTCTGAGTAGCTGAAATTTAAACTCATTAATTATCAATTGCAGCTCATGCGTCGGATCAACAGCAGACACATGCCATCGAGGAGCGCAACACGCAGCTATCAAAACCTTCGCAACCACAACAATATCCACCTTCAGGGACGCCTCGTGGTGGTCCGAAACCAAAAGTGAGTCAGGTGTCATCACCTTCACCCTCTTCAGTAACTTCTTCGGCTTCACCACTTCCTGCCCCACCACAACTGACGACTGCATTGCCAATACAATCGCCATTGCCCATAGTACCACCGGTATTGTTCTATGGCCCTACCTTTGTGCAACCACCGCAGCCCGAGCAGCTTTCACTACCACCATCCCCCTATGCCAGTTACTTTCAAGGACAAATAGGAGCAGCACAACATGCATCAGCATTAGTCAAATTGTCGTCACCCAGTGCATTGCTTGCGCCACAGACTGCTCTTACACCTCCCCACTACCACATGCAGTCCCCACCCGGCGGTTCATCACCTCTTCAGCTGCAGCAGTCTTCGCTTCAACATCAACCACCAGCATTGTCGGCATTTTCTGCCAGGACTGCAGTCTATGTGGCACCGCAGGATGCTGTCGACAGCATCGGTGGGCCGCCTTGGTCAGGAGGGCGATTGCCTTTCTTCATACATCCGGCAGGAGTACACTATGGAACGCACCTGTATGACCCCGGCACACCCTTAGTAACACAAAAGCTACTGGAAAATGTACCAAATGGTGATGTCGATAATCAGCAGCAACAACATTTGCGACCGGAACAGGATCGGAAGCAACAGCAACAACAACTAGATTCAACAGCGACAAGTGGCGGTAATGATGACAATAATGCTATTGTTAAGTACCCTTAAGGTGGTAGTGGGGATAGGATGTCGAGATGATGAAAAATGGGACGAAAACAGAAAATTTTGTTACGTTGCCACGGTGAGGGTGCTTTCTATTCCATCGCAATTCGATCATCACTACATAAAACTTCGTTTTTTCAACACACTTCTTATCGCATCAGTACAACATTAATACGATTATTTATTTGCTTACACTTCATAGATATTAATTTCTACGCTATCTATCTGGGAACTCTATAATCTATATACGAATGACCTGGCGTTTTAGAGATTATGCAAGTTATTTTATTTCGAAAATAAAGGAAATATTCAATTGTATTCTTCTAAAAAATAAACATTTGTATTTATATTAATGCATGTCTCTTATTTGGACCACTGAAGATAATTTCAGGACACATTTTTCGAAACTATGAGATGAGTCCCGCAATGTTTGGATATTTTCAAACATAAAATAACATTGAATATGTCAATTGAATCAAATTACAGATATAAAAGATGTATATGTAGCTGCAAATGTTACCATTTCAGTAATACTACTAAATTCGGAAGAAATAAGTTGGTTCGGGCTTAAGCGATCATTTTATACTCTCGTAATTTGCTGGAGTTTGAAGCGGGGAAATAGTATGTTAAGTTTTCTTACTTACATTGCTACATAGTGCTTCAGATCCGAGATATTTATGCTAAACTCAACCAAATTAAAAATCAATATTTTAATGTACTAGTGTGGTAAAGAAAAGCGATCCGATATCTATAATTTCTACAACGGAATGACGTATGGCCATTCGAAATTTTTATTGATGTTTGATTGATCTATTGTAAAGGGAAACAATCTAATGAAATTTATTATTTTATTAAATGAGAAGTAAGCGTAATTATAGTCTGACTTCGTTATATTATAACATAAGGTATTATAACAAAAAATCGTATGTATCAAATTTGCTTGAAAATGGTCAAGTCGGTCCTGAGTTACAGGATTTCACTTAAAAGTGGGCGTGTCTATTATCTGATTTTGGCCATTTTCAGTCTTTTATTGTTTCGGTTAATGGTTCCTCAGTGAAGGACAGACAACTAGAAATAAATTCTTCTGAACATTTTAACATTTATTCGATTAGTTTTAGGTGGTTCAAACAAAATTATTATATAAGAAGAGGTTGTGGCTTGATTTCGCCCATTTTTAAAGTGTGACAAAAGGTTGATATAAAAGGATAGTTGTGTACCAAATATGGTTCAAATCGGTCAAATAGTTGCAGTGTATATGAAATTTCATCAGAAAGGGAACGATAACATCATTATTATTAAATTTAAGGTTTCTGACGTTTTTAGTTAGTTACAACACTTTTAAATAATATTGTTATAACACGATGCATAACGCTTCTGGTCTACCATGATAATAATGTTATCGTGGAGTATGGGTGAGAAAGTTAACAAAGTTTATAAAAGGCCTTCCTTTCACTTAATAGTAGTACAACGAGAGTCTACTTTTGAATAATCTTTACCCCAAACTATATCTTATTATTTTAGACCGTCAACATGTGGCACAGGTTATCTATTTGTTACTCTATCTATCCGGTGTAAAGGCATACCATATATTGCGAAATCACTTCGGCTGAAGTTTTTGCTATCTGAACAAAAAATAAATAGATCTCGATAATTATGAGGCCAGATTATATGTAAGTCAAAAGTGTTATGTCTCAAACTCTTCGAAGGCCTTGATTGTACGCCATGTATGTATGTATGTATTTATATTTGTTTTCATAGTAACTTGCGTCATTTCTGCCATTTCCCATGTATGTACTCGTATGTATATGAATTAAAAATTAAGTTGACAAACATTTATACTGCGAGTATGTTTCACAAAAATGAGATGTCCACAGACTTACCATGCATATCAAATGGAACGCGTTTAGCGAGTGTATACAACCATTAATATTATATCATAGACTCAACAACTTTAGGAGCGTCCTTTGAGGTTGGAAAAACTTTTTCAATTACCGCATTTAGAACATTTCACTTCAAAAATACACACAATTACATACATACATACTACATAGAAATTATATTTATTCAAAATTTTTTGCAAAGTTAAGCATTTTTAAGTACTAAAACTTTTTAATGCGTCTATATATGATATACGAGTACATACATATGTGTATGCTTAATTACATATGTAAATGTATTTTATGTGGGTGTGAATTAGAAGCTGAATCACCTGGCGATGTTCCCAATATGAAAAAGCCATTTACTGAAGGTGACAGCGGCTGAAGTGCTCAACAGGGTCTGTGCTGTATTCGTGAATGTCGGTAAACCGTGAAAAATGAATGCGTCCAAATAACAGATAGTGTAGCTGCAATATATGTGAAGCTTCATGATTTAGATCCAGATCAGCCAGAAATGAAACTATCTTCTCCGAGTCTTTTGATACACAACTACTATGAAATAGAGTTTCAGACAGAGCGACTTTTAACGTATGATTTCTTCAATCTAATTTTGGAGTCGACAATTCGTGCAGGAACTGAACAGTTTGAGTGTAGTCCTTTACAGAAGAGTATCACTTATAGAACTATGCTAATGGCATCGACATCATCAATTTAAACTTGTTTGCTGTTTCTAAATAAGATAAAGAAAACATAAGAATGGGTCTTATGTATTACGGTACTTTACAGTACAGACAGTCAGTGCGCTCACGTATTGTAGATTTTTTTGCCTCGATAGGCAATGGAGAATTAAAGTTTACTTTTAAAGAACAAAACAAACACTGTAAGTCTCTCTCAGGACCGTACTAGACTGGTGTTGGAGGTTTCGAAGGAAAAAATCTGCCAAAGATTTAAGCGAATACAGAATGAGGAAGAATAAGAAGTTGGAATTGTAAAAAAGTAAGGACGAGTTCGTAGATGGGTGTAATCGGATCACTACCACGCCCAAAAAACTCCATTATTCGAAAACATATAAAATGGCATAACTAAGCACTAAATTGATATATAAAAATGTAATTTAGTACAGGGCATTGCAGTAGAAGGGACCTCCTGTGGGCTAAACATTTTAAAAGTGGGCGTGGTCCCGCCCTCCAATGATTTTAATGTACATATCCCCCAAACAATTCAAGCTATTTATATCACCCAAATTCTCTTTGAAAAAATTTCTTAAGAACCCCTACCGACAGTGCGAAAATGGATAAAATCGGATTATAACCCCGTCCTTTCTTCATATAATATTTTATTTGAAAATTACTAAAAGCACGACAAATCAATAACTAAATGCTTCCGAGATGACACAAAAGGACTATATAGGAGCAGGTGTCGAAATTGGGCCAAATTTCAACCAAATTTCTTTCATAAAATTATTTTGATATTCCTATGTAGCAATGCGAAAATGGGACAGGAACCACGTCTATTTTCCATATAACACAACTTTAAATTCCATCTGATTTTTTCACTTTATAGTATATGAATCAAGAACTAATTAATATTACAATATATCGAAATAAAAATATTTCCTGTAAGGTATGCCATCTCAGGTATAAAAATAGAGATTAGAACAGAGCATATCGCTAATTTTTTGCAGAAAATATCTGTTAATCTGTAATAATAATAACATACCATTGCCTTAGCTCGCATATAATTTAAATAATTTAATTTAAAGATATTTGCACTTCCACTTGACTTTATACCGCATACATATTATCGGCCAATGTAGGAGTTATTTTATTGAAATTGAGAGAGCGTGGGTAAAATCGGGCGGAAACTTGCCTTAGCCCACACATAAATGAAATTCACGACTATGAAACATCCGGCTGACTTTACTTCTTATAAATGTTTATATTCATATATTTATAAAATTGCTTCAAAATAAGTTCTCGAGTATATATGATTTCTCTGCCCCTAATGATTTTAGTATAATTTCGCTAACTAAAACATCATAAGCGCAACGCAATATAGACGAGGTGATCTGCCCAACTTGATCAGTAATTGTAATCCACGCCTTTCTCTTATTTCGCTCACGAAATCACACCTCTAATACGGTGGTATTTGGTAACAGCGATGCGTTGATAATGCCTCTTTATTCTACATTTTGCAAATTTAATCAAATAATACTGTCTTTCACAAGTCATATATATTCGCCGTGTACTTTTCACGTATTTACATATTATGAATGAAAAACAAAGTAAATAAACCAAAAATTTTTTCACTATGGCAAAGAACAAACAAGAACTTTTGCTTCACTCTCACTTTTATCCAGCACTTAATTTCTCCGTGCAGTATTTGCTGTTGTCGTTGGTGCTGTTACCTTTGCCTTATTAAGTAAAGTTGTAAGAAGCAAGAAAAAATGTTAACTTTGGTTGCACCGAAACTATAATACCCTTTATAAAAGCATTTTTTATAGCATAAAGTAGTATAAAAATATCTCTATCTTGATTTTGATCGGTCAGTTCGTATGGGAGTTATATGCTATAGTGGCCCGATATTGGCGGTTCCGACGGCAGATCAATATCTTCTCAAAAACTGAGGGACTAGTGTGCATACATACAGCTCGTCACGCTGATCAGTTATATAAATATATACTTTGCACGGTCTCTGACGTTTCCTTTTGGGTGTTACGAATTTCGTGGCAAATTTAATATACCCTGTTCAGGGTATAAATATTTGCATTATAGAATAAAAAGTACGCGTTTGCGTTTGCGGCGGTAACACATGGTAAATATTACAATAATCTTAAATAAAAACTGGTTGTAAATAATCTTTTTAGGGGACGCTACATAAAATTATAAACTATTACTATGAAAGTCGGTAAGGACCCATAAGTAATAATTCGATAAGATTCAGAAATCTCCCTAAAATGTTCGGAGAGAGGTTCTCTGTTTTTCCAAAGATGTTTGCGATGGTATATATTACTCGTAAAAGCTAAAATATTACATAAATACTGATGTTTTTCATTTACAACTAGCGCGAAGAACGCACCAATCAATCAAATTTAGTGTAAATCAGGGCAACTTAGTAAAACTGCATAAGTTTAATTAAGATAACTGTTGGCTTTAACTTACTTAGGCTGCATAAATTTTCAGTAATCGAGGCGGCTCAGCAGAAAACCAGCAACAACCCTTTGGACTTAAAATCGTTCGTCGAAGCGATTTTTAATGAAGTACACTAATATGTATGTATCGAAAGCAAGCCAGACCACTTCATTGGTCTCGGGAAAAGCTAATTTTTCTGGTGGAAAATGAGAAGTAATGTAATGGATTTTCGTAATATATATATATACGATACTTACGCATTTATGTATATTTATACAAATCAAAGATCTTCTTGAAGGTACAAACGTGTTATTGCCTTTGTAATTTTATTTCGGGCAGGAAAAATAAATACAATCAGACCTAAATAAACAAAGGCACTTGTTGAGGTATTTACTTAAACAAATATACATATACTTGTATATTTATATTTATCTATGTGTGGGTTTGTGTGTAAATTAAGGTAGTCCAATTTTTGCTGGGCCTTTAATGTATAGGCACATATACGACTCTCTATATTTAATATATACTCCTCTCTATTTTATTTTAATTGTTCGCTTGATTTATAGAATTTAAAGGTAATGTGTGGTAAGTCAATTTAGCAGAATGCGTTAACGCAAGGGTTTGAAAGTAATAGTATAAATTGTATGTACCATATAACATAGGGTCTACCTCTGTATCCTTAACAAAATACACAATCCCAATCATTTCCCTTATTTCCTTAGAAATTTACTTATGAAACGGAGTGTAAGACTTTCATAAAGTACATGTTACTATGTTACATGTTAAATGTTAAGTTGTATCCTAATAGGCAGCAAAAGTGTGATAGAAATACTATATATATTCCGATGGCATATTTGTATATACTGAACAGGGTATATTAAGTTTAACACGAAGTTTGTAACGTCTAGAAGAAAACGTCGCAGACTCTATAAAATATATACATATATACAGTCCTTGTGTGGAAACGCTTTTTATTTGACAAGATATCTTTTCGAAATTTGACATGGATTATTGTTTAAGACAACGGTACAATCATCGAAATTTTTTTTTAGATCCGACGCCTATAGCATATAGCTGCTATGCAAACTGGGCGATCCAAATCAAGCTCTTGTATGAAAACTTTTTTATATGTGAAGGGTATTATATGTTTTTGAGTGGGGTTGAGATAAAAGGAGATTTGGTCGAAACGTCTTGAATGAAAAAAGAATTCGTTTACAATGACTATAAAAGTTTTACAGTTCCTGCGTCACATATCTAGAAAGTAATATCATATCGGTATTTTTCCTTTGTCTGTTTTTCTTATATGATATTTCGGCCACAATGTCTAGTTATTGTTAATTTAATGGACCAATTTTTTGTAAGAATTCAGGCTGACTATTTTTAACCACACTTGTAACAAATGTTAAAAAATGAGCGTGTTTTTGATGTTCAAAATACGAAAAAATGGTAAAGGGTTTTGTTAGTTTAACGAGTATTCTTTTGGCACTCGTTCACAAGCGAACGAAAAGAATGCCGATGCCCACAAAATGTAAAAGTTTTAAATTAAAACCATAGCAGTTACTGCCGCACACGAGGAACAACCATTGGGAAGCATTAATATTTATAAAACCATTCAGAGCTCTTCAGCATACTACACTACGGTACAATACGTAACGTACCTTCGTACGAATATTGCTCTCTTATATATGAAATATAAAATTTACATACCTTTACGCACTCGTATGTAATTTTATATAATTGCCACTTACACCTTCAATATACGGATTATTTCTACTTATATAGCGTAAAGATGCATATATTTAAAAAATATGGGGGATTTTTTCAGAGGTACAGGATTTTTTAAAGCCATGGCTGTGAAAGCTAACTCATGTGTTGGAATTTTTTTTTTTTTTAAACTGGCGTTCGATGCCACAATTTACTATCTTACTGTTAATTCATCTTCTGCAGTAGGTTTATTTTTAGCGTTGAACAATTGTGAAATGACCTTCCTTTGCAGAGAGAATTATTGTATGGTTTCGTTAGCAAAACAAATACATACTTTTTTAAAACTCCCTAAAAGTAGTAACCTCCAAACTAATAATTCTCGACTTTTGGTTCTCTGTGTCAAAATCAGTAATTTAAGTCTTCAATTGTTCCAGCAGAACGTTACATCAAGCTCGTGAAATCATTACTTAATTGAGACACATACGAAATCGAATCATATCAATAATGTGGGCTGCCAATTTACTTATGTATGTTATGTTATTTGTTTCCGTTAGATTATTTTTTGTGGAGAAACAAGTACATTAAACCTATGGTCCATTCTGATAAATATGCTACGAGTTACCACTTGGAAAGCAACATTCGGCGCGATATTGGTAATTAAGTGGCGGTGATAGCGGTTCAAAATTCTATTATATCATTCCATAGATTATATCATCCTTAATTTAGGAACCAATAAAAAAAATTACCTCTAAAAAAACCCTTTATCAGCATATGTGTAATATACCAATACTTTAACCATATTATTTTGGGTACAATGGAATAAAAATACAGCGGAACAAACAAAACTAAATGAATAAACTGACAGTACAGGATGTTTTTATAAACAAATGTGCACACATACAGAAACCAAACTTATATTAACATAAACATATTGTATTTAAAGAGGTATGTAAGCGACATTTTCCGACCTGTGTCAAGTGTCAGGGTCTGCCGTCCTTGCACCTTGCATCTGGTTGGCTGCCTGCTTGTCTGTCTGTCCGCCAGCTCATTTCAATGCACGTCCGTGTGTTATGTGTCAAATAAAATTAGTAAAATTATTGTGATCAAACAACAAGTAGGGAATAATAGGTGCGTAAAAGCATATTGATGAGGTTGAGGAGGTGAGGATGGAAGGTTGGCCCCTCGATTAGCATTTGGCTTGGACACTCAGGTCTTTCTCTTGGTAACGATTCGCCCGCAGACACTCGTGAACGTGACACAACAGTTGAGAATGGTTCATGTGCGCATCTACAAATATACAAATCTACATAGAAATGTAGAAAATGTCCTCAGATGCTTGAAACTTCAAGTCTCCACATGTGTAATACGTGTACATACAATATATGTATATGTATTTGTTAGGAGAAGCTCCCATGAGATTTTTTTATTTACTTTCATTCTACTTGTCGAGAGATCCTAGATGTGTGACATGTTGCTTTCGCAGCAGAGAAGGCAGCAAGCAAAGTGGCTTTTGATATGTTGCTGCCATATAATCTATTCTCACTTTGGGCAGGCGACAGTCTGCTGGTAGAATCCGACCGAATTTTCTTTTCACTGTCAGGATTAGGGCAGAGCAAACCCTACGACAATTAAGGAAATTTTGAGATTCGTGGTTAGGGCAGGAGTATGTGGAATGCATTTGTAAAAAAAAATTAAACTACAATATGAGAGAGATTACGTGCCATAAAGCGATTGTGGGAATTTGTTACTTGTAAAGAATACTACCACAAGGAACCTTCTTCATGTTAGCAAGCAAGCGTCTGTCCATGCATGCGATATCTTGATTAAAAATTAATTATATTGCTGAAAGACTGTCAGTCTAAAGCTTATAATTGTTATAATTAAGTCACAAATTAAGATATAAAACTGTAATTTGACACAGGGTTAGGAACGTGTTTTTCTAGCTCCTCCAATTAATTGCCCACCCAACAAATGAGTTGCATAGAACTCATTGTAAAAATGGGACTTGGATTTCATACCTTAGGAACTACTCGACTAATGCCAGATTTGATATCTAATATAATATTATACTGACATTATTATGTTACGTTTTAAAAATAAGCGAAATCGACTACAACCACGCCTACTTGTCATACATCAATATTTAATATGTAATATAATAATATAAATTGTATATAATACTTGCACCTTAAAGTATGGTATACTCGTATACATAGGTATATCCAAGCACCAATGAAGACATTGGAATAAATCTTTGCAGAAATAGTGTGTTTAAGGTATGCCATCTCTTAAAAAAAATTCGTTGAAATCGGTCTATAAAGTTTTAAACCTTTGCAGAAACTCTGTGTTTAAGGTATGAATCTTTTCTTGATAATAATGTTCCCTTTAATAATGGTTATAATAGGATCAATACTTCTCCTAGTTCTTCAAGTTAATTCCAACTTCGCGATTAAAAAATAAAACAATAATTTTTAGCCAAAAATTTGCAACTCTGATCGTGGGTCATTGTACGGAATATATCTTCTAGTTTAATGAGAATTTTTATACTCTCGCAACCTGTTGCTACAGAGTATAATAGTTTTGTTCACCTAACGGTTGTTTGTATCACCTAAAATTAATCGAGTTAGATATAGGGTCATATATATATAAATGATCAGGATGAAGAGACGAGTTGAAATCCGGGTGACTGTCTGTCCGTCCGTCCGTCTGTCCGTCCGTCCGTGCAAGCTCTAACTTGAGTAAAAATTGAGATATCTTTATGAAACTTGGTAGACATGTTTCATGGTACCGTGAGACGGTTGGTATTGCAGATGGGCGTAATCGGACCACTGCCACGCCCACAAAACGCCATTAATCAAAAACAAATAACTTGCCATAACTAAGCTCCGCAATAAGATACAAGACTGTTATTTGGTACACAGGATCACATTAGGGAGGGGCATCTGCAGTTAAAATTTTTTTTTAAAAAGTGGGCGTGGTCCCGCCTCTAATAGGTTTAATGTGCATATCTCCTAAACCGCTAATGCTATAATAACAAAATTCACTGGAAGCAAATGTTTTTAGCACTTCTATTGACGGTGTGAAAATAGTTGAAATCGGGTGGCAACTCCGCTCACTCCCCATATAACGGTACTGCTAAAAACTACTAAAAGCGCGATAAATCAAGCACTAAACACGCCAGAGACATTAAATTTTATCTCTGAGATGGTATAAGATGACTTTATAGGAACCGCGTTCAAAATTAGACAGTGGGCGTGGCACAGCCCACTTTTAGGTGAAAACCCATATCTTGAGATCTGCTCAACCGATTTCAACCAAATTCGGTGCATAACGTTCTTTTCATGTTTCTATATGATAGTGCGAAAATGGGTGAAATCGGACTACAACCACGCTTACTTCCCATGTAACACCATTTTCAATTCCATCTGATTCTTTCACTTTCCACTATGCAAATCAGGTAACAATGATTATATCGGGGTAAAACTTTGCGTGAATAATGCAATTAAAGTATGCCACCTTGCGGCCAAAAATTGTCTAAATCGAACCAAAACTGTTCAAACCCCTAAGTACTAAATATGTGGACCCCAGTGCCTATAGTTGACCTTCTACCGAAAATATCAGTCAATCCACAAAGAAATCTCAAACGAGTACACCATTTGACTTTGCGAGAGTATAAAATGTTCGGTTACATCCGAACTTAGCCCTTCCTTACTTGTTTATTTCTAGGTTTCATCCACGGAGAAGGCCGGAATCACTGCAGCAGTGGGGGACCTTTGTTTTAGCGCTGTCGGAGATCTCGTATAATTAAAATCATGTTTATTTTATTTTTTTAAATTCACTGTGTATTCTTGGAATATGTATATATAAATAATATAACCTTAAAATTTCCACACAATCGATACAGTGCATTTTTTTAAATTCCCAAAAATCGACACTATGCGTGCCCCATAAGTGATTATGTGCATATGTGGGATTTTAGAAACAAACAAGCTATATATTAATTAATTAAAACGCTTTATTCTGTACTTCATTCGACATGTTGCTCTTTTGGCTACTCAAAGTCTTCTGTTCTTACAAAGTAACGGGTGATCCAAGTATAGATACCTTTTCTATAGCATTTTTTTGACAGATCACGCGTGAGTCGTGTCAAGCTGTCATATTATTTTTGTTCAGTTTTGTTTGGCATTTTTGTCTTTGAAAGACAACGTTTACAAATTGTTCAACTTTATTATGAAAATTCAAGTTCTGTAAAGAATGTGTTTCGTGCGCTTCGCTCAATTTATGGTCAACATAATCGACCAACTGAACGTACTATTCGCAAACATCATCACACATCTTGAGACCCAGCGGAACGACTTGGCGAATTTTATTTCGAGATCTTAAATTGAAAATACAGCTTGTGCAAGAACTGAAGCCGCTAGACCAACCCAAGCGACATCGCTTTGCTCTATGGGCTAGTAAAAGGTTCCAAGAAGATTCGACGTTTTCGAGCCAAATTTTGTTCAGCGATGAGTCCCATTTCAGGCACAATGGGTATGTCAAAAAAACGAAATTTCCGCATTTGGGATGAAGAGCAACCTGAAGAGATTCAAGAGCTACCATTTCATCCAGAAAAAACAACATCCATATTTCTTCAAAAATGATGCGGCGAGAACGTAACCGTCAATGGCGACCGTTATCGCGTTGTCAATTTCCACAACAGCCGGTTCTGCGGTACCGGAATTGACACGGATTTTATCCGGCCAAGGGCTGTTATTTCGGCGATCTAACCCTGTTTGGATCGGTGAATTTTAGATTAAGTTTGTCGTCATTGGAGCAACGCCTAGCAGCAGGGTTGCTCCGTATCCTCCTAACCCGTGCTGGCAGTCCAACCCGGGCCCCGAGGAATTTTACTGCTGCGTTTGCGCTAAAAGGCTCCATCCAAACTCCACCTCGGTTAGGTGCAATACATGCAATGGATGGAGCCATCTTAAGACCTGTTCAGGCCTTAAGACACACAGGGAGTGGACTACAAGTTACGTGGCCCCATGCTGTCAACGCAATAATGCGACATCTGCCTCAACGGCTGTGCAACCTGCACCATGTTCGCGCACTGCGCTGCCACTCCAGTCGAGTGGCCAAGATAGGACCTCCACGGCCCCCTGCTGTAGGAGTCTGCCTCCGCAATCACATACAGTGACGTCGCCAATCAACACCACAGTGCGACAACCGCCCATGCGGATAGTACAGCTGCAGCAACCACCACCTACACGCACCCCACTTACCCCTAGGATCACGACTGGACACCCGCGACAAACGCGACTCTTACAATTCAACTGCAACGGACTCCAGAATAAGATCGAGGAGATAGTTGCATTCATGAGCCGGGAGCGCGTAGCGATAGCTGCGGTCCAAGAAACCAAGCTAAACAGCCGCTCAGATCTTCTGAGTTGTGCAGGTTTCAACGTCTTACGTAAGGATCGCGAGCGAGATAATGGTGGAGGCCTAGCCTTCATATTGCACAACACCGTGCAATATCGTCTTATCGATGTTGACATCGACCGTAGGGACACTACCCTAGAATGTCAGGGTATAGCTGTCCGGTCAGGCGATGTCGAGCTCGAAATATTTAAAATATACATCCCCCCAGTAACATGTTGCCCAACAGGATATCACGCGAACATAGATGCGCTACTTCGTGGTGAAAACCGTTTGGTGCTAGGCGACTTTAACGCGCATCACGATCTTTGGCATTCCTGCCTGTCAAACGATCGTAGGGGGATGGAGCTGACGGAACAGATAGACGATTCGACATTCTGAACAATGAATGACGAAGCCCCCACCGGAATTATGGGCACCTGTAATAGCTCGCCAGATATTACCATCGCTAGCGGTGGTCTGATAAATAGTATAACCTGGCGACCTATGCTAACTTTCGCATCAGACCATCTGCCCATAATTATCTCGATCGAGAAACCTCCTGACTTTATTTCTGTGGACTACCGCACTTATGATAACTTTAACAAAGCTAACTGGGTCGGCTTCACAGAATTTACTGAGAGCACCTTCAACGCACTACCCATTATTACGGACGTCATCGTTGGCGAGAGTCAATTCCGCAAGGTGATCGCTGCTGCTACTGCTCGCTTCATACCGGCTGGAAGAATCGCGGAACTCCGCCCTAATTTCCCAACCGAAGCAGCTGTATTAGCAAACGAGCGCGACACCTTACGCCATGCCGATCCCTGTGATCCCCGAATAAGGGATCTCAATTTGGATATTCGGCAAATGGTAAATCATCATAAGCGGACAAAATGGATAGAGCACCTGAAGTCCTGCAACCTCTCCACTCGTGTGAGTAAGCTTTGGACTACTGTCAAGGCCCTGTCAAATCCGAGAAGACATGACGATCGGGTTGAAATTCAATTCGATGGTCATGCCTCCTCGGACCCGAAGAAGTGCTCGAGCTATTTCAGCCGACAATTTACACTGCATTCTTCGACTGACAAGGCCAAACGACGCGTTACCCGACGGCTGCGCAAAATGCCAAAAGACTGCGCACCACTTACTTTCACCGATTGGGAGGTTCAGAGTGTCAGCAAAAAGGCGAAATCGTCTAAATCCATTGGCCCTGACGGAATAAGCATGCTGATGCTAAAACACCTAGGCCCAACGGGAGTAAATTATCTCACCAAGGTCCTCAACCTGTCGATATCCACTCTTCAAATACCCGATGTGTGGAAAGTCGGAAGAGTGGTCCCACTACTGAAACCTGGGAAACCCGCCAACAAAGGGGAGTCTTATTGCCCGATAACTCTCCTTTCCCCAGTAGTGAAGACACTTGAGGCCTTGTTACTCCCGTCATTCACTCACCACCTGAGCCTAGCAGATCATCAGCATGGCTTCCGAAAAGTGCACAGTACCACCACAGCACTTAGCGTCATAAACGCCCAGATAGTTCATGGCCTGAACCAGAAGCCACCCTGCGAGAGGACGATCCTTGTAGCGTTGGACTTGTCAAAAGCTTTTGACACAGTCAATCACACAACGCTACTTGAGGACCTAGAACAATCAACGCTCCCTATAGGGCTGAAGCGGTGGACTATGAACTACCTGAGCGGTCGGTTCCGCAGGGCGGTGTCCTCTCCCCACTACTGTTTAATTTTTATATTTCGAAACTCCCCCAGCCACCAGCGGGAATTTCAGTGACCTCGTACGCTGATGACTGTACGATATTGACGTCGGGATGGCATGTGTTTAAAAGTAAACAGCTACCTCTCCGATCTTTCTCGCTTTTTCTCTGCAAGGAACCTAACACTCTCTCCCACTAAATCCACAGCGACTATCTTCACAAACTGTACGAAGGAGTACAGACTGGACCTGAACATTTCAGTCGATGGCACAAAAATTCCGACAGTAAATAATCCTAAAATTTTAGGCGTCACTTTGGACAGTCTGTGCTCTTTCACTCCTCACACGACCGCGATAACTGCCAAAGTACAGAGCCGCAACAAAATCCTCAAGTCGCTTGCCGGCAGCTCTTGGGGAAAAGACAAAGAAACGTTGTTGGCAACATACAAGGCAATCGGCCGGCCGGTCTTAAAGTACGCATCTCCAATTTGGTCGCCTGAATGTAGTGCAACGCAGACGAGGAAGCTTCAGACTTGTCAAAACACTGCACTCCGGACTATCACGGGGTGCCTCTTGATGTCCCCAATTGAACACCTACATAGTGAGGCCCTCATGCTTCCGGTTAAGGAACATAATGAGCTCCTCTCCAAGCAGTTTCTGCTTTTTGCTTGAAGCGGAACAGCCTCCTAGGAACATTAAGAGGTCATTCCTTGATTACGTCGACGACATCAGACAGTACGCCGACCGGACTTCGGACGCAACGAACTACAGACAAGCACTGACCGCCATTCACAGTGGGGCCATTAACACCTTCATCGACTCCCTCTCAGTGAATGGCGTACTAGGAGTCAAACCACCACCTACAGCATACGTAGAGTTCGAGTTGCCCCGCGAAACCAGAGTGACCCTCGCGCAACTTCGTTCCGGATACTGTAGCAGGTTAAACTCCTACTTATCCAGAATAGACCCCGACATACTAAACACATGTCCTGCGTGCAATGAGTCTCCGCATGACACTAACCACCTCTTTGCATGCCCAACAAACCCCACTCATCTAACACCCTTCTCCCTATGCTCCGACCCCGTCGAAACAGCTCGTTTCCTGGGCCTCCCGTTAGATGACCTCGACGACAACGAATCTGGAAATTATCACCCAAACGGGGACTAGGTAACCGTTACAACAACAACATTTTATGCCGGAAATTGAAGCTCGTGATATCGGCGACATTTAGTTTCAAAAGGGCGGCGTCACTGCACACACAACGCATCAATCAAGAATTTATTCCGAGAACACTTCGGAGAGCAGATAATATCACGTATTGGGTCGGTCGATTGGCCGCCAAGATCGTGTGATATCACACCGTTACATTTTTTCCTGTGGGTATATGTAAAGTCCAAAGTCAATGCGGACAATGCCTCTTCGATTCAGGCTTTGGAGCAAAACATCACTCGTGTCATTCGCCAGTTACCAGTCGAATTGCTCGAACGAGTCATCGAAAATTTCACTTAACGGATGGACCATCTGAGCCGCGGCCAACATTTCAAAGCGATAATCTTCAAAAAAAAAAATGCCAAAGAATATTCTTTTGAATGATAATAAACATTCCTCATTAAATTTTATTTGTCTGTGTTTTTTTCTTTAAAAAAGTAGATAATCTTGAAATTACAGTTACAATTTCTTGTCCGTTATGATGGACGCTTCATTGTTTTTGGGTCAGTTGGTCTTTTTACATTTTTTTCAGACCAAGTTTAGATGTAAATCGGTATAAAAATTGGGCAACAGGAGCGATACCGTCCACGTTTAGACGAAATCCACACCTCAAAAACTATTCACAAAATTTGACTTATACAATTACATTTACACTTATATAACAGTTTTAAAATGGCCAACGCCATATTAGAATTACAAGTATTTTCCATATGACAAAATATTAACTTCCATAATATTCTTTTAGTTTACATCATAAACTTTCCACAAACAGTGCTATTAAAGCTCCAAAATGGTCGAAATCGAACTATACCTTTTCAAGCTTCAGATATCGAATATGAGGGTGTCACGATATGTCCGTATATTTATGTTATGAGATAACTTAATGGGCTAGGATAACTAGGTGGCTTTGACTCATAAAATTTTGTCCTGATACTAAAAATGGATTAAGTCCGTTCAGTACTTCTCCGAAATATGAAAATATGTCGATGGATTACCCAATCGTCCAATCGTTTTACTACATATAAAGATTTTCGTTATTCTTGGATATGAAGTTAGGGTAGACCTTAGTCAAGCTCTTACATGACTAATTTTAAAATTTTCGCTCATATTTTCTATACTATTTAAAGTTTGCCAACATCTAGAAATACATTAACGCCTTTGAATTGCAAAATTTTCCATGCGTAACTCCTTTAGCTGTTGGTTTCTTAGATCATAAGCTACAGGTTTGTTTTCCATATGTATGCAAATAAAATTGTTGTTGTGTAGTCGACAAAGGACGGTAATAGTTCTAGTTTTCATTTCTTAAGGCGATTTATGCAGATCAGCCGTCCCCGCATTTTCATTCCACTGCCAATTAAATGGTCTAAGCAGATTATTGCTTAAGCTTAAGCTTAAGCTAGGTGGCGAAGGTGTAAGCTCCGATTTGTTGTGCCATTTTAATGAAAAGTTGAAAATTGAGAAGTCTTTCGGGTGTGCAATGCCGTTATTTACACCTTGCTCCAAATCATATATGCGGTTATAAATCGATCCACCGAATACATCCATTTGCTACGAATTTTAAGCAATATTCCTACATTTCTTCTTCCATTTCATTGCATACATACATACGTACTAACGCACATACACTCACTCCTAATAGTTGTATTCATCTGAGCAGGAGTCGAAAAAAGAAGTGCTGAGCCAGAAATATGAAAAATCTCAATGATGACTTGAATGCCAAGGGGTGGCTGCCAATCTACATACATGTGAACACACATATGCATATTGTGTATGTGTGAAATACACTGGCTATTTTGGTTTGGCCGGATGTCTATGCCGATGCAAATAACTCGCAGTTATGCCAGGTAGTATAAAATACAAATCCATTGTGAGAATAGGTAGACGTTTACACTGCACGAGCATGTACATACACCCACACGTGTATGTTTGAGCGTGCATGGCTTTGTTCGCATGCAATTTATATATTTCTATTGTGAATGCGCTGGTTTGTTTACATGTGCGCTTGTGGGAGCATTCGAATTGAAGTGGAGTGTTTTTCTGAAATTGCTGCTGTATTTGATTCATAGTTGAATGGTGAGTAGTGAATGCGGCCATCGGTTGGGGACGCGCGTGTGACTGGGCGTGTGCGGGCAAGATGCGGCGGCGAAGCTGAGGGCGTTGCAGCTTCTCAAATCGAAATCGAGTGGATGAACAATATTTATTGGTTTTAGCTATTGGTAACTGAGAAACATTTTTCACCTGAATGGCAACTTGCGTTCAATATGGGCGAGTGCGGAAAAGCTATCTGGTGTTTAGGAGGGTCGGACTAAGTAGCGTAGGTGTTTTTGCATGTGTGCTTTGGTTCCGTTTACACAAATATTTTTGGAATTGCTTTTGATGTTGATTACACCTTATGGCATTCAAACATACCAACACAGTCATCCCAATTGAAAGCATGGATGCTTAACTTAAGCCTTTCTTCAAGTGAGGGTTAAAGTTGTGTGCTTTAAAGGCACTTTTTTACATACAGAACTCTCATTCAGCACGATTTCGCCCAAATGTCATACGTACATAAATGCTAATGTATGTATGTGTCTTTGTCTATTTATTCATGCAAACCATGAATTGAAACACAAACACATACATACATATGTACATACATATATGTGTATTGTTATGGTAGATATGATAATGTTATACTTGTGTAAACTTTACTATAAACGCTTTATGTGCATTTGTAGCTTTTTGCAATATTCATTTACCAATGGGTTTTGTGAGTTTAATGTAAGTATAAGCAGGAAAAAGCAAAAATATTGTTATATGCAATGTGAAGCTGGCGGCAAAGGGTTTCCCTACTCAATAACTTTTTGTTTGCTGTTCGTCCAACTTGTACTCAATTTTAATTCTTAGAAGACATCTTCTGCAGAAAGAGATTGTTTAGCATAAAATGGCAATGTTTGATTGATATATATTATAAATACTAAAATTTCATCGTTGATCTGCTACAATATATAAAAAGAAATTCGGTTGCTTCGAAGCTATAATACCCTTCACAAGATTTCATACAAGAACTTGATGTTGATCGGTAATTTTGTGTGGCAGTTATATGCATTAGTGGTACGATCTGAATAATTCCTTTGGAGATTGTACTGCTGCCGTAAAGAATAATCCGAGCCAAATTTAGTGAAGCTATCTTGTCAAATAAAAAAAGTTTTTCATAAATGAAGTTTTTCATATATGATTGGGGTCGTTCAGTTTGTATGGCAACTACTATAGTGGTCCGATATTGGTTCCGAAAAATTAGCAGCTTCTTTGGGAGAAAAGGATGTGTGCAAAACGGAGAGATTAGTTGGCGTATGTACAGGCAGATGGACAGACAGACAGCCGGACATGGCTAAATCGACACATATCGCTACGCTGGTCATTAATGTACATACATATGTATGTATATGCATACTTCGGAGACCTTACGTTTCTTTTTAGATGTTACAAACATCGTGGCAAACTTATAAAAACTAACTGTTTTAGAAACGAATGTTAAGCGAAGAGTGGATGAAATGATCAAAATCCTTAAAACGCTCTTTCGGATTACTATTTAATGCACAGAAATTATGTATGTAATATATGTTCTTAGAACATTCTTAGGTTAAGTACAAAAGTTGCATTTTAACATAAAAGTACATACTTGGTCTTGCCATAAATTCTATTACAAAGCTTACAATGGATACGGTGATGACAAATTCGCAGAAAAATGCCGTTCACGTTGCTACAGAGTATAATAGTTTTGTTTACCTAGCGGTTTTTTGTATCACCTAAAACTAATTGAGATATATTTGGAGTTATACCCATTTTCGCCCTGTAATGTAGGAATGCCAAGATAATATTTCTAGCCGAATTTGGTTAAAATCGGTCTCGATATATGGGTTTTCCCCTAAATGTAGGTAGTGCTACGTCGAGATTGAAATCCTCCATCCATCCATTGTCCAAATTTGACATCATTGACCATCCCTAATGCAATTCGTTGTACTGAATAACAGCCTTGTATCTTATTGTGGATATTATTTATAACACTTTATATAAGTATGTTTTTGCTTAATGGCATTTTGTGGACATGGAAATGGTTTGATTACACCCATCTTCAAAACCAACTTTTTTGGGTGACAAGGAACATGTGTACCAAGTTTCATCAAGATATTTAAATTTTTACTCTTGCGTGCACAGATGGGCGGACTGTCAGACAGGACACTCGGAATCCAACTCGTCTCGTCATCCTAATCTTTTATATACAGTGTACACCATAAGTGAAGGAACGGTTGGTTGTGGGCGGGACGAATAGGTGCAGTGAGCTTCTTTACGGACGGATAGAAGTTAAGTGGAAAAGTAGGTGGTGGAGTCTTCTGTCGGAAGCTCTCCATCAAGTCTAGTTTCAGACTACCAGACCACTGTAGCGTCTTCCAAGCAGAGGTGGCTGCCATCAAGGCAGTAGTAGATGTACTGCTCTGGAATGCAGCCTCCTTCAGAGAAGTGTGCATTCACTTTGACCGAGTGGCTATACTAGCAGGGATAAAGGGATGCCCAACTTATTCCAGTGTGAGAGCGCCTAAAAATCAGCGTTCTTTATTACATTTTATATTGTAGCCAGAACAGTTAAAATAAAAATTGTTGGGCATTTAAATTAAAGCACCCAAAATTTATTAACATTAATAATTATTATATATATATCCGTTTTACACATGGAGAAACTATTGAAATCCTGTTTTGTGATTTTGTGATATATTAAACCAATTAATTTTTGAATATTCAATACTTAATCAGAAGAATAAATGTATTAGTTCTCAATTATTAAATATTTTTTTTTTTATAATTTTCAATTGAAAATTAATGCTACTAAGTATGGCATCTGAAAAGATTTCATCACATACATTTCAATTTCTCGTTTTCTTTAATTGGCATTGTTTTCCATGTTTTGTTAGTAATCTTCAACAGCGGCAACAAATCTCTCGGTTCACATATTTTTTGGTAGGATTTCAATCTGCCTTGCCCTCTTTTTCCAATTGCTAAACATCAGACCTCCTGAACTTTGCCTGAGTTCTAGACTTTTAAACGTTTAGCAATTGTTTTCTCATTTCCAGTGAGAGATGAGTTAGGCATCTCCTCATCTCTGATACTAGCTTCGAGCTCGCTGACTGACATTAGCAATAGATTCAGGCTTCTTCGATATTAGACTAGTATGGGTGCCCGGCCAAAGCGGAATCACAGGAAAATGCAAAGCCAATGAGCTGGCTATGGAGGGCACCCTTTCCTCAATTTAATCCGATTGGAGTCGAGTTGGCTCTCCGATGTCAGCTCGCGTTCTGGCGTTTAACAATTGAACTTCCAGTGTGATCAGCAAGTACTGGCCAACAACCAGAACTTGTGCGACTGGACACTGTCTAATAGGTTTACACGCGGTGCGGCAAAATATTATGCCGGACGCTCTTTGCCAAATCTGTATGGAGGAAGGTGAGGTGGAATCATATTGTCACTTCCTTCACTATTGCCTAGCTTTTGCCAAACTGGGATTGAAATATCTCGGTAGACACACATTTGGCGAACACAGGTGATCTACCTCCTAGGAGTTTTTGGGTAACACAAAGAATAAATTTCTGTCCAAGTGAGATTCGTCACGCCTGAATCAACCCCACGACTTAATCTAACCTAATCTACTCATATATAATAATCAGTTCAGTGTTTGCTTTCGCGTATTAACAATGAAGTGGGTGATTGCTTTAAAAGCGCAAGTGAAATTTATGAGCTTCTCAAAAAACTTAATATTTCGAGAATGTTTGTTTACTGATGCAAATTGCAAATTTATTGGGGAGTCTTATGTAAATACGTTACACCTCTTCACTTCTGTTAAAAAAGGGTAAGAACTGGATTAAAAGTGTACCAGCAGACTGTTTTAGAAGTCTTGATAAAGTAGTTATGGTACTGGATTTTCGAGCAAGATTTTGTTACAGCACACAAAGCAAAAACCACTCAGCAGTGGCTTTAATAGCAGCACATAATTGGTCGTCTTGAAGTCCAGATTTCAATCTACAGTTGATTGTCAGAGTTGGAGAACATGCCGGCCGAATACTCCATAGAAGTTTGGATGGTCCTTAAAAATCTTTCGTTCGGGCAGCGTCGTCAATACCAATAGTACACCGCTCGTTTAATATTTGCACTATTAAATAAATTTAACTTTACTAATTAACATTATTATAGTTTGATTTTTTTAACAACCTGATCTTGTAAAATAACTTATGACAGGATTAAGAACCATATAGGTGTATGTGTTTATATGATTGTCGCTTCCACCTTTACCTAATGTTTCTTCCAATTTTTCTTCATATTACTGATGTGTGTCTTATTGTTCTCAAGTTCTCAATCACTCCGAACGGCTGCTGAATTTTTTGATGAACTTTTTCAACGCAAACGCAAGTATATACGAGGTGTGTTCAATAGAAAAAGTGAATTTTGTTTTTTTGCGGGCTGTGTACGTTCGATTATCGATATTTTGTTTTTATTATAATCGGATACATATGTTTATCATGTGCTTGCATTAGGAGTCAATTTCGATTAGTAGTTTGTTTTTGACAACAGAAAAGGTTAATCACTTTTATGTGTGCTCTTCAATTTTTGACTTTCGAAAGAAATAGATCAAAGAATATGTACTAAATTTTGCGTTAAAAATGGAATAAAGTGCTCCAAGGCATTTGAAATGTTGACTATGGTGTGGTTTTTGGTGAGTCCACTTTGTCTCAAAAAAATGTTTATAGAAAGAAGAAAAAATCGAAACAATTCAATTCAACAATTCAAATTCAGCGATTCAATTTTCTCGAATGTTTTGGGCATGAAACGAGTGGCAGCGAAGTTTGTTCCGAAATTGCTAAGTTTTGAGCGAAAGCAATGTCGCATTAGGAGGCCAAAACAAAACCGTAATCATGACTCCCCCACCGTATTTACCAGATTTGGCTCCCGGCGACTTTTACCTATTCTCAAAACTGAAGAAAGCGTTTTGCCACAATTGAAGAGATCAAGTCAGAATCGAAGAAAGAGCTGATCTTCATACCGAAAAGCGCATTTCAGAAGTGCTTTGAGGATTGGAAAAAGCGTTGGCGTTGCGTTGGTGTACTATATCCGAGGAGGATTGCTTTGAAGGGACAAAATAGATATTGATGAATAAATAAGTACTTTTCAAAAAAATTCATAAATAACCTCTTCCTTTGAACACCCCTCGTATACAAGTATATATACATATACAAGTATATGTACCATATAGGTATGTATAGGTAGATCCATATATGAGCAATTTTGAAATTCCACACACATGATAAAACTTTTATTATATACATATGTATATATTGAGGAAAACATTTAAAAGGGAGCAATAAAAAATTGTTTATTCCCTCTTAATTTTGTTTGTTTGTTTGTTATGAGTAATATTTTTAAACTATACGATTTAATTTTATATTTATTAACAATTGTATGCTTAATTTACATTACTTCATTTGAATGTTTGCTTAAGAACTAAACTAAACTCTCGATAACAACTTCTACCTTGATTGTTTTTACTCATATCGTATGAGAGCGTATTAGAGATATTTATGATTTGAGTGAGTGTAGCAATGTCACTCCTCCCATCTAAAAATATTGCAATGTCCTCATTGCAGTTTTTTGGTTTTATTATTTACAAAATGTGTAGAATTAAAAAAAAATGAACAAATTCATATAATTCTCAATAATATAAATAAATTTTTTACAAAATACTTAAAACTATTAATTATAAACATAAATCAGTTATACATATTTTTTCTTTCTTTTAAATTGGCTTTTGTATTTTCTTACTTTCCGGTTTTTAAACTTTACTACATGATGTTCCCCATCAGATTCGGTTTGAACAAGCCGTTATTTTTTATAAGGGTTACTAATCTTATCCAATCTCTTCTTAGAGGTTTCGGCGCTAGCAAAATTCGTATCTATTTCTTTTTCTTGTCGGTTTTGATTTATGTTATTTATACTTCTTCTTTTAATTAATTGCGGATTGGTTTTTGGATGTTTTCTATTAAAAAATATATTATACGGACTTTCACCTGTAGTGGAATGAGAAATAATATGATTGTAGGTAAATAATGCTTGTTCAATTTTAAGGTATTTCAACTCTTTATCCCCAGAACTACAAATAATTCGCAATTTTTCATTCATTGTTTTATGAAACCGCTCAATGTCACCAATACCAGTTTTTTTATGACTTCGACTGCTATATTCAATTGTTGACACCACTGCTTTATGCTAACATTATTGAAACCTTGGTCCTGGTCTATTTTTAATGTCTTCGGAGGTCCAATAAAATTAAAAATCTTTAGGAGGGCTTTCTTAGTTTCTAACCAATTTAAAGCTGATACTTTTTCAGCTGTCGCAAAATTTGGCAAACAAATCAATACATGTTAGATAATTTTCATCATCCCATTTCCAAAAGTCTACTACAAACTTTTCTCGACTCTCATACACCGGAGGCGTAACTTTAAATGGTAATTTGTTCGAGATGTGGTCGTTTTTGCAATGGTTGCATAACTCACATTCATTAATTATTTTAGTTATCTCTTTAAGGTAATTAGGGTAATAGTATTTTTGCTTGAAACAGTTTGCTACTTTTTCGATTCCTTGATGCAGTCCTTCGAGGTGAATTTGTAATATTTTGGATTTGAAAGCAGAATAATCTTCAATATTTTCTAATTCCTTCATGGTTCGGTAAATTTTAAATCTGTTTGAAGTAATCAGAGTTTTATAAATGTTTTGAAATTGTACAAAGTCGTCGTCATCGATCATAAGTATTGTTATATTTTTGTTTAACAAATGAGTTTTAATTAAGTCCTTTATATATTCAGTTGTTAGTTCCGTATAATATATAGTAGTAAGGTTGTTAGAAAATATTTTGCATGTGTTAGTACAATTTTGGTTAGATCTTATTAGCTTAATTTGGTTTTTGAATACGTTCAATTGCCATTCGGCAATTCTAATAAACTCGCCGGAGTCTTCGCCAGCGGAATGGATTGTGGCTACATTCGAAGCAGTTTCTTCATTAACGTTACATTCTTCAATTCTAACCCGAGATAGCGCATCGGCAACATTATTTTCTTTACCTGGAATGTATTTAATATCAAAATCGTATTCATTCAACCTAATCTTCCACCGTTGCAGTTTTGCATTTGGCTCTTTTAAATTATGTAACCATTGCAGAGGGCGATGATCACTATTTATTAAGAATTTTCTGCCGTATAAATACGGTCTAAAGTATTTCGTAGCCCATACCTTTCTGTTGCCGTAACTGTTGCTAAACCCAAAAATTCTTTTATTTCCTTTTCCGTTTTGGGAATTGGATAATTTAAAATTGCCACGACTTTATTTGGATTTGGTTTTATACCAGTAGGGGTAATAACATGGCCAAGAAACTCGGTTTCTTGTTTTAAAAATTCGCTTTTGTCCGGCTGTACTTTTAGATTCGCTTCAGCTAATCTTTGAAACACTTTATCGAGCGATTCGATGTGCTCTTGCAGAGATCCTGAAAACTACTATGTCATCTAAATAAACCATGCAATCTTTCCTTAGACCTTCCAAAACTGAATTCATGAGCCTTTGGAAAGTGGCTGGCTGCATTTTTTAAACCGAATGGCATTCTCAAAAACTCGAAGTGGCCATTTTGAGTAGAAAAAGCGGTTTTTTGTCTATCTATAGGATCCATTTCGATTTGGTGGAATCCTTGCGCCAATCAATTGTGGTGAAGTATAGACATTTACCTAACTTGTCAAGTATCTCGTCCATATTTGGAATGGGGTACTTGTCATCCACAGTGATATTATTTAACTTTCGGTAATCTACAACAATTCTGCATTTTTTTTTACCTGAAGCATCTAGCTTTTTAGGCACCACCCAAATCGGTGCAGAATAAGGAGAAGTACTGTGGCAAATTATTTTTTGTTCTAGCATATCTTTCATCTGTTTATTTACTTCCATTTTATGTACTTCTGGGTATCTATAAGATTTAACATATATTGGATCTTCATGAATAGTTTTAATTTTGTAAGTGAATGTAACTTTCTCACCTTCTTTGTAAAATAAAGTTTTGTGTTTCCCCAGCAATTTATTAAATTTTTGCGATTCTTCATTATTTAAATGGTTGAGTCTAAATTTGGCAGTAAATTTGTCATCATTAACATTCAACTCGGTTAGAAAGTTAGTGTGTGTATAATTTTTAACATTGTTGAAAAATTTATGTATATGTCCTTGTAAACTAATTGTATTATTTTTTAAATCGATCTTAGAGTTGAGCTGACGAAGTGTATTGTAACCTATTAATCCGTCGTAATTATCGGAAAAATTATAAACGTAAAACATCATTTTGTGGTTATGGCAATTGTCGAAAACTTCTTGAATCTGTTTAAGTAATACTTTTCCTGTAGCTGTTGTTAGTAATATTGGTTCAATTTCAATGATTCTACTACTAAGAACTTGGGGCTTTATTAAACTGACAGAATACCCCGTATCTATCAAGAACTTTATAAATTTACCTTCGATCTTTAATTCGATCGTGGGCCGTCCTCCGAGGCTTCTAGTTGAAAATTTGACTGCTCAAATTCCATTGGTTGAGGAGCGCCATATCGCCTTATTCTAGATTGATTCGAATTAAGTTCATTTTGCCTTCTTATTTGTTGCGAATTTATTTTTGGTACATTATTAGTATTAAGCACACTAAAATTATTTCTGTTAGTATAACTATTAGCAGAATTTAAAGCTGTATTCATTTTTGGGTAATAATTCCACTCATTTGGATTTGAGTGATAAAAATGATTTGAGTTATTAGGTGATAGGTTATATCCTCGATAGTTATTGCAATGAGAATAGTCAAAAAATCGATTTCCACTAGGTGGGGGAAAATGTTGAAACTCGTTACCATTTACTCTATTTGAATTTATGTAAGAAAGGTTGGAAACTCTGGGAAATAGGATGTTTCTTTGGTTATAATTTTGTTTGCTTTTGTTTAGTCTTCTATCATCTTCAAATACATTATTTTCTTTCAAAATTCGTATTGCTGACTTAAGGTCTGTTACTAAATTTGCATTTATTAATGCAGTTAAATAATTTGGCAATTCCCTTTTTAATGTCTTTAAACTAATTTGATCTAGCTCTTTATACAAAAATGTTTTGGTGGAAATATAAGGTTGTCAAATATCTCCCTTCCGCTTTTTTGTCTTTTGAATTTCGCGGCTATGTACAAAGCGCTACAGAGCTCGTATCTGGCAACACTATACATAATTTGAAAGGTCTTGACATAACCTACAAAACAATGCTATGCATGATTAGTTTGGATATTGCGTTCAACAGTTATAGACGTGTAAACATGGAGTTCACTAACGCCGAAATTCGCGCTATTTTAAAGTTTTCCTTCGTTAAAGGCAAATCCGCTAGAGAAACGTTCCGTGAGATTAATGGTGTTTTGGGGGATGGTACTCTATCACTTCGAACCGCGGAGGAATGGTTTCGACGATTCAGAGCCGGTGAAAACACCATGGATAAGCCAGCCGGCGGAAGACCTGTGACGACAAATACCGATCAAATCATGGAATACATCGAGTTAGACCGGCATATGGCATCTCGTGACATCGCCCAGGAGATGGGAGTTAGTCATGGAGATAGGAGATGGGAGATGGGAGATATTTGACAACCTTATATTTTCATTTTTTAATTTGATACAATCTTTTACTCTACATACTTCTATGTTAATTTCTTCGCACAATAATTTTACGCTATTCTTAAATTTTATATTACTTATTTCCAAAATAAGAGTAGACACAGGTGTATGTTCGCCAAATTCATCAATGAGCAATTGTCGTAGTGTTGTCCAATCACATGGTTGCTCCCGTCTTACAATATCCAGAGCATAATCTCTTAGAGTGCAGGTAACGCAGTTGAAATAAAATGCAGCCTCTTCTAAAGAGATTGTTGTGTACTGAGGGGAGACAATGCTGTCGATGTACAACGCTAAGTAGTTTATGTTGCCGTCAAACGGTTGAATCAGCCTAATGGTTTGCATGACGAGATCGCGCGTATCTTTTCCTTAAGTCATTATTGTTTCTTTATTTATACTAAGAGAGCTCAATTTTTTGTCCACAACTTCTATCTCTTCTTCGACGCTGCTCATTTATAAGAGCAGTGTATAGGTTAAGTTAAATTATTGATTTAAACCGTTTTTTTTTGTTTTATTTTGTTTATATCAAATTATTTTAACAAAGTTAAGTAATAGATATCGGCAAAATTGTTATTTAATTTAGTAGTGTTTTTTTTAAAACTCTCTTTTTATTTATTTGATTTCAAACACTAAGATGAATGTTTGAGCATGTTCTCTTATTTAGTTAGTCTTCGTGTAAATCACTGGAACCGTTTTTATTTAATTTCTGTTTTGTTTTGTGGCTCTCTTCCTTTTACATTAATCTGTTCTTTACTTACATTGACATTGGCATGATATTGAACACAATAAGCTGACCTTTACATGACATTGATCGGCCTTACAATGCCATTGAACATTATATTGTATTTTATTCAGCGTTAGTTTTTTTTTTATTTTTATTAACTTTCCTTATTAATAATTTTTAGTAGTAGATTCGTTTAAAGGATCTTTTTCGTAGATCCTACCGACTGCGCCAGTAATATTTTTAAACTATACGATTTAATTTTATATTTATTAACAATTGTATGCTTAATTTACATTATTTCATTTGAATGTTTGTCTAAGAACTAAACTAAACTCTCTCTATAACAACTTCTACCTTGATTGTTTTTACTTATATCGTATGAGGGTGTATTAGAGATATTTATGATTTGAGTGAGTGTAGCAATGTCACTTATGTACTTATATTCAATTCGCAATTCGTAAATTTTTGCAGACCGCAATATTCCTCAAGCTTTTTATTCTTACAAATTACCGGATATTTATTATTCAGAGGCCTTCCTTAATTGTTAACCGAAATACTTATTATAACTGGATCGTTTAATATTGACATTTACGCCTATTTCCATATAACATAATTTAAAATTCCATACGATTCTCCGATGTTCACAAATTGCGAGTGTAATCGGGGTGTACCCGAGCTTATTACTTCCTTACTTGTCCACGTTGGAATTAATTTGCAAATATGTACTCAGATAAAAATGTCGTGTTTTCCCGTTACTTTTATCTGTAATTAACTGTTCAACGGCAACAACTTTGTAATTCGATTATTTATATGTTTGTGAAGGTGTGGAAAATAGTGGAAAACCTGTCGCGATATCATTCAAAATATGCGTATTGTGAAATCGAAAATCGGACATAATTTTATATATATGTATGTATATTTTACTTACATACGCACTGGTAATTATACATACATACATTTCTACATATGTTACTTGTATGTATATTTAAATTATTTCAGACGACAGGAACGGACAGAGCTTACAGCAAGCTTTTAATTTAAGTTAATTACGGTTATATTACATGTATGGTATGTGTGTGTGTATGTTTGTTTGTTCGCATTTCTTTTTTATTTTATTGTATATCATAACTGATTTTGTATAAATGCTTCATATCTATGTACTGGAAATTGTTTTGGGATCTCTTTTTTGTTCTTATATTTCTGGAAAAAATTAATTGATTTGATAATTAATTATATTACCTTGTGCTATTCATTGCAGTGAAACCAGTCAGAGGAAATTTCAGTATACAGCTAGAATTCCTATATAGAATTTAGAATGTTTTCCTAAAAACTACACAGATCATGAACAAAGTAAACTTATTTCTGATAATAGTCTGAGTTGAGGTCTAAAAAATATGAACACATAAAAAACGGATATTCCATAAACGGATATAAGGATCTGTATCTGTATGGTCGTAAAGTTCAGCGATTGTATGCAAAAAAGTCTGTCGGCTCATTAGTTGATAATATAATATAATAATACACAAATGAGCTTATATGTTAATAGTTTTGAGCTTATTTTATTCTTATTGTTTTATATTAAGTCTAACATTATATAAGGTGATATAGCAAATTTGATGGTGTACGTTTTGATACTTTAATGAAATTGGATAAAAAACTTTCATGTGCTAATAAAACACTGTGTTTTAGATGAAAAAATGAATGATGAAAAAAAAAAAGAGTTTGACAAGTGTTATTCGAACTCTTCATTAGCAGCAACCGTTCTTAAGTAGTTTGTTAAATTCAGTAAAGGCCATTTGAGCGGCGAAGACAATGAAACAATGAAAACATCATAAAATCGACAAAAATATTTTGGATGATCGTAAAGTTGATCAATGGAAATTGTGATAAATTTGTTTGAATTGGTTTCGAATTGACTCTGCATTTATCGTGTTCTTCGACTCTGTCCTTAGAGAATGCTGTCCTCTAGAGAATGCTGTTTGAAAATGTTTAGCCTTGAGGTGGATTAGAGCTATAATAGGTGTTTCACGATCGAAGGCAGTAATGTTATATAATAAAGTCCAACATCATCAAAAAATATGTAATGCTTTTATTCCAACGAAAATTACAAACGATATGAACTTTAAGCCCGGTAACCGCTTTTGCTAATGTTTTTATCATAAAGCCAGTTCAATATTATAACTTTACTATAATTCCACTGGATTACGTGCATATGTATTAAATGGATAGACGTCATCAACAATGTTTTATAGGATCAAAAAAGCTTTATTATATTACATATTATATACATTATATATAATAAAATAACAAATTTACCAGTATAGCAAGGTTGTTTTTTTATGAACAAACCCTCTATTTGTACTTGAATAATTCTAATAGCCATAGAAAAATATATATAGAGAGATTTGTATCAAATATAATTTTTTCTTGGAATCGTGTTCAAGACGAATCAAAACAAAACGGTTTTCTGCCATTAGCTGATACTTGCTATTCTTTATTTTGAGCAATAAGAATGCCTTAAATATTGAGAGATGTCATAAAAAACATATCTAACAAATACTGTAAATATAAAAAAGCTAAACAAGTAGATCTCGCTCTCATTTCGGTATTAATAACCGAAGATCTGGAGAGGTGCAAGTTTCCGTCCGTTTTTGGAAGAAGTCCTCCTCCGCCTCCTACATAATTTATTACACTTTTACATTAATGAATCGTTATGCTTTCTCAATTGCTGGGGACTATCAAACACACCTCGTAAAAAGATTGAACTAATAATTATCCTCAGTTGGAATTTCCTCTTATCCAAAGAGGATTTGCGTTATACAGTAGCATAGCATTGCCATACATGAGAACTGTCACATAATCTGTTTAATACGTTTAGAATGTATATGATAGTCGAACGAGGATATGACATAGCAATTTGTTGATTTTTGATTTCTACGCTACTATCGCTTCACCTGCATGCTTGTATTAGCTTTACACCCACTGAAACTGAATGGCCAAAGAATCAACAGTTTGATAGGCACTTCAAAAAAACAAAAAAAAGCTTTAAAAGTATGTTTGTAAGATTTTTTATACTTATAATTTATATTTTTTATGTCGTGGCAGTTTGATTTGGCATTTGCGTGTTGTGGTATGTATGCATAACTGAGACTTTAGACATAATTACATTCCTACAAATGCATGAAACAATTTTTCCTAATTTCTTATTCAGTTTCTGTAACTTCCCATGCAAAAATTAAGAGTGACTGTAATTATTGAATTTTTACAATAAGATATTAAGTAAGTATGTTCATAAAAAATTGAAATGTTTTAATACCTTAAAGAAAAATACGCAAACAATTAGTGCCGCACTGATGCTCTAACGCCGATCGTTCGAAGGGCTGATGCGGATGGTTGCGACGCCTGCAATAACGGCACATTGCAGTATTACTTTTTGAGTAAGGGGTGTGTTTTATTGGTCAAATACTTAAATGTACATTAAATCACTTTAATTATGGCGTAAACAAAAATTAAGATTAAACGAAATGACAACACTCAACAGCAGCAACAATGATGAAATATATACTCGTATTGTAACAAAAAAGCAACACCAACCCGAAGTGTGGCAATTGTTTTAAGAGCGGAAATAAAGAGTAAGTTTGGGTGGGAGTGTATGTGTACGTTATACCCAATAAATATGAAAGGATTGTATTAATTTGTATTCTTACGTAGCATATAAGCGAATCGCCATTTAGAAATTTTGAAGGCTTTAGAAATTTATGTAGATGCATCAAAACCAGGATAGGGTTTTTTCGCAGCTTAGTTATTTTGAAAGTATTGTTCTCTGGATCAAAAACTAATCTTACTGTAATATTATATTTAAAAAGAAAATATCAAACGGAAGATATTTGAAAAAATAATTTTAGAACGTTTAGATTCAGAGATATTTCAACCCAGGTTGACTCTTAAAGTATTAAATATGGCTACCACGTAAGAAATATTTGAGAATGATTTCGGCTTAAAAAGTTGGAACGGAGTCTGTTGCCTCTGAATCTTTTTTGCGTTAACTCTCATGATAGACAAAGCTCCTGTGAAGTTTAAGTCTAGTGGATGGCAGCTCTTGATCATAAAGCAAGACCAAGATCCGATACATTACGATTACGCTCAGGCGCCTTCGATATCGGCAGAGTTTATTTTACAATTTAAATTTATTAGGTCTAGCTATTTAACATCTCTAACTTCTATAACATTCGTGTTGTATTAAATTCAACAACTGCGATTGCCCACGGCCGCCTTTTGCGTTGGGTAAAACCAATTAAATACTGCGAGCACCAGCAAACGCATCCATAGACTTAAAGTTGTGGTGCTTTCGCGTCGCTTCGTGATACCATGAAGTCTAATATCTTGCTTCATCTTCTAATTAACGGTCGAAAACGCAAAACTGGCAGCAACTGCGGCAGCAACATCAACAAAGCGGGAGTCGGACGCTTGTGGCCGCCAGCCAAACTTGCTTTGTGTGGTTTGTAACGTGCAACTTGTTTTCGCGCCTGTGCCTATCGTTGGGCCAGCAAACTGTTTGCTCATCAATTTATAAGCGTTGGGCAAAAGAAGAAAAATCGCAGACATTTTCCCTTCGACCAACCCTTTGCCTACAGTGGGATCCACCGTTTACCTTTCCAACGCCGGAGGGGCGCGGGTAGCAAGGCAGTGCTCATCCAGTAATTATAAACCATAGTTGGACTTTCCATAGTTGATTTTCTTTTGATTCTCTTCGCTTCGCAAATTAAAGCAATGTATAACTTTTAAATTAGATGATAGATGTGCTGCAAGAACTGCTACAACCGTGCAAAGCAGCGGTTTGTGGGGCACAAACACCTCGGAGTCATGAAACACATTTAGATCCATATGTATTTGTAATCAATTAGAGACTTACAAAATATGATTGCCGCCCACAGGCATACGATTGGCATATTCCGCTTGTCTCGGCCTTCAAATGCAACTTATTTTACACCTCATTCGGCCAATATAGACTTCGGCTGCGCCCTGAAATTTGCATTGCAAGTGAGCGCGTCGCGTGTAGCGAAAATGAACCCATCAATATGCATTAACTAGTGCAGCACCGCATTTATTAATGTTCGGAAACTTTTTGAATTACGGAATTATTTTAGCTGAGTCTGCTTTGGAGGGTGAGTTTTGTGCTCGTGCACATAACATTTCGCCTTTGCCGCCGGTCTATAATTAAATCAAGCGCGAACAATGATTTGACATTTATTGGAGTCGATGTCATTTGACGTTAAATACTGTTAACCCAGCGAATACTGGTTCATGACTAATTGCAGGGATAGCTAACTAGATTAAACGCATAATTACTATTATCGTGAACTGTGTGCACTGAGTTTGGGCAATTAATTAAACAGTCGAACAAACATATCAACAAGAACTTGTACGTACTAAAATAGTTGTAAATATGTACTATGGATGTTTAACAAGGTGCGTTCCAAAGTAAACAGGACTTAAAAAAAAACAAAATAAATGGTTTTATCGGCAAAATCAATTAATTTTATTCAAAATAGTCTCCTTCTGCTTTAATACAGCTTTTTGCACGGTCCAAAAGCATGTCGAACGAGTGTTTTAGCTCGTTGCTCGGTGCAAGCCTTTTGAACGGCCTCCACGTCAGCACAACGCTTTCCTTTTTTACCAATTTAAAAAAAAAATTTATGTTGGCTCTTTGTTCGAAGCTCAATTTTCGTACCGATGACAAAAACATACTGACACTTAAAACGCAATAATTTCACTTCCGATAAAGGATATTCTAACGCACTAGTCGACATATAGATGGCGCCACTAGAGTTTACTTTGGAACGCACCTTGTAATATGTGTAATGGGTCCTTAAGTTGCTAAGAGTACTCAATGTAACTATTAAGGGCATGCGAACTTACGATGAAGACAATTTGCTCAAAGTTCTTCGCACGGTTTTAGGGAAAGATCTTAAAATATATTAGGCCAAGTAAAAGGTTCGTTCGGTTTTTATTTAAGAGATGGCGTTATTGTCCATAGTACTAGTGTTACGTGTCGCATCATGTCATACTATACGGCGCTGAAAACGTATTTATTCGCGCTAAAAGTTTGTCCTTGACAGTTTTTCGATTGATTGACTCAGTATGTTGTGAGCGCTCGTCAAAGATGGACACCAGCAATGAGAAAATTCGCTATATTTTATAATTTGTCTTCGATCAAGGCGAAAAAGCAGCCAAAGCGACTGAAAAAATTAATTTAGTTTATGGGCCCGATACTGTAAACGAACGTGTAGCACAAAAGTGGTTTGCTAGGTTCCATTCCGGTAATTTCGATGTCAAAAATGCACCACGCGTCGGGTGGCCTGTCTTCGAAAATGGCGATAAAATCATGGAAATAGTGGAAACAGACCGTCACGTGAGCACTTATTTACTTGCTGAGGAACTAAAGATAAGCCAGAAAACCGTTTGGAACAATTTGCATAACCTTGGATTCAAAAAGAAGCTCGATGTTTGGGTGCCACACGAACTAACGCAAAAAACATGATGGACCGAATTTCCATCTGCGAATCGCTGCTGAATCGGAACAAAATCGACCCGTTTCTGAAGCGGATTGTGACTGGCGATGAAAAATGGGTCACTTATGACAATATCGAGCGCAAACGGTCGTGGTCAAAGCTCGGGGAAGTGGCCCAGATGGTGGCCAAGACCTGATTGACGGTTGGGTGGGATTCGCAAGAAATCATTTACTACGAGCTGCTCCCCTATGGCCAAACGCTCAATTGAGCCCTCTACTGCCAACAACTAGACCGCTTGAAGGCAGCACTCATCCAGAAGAGGCCATCTATGATCAACAGCGGCCGAATTGTGTTCCATCAGAACAATGCCAGGCCACACACGTCTTTGGTGACGCGCCAGAAGCTCCGGGAGCTCGGATGGGAGGTCCTAATGCACCCACCTTATAGTCCGGACCTGGCACCAAGTGATTACCATATTTTCCTGTCCATGGCGAACGCGCTTAATGGTGAGAAGTTGGCCTCAAGAGAGGCCTGTGAAAATTTGCTCTCCGAGTTTTTTGCCAATAGGGACGCAGCCTTCTACGAGAAGGGTATAATGAGGTTGGCATCTCGTTGGCAACAAGTTTACGAACAAAACGGCACATATTTGACTTAAATCGGACAAATGTACACAAAGTTATCATCTTTTGAAAAATCAATAAAAAACCGAACGAACTTTTTACTTTTCCTATATAAAGGGTGATGAAAACCTCGCTAGAACAAGACTGAAAAATTAAAAAACTCTTCATATCAGAGATTTTCGTATGTCATACAATTTTTATTTTTTTTTTATTTTGTAAAAACAACCCTTTGGGGAATTTATTTTATAGCAATCTAGTAAATAATACTAATAAACTATTTGTTTCTGACTTAAATGTATACGGTTTTAAAATTACAAAATGCTTATCCTATGATATTCATTTCAGATGTTAAACTTATACATATGTTTGTATTATAGTCTCTATTTTAGTGAGATCTGAACAATGATTATTTTATTTTTTAGTTCATTTTTTATTTTTTTTTTTACACAAGTTCGAAAGGTTTTACTCGCTTTAATCTTCTGGTAAGGTCATCATTATTAAGGAGCTGAATAGCCTCAATGTTGATATGTTGTTGAAGTCGTTGTGCATGACTTTGAGCATACTTTTTGATGACGGTGTCATACAATTGATAATATTTATTATTCACATAATGGTTATCAGGCAAGTTATGTAATTCACGTCCGAGTGAATTTTGAGCAAATTCACTTTCAATCCGACAATCTGTGTTTTATCTTTCACTACCACTTTTTAATTTCAACAGTTTTTTTGGTTCAAAATGAATTCCGAGTGGAAATGAATGTTTTGAAAAACGAATTCCAAACAAATCACTTCAAATTATTTGTGTGAATTTGGTGCACGCAAACCTGTGAGTAAATATAAGTGCTAATAAAAGTAATTGTAAATAATGTTAAAATTAGTTATCGATGGTAGCTCATACAGACATCGCCCGAGCCTTTCTGAACAGTGAAAAATAAAGTCGGTGCGCTTTGGAAGGAATCGATTAAAGAGCTTAATTTAAAAGGTGTTTTTTTTACACATGTGGTTTTCAAGAAGAAATAAAACGCATATAATTTATTATTATGGCCAAGAAATTAGCTTTATTAAAAATTAAGGGTTTGCAATCATTACCATCGCGGCTGAGTGGAATGAATTCCAGCTGAGAGGTCCAATTTTCGACCATTTTTGCGGCAATAGAAATAACGCGCCGAATATTCTCTTCCACGGAGACAATCGCCTCGGGATTATCTGCGTAGACAAGAGATTTCACATAACCCTATTAAAAATAGTCCAGCGGTGTTAAACTCGCATTATCCACTAGAGTAAATGCGGTGCAAAACCGATCCCTGGCTACTCGAATTACTGACTCTTTTGTGCGATTATGTCGACCTAATATTGGACGCAGCGCACGAGGCATTGCGTGAACCGAACCATTATTTTTATACCCCGAATAGTGTATATTAAGTTTGCCCCGAAGTTTGTAACACCCAGAAGGAAACGCCGGATACCCTATAAAATATATACATAAATGATCAGCATGATGAGCTGAGTTGATGCCATGTCCATCTGTTTGTATATATACGACCTAGTCCCTCAGTTTTTAAGCTATCGATTTGAAATTTTGCACCTTTTCTTTTTTCACTAAAAAGGTGCTCATTTGTCGGAACGATGTCGGACTACTATAACATATAGTTGCCATACAAACTGAACAATCAGAAGTGCTTAAATGGAAAGCCTTTTCATTTGACGAAATATCTTCAAGAAATTTGGCATGGACTTTTATTTAATGCAACAATGTAATCTCCGAATAAATTGTTTTGATCAGATCACTATATCGTATAGCTGCCATACAAACTGAACGATCGGAATCAAGTTCTAGTAAGGAAACTTTTGTATTTGTGAAGGGTGTTATAGCTTCGATGAAACCGAAGTTAACGTTTTTTCTGGTTTTTGCAATAAATTTACACGATTTGCAAATGTTGTTCCGGATAAAGTTTGTCAATTATGAAATTGCAAGACAAATTGAGTATAAATAAAGTAACAACTGTCACAAACACCAACACCATATTGCCTCATTGAAAACCACATGTCTAATTGCTTCCATTTCACTTTTTACAGATAATATCGGTCAATATGTGAGAAACATTCACGAAATGAATAAGTATGTTTTCTTAAATACACACGCTAGTGTGGTTGGGAAATGATGGAATAGGCTCAGACTTTATAATAGCCTTCAAATGTCAAATTTACCGGCTGCTGACCTTTCGGTTGACTTTATACAGTTATTGATCGAGATATCCTAATACTATTATCCGGAAATATCAGATACCGTACCAAAATGAGCGATATATAAAGAATAAATTGGATTGATAGGTAAGTTTAAGTTAATACCAAAAGATAAAACAAATACGTCATCGATTTAAAAAAAAAAAATGTTTTCTAAAGTTTTGACAGAGTTGATCAACTCTGGATTACAAACGAAAGTATTCGTTTTATGCGAAGAAAACGTCGGAGATCCTATAAATAATATACATACCATATATGTATATAAATGATCAGGAGGGCGAGCTGAATCGATTTAGACACGTCTATATGTCTGCTTGTATATACGGGAACTAGTCCTTCTGGTTTGTAGATATTGATCTGAATTTTTGCACACGCCTTTTTCTCTTCAAGAAGCTGCTCGTTTGTCAAAACCGCCGACTTTTTTATTTGCGAAGGTTATTACCGTTTCGGTGTTACCGAAGTTCTTGTTTCTTTTTGTTTGTTCTTTCTTACACATATTTGGGTTCAAGCAGAATAATTTTGTCGAAATAAAATTAATAGATCCTGTATATATATATAATTAATAGATATGTATCTTGTTTTTTCAAAATGTAAAATATTTATTCAATAGGGATGTGGTGATTTTGACAGCTCGTGGCGGCCACGTTTGCTTACGGATTTGTGTCAAATTTTGTCAGTGTGTTCAGTAAGGCTTGCCATTTCATCATGTCCCGTTTCACTTTGGTACAACGCGTTGAAATTGTCTAAGATTGTTACCTTAATTTCCGTTCTCCGAAAATTCATAAATTCGTGTTCGTCGCAAAATCATCTTCTCAAATTCCATTTCTGGGTTAATGGTTTCGTAAAGAAACTATTAAATTATATTAGCTGTTGGGGTGAGTCTAATCCTTGTGTCAGGAAACGCAATTACATCCCCAAAAATTTATCGCTTGGTACGGATTGTGGTGTGGCGGGACAACCGACTTATTTTTCTCGAAATTTGATGAAATCGATGACGACGCGCCGCCTCATGTTTGCTCGAGGAGCTCGAAGACAGCATAAATATAATAAAATTATCAGCATAAACAAAAAACAAAAAGACAGAACCCATTTAGACCAAATTTGAGTATTTTATTTAATTTTAACATCACGTCGCTCTTGTTGGTAGACCCTATACAAGTACATATTATATCAAATTTTCTGATTGTATGCAAACAGTTGGTATACTTTATATTCGTATGAAAGAAATTATTGCAAATTATTTGAAATATGTTTAATCTCTGATTTCCCGCATTGATACAGTATTTGTAGAATATATTGCCTTATGTTTCATTCCGCTTTTTACGTTCCCAACACATTTCCACATTTTCACATAATTTCATAATTACTTATGAAGGTATGTATGTTTGTACGTGCTGGGTAGCAATTCAGAGAATATAGCAGAGCACATAGTCAAAGTTCTAATGGAAAATATGAAAAGGTCAGCAAAGCTGCTAAGACATACCTCTGGGGGTTTCCAGTTATTTCCACTTTGCTGGCACATGCAGCTATACCAACATATCCAGATATGCGGCCGATTATGAACTACATTTATTTCTTATGTTGCTGTATAATCCGCCACAACTCACCACTTCGCCAACAATTGAAATGTTGAATGAAGAAGCCGGCCTCGCCAAGATATCAGAACTAGAGTTTTATTGTATTTCGCTTTTGTACATAAGCTCTCTGGTGAAGCAAATAAATGTGGTACGATTTTTGTGCGGAATTGTTACCGTTATTCATACGCACGTGCATTTCATCTGTGATTGTGTAGTATACTTTCACAATAGCAGCAGACACTTAAAAATGTCAAATATACTCGTAACTGCATTTTCCATAGAGTCATGTATTCATTCATTCGATATAACTCGCTCGGGTTAATCTGCCGCAAGTGTGAATGTTTCAAAAAGGTTTCTTTATTGTAACCTCTTTGTTTGACAGAATAGCACACATTCTCCACAGTAAAACCTAAATATTGTGTAAAGCGGCTGATAATAATAAAATTTAAACTTTTTAATATTATCAACGGCTTTTTGATTGAACTCATGAACTTATTCAATTTTGAAAAAAAAATCAGTTTAAATTTCTATATTTATTATGATTAACCAGTAGAAAGTGAAAAATCTTAGTACTGCACAAAAGAATGTCGAATGAATTGGAACTAATTTGGTTTCAAAATTCTCTTTCATGATATCGAGTACTTACTTTCGGAATTGTTTTGCCATTTATAAGGAAATGTCGAATGTCCAGAGCTCAGCGTTAGCACGCTTCAGAGACTCTATATGATGATTTCCCCCTTGGTTGATTTTTACCCGGATATCCAATATAATAAATTTCCTCTATTTTTTGAATTCATATCGTTTTTGGCGATATTAGCTACATAAATCTTAATAATCGAGAATATTTACGTTAGCATTGTGTCCTTGGGTAGTAACAATTATGGATATCAGTATATACTAAGCTTCCCACAGCAAGTTGCAGTAATGAAGCTAAGTGAGTATATGACTTGTAGTATAAGTTAATAATAAAAATATCAAATATGATGACGAGATTAACAAGTGTAATTTTTGTATGGCGAAATCTGGTTAAATCTAGTAGACTAGTGGGAAAATCTATTTAACAGCCTAATATTGTGATTAAGTGCATAAATGCTTGCATGCATGCATAAATGTTTTATACTAATAACTTCACTGATGTTTGATCTGTATACTGTGGCTGTTAACCGATTTTGCCCATCTTCATAGTGTACAATACTAATAATTGGATAACCTCACACACCAAATTTTGAAATTGGTCAAGTAGTTAATGAGATATAGTATTTCAAATAAAAGTGGGCGGTGAAACGCTCATTGTCCAATTTTTACACCGGCTCCCATGAAGCCCTTCCCTTCCATACTGGTTGTGAAATTAAATGTATGTAGCTCGATTATTCAGTGAGTCATCGCAATTTTAGTAATTTTCAACAAAGCCGTTATTTGGGTGAACGTGGTTATTATCTGATTTCACAGTGTATAAAGAAATGCTGAAAAGACTTTTTTAAGCAATTTTGGCTGAGTTAGCTTTAGCACTTTGGAAAATATGGCCAAATATGGCTTTAAAAATTTTTTTAGCCCACAAGTGCCCCTCACTACTGCGACGCCTTATACGAAATCACAGTTTTGTATCTTAATATAGTGCTTAGTTATGACACCTTATAAGCTTTCGTTTAATAACGTTTTATAGGCGTGGCAGTATTCCCATTACGTCCATCTGCAATACCAATGGGTGCTAATGAATATGTGTACCAAGTACAGTAGTATCGAATAATCCTAAATTTTTTTGGGATTTTTATTAAAATTTTATAATGAATTTTGTAAAAAATATCCCGGTAAAACCCCCTAAATATTAATATAACACCCGTAAAAAGAATCAATCGACTTTTTTAACCCCTGAGCTTGGGGAAAAACCCCGTTGACATGTTAATTTTCTGGAATCACTTTACGTTATATGAAATAGGTTAACCTATCTATGTACATATACTTGTATAGAGATATCTCACATTCTCCCACTGAAGAGCTAACATTATATATATTATATAGGATATTTGAGGATTGAAGCAAGGTTTAAACTTTTTTGTCACATGTCAGCAGTACAGATTTCCACCTATCTTTTCTGGTCTGATGATGTAATTATAAAACGATATTCCATGCTTTCAACGCAGTGTAATGTTCGTTCTTCCAGATTTTCTTTTAATATAATTAAATGGGGAGGTACAACCACGTTTCAAAACTAGTAAAAATATCATTCCTCAATATTACTTTTCAGCAAGAAATTCGAAAGTCTTAAGATTTGAAGCAAATATAATCAAATTAATATATGTATGTACAGAAATATTATAAGCACTATATGTAAGTATATAGTATGTATTATATATGTAGGTATATACAATATTATTATACGTAGTTAGGAAATAGAAGATTTCTTAAACTCTCACCCTGCTCACCAACATCAATTTGTGCCCACAACGGTACGTGCTTTGGGCGCATAAAACGCTTCGTGTTCTCCTCGGTATTTTAGGCAGTGCGGTTGGTTGGCCGTTTGATTGCTTAGTTCCAATATCGTTTTTTACTATTCACGCACATTGCTGCCATCTTTCAATGTTGTGCTGCAGCATTCATACTCTTCCTGTCACAAAACTGTTTCTGAATATTTCAGCTTTTCTACAGCGCGCCGAGGAAGCTTAGCGCTAGTTTTAGTATTCATATAGATGAACCGTGTAGGAAAAGCATAAACAAAATATACATGGTGCAATAATTTTTATACTCCCGCAACCTGTTGCTACAGAGTATAATAGTTTTGATCACATAACGGTTGTTTGTATCACCTAAAACTAATCGAGTTAGATATAGGGTTATATATATATATTAATGATCAGGATGAAGAGACGAGTTGAAATGCGGGTGACTGTCTGTCCGTCTGTGCAAGCTGTAACTTGAGTAAAAATTGAGATATCTTTATGAAACTTGGTAGACATGTTTCTTGGTACCGTGAGACGGTTGGTATTGCAGATGGGCGTAATCGGACTACTGCCACGCCCACAAAACGCCATTAATCAAAAACAAATAAATTGCCATAACTAAGCTCCGAAATAAGATACAAGACTGTTATTTGGTACACAGGATCACATTAGGGAGGGGCATCTGCAGTTTATATTTTTTTTTTAAAGTGGGCGTGATCCCGCCTCTAATAGGTTTAATGTGCATATCTCCTAAACTGCTAATGCTATAATAACAAAATTCACTGGAAGCAAATTTTTTTAACACTTCTATTGACGGTGTGAAAATAGTTGAAATAATACGTTTAAAGTATGCCACCTTGTGACCAAAAATTGTCTAAACCGAACCAAAACTGTTCAAGCCTCTAAGTACTAAATATGTGGACCCCAGTGCCTATAATTGACCTTTTACCGAAAATATCAGTCAATCCACAAAGAAATCTCAAACGACTATACCATTTGACTTTGCGAGAGTATAAAATGTTCGGTTACATCCGAACTTAGCCCTTCCTTACTTGTTTAGCATAATTTTATTAGAATCGGCGCCGTTTATTAGACGGTTTTAAGAGTAACAAAAATCTATTACTCGGTAATATTACTGATTACGTAATTATTTATTTTAAAAGGTTTGTAGCGGACTTGATTTTTCAAAATTGATTTGGTGAATTTCATTCCATATTTTATAAGTAGCCATTATGCCAGCTTCTTAGTTACTAGCTTCCCCTTTCTCTAAATTGTTTCTGAGGAACTAGCTCTTCTTTAATTGAAAATTTTCTTCATTTCCACTTATAACAGTAAGGACTTACAGGGTATTTATTTACCCACTTTTGTGAACATATATGCCAGAAACCCAAAAATGAAGACAAACATACACCTGCTTCTAGCAACTGTTACTTGTGCAACGCACGCGGTTTAAAGGAATTTAAAAGAAGAAGAGGAAGGAGACGAAATATTCAAGTGGACAGAGATAGAGAAAACGCAATCGTGTGGGGTTGTGTGCTGCTCAAGTTGGATCAAGTGGTACTTGGTCTGCTGTTATTTAGGCTTAAGTGCCGAAGCGCAATGTCGAACTAGTTTAAAATTGAATAGGCACAGCAAATTTTGTATTTAATTTGCAGGCCATTCTGGTGGTCTCATTTAGGTGAAATGTCCATTTACAAGTAGGTTTTACAGCATTTCGCCAAGTGAATTAATGCTAACAGGACTTAAACGTTGAAATGAAATCAAAAACCTATTTCCTTTTCATTTTGAGTACTTCCCCAACTAACTTAGTTCGAATAATTTACGTGTATGTGCTTTTTATATTAACTATTCTTATTCGCTTGAGTATTTTAACTCCCGTCTATGGAAACGGTAATATCTTGTGATTTTCATTAATATTGGCTAGAGCAGCGGGAATTTAAAAAATTAAAATCCATGACGAGTGTATTTCACATTCTAACTAATTAATAAAACAAAGGCACAAAAATAATTGTATTTGGCATATCTACCATTGCTATGGGTAAATAATGTCTGACTTCGTCGACTTAAGTAACAAATTCAAACGTATTAAGTGACAGCGCAAGTGAGGTATAATGGGTACTCTCTGTGGAGAGTAGGCGAAAGTATACACAGATTTCTACCAGCTTTAGATCAGAGTTACCACATTTGATTTACGTCAATTTACTATTTATGTCAAACATTTTTTTATTCAAAACAAATTTGCAGCAATAAAATTGGCGACCCTGTAGCTATTTTCCAAATAATCTTGAAATCTCCTAATGAAATTCAACGTTTTGGGCGTTGTATTCCAGAGACTTTTTGGAAAATATTAAAAGTTAGTCAAATTCTTTGAAAGCATTGGTCGGAAACTTCTGAGTGCTTTGGGGAAAATATAGCATTTGAGCTTCACATTTCCTAAAACCATTTAGTTAGGTATACCCAAAATAAACGGTAAAATATATTATATAAACGCTAACAATCAATCTTACCCGCCGTAGCTCGTGGACAAAAAGTGTGGTATACGTAATCATAATTGTATTCTTGTATGGGACGTGCAAGTGAATTTTTAAAACAGAATCATGAAATTATTGTAAAATTAATTTAATTAATCGGAATAAACCCGGTGCACTTATATGGTAAAGTAAAATATAGTAACCTTTGAGGGAACATAGCAATCCATGAATTTCAAAATTTGCTAAAGCAAGGCCTACTTAGAATACAACGGATTCCTGCTAATATGTTGTCATAGCCGAATACCAATTGTGAACTAAGTGTGTAATTAAAGTAAAATAAGCGTCTCTTTCGGAGTTGATAAAATTGAAGTTGTGAAAATGTTTCGAAATGAGTTCTAGTATGAATATAACACAAATTTAAATTCCATTGCATTTTTTGATTTTCCAGTATACAAATCAAGTACTAATAAATATATTGAAATAAAACTTTGCAAACAGAGTGCCTTCAAAACATGCCATGTGAAGTCGAAAACATTGTAAAAATCAGGCCATAACTAAACCCCAATATACCAAAGATGTGGACCCTAGTGTCCATGGTTTACTTTTTATCGAAATTATCGTTCAACGCATGGGATATAAAATTGGAATTCGGAGATAATCGTTTCCTGATAATATAATGTCTTTGTGTCAGAAATAGAAATCGGGTTAATACTTCTCTTAGCTACCTTGTACCTAATAAAAAGATTTTCGAACTTCCGGCTGACTTTGTACCGCTTATATCGGCCAATATGTAAGTTATCTTAGTGAAAACGAGAGAGCGTGTTTTACTTTGTTTTTCAAACAAACCTTATTACGAATATTTCGTTCTGTTAATGAGTTATATATTTATTATATTGCGTTAAAATAACTGCTCAAATATACTCGAGCAATGTTAAAAATTACTGCAATCAGCCCGTCCCTTTCACTGTTCTCAATATACCCCATAAAATTATTTCTGACTTTACACCTGACTTTAAACCGTACAGGTTGGTTAAAATGTGTGATATTTTAATAAAATAAAGTGGACAATTTTCCGTGAAAACTATGTGGTATACCACTGAATAATTTGGAACTGGTCTAGACCTTGGGCTAAACCTCCTACCCCTAACATAAAGAATTTCGATCCTCTGCTTAAGGTTTTTCACTCAATATATTAAGGGGGGTAGGGTTTTTACTTTCGAAAAATTGATTTTTTTTCCTTATCTTATTGTTAACATTTTAGGAAAATGTCCTTAAAATTTTAAGTCGATACCAGCAATATTCTTAAAGTTATTGTCTTATTAAACTCCTGGCTTTTAACGCTCCAACCAATAGTTCGTAAACTTTAGACGCGGTTTTCTCAAAACTACTTTTTCAAAGTCCGTGTTCACTGTCATTTCAAAACTACTTCACCAATTTGTTTCAAACTTTTCGACATATAAAATACCGCCCCCCCTATTTTAGTAAAAAAAAAATTTTTACATTAATGGTGTTTTCCACTCCCAAAATGGCAAAATTTTGAGTGGAAAATAACAGTTTACACTTTAAATAGCCGCCAAAATTTATAAATGAAAAAAAAGTTATCAGAGAACGTTGGGGGGAAGATTTGATCATAATTTAACTAATTTTTCTTCTTTTTTTTCGGATAATTTTCAGCCGAGTTATGGTGAACACCGCAAATTGTTTTTTTCTCAAGACGTTCTGGGGAAAGCTCTGTTACCGGCTTATGCTTCAATATTCCTGCATGAAAAAATTACCCTATATTGTCGAAAGTATGCTCAATAATGTACAAAAGGTCCGAATAAAATTACTCAATCCATAAAAAAAAAACTTCAACAAAAAAAATTCTTTCGCACCATTTTAATAATTTTGCAACATGTTGCTACATAGTATAATAATAGTTTTTTGTTTGTGTCTCCTAAAACTAATCGAGATAGATAAAGGTTTATATATACCTAAACGAATACTACTATATATACTAATTTTAAACGCTGAACGCAGACTTTCTGGTGCCTATATTTATTTCTTATTACACTAAAATTACGTTATCTCAAAAATGAAAAAAGGAATATCCATTTTTGTTTTTCCCTTTCAAACTTAAGAATATTAAGAAGAATACACGTACATTTTTTAACTGAATTACCTATTTACATTGTGATTTTACTTCACTTAAAAAAATGATCGGGTGAACGCAGACTTTATTGGCTTTGTGTATATAACGGGTGTTGTATTCGAGGGATAGAACTTTTTCAGATGTCGACCGATTTAACAGCTGTCAAGTGATTTATTCTCAGTTTGGTTTGGCAATTCATCATGAATAGACTCACGCCTGAACAACGCTTGCAAATAGTGCAGTTTTATTTCGAAAATAATGGTTCTGTGCGGAATACGTATCGCGCACTACGTTCATTTTATAGTATGATGCGATGAAGCGCACTTTTGGTTGAATAGCTACGTCAAAAAACAAAACTGCCGCATTTGGAGTGACGTTAATCCTCAAGCGAATGCCGAAACACCGTTAGATCCAGAAAAACCTGACTGTTTGGTGCGCTTTATGAGCTAGTTGAATCATTGGTCCGTACTTCTTCAAAAACGATGACGGCCAGAATGTTACAGTCAAAGGTGATCGGTATAGAGTCATGATTACTAACTTTTTCATTACTGAATTGAACAACCATGATGTCCAGGAGCTTGTGATTTAAGACCGCTAGACTACTTTCTGTGGGGTAAATTTAAAGTTCTATACCTCTAAAAACAAAATCCTTTATAAATGATCAAGATGACGAAGCGAGTTGAAATCCCGGTGACTGTCTGTCTGTCCGTCCGTCTGCCCGTTAAAGCTATAACTTGAGTAAAAATTAGGATATACTAATGAAACTTGGTACACGTATTACCTGGCAGAAAAGTGAGGATGATAACAGTTCTGTTAAAAAGAACAGAGACATATTGCATTGACATTAAATTTTACACCTAAGATTATACGAAAGGACTTTATAGGAGTCAATACTGTTTAAATAAGATAAGCCACCCTGCTACAGCGTTCTTACACATTGTTTTCGACCGATATCGACCAAATTTAGTACGTAATGTTGTCTTCACATTCCTTTATTGCAGTACGAAAATAAAATCAAATTGCAACCAGGCCTACTTCCCATGTAACATAATTTTAAATTACATCTGATTCTTTCACTATCCAGTATGCAAATCAAGCACCAATGAAAGTATCGGGATAAAACTTTGCGCGAATAGTGCCCTCGGGGTGTGCCACTTTATTACCGTAAATTGTCCAAATCGAACATCGAAAACAGTTCAAGCTTCGAGGTACCGAATATATGGACCTTAGTTCCTATTGCGATCTTTTTATCGAAAAATATCGGTGAGATATATTATAGAAAGTCGCACATAATCTTTATCTGATACTAATATGCCCATGTGCCGAAAATCGGTTGAATTGGACCAATAATTCCTTTAGTTTCCATATACCTAATAGAAACATTTTCGAACTTCCGGCTGACTGTATACCGCAAATATTGGTCGATATGTGAGTTATTTTAATAAAGTTTGAACATTGTATTTTTGTGCATAAAATTAATAACATCGGTTGAAAACTTGTCCTAGCCTAGTTATATGGTACTTATATCTGGATTTTAAAACATCCGGTTAACTTTATTCCGACTATATTGTTGATGGTATGTGAGGTACTTTAATGGGACCATCTTTTTTTGTGGTAATGGCAATAATGGATAAAATCGGTTCAATACTATCCATATCTCTCATATACCAAATATAAGATTTTTAAACGTCTGAGTGGAGATTATACCGTAAATATTAATCAATATGTAAGATATCTTAACTGAACGGATAATATTGGACATATTATAGTTTAATGCCGAAAATACGTGATATTGGTCTACGAATTACACAAACCCTCATAATGTGTCGGCCAGTGTATGAATTATACTTGCATATTTATAAAATTAATTAATTGAATGAATTTCCCATTTGATCCTTACAAGTTGCAAGATTATGAAGGGTATTGGGAAGGTTGCACTCCACTTTCACCACACTGATGGTGGCCAGGAATACTGGAGGATATATTTTGCCGACTTTGCAGGCTAAAATGTGGCTTATACTTTTTTGACTTCTTTGTTTGAATGAAGCAAACATAAATAATTTTAAAATCGTTGCAGAGGGAATATTTCATATTTTAAGCAAAAACAAAAATTTTTTTCATAGCCATGGTTTCGAGCGCTAATGGACATGTACCGCTTATTTTTTCTTTGCTTGGCTTTCACCATCGTAATTGACACTTGTATGACATCTAATAAGAACACATATCACTCAGGTGCAACTTTTTGAAATGTGTAAACATGTCGCAGCTGTTGTGTGTTAATAACTATTATTAAAAAATATACATCAAATTGGAGTGCTGTATGTATATATGTAAATACATACACAATGCGTCACTAGGTCAGCACACTTTCATCAGATGAATACAAATGCTTCCGGCGTGATCCCGCCCCCTAAGTGGTTTAATGTGCAGGGGATATGCCGCTAAAGTATAATAACCAAATCAAATAAGTGAAATCGGGTGATAACACCGCCCAATCCAAATATAACGGTTTTGAATAAAACTAAAAGTGCGATGACTCATTAAATAAACAGCTCAGAGGCTTTGAATTTTACACATAGGATGGTACAATTGAACTTTATAGGAGCCAAAACCTAAATTGGATAAGGGGCGTATCACCGCCTACCTTAAGGGGAAACCACGATTTCAACTAAATTCGGTATTTGAGGTACCTTTATGAAACCCTGGGAGCATTTGTTGAATATGTTGGTCAGTGAATATTATTTATAAATAAAATTGCTTCAAAATATGTTCTCGAGTATACCGAGTGACTGTCTGTCTGTCCGTTTGTACGTCCTTCCGTCTGTGCAAGCGATAACTGGAGTAAAAAGTGAGATATCGTATTTAGACTTTGTACACGTGTTCCATAGCAAAAAAGAAAGGACGAGTTCGTAGATGGGATAAAAAGTTATTCGTTAATAATCACTTATAATTCTAAAATATAGCATCTGTAGTTTTGATAGAAATTAAGCGAAACTATTTAAATATAAAGTGTGCTAGTCTGATGACTCGCAGTGTATACATATATTGCACACCACAAACTATCAAACAAATATGTCAGTGTCAGGCAAGTCAATTTGAGTGGTATTTATTAATGTTAATAAACGATTTGATATGAGAATAATGTAAATATTTACCTCTAAATGTCAACTGAAATACCAAAGAAAAAATATCAAATACGATATCTATGTATGTATGTACGTGCGTAAAAACTTTCCTAAATAAGCAACAATTTGTTCATGATCCAGGGCAATTCAATTAATTGACGTGGAAATAATTCTTACAGAGTTTTTAATCGTTGTAGAATTTTTGCTTTACTTGCTTAATCTGTGCTTCTGAACAGATGTTTATCACATGGTGTTAAAAGTGATAATACGGTGTTAAAACAACGGTGTTTAAGAAACGGTATCAAAAATCTTCTCCCGGAACTGTAGTTTTAAAGTCTTTTGAAAACCGTTTTAAAAAATAATGTTGGGAATCAGATTCGGAGAAGATGATCGTCCTCAACGTATTCCCTGGTACTCTAAGCAGTTTATTATTGCATATGGGCGGAGTTAGACTATTGTCCTAAAAAATGTTGGGATTAAAATCTAAATTTTTAATGTATCGGAAGAAGTTGATCTTGTCAACATCTGGTTCCAACAAGACGAAGCTACGTGCCACGCAGCCGGCAACAACCGAATTATTACGAAAAAAGTTTCGAGATTCGAAAATTTGCAAAAAAAGTGATTCGTAATGACCTCCAAGAAGTTGTGATTTAACACCATTAAACTACTTCTTGTGGGGTTATTTGAATTCATTGGTCTTTAGCAATAAACCAGACCTTCTTCAAGCTTTAGAAGTCAATATTGAACATGATGGCATACCACTTAATTTAGTGGAAAAAGTACTCGAAAATGAGAATAATCGAATTCGTTCCTGCAAAAAAAGTCGTGGAGGCCATTTGAATGATGTTTCATTCAAAACTTAATTCTATCGATTGTACTTCACACTAAATAATAAACATTTGAATTTTCTTAGAGACTGTATAAAATATATATATAAATGATCAGCATGATGAGCTGAGTTGATTTAGCCATGTCCGTCTGTCCGTATGCCTGTATATATACAAACTAGTCCCTTAGTTTTTAAGCTATCGCTCTGAAATTTTGCACCTGTCCTGTTCTCACAAAGAAGCTGCTCATTTGTCGGAACGACCGATATCGGACCACTATAGCATATAGCTGCCATACAAACTGAACAATCGGAATCTAGTGCTTGTATAGGAAACTCTTTCATTTGACGAGGTATCTTAACGAGATTTGGCACGGATTATTATTTAAGGCAACAATTTAATCTCCGAAGAAATTATTCAGATCGGGTGACTAAAGCATATAGCTGCCATATTAACTAAACGATCGGGGTAAAGTGCTTGCATGGAAAATTTTTTTATTTGACGAGGTATCTTCACGAAATTAGACACGAGTTCTTGCTGGTCAGATCAGGTCACTATATCATATAGCAGTCATATTAACTCAACGTTCGGAATCAAGTTCATGTAAGGGGCCTTTGTATTTGTGAAGGCTATTATAGCTTCGGTGCAACCGAAGTTAACGTTTTTTCTTGTTTTCTAATTTCTCAATACGGTATTTGTTTTTAAACATTTACTTTTAATTTCTCAATCTGGTCTTTAAGATAAGAAAATTTAATATAATATATTATATAATTACAATTTTCTGGTTTACAAAAAAAATTATTAAATGCCAATTCAATTATTTTGTAATGCATTATTTGCAACCTTATCTTAGACTAGTAGATAAGTAATAACTTGTATAAAAACAAGAAAAATGTTAACAATACGCTTCAAAAATAAAGAAGTTTGCATATAAGAGCTTCATTCAGTATGCAATGTTCCAAACCGATTTATGTACGTATGTTCTTCATGTCATTTGAATGATAAATGCAGCACTTGGGATTTGACACTCACCTGTATTCGTACTTTGATATTTTAATACCCCTTGAGCGATGTGTTGAGCGTAGCCAATAACGTTATGTATTAAGTTTGTTGGCCAATTGATGGCTTGCAACATTATAAAGGATAATTTCTAATAGGCTTGAACATATTTTCCCTCAAAAACGTTTTTTGTTTTCAAGAAGAAATGTATGTCGAACCCGGTCTAGCGGTTAATATCACTCTTTTCTTATCCGTGTTCTCGGTGTTCATTTGATTTTTGTATAACTTCTTCCGAAACTTGTCTAAAAAGGTCACTTTTCCACGTATTTTAGTGTCCAATAACTATTTGTTTCATGTGTTTCGTATTTTTTTTTTAGCTTTTACACAAGTTATTCTTTATGTTCAACCCACACCTCCAGCTCCTTGGTTGCATGCCCATAGAAGGTATATAACTTTGTCCTCCTTTGACTTTGAATATTTTTCACCAGTTTCGTCTCGTTTTCAGCGATGACTTCAATTAGTCGAGTCATTCACCGATAAGCATTATAATGTTATTTCTATTTCAAAATTTTTCTTATTATATTATGCGAATCTTATAATTTTTGCTTTATTTGAGTTTTTCAGATTCCATAGAAGTAGTGATATTGAGTTCTTCGTGGTTTAACTATTGTTGTGAGAAACGGGGGTACCGAAAGGTTCTTTAGCACTATCAGATTCTTTTTCCTAAATTTTGGTTTGATATATTTTAAAACCCTTCCACTATTTTGTTGTCTACTTTTTTATTCTAGCCAAGCCTATAGACCACTTCTTTTATTTTTTTCTTTGTTTCCTTATTCTTTGAGTTTTAAATTACAATAGCTATTCCATTGTAGTGTTAATATTTTCAAGTATTTATGGGTTTAACAACCAGAAATTTATACTCATTTCAACGACATCAGAGAAATTTCATTGTTTGTTTCAGTAACTTTCTTCTTTCCTTATATGCTGAGCAAAACAAACTTACGATTTCGAAAATTGCTCGTGGATTTGCTTAATATTTACGGATACGCGCCATTTTTTTCTACTTCAGGAGTTTCAAAAGCGCAAAAATCTTTCGCGAAGTGCACTGAACAGAAAGTTTTGGCTTATCAATAACATTGTGTAGATCCACTATAATCCATTGTGAGTGATTGGGATTTACAGCAGGAGTAATGACATATGACCACTGAGCTCATCAATATGCACATTTACGTTAGTATATTTGTACGGTTGAAGCTATTTGCCAAACATTTTCTAGTTAAAAACATTGTTTCACTGTTTTTCTGAAGTTAATTGAACGGAAATCAGAGTAAATTATTATCAGGAAAGAAGATAAATAATTTCTTGTAATTGTGTCTTTAACAGAGCAAAAAATAAGGTGCTTTAAGTATTGAAATCTACAATACATATTTTACACTTTCAACACCGAAATAATTTAATTTTGATTATTTTAATAACATGTGTATTCCATTCTACAGCCAATTTACAAGTATTATACCGGTTTCTTCTTGTTTGTCGTGAGATGAAATTAATTGAAATTTAAATACTCCTATTTGTGTTTCGAATTAAGTGCTGTGGACACATGTGTGTGTGTGTGTGAATGTCACTAAATCCTCAGTCATACACATCCAAATTTATGTTCGGTCTTCAACATGTGTCACAAGCTCAAAATGTCCTAAGCATCTGACGCGAGCTTGTCCAACTCTTCACCATGCAACGGCCGGCCTGTGGGCGGACATCGGCGATTGCAACAACACTTATTCGATATGAAATGAGGTTGACATTGTTATTTTTAGTGTTGTTGTTGGTCAACCGCCTGGTATTGTTTGATATGATGCATGACATATTCCAGCTAATGAATAGGAAAAGCGTATAAATTTTAAATGTCAACACAGGTTGTTGCTAGGTCTGTTGTCTTTTGTAGCTATTTCTGTATTGCGACAATAGAGGCAAGGGATCCTGACTGGGTGGGGTATCTAATGAATAAGATACATGAGACTACATAGATTTGACATCCAAGACTTCTCTTATGTCTGCACATTGTGCACACACGCATACATATATGTATATCGGAGGATGTATGACCTTATTCTTTGCATATAAATGAAATTTGGTTGGCCAGTGTTGCCATTCATATGGCTTTCTTTCTAAATAATAAAGCCAAAAAGTGTGGTTATGGAGCAAATGGAATGGTTTCACGTATTTGCGGAAAGTTTTAATCTAGAATTGGGCATGTACTGTGTTTTAATTCCATATCACTCATTTGTTTACGAAGTTCATTATAAACCTTGAATTTATGGGTTTTACAGCCCATTAACAGTTCAAGAAATAGATGTCAATCAAATGAGACCGGGTTATTCGACACATTCGGGCTATAGGAATATATGGACAGATTTCGCTTATTTTGCAGGTTTCGAAGCTCTCTCGTAGATTTGAAGCTCGAACTATCCTATGTTGAGTATTAAAAATGTTTTGTTTGTCACTTTGACTTGAATAGTTCGACAATAAAAAAAAGATCTTATCTATTAGATGTACATGTATTTTATTCTCCTTTTATACCTATAAGATGGTACCTTATGCCCTTTGGATGGACATACTTAATTACCTTACTTTATTACAATCGCAAAGATTAATTCAAAACATCGGTCGAATTTGTGCATCCGTATCCTTGGACATACGGGTGTATTTGTGTACGAAGGTGTGAGATAAATTACACCTCTTGTGGTTTTTACATGGACCGGTTGGTTTGATGAGCATAGTCAATAAATAATCCAGGCACAAGGTACACATTCATGTTGCTTGTGATTAACACCACTTCCTTTCTTTTTATGTATGAGTTTGTATTCATGCTTATCTATTCTTGTTCGTAGCTTACTGTTGATAATGGATTTACGAATTGAAGTGCCGTCTCTATTTTCATTGCTGTCATATCAAGGACTCCTCTTCGGTTCGCTTAGGTGTCGAATTTGCTGTCGAATTTCAAAGCAAACACATTTGATTGACAGATATGTTCGTTACACATCCATGCGAAGATTTAGAACAGGGCTTCGTATCAACATTGTTGCACATTTCTAACTTAACTTGTATTTAAATAGGTAAAGTTGCCATTTTTGTGATCGACCATTTGGGCCGATAAGACAAGATCGACTATGCTGGATAATGTGGTACAGGATTCAAGCCGTAGGATGATCTTCATAAGTCTAAGTCCCACTGATCAGATACCTGAAATTCTGTCCAAATACTAACAAATATTTGGGTTCTACTACTAATAAATATCTTTGTCTCTAAAAACACCCTTTATATGTGTTTATACAGGGTACAATAGGGTGGTCTAATTTAGGTAGTAGAAAAAAGGAGCACTTTTTGGAGGCACCTACTACGCTTATCGATGATCCCTTGGTGAGCTCCTTTATAAATATTTCAACGCTAGTCACTTTCTATGGCAAATGGGTAAATGACTTCCAACAGACTCCATTATCCACACCTCTTTTTTATGAGCAACGTTTCGCCACATACAAGAAACCATTACACATGTTATATAACATACATACTTAATTATACAAATACAATTGCATCAGAAATGCTCTTCTTTCTTAACTTATGAACTAAGTAATTAATATATAGTTAGAACATAAAAAAAACAGATTTAAAGAAATTTTGGAACTTGAGCCCTTGGATATAAAACAAACTTCACATTTAGTAGTTTTCCCTAATAGTTCTTCAGGGTTAAAGGAATAATATGCATAATAATTTTCGAGAAAATTATCGTCTTAATGTATGTACATATGTATATAAATCAAATATAATATTTACTAAAATGCATGTATAGACATCTGTGTTCGACAGAAAGTCCATAGCTCATTTGTCACTTGCCATTTAAGTTGACTTTGCGCTCTGTCAGTTGTAATTGATGTAAATTTAAATACACAACATATTTTGCGGTTATAGGCTCTGTATAAGAACAATGCCAGCTTCCGATTTATGTTCAATTTGTTCAAATATGCCATACTTCAATCTCTTGGCCCTATTAATGAGACATGTTCCAAACTATTTTGTTATATAAATATATATACAAACAAGTAAGGAAGGGCTAAGTTCGGGTATAACCGAACATTTCATACTCTTGCAACTTGCAAGTAACAAAAGACTTCAGGCGCTGGAAAAACTTAATTTTAAAAAATGTTGCGAAAGAATTCAACATTCATTATTTAAAGAAATCGGGAATAAATTACAATCAAATTTGGAAATTTTGAAAATCTTTCTTTTAGGTATATGGGGGATAAGAGAAGTATTGATTCGATTCAAGCCATTTACAGACATAATATTATCAGGAAAGAATTCTCACATACATTGAACGATAAATTCGGTAAAAAGTCAACCATGGACACTGGGGTCCACATCTTTGGTATATGCGGGCTTAAACAGTTACGGTCCGATTTTTACAATTTTGATACTCTTGAAACATGCTTCTGGTTATAGTTTTGATCCCCTAACGGTTATTTGTATCACTTAAAAATAATCGAGTTAGATATAGGGTTATGTATATATAAATGATCAGGATGATGAGACGGGTTGAGTTCCGAGTGATTGTCTGTCTGTCCGTCTGTGCGCCAGTGCAAGCGATAACTTTAGTAAAACTTAAGATATCTCAGTGAAACTTGGTACATATATTTCTTGGGGTGAGAACGAGTTCGTAGATGCCATTATTTAAAAACTTATAAAATGAAATAACTAAGCACTAAATTAAGATATAAACCTATAATTTTACATAGAGATGTGCAGTTGCAGGGGGCGCTGGTGGTAAAAAATATCGTCACTCCGCCATGTTTAATGTACATACATCGGTAGAGTTTCTAAAAAGATTTAGTTTGAGTTAATTTCGGTTTGAAAAAAATAAACTAAATATAACCCCATGTCTAACTCGATTAGTTTGAAGTGATATAAACCATCTTTAGGTTAACAAAATTATTATACTCTGTAGCAACATGTTGCAAGAGTGTAAAAATGTTGCGTAAGAGTTCAATATGCATTATTCGGTGAAGCTATGAATGGGTAAACGGATTATTTAATTAATTATATTGAATAATTATTATTATTATTTCGATTCTAAACTTATATTATTGGTCACAGTATGTATAGTACAATATATGGGAGTAATTCGTAGAGCGATATCGCACATTTTCGTTACATTTTACATTTTAAACTATAGTATATCCAACATTTTGCTCAAAGTGGTCTATTAGTTTCTGAGATATAGGTTTTCATTTAAACGTAGACGGTGTTATGCCTATTGCACAATTTTGAAATTGGCTTTCATGAAGCTTTTTTTTGCCGTCTTAGACGTAAACTTTTTTGTCTCTGGCATATTTTGTTAGCGAGTTACCACATTATTCGTAGTTTTCAACTTTCAGATGGTTGATATAGCTTGAGCGGCTTGGGAGATATAGGTATATACATTACACCTATTTGGGGACTTGTTAAAGATTTTTAAGGCGCAGATTGCACTCCCTATTACAATTGGTAGTACCGATTTACTGTTTTGCATCCTAATGGGGAGCTTGGGTGTGTTACTTTATGGGTTTTGTTAAATTGTGTACCAAGCTTCATCAAGATGTCTTGATTTTTTTTATACTCTCGCAACCTGTTGCTACAGAGTATAATATTCTTGTTCACATAACGGTTGTTTGTATCACCTAAAACTAATCGAGTTAGATATAGGATATATATGTATATATAAATGATCAGGATGATGAGACGAGTTGAAATCCGGGTGACTGTCTGTCCGTCCGTCCATCTGTCCGTCTGTCCGCCTGCCCGTGCAAGCTGTTAGTTGAGTAAAAATTGAGATATCTTTATGAAACTTGGTCACTTGGACAGGTTTCTTGGTACCGTGAGACGGTTGGTATTGCAGATGGGCGTAATCGGACCACTGCCACGCCCACAAAACGCCATTAATCAAAAACAAATAAGCTCCACAATAAGATACAAGACTGTTATTTGGTACACAGGATCACATTAGGGAGGGGCATCTGCAGTTAAAATTTTTGTTTAAAAAGTGGGCGTGGTCCCGCCTCTAATAGGTTTAATGTGCATATCTCCTAAACCGCTAGTGCTACAACAAAATTCCCTGGAAGCAAATGTTTTTAGCACTTCTATTGACGGTGTGAAAATAGTTGAAATCGGTTGGCAACTCCGCCCACTCCCCATATAACGGTACTGTTAAAAACTACTAAAAGCGCGATAAATCAAGCACTAAACACGCCAGAGACATTAAATTTTATCTCTGGGATGGTATGAGATGACTTTATAGGAACCGCGTTCAAAATTAGACAGTGGGCGTGGCACAGCCCAATTTTAGGTGAAAACCCATATATTGAGATCTGCTTAAGCAATTTCAATAAAATTCGGTACATAACGTTATTTTCATATTTCTATATTATAGTGCGAAAATGGGCGAAATCGGACTACAACCACGCCTATTTCCCATATAACACCATTTTCAATTCTATTTGATTCTTTCACTTTCCACTATGCATATCAAGCAACAATGATTATATCGGGGTAAAACTTTGCGTGAATAATACGTTTAAAGTATGCCACCTTGTGACCAAAAATTGTCTAATTCGAACCGGAACTGTTCAAGCCCCTAAGTACTAAATATGTGGACCCCAGTGCCTATAGTTGACCTTCTACCGAAAATATCAGCCAATCCACAAAGAAATCTCAAACGAGTATACAATTTGACTTTGCGAGAGTATAAAATGTTCGGTTACATCCGAACTTAGCCCTTCCTTACTGGTTATACAAACAATCGTTAGCAGAACAAAACTGTTATACTCTGTAGCAACATGTTGCGAGAGTATAAAAGTAACGGACTTTTTTTCTTATTTCATATGAAATTTTATTGCAGACATCTTGAAATTTTTCACACATTTCAACTGCTTATGATTTACAGGAGCATTTGATATAGAGATTCGCTCGAGCTCACTCCTATCACGTCTTTTTTTATGTTAGGATTCTAAGAGAGGATACAATCCGAGTTCGTCTATTTTTGGTACCAAGCCTTCACATAACAGAACTAATGTGTCTTTTAGGTTGTATTGAATCTTATCTTTCATTGTTTGAGTTGTCCTTTGTACTGTATGGCAAAACATTTGTTCTCAAACTTTTAGAAGTTCGTTCTCCATATAAAAGCTACAATTTATTTAACTTCTCTGTGGTTAAACTCGTTCCCAATGAAAAAAGGGGACAACGAGCGAATGCGGTGATCAGAACATTGGGATTGAAGACGAAAATAATTGGGGATTAATTGTCATCTCTTTTGATACTTTCACAATATTTCAAGTTATATCAAGTCAGTTCAGTTTTTGATATGGCTAAGAGAGCACTTTATTTTTCGGATAAATGCAACTCCGGACTATCTACTAGAAGAAGAGCACTTGAGATCATTTCGCCTAACTTTGATATGTTAGGAGAATGCCTGGCATCAGCTCGAACGTTTGGAAAGCTGGATGTTGAAGAGTGAGTACTCATTAGTAAGTATGTGTTTGCATATGTAATCACTGATCCAAATTGCACCAGCTTTACATAATTTGACGCGGTGGAATCATTGCATGCCTCCTCATCAAATTTTTGCAAATTATTTCTTTATTCTATCATTTATACGTATCTCTTTTCTTAAACAGTCTTCTCTACTGCACTTCAACTATACTATGCATTGGGCCCATGTCTTGTTTGAAATTTTTTGAAGTTGTAAACTAATTTATAAAAACGTGTTAACATATGAGTGAATTTTGTTGGACAAGGAGGAAATATCCGATTCGTTTTAATTATGTAAGCATTGAAAAGAGGATGTTTCCGAGAAAATAATGTGGAAAATTACGCACTTAAACAAGTTCACAAACTTTGCTTTCATGTGACACGGTTTTCTGTGCAGCGACAAACTTATCTCGGGATCTTTTGTTGTGTTGTTTGTTGCACCTTCTGTTCTGTAGAGGAGCGAAAGTGTCAACAACAGGCACATGCGATGCTGCCAACAGTTAATGCATTGTTTTGTACAAATGTAAAACATATATAGAACAGATTGTGCTTAGTACCCGAGTGGTAAACTTTTATCATTTCCTTTCTTTGAAAAGTAAGTCAAAGTGAACGATTGGACTTTTACTTTTATGTCTCAGAAGAGCTTGGATGTAATGCGGTTAGAGTTACGGCTCGTTAAGAAAACACCACGAACGGCCTGAAACTCGTGCAACAGTGAACTTTAGTCCCCGTAAAACGAACTCTAGTCTAGATATAAAAAAATGGCAAACCAAATTGAATATAAATCAAGTAACAGTTGTCAAAAAGACTAACTCCGAAAATATTATTGCCTCATTGAAAACGACACGTCTAAAAAATTAACCGTTATATGTTTTCATAATTGTAGAATGCCTAAAACATGATAGCGCAGGATTTTGATATACAGGTTTCAGTGATGCCACTAGGGTGCTAGTAGTATCTTTCCTGGAAATGCCTGTCGTCACACACTAAAAAATAAATCTGCTCTAGTCTCCTACATAGGCAATATCACTTTGGCTGACTTATGGGTTAGTGAGTGAGGATAATAATAAAATTATAATAAATACCGATTTACAATTCCGTCTAATATATGAAACACTTATTTTATTTGACAAGATATCTTCACGAAATTTAGCATGAGTTCTTGTTCAAAGCAACGGTAGAATATCCGAAGAAATTGTTTAGATCAGACTACTATAGCATATAGCAGTTATACAAACTGGCCGATCGAAATCAAGTTCTTGTATGGAATCTTTAGGAAAAGTATGTATTATAGCTTCTGTGGCATGTCTATATACAGCTTCACTCGAACATATCTTTTCATTTCTTGTTATTCTAACTTCAAGTCAACACAATTGAACCGAGCTATAGAAATATATCTATACTCCATGGAATCTTTGGAACTAGGGATAAAAATTTGTATTGTCTGGAGTTTACCTCCATCGCCCTAGTACTCACCTTTTCCATCTAAATCAACTTTCAACTAGAGGCTGTGTAAACATAATTATCAAAATTGATTAATTTTTTTTAATTATTAATTTAATTAATATATTATTAGGTTTTTATTGATACTTATGTGACTCCTTTTTTTGATAATGAATTTAAATTTATTAATGAGATTATAATATTTATTACCACCGTTACTCAATATGTATTTTAAAATCCTTAACATAGTATTGTAACATGTTGTTTTGGTTTTTGGTTTTGGTTTTTAACAAATTCAAATTTATTTAAAAACAATAATATTACTAATACCCTGCGCTCATTTCGCTTAATGCATACTTCATTTTTTAACGTCTCTGATATAATGACTATAAATATGTGTATCTGTATGTGTGTGTATGTAAGCCAGATAAAAATGACGTGCCATACCGTTATATTTATTAAGTGAATAAGAAAAAACGCGCATGGCTGCGAGTGTGTTATGAAATCTTGTTATTATGTGTGTGTGAGGCGACAACAATTTTCCATTTGACATATGTACATATATTTGTATGTATTTGTGTGGGTAATTCTAGTAAAACCTCACTTAATTATTTGAAAAAGTTGCTCACCAACACAACTCTACTACATACACACGTTATATGAATTATATTTGTGTTGAACATACATAATTTAGTAATTAATTACAATCAATTAACATATTTAAATTTAATAAGCGTCTCTTTTGGAAGAATTTATGCTACTCATCGCAATGCACAGTTCATTTATCTATGTTTATGTATGTATGTACATATGTATCTATTTACTCACTTATATATATGTATGTATGTATATGAAAAAGTACATATGCACTTGTACCGTTTGCTCAGCCGTATTTACATACACATACACAGTGTCGAATTTGTCGCCATGTCTTCGCAAGGTACGTAACTGGGTGTGGGCCTTAAGTCTATCTAGAGTTGATCGATTAACTATTTTGTCACTTTGTAACAACTGTGTATGCCTAAGTATTGTATAAGTATATAGTTTAAATCTAAACACAAATACCGTAAATTGATTTATTCAATCGCGTAACAAAATTATAGGAAAGTACAAAAATGTTGAGCATTTTACCGCTGCTCTCGTTCTCTACACTCTTTGCAGTTATTGTTTTATTTTTTGCATTTTCTCAAGCGAGATTTCTTGCTTTCTTAAAGTTAAACATCTTCATTTAGCATTTAATATTAAGAGTATATATATATATATATATATATATATATATATATGTATTTGTTGTTTTGTGTATAATTAATTATTTGTCGCATAGAAACAATTAAGAGGACGGTCATTAAAACTGAACAAATTCTATGTTTGCCTTTGCAACGGCATTGGAATTAGCTACATACATACATACTTATCAACTAACTGTATATACATGCTTTAGGCTCTACATTGTTTCTTTATTAATCCCTTCTTAACTATATGTATAACTACATTTGCTATAACTGTTAATTTGATAATTATGATTATTTATTTGATTTATTTGAGTACCCTGATGATTTCTTATGAGTTTTGATCATTCATTTAGATTAATTGTTCCATAATTAACTAAACTAATTTAATTCTATCTGGTATGATATACTGAATTTTGCACTTAATAGGCTTTATTCAGTAATTAAGTTTTCTAATTGCTTTCATTTCGAGTTTTACTAGTTTTCTTATTTAGTTACGCTAGTTTCTTTCCGGAACCGCTTAAAGAAATCGCCGCAAAAGTCTCGTTGTGGGGCTCATTTTACTTTGCCATTTTGATTCTTCGAAAGAGCAGCAGATTTTTCGTGATTTTTTGGAAATCTGGCAATGTCCTTCATAGATATGAGGCAATATTTTCTCTAATTTGAGATACGGGACACTTTGTTGGGGCTTCTTTTTGCGGTACTTGTATGTGTTTGGGAAATCAGTTTACGCTCGGTTTTATTTTAATATATTTATTAGAGTGCTGTTATGAAAACCAACGCTTTCATGCTCCAAGTAAGAATTAAAGCATATTTAGTTATGTATAAAGTATACGAGCCATTTAGTGAACCGATTTTACAATATTTCGTTTTGATAATTATTTTTATTGTTCAAGGAATCGCTCGTTCTCAAGATATGTGAAACTATCGTTGGTTTGTGTTCGAGATTATACGAAATTCATTGTAAGTTGATTTGATGATATGTTCGACTTGAATAAAAATTGGGAAATGATGGTAAAAATCTGACTCGATGCTATTAAAATATTGTTTTTTACTTTTACTAGCGTGAGAAATTTGATTCCCTAATTAAGTAGTTATGTGCTTATGCCCTCTTGGTGTCTTACTCTTTTGGAAAATAAGTTTTCTTCTTAATATTATAGCGCTATATCGAGCAAGCACATTACAAATTTCGGTCATATGCCTGTTAATGCGTATATATGTGTGTACAATATGGTGGATAATTCTGAGTAAAAGGGTTTTAAGAAATCTTAAAAATTAACAAAATTAATTAATTAATATGAACCCGAAACTGTCAAATGCGCAATTGTGTCTCCTTCTTTGATGGAAAAAGTATTCGAGCATTAAATTTTCTATAAATAAAATCAAGTCTTAAGTTTTAAACATCAAAAAAAAAAGTATTTATGTATTATTTTTTGAGTGAAATTTCTCATATGAGCCAGTTACAAAACTGGTCTAAAGTATGAAAAACAAAACTTGTTAGCATTGAAGATAGCGTTTATATAACTTTATTGAGGTATCCGGATATTTTCTTGTATCAATTCAACTCGATAACTTTGTTGTTGCTTTAACAAACTACATAAATAACGCGGTTCTCTGAAGAGAGCCTAATTGAGTATTACTTACGATGGGAATGTATGTAGTTTAACAAAACTTTCATCACAAATTTAGGAGATAGAAGAGAGAGTTTGCGGTGAGACTTGTTTAAAGCGTTTGAGAGGTTTTTAGTTTTCTTTGAGGATAAACTGTAGTACAGTTATCGAAAGCGCACCTTTTGCTTTCTCTCTCTTATGCTTACGTATTCATCCGCCATATTGTACACAGGTCAAAATGGAATACATGTATATAATGCCAATATATTAGCATTCAGGTATACTTGTATACTTATTTACAAACCGTTAAGCTTAGACGGGGCATTATTTTATGTACATGCAATTGTAGACCGTGAATCACAGTTACTCAATACTACTTCTCCTTACAGCTAGAGGTACTACACTTACTAAGTTCTCTGCTATACATATAAATATTTTTCATCCCAATATTTATATATTTAAATTTACAAAATGTAGGCAGCAATTAAGACCGACCAAAAGTCTCCAATTTCATTTAGCTCACTTAATGAACCAGAACTACTCTGAAGTTATTGTAATTATTATATGAGTCTATATTTTCAAGTTGTTGTTGTTGATTTAGTTGCATGTGCGGGTTGTTGTCGTCTATAAAATCGCGAAGTAATGCTTACAACTCACGTCGTAGCGACGGGCAATGCATGTGTTAGTATTGTAGTTTTTGTTATTGCTATTATAATGAAGAAATAATTTGCTCGCTTCCACCCTTACCATCACCAAAAAGTATTTGCAGTCGTTTACGTTTACTTTAGCGCAGACTGTTCCGATCAGCGATGATGTTAATCACCCCAAATGCATGATCTTTTTGAATGCTTTGCGGAACTCTGGGTTGAAGATCGTATAGATGATGGGATTGACAAAGCTGTTGATGTAGCCCAGCCAGGTGGTGAGTATAAAGACGGTAACGCCTGGCCGCCAGTCTATGTCGAGCATGGCACAGATGGCATCTGCGACATTACACGTGAAGAAAGGCACCCAACAAACCAGGAAAACACCTGCGAGAAACGGATTAAGGAAATAATTTATAATTTGTGTTTAAAAATAAAATTACTCTCAGTTTTTTTTTTTTTTTCTAAATATTGACTAGTCCAAGTTCTTATTTGTAGGGGTTTTGAAGGTAATATCTGTTCTTATTAAGATTTTCTCTAAAAAGAGATGGCTTATGCTTAAATCACTTTTAAATAACCTAAAGAACAAATCACTTGATAACTATTTTTTTTGAATAAAAAGGATTGACGATTCATCGAGCAATTCACTGGGAGGCGTCGAAGTTGTAAAAAAGCGAAGCTATTGCAACTGACACGGTTTAGGAACCTGCTAAAATTTTCCTAAAAGGGTTTTTGATATAAAAGTGTCTAAATTGGAAAAATCGAAAAAAAACTTTGTTTAAAGCCTTATTTTCGATAATTTCGTAACCGTATAACAAACACGGTTGAAGTTGTTACCCAACGGCGAAAAAGGTAAAAGTTTGATTCTATATAGTTTTTCGAAGATTGATTCTTAATAAAATTAGCAGCCATTTAGAATAAAAATCAGTACTTCTATGAAAAAATACAAATGCGGAATTTGTGTTTTTGGCTAACCATTAAACTTATTGTTAACATACATAGGTTCATAGCTTATTTATCTAAACCTTATTAATGAAGGTAGTGAAAATATCAATAATAATTTAACGCTTGAGGAAATATATATAATTAAAATCTTAAACGTAGCATGAATCTGTTAAACCCAATAGGTTGACAATGATGGATCTCGGCAGCAAGAAACATAAACAAAATAACACGACAGTGCATAACATAAATTCCATCACTTAGGTTTCGAGTTGTCAAACCGCATAACAACCTTAAACCATTCTAAAAATAAATTAAAATATTTTTGAATAGAATGTCAACGTTCATCTTGACCAACTTGTGAAAGGAACAATAACAGTTATTCCATTGTAACTATTTGGAATATAACTGTTTCATTCTAAACATTCCTTGCAACCTTCTATTAATTAAGCAGAGTACAATACATCCGCATAACTAAGTTTGGCTGAACGTCAACTTTTGGCAGCATTCGGTTAAAAAGTTACTTGGCTAGTTTTGACTTATTTGTATTCATGCTCAACTTATCGGTACTTACCCAGAACGATGGCGAGAGTTTTGGTGGCTTTCTGTTCTTTCTTCGCCGACGACTTTTCGCGCTTTTTCTTCGAAGCTTTGTGGACTTTGTATATTGTGAACCTGCCGCGAGCCAATTTCCATACCCGAACAAAAGGTGAGCAGGGACCGCCGAGTGCGGACAGAAGCAGTCGAAAATGTCAGTTGATAGTGGGAAGTAGCAGTCGTAGGCGAGAGAGACCGGAGCGCATTGAAATGAGGGAAAAAGAAAAAGTTTTGCGAATAAAATATTGGACATTGCAAAATGGAGAAGTGCTATGCAGAACAACGAGATCCGAGATACACGCCATGCGTATGAAAGAGAACAGCGGTGAATTGGAGATTTATGCAAAAAGATGTTAATACAGCTTGCTTAACTTTTATTTGTGAAGTGTTTGGTAGCCAGCGGCTATGCCAAGCAAACGCTGTAGCCATGGTGTGTTGGGTATAACCGCTGGCTACCAGCGTATGCTTTATCGTCACTTCACTGAACTAAGTGGCCACTACTTACCTCGAGGCCTGCGAATTTTTCTTGTCCTTACGCGATGAGCTCTTTGACGCTGCTGACAGTGTAGAGTCGTTGCGAGCCAGTGTCATTGCTTCTTGAACCCCGCAGCGGACGAAGGACAGTGACTTCATCGCAACACTGTGTGCACGCAGTCATCGCCGAAGCGTATATACATATGTACATTACATATATACAGGGTCGGCGTCGGAAAAATATTACAGGTAAGTTGGGAGAAAATACAAATTTAAACTTAATCGCTAATAAATTTAAAAAACTTTCAACGCAACTCAAATCAAACCACACAAAATGTATACCATTATTTATACTTTTAAAATAATGTATTAGTTGCGGATGGAACGCATGAGGAACCACTACTGGCAGGGTTATGGGTGAGATAAGTAATACTAAGTACGGTGGTGGAAAGGTCAGCGGTGCTCCTTACCTGAGAGACGGCTCACGTTTGACGGGCGAATCACCAGTAGCGGTGTTGCGTCTACTGCTGCTAACACTGGACCGTTTGTATGTCCCACTAGGCTCCGGGCTATCCGGCGGTGACGAATCGGCGGCTGCGCCTGCAAGGACATCATCAACGTTTGAGGGTGCATAACCAGAATCATGATTACCATTTGGATCGGCCACCACAAGCTGTGGCGGGCTGCTGATCTGCGCTACAACACTGCGCGGTAACAGTGGACATGCATGGCCGTGAAGCGCGGCGTGGAGATGTGATTTCGATTGGATTTTTACAATTTTTCATTTTAATATTTTTGCAGCGTATTTTTAATTTATGTTGACATTGTGGATGTGGCAACGATGCGTGTTTGTGGTATTTCCAGATGGATAGCGGTGTACAAAATGAAAAACGGGAAAATAACAAATAATATTTAAGAGATGTATTCAGATGGCTGTGTAGGTGGAGGGTTGTCAGCGGTATGGTTGTTCTTCTTGACTTAATATAGTCGTATTCACGTTACCTAATAAAAACCTTGTTTCCATGTTCCATTCTTTTAGTGTACAGGGAATGGATTAACTTCAATAAGAGATGAGCCAAAAACTATAGAAGTCCTGAGGTCTAGTGTTATTCAAGGCAACAGGTAGAGTTTCACCTCTTTAAAAACTCCTTTGAATATTTCGGATCCCAAGAATATCTCTGAGTAAACATGAACTTTAATTTTCGCATAGTTTTATCTTAACCTTAAGTAATATGCATCTGGTAGTGAAAGGACTTAACAAAACTACACTAACAATAATTGAGACAAGATTGCTCCAAACTAAGTTATCAACAAACGAACTGTGAATCATGGTAATTGTAATAATTTATCACAATTTCGATTTTGGTTATTTTTGTATACCAGATCTTTCCTTGCGAACATTAACAATAAATGCAAATTTCGAAATTTAAACATATTTTTTGTTAACATTTCAGACACTTTTGTTCTCATATACTATATAAAAGTGAGTGATAAATTCGTAATTTCTTTTGTGATTATTACTTATCACATTTGGCCCCAGGAACTAGTCGAGGTTTTCATTTATCTACTACTAATTATCCATCTTTTGTGTCTCTCCATCGCATTGTAATTTATTTTACATTTTAAATAATTTTTTTGTAGCTCTCTTTCATTAGTTATTACTGCTTTTTGTGTGTGTTTGTAATTAACTAGCGTCTATTGAAGTGTTATTGTTGTTGGCGCTTTGTCACTTACATGCCAGTCTCCTCCACCACGGTGGCTAGCATAAATTCTGTGGATTTGTCATTGACGATGACATGGCAATCGTCGATGTCCGGCGAAATGGCACTACCGCCGGGATCTTCCTCCTCCTCGTTTGACCCCGACGCTGTGTTCGTCGCCGGCTCATCAGGAATTATGCGGATCGCGTGCCTGTCGCTGCCTAGCGCCGTTTCGGCAAGCCTGCGCGTTTGTGCCACATTCTCAATGACGCTGCCACCCGTCAGCTCCGATAGGTGCGGCCTCCGTGCTGCGCGTTGCTTCTTCGCTCGCATACTTAGTGCCTATTGTTTAAAGAGGTGGACAAGCGTACGCAAAAGCGAAGACAAATATAGACAATGTTAAAGTCATAAATTAATCTAAAATGAGTGTTAGGTACAAATTAAAGTATATAGGCAAAGTGCTGTTGTTTTAAAAAAGCATTAAAATTAAATAATTTATATTGAGTTTGAATTACCCTAAAAATATTCCAGTATAGGAAAACCATAATAATACAGGGAATGTAGAAACTGGTTAGCGAAGAGCAAAGAATGAACAAATTGTTATAGAATACACAAAGTCCCGGGTCGCGATTAGGTGTGTTGTTGAGGCCCATAACTATAGGTAGACCGATAGCTGCTGAAATTGCCCAGGCTAATAGGATGGTAAGGCAAACACGTGCACTGTTTCTATGTTTCGCATATTCTATGGGTCTCGTTACAGCAATATACCTGAAATAAAGAGATATAATAAGTCCATAGCGTTACATAAAAAGTTATTAATAATGATGATATGAAAGATTTTCCGAGAGAAAAAACTTATAATGCCATAGAGAGTTATTTTCCATAACTGGTATTATTGAACTGTTTTTTTTGTCACCAATTAACCAAATATTGGTTGAAAAGCTTCTGCTCTCACAAAGAAATAGGAGGTTGACGTGTTAGAGTATTGTTTAAATATGGGAACAATTTAATATCGCGCTGTGATTAGTTTCTTTGTTTTGATAGGTATAAAAGCAAAGGAAATTTATGAACAGTTGTTAGAAGTGTATAAGGAGTCCTCACCTTCAAAACGCACCGTTGAATTTTGGGCAGGTGAATTTGAACATGGTCGTACGAGGCTTGAAGACGATCCATGCGAAGAACGACCAAAAACCGCAATCATACCAGAAATCGTTGTGAAAGTCTTTATATTGTAAGTTGAGATACAAGTTTGACTAAGCGTGAAATTGCAAATGAAATACGCATCTCGGACGAACGATTACTTCATATTTTACATGGAGAACTACATATGAAAAAGCTGTTTGGAAGTTAGTGCCGCACACGTTAACAATTCAACAAAAACTAGAACGAAAACAAATTTCTCAGCATAGTTTGGAGCGTTTTAAGCAGAATAAAACCGATTTCTTGCGTCGTTTTTATAACTGATGAGATTTAGATCTACCACCATGATCCTAAATTAAAACAAGAACATTTACAATGGACTGAAGCTGATTGTTCAGATCCAAAGCAGGTGAAGTTACAACGATCATCAAAGAAGGTTATGGCATCAGTTTTTTGCGATGCAAAAGGAATTTTGTTGATTCATTATTTGCAGAAAGGTAAAAAAATTAACTTTGAATATTATTGCAGCCTTTCAGCTTGACTAAAAAAGTCGTGAGAAAAGGCCTGGTTTGCAGCACAAAAAATCATTTTTCATTAAGGCAATTAAGGCACGAATATAAGTACGAATTGCTTGAGCCTCCACCGTATTCACCAGATTTGGCGCCCAGTTACTACTACCTCTTCAAAAACCTGAAACAATTCTTTCGTGGAAAGCGTTTTTCGTCGAATGAAGAAGCTATTACAGCCGTGGACGGGTATTTTTCAAAGCTTCCGGAAAGTCATTATAGGGATGGCATAAAAGTATTGGAGGATCATTGCAATTTTTTAATTTTTAGCGCAGAAACTTTTCAACCAACCTGTATAGTCTTCTTTACGAGTACAAAGACATCCCGAAAGGTGAATAGGGGCAGGGCACTTTCTCCACTGCTTTGGATCTTGATGGTTAACGACCTACTTAAAGACCTCGAGGTACCAGGTTGTCGGGTGATAGCCTATGCTAAAGACGTTGTTCTTGTTGTTAAAGGAAAATTTCTAAATACTGTCTACGAGCTACCGAAAGGGTACCTCAACGTGGTATTCAGCGTCTATGGTAGAAGCGGCTTAGCCGTCAACCCAAGTAAAATAAAATGGTTTATTTACTGGTAGGTATAAGATCCCAAACATGACTCTGCCATCTTTCGGAGGTTCACCTGTTCAACTTGTTAATAAGGGGAAATACCTAAGACTTATCCTTGATAGAAAGCTTTCATGGAGGCCAAATATTGAGGAGAGCGTCGAGAAGGCATCGGTTGTCTTATATTGCTGTAGAGGAGCTATAGGGAAAAGTTAGGGACTCTCACCGTAGTCAAGCCAATAATGTTCTTTCGTGTATTAGTCTGGTAGAGGGCGCTGGAAAAGGTTACACTTGCTTACAAGCTTGAACTTGTTCAAAGAGCTGCTCTCATCGGCATCTCCGCTGCACTACGGACTACACCAATAATACCAATTAATGTCAATTTAAGCATAGCACCCGTGGACATTGCCGGCATGCATATTGCTGCGAAGTGTGCTCTAAGGCTCAACTGCATTCCTGAAAACTTGGAGAAATTTCTCGCAGAGGCCATTCGTGGCGGCTTTGTCTCTGCTCACATACCGACGAGAGGTATGTGGATGGTGAGAAGTAGCTGGAGAAGAGGCGCAGTGAGCGCTGTGAATAAAACCGCTCGAAGCTAGGAAAGAAGGTTAGAGAAGAAGTTTTCTGTACGCAGCTATCCGTCAGTCTTAGCTTAAATTTACCGTATCACTGTATTTTTTTTCAGGCAGAAGTGGCTGGTATTAAGGTGACGGTAGACGTACTGCTACGAAGTACAGCCTGTTTTAACGAGGTAAAAATTAACTTCAACAACAGAGCATTACTAGCGATGATCAAGGAGTGTCTGTCTCCACTAGAAATAGCATCAAACTACTTTATCATTAGACTCGTTTGGGTGCCTGGTCATAGTGGAATCGCTGGCAATTACAAAGCCGATGAGCTAGCCAGAGGAGGCACCCTTGCCACGTAGACATTGGAATGGGACCGAGTTGGATCTCCATTGGCGTCTTGCGTTCTAGCACTGGACCAATGGACCTCGTGTGCGCTTACCAGTCGCTGGTCGGCGATCACAACGGACTGGCGTTCTAAGCTGTCCAAGTGAGATCCCTATTAGGATCGACCTCTTAACCTAACCTAACCAAATACCGATTTTTATCCGTTTTAGTACTACCTGCATGTTTTGCATTCTAAATAATTGCATCGGTTTTGGGTGCAATTAACCGATTAAAAAATTATTATCTTTAAAAAGTTCGAAAAGGCTATGTTCGGGTGTAACCGGACCTTTCATACTTTTGTAACATGCGTTACTGATTACGTATATGAGAGATAAGAGTAGTATTGACCTGATTTTATCTATTATTGGCTTTACGACATGTTATTAACAGAAAACAAGTAAGGAAGAGCTAAGTTCGGGTGTAACCGAACATTTTATACTTTTGCAACTTGAAAGGATCAAAGTAGGAAAATCCCTTCAGGTGTTATGAAAACTGTATTTTAAAAAATGTTGTAAAACAATTCAACATTCATTATGCTTTATTTGTATATGGGAAGTAGACGAAATTGTAATCTGATTTCCTCCATTTTCGCACTGTAATATGGGAATATTGCAGAAAAGTTATGTAAAGAATTTGAAATCGGTCAAGCAGGTCCCGAGATATGTGATTTCACCTAAACGTGGGCGGTGTCACGCCCACGGTCTAAGTCGTCGTCAATCGTGTGCCATCCTGGGTGTAAAATTTAATGTTTTTGACGCATTCAGTCATTGATTTATAACACTTTTAGTAGTTTTTAACAAACCCATTATAGGGGGAGTGGGGGGTGTTATAATCCGATTTCACCTATTTTTACACAATCGTAAGAAGAGTTAAAAATATATGGGCTTTGCTATGTTACATAGCCAAACCAAACGAATAAAGGGAGATATATACATTAAACTTATTAGGGGGCGGCGCCCACTTTTTCAGGATTTTCGAATCACATTTGCCCCTCCTTAGTTACATCGTTGAGCCAAATATTAGTTCTGTGTCTTAATTTTCGGCTTAGTTATAGCACTTTAAACGTTTCTGATTAATGGCGTTTTGTGGGCGTGCTAGTGGTCCGATTACGCTCATCTATGAACTGGTCCAGAAAGACAGTCACTCGGATTTAAACTCGTCTCCTCATTATGATCATTTATATATCTATCTCGATTAATTTTAGGTGAGACTAACAACCGTTAGGTGAACAAAACTATTACACTCTGTAGCAATATGTTGCAAGAGTATAAAAATATATATACTTACATACATTTTCAAGAAAGAGCAAATGAGTGAAATTTCAGCAGGTATGTTATTTTATATTAAATTTTTTTTTAAATATTGCCTAAAAATTTTCTGAAAATTTTGACAGACATACTATTGTAGTTGCGGTGTGACACGCAAAAGCAACATCGGTGTACTTACAATCCCAAACTGAGAACCACTGCTGAAATCTGTAAAATCGATCGATTACGGAACTTGGTTTGAAAATTCGGCTAGCGGAAATTTTTTATTTAAAGTTTTCATAGGCTTCACATTGGTGGCAGTCGAAAGTGCGGAATAATATATGCCGCGAAGTTGTTGTATTGTACCAAGATGCCCAACAGGGAACGATAGGGAAAAGTTGGTGCCCCTGGTAAAATTGTTTAAATTGTTGAAAGAAAATTTAAAAAGCGGAAATATAACAATGCTTATAAAATATACACAAAATGAGACATATTTACTTTTTTTATATTTCCGGTGGAAGAGTGAAAGTCGTTGGTTTTGAGGAATGATCGAGGATGTTAGTGTTGACCTAAGGTTGGAAGTGTGTCTTGACAATGTCAAGTCTACTGAGGTGTTCATGAGTAAACAAGGATATCCATTTTTTAAACTTCTTGATGCAATAAAGTATACATATATGTAGTAAACATTTTTTTAATGAATTGGAAAATGATTTTCTCTTAAAATCTTGAATATATTATATTTTCGAAGTTTATTAAAAACTATTAGTTTGTAGTAAAAAATAAATATATATATTATTAATCCTCCTCTATCAGCAGATTTCCATCTTAACCCTGAATTCCTGGGTTTCTATCCTAAGATTTATCTGTATTATCTAACTAAATACTCCCAAACAACTTATTATCCTGATAAATATACAATATATTTATATATATTTTTATTTAATATATATTTAGGACCACGTTTTTAGAAATACTCGCGAAGTTCTTAATTAAAATACGTGATCGAAATTTCTCTGTCAAAGCTGGTTAAAAGGATTTCATATACCACTAAATTGATGGATCTTAAATATTGCGATAAGCTACTTGATAAAAAATAATTAAACATCCATACGAAAATCTGGTAACATTGTTAGCCACCTCTTCCTTACCTAAGTCTCTATGATAACCGGTAAAATATTATTATTATGTTGGTTGTAAAGAAAATGTAATTTAATATCAATATTGTTCCAAAGAGCCTTATTTAAAATTTATATAATATTTTCTAATACAAAATTTTAATAATCACAACAATTTGATTTAATATCTCTTCTGAAGAAGACTTCGAGCGTTCCATGTCTCAAATCAAGACTTTCAAATTACATTGCCTTTTTACCACTCTTTTCGTGAAAACCATTTTACTCCTGTATTGCGAATTGCCTGAGGTTTAGGCATATCTTTGTGTCTGAGGTCATATCTACGTACCGGTCATATCAGAAGATATTTATAGCTGGCTAGACCTTTTTAGTTTAGGCCACTTAAATTCAGTATTTGCGAAAATACAAATAAAAAGGAGCAAAAAATGCGTACCGGTGTTTGTGGTTTCCGAGTATAAAATTACAAAAAGCGTGAATTTTCGCTTTAGAATTACAACAAGTACTACTTCTACATGCGTAACTATATCCTAAAGGTCAGGCTGACGCCGAGTATAATGTGAAAAAAATGGAGAATGTATTTAATTTTCTTTTCAGCTTTTTTCGTCTTCTTTTTTTATGATTTGAAATATATGAATATATTCGTCACTTTGTTTCTCTTTCGTCGGATTTAATTAAATTTTGATTGATTACAATTTGCTAGAAGGCATTTAAGCTTGCAAGCGTTCGCTGATGCAAATGTGCGTACTGTCGGAGCGGAATATTTGAAATAAAGTGCTCTTCTGTCACAATTCTGTAGCAGTTGAGCCGAACTAAAATGCCAAGGTTGGGGACGGGGAATGCTCAACTGACGTATTTATGCCGAGCTCCTTGATTTCAGCAATGCGTAAGCGTGCCTTTAGAGTCACCGTTATTGTCATCTTTATGCACAGCTCCCTCGCCGAGTCCCTTGTAGGTGCCGCTGACTGAAGCGTTCACGGTTCGGCTTTTGTAATGCTGCAAGCGGCTTTGCTACGCAGCAAAACTACATTTGCATGCTTTCTTTGAGTGACGAAGGAATAATGAAATACAAATTTAATTTGTGTACCCTGAGTTGTGAAAAGTGAATGCTGCGTAGCTAAAAGCATACAATTGCAAACGGTGCCAGGAAACGCCTTACACTCGACACTGAGATGCCGGCACTTTTGTTGTAACTACACACAGAGGGCTTAATGACATTTATTCGTTAGAGCGAAGGCGATTTCTCCTTACACGGTATATGTATTAACGGGAAATCAAAGTAAATAGCCGTCACTTATTTATATAAAAGAAACTATCAGATATTTATGAATTTTAATTTCACAACTCAGGTAAAACATTTTTCTAGGTATAACCACCTTCGTCATGCATAAGAAAGATAGCAGAGGTATTATATTTATACCTACAAGTAGTTATAAAAAATATAGCTTTGTTGCTGTTTCGGTTATGAACATAACAACACGGGACTCATTCTAAAAAAAATAGGCAAAACTAATACCGAATAAAGACTTGAAAAATAAGTGCTTTTCTGGAAATAAAACGTAAAATTCGAGAATTTTACCTCTTGTGACCTTCTCCTTACTGCTTATTTCAAATAAATGTTCTGAGGAATGCGCCTCGAGTTGTTTGCGGCCATATTATAAGGCGATAATAAATAAAGGTGAGTGATTTTTTTTTTAACTGTGAGGGCCAAATTTGATGATGAAATTTTTATTTAAGAAAAATTGTAATGGATAATCACCCACAGCTATATATTAAATAAATAAAGTATATTGTTAAATTTTATCATCCAATACTTCATAAACATCCATAGTCCGCAGATATTATTCTCTGCTTGATATCACAACTTTAACAAATTTGAAGAAGCTCGAAAAAAGATTTAAATAGAATAGAGAGCACCCAAATTTTATCAGTACCTGTGCCTATTGCTTAATAGTTTACCGAAAGAATGGATTTACGATCCTAAGATCAAGCCTAAAACTTTTAGCTATAGTTAATAAAACAATTAATATTCAAAATAGATATGTTTGTTTAGCGATTTATGTTTGCAGATTAATAAGAATTGTTTGTTCGAACTTAACTTCAAACTTCAGAATACATTAATGATTTAAGATGTTTTTTCTTGCCTTCTTATAGTCTATTGAATATTAGTAAATGGGTAAAGCTGATCTACTTGTAGATGTAGATTTATAAACTTATTTTCCACATTAGTTTCAAAATGGTAAAAAAAACGCAGCATTTTCAAAATAATAACCGCTAGCTGATATTATATTTTATACAATGATCCGATTCCGCTAAACTCATACGGAACAACTTATGAAAGTTATCTACTTGTAGGTAGTTAAAATTGTTCTAAACGAAAGAATTTAAGGCTAATAGCTAAATAAGGAGGTTGAAAGTCCATTTTCAGATAAACTGTACTAAATCACATATCCATACTTGACACGATGAATGTTTTAAAAAAATGTTAGAAAATCCGTCAGTAAAATGGAACAAAACAAGAAAAAATGTTAACTTCGGTTGTACCGAAGCTATATTATCCTTCACTGATCTTTATTCCGAACGTTCAGTTTGTATGGTAGCTATATGCTATAGTGGTCTGATATCGGCCGTTCCGACAGATAAGTACCTTCTTAGTGGGACAAGGATAGGTGCAAAATTTCAGATCGAGTTGCTACAGAGTATAATAGTTTTATTCGCCTAACGGTTGTTTGTATTACCTAAAACTAATCGAGTTAGGTATAGGGTTTTATATATATAAATGATCAGGATGAAGAGACGAGTTGATATCTGGGTGACTGTCTGTCTGTCCGTCCGTCTGTGCAAGCTGTAACTTGAGTAAAAATTGAGATATCTTTATGAAACTTGGTACACATATTTCTTGGTACCGTAAGACGGTTGGTATTGCAGATGGACATAATCGGACCACTGCCATAAATTTCCATAACTAAGCTCCACAATAAGACACAAGACTGTGATTTGGTATACAGGATCACGCGTGAGCCGTGTCAAGCTATCATAGTACTTTTGTTCAGTATTGTTTGACATTTCATCGTGGATGGACTTACGCCTGAACAACCTTTACAAATCGTTCATATTTATTATGAAAATTCACGTTCTGCAAAGAATGTGTTTCGCGCGCTTCGCTCAAATTATGGTCAACATAATCGGCTTACTGAGCGTACTATTCGCAACACCATTACCCATTTTGAGCCTCAGCATTCATTATTGGATAATCGAATAGACCATATCCAGCACGCAGTGCAGAAAATATAGCGGCAGTAGCTGAGAGAATACACGAAGACCGTGAAGATTCGATTCGGCGCCGTTCGTAGCAACTTTTAGTTTGGTGTGGTTTGTGGGCGAGTGGTGATACCGGAAATTGAAGCTTCTGATTTCGGCGGTGGTTTCACTTCCCTCTCTTTGCATCAATCAATGGATTTATTGAGAGAACACTTTGGTGACAAGATAATTTTACTTTTGTATAGTATAAACGAATTCAACGGATGTACTATCTGAGACGTATCTGTGCCAACATTTGAAAGAGATAATCTTCAAAAAATAAATAACAAAAATGTTCTTTGGATTTCCCACTACATTTAAATTTTCTGTAATTTTTCCTTAAAAAAGTAGGGAACGTCGAAATGGATCCCCCTATTTATATAACTGTATGTATATATACAGACGGAGAGAAACATCATGCTGATCATTTATGTATGTATTTTATAGGGTCTCCGACGTTTCCCTCTGGATGTTACAAACTTCATGGCAAACTTAATATACCTTCTTCAGGGTATAATTAATAATAAAACAGGATTTAGTTGAAATCCCTCCGTTTGTGAAATTGATCCGAGTCGTAGTGAAGCGGGGGTTAATTTTAATCATAATTTTATATGTCATGGTTCTATTTATGAGCAGTTCGTTAAACTATTAAATTCAAAGTTATTAAAATGAATCCATATTGGAGCTCCCAATTCACTATTCGCTTTGGCGACTTTTACGGTCCTTCTTAAACTATACACAATCAATCCTCAGGGCAAAAAACAGTCTTAAAACTTCAGTTGAAACTACTATTGGGTAAGGAAACTCTAGGAGGTTAATAGTTAAAATTTTCTTAAAAAAGTTTATTAGGTGTACAAAATTCCGATGAATCGGTTAATTTTGAGTAGGGTCTTTAAATTTTTGTGATCATTACACTTAATAAGACGTTCAAATATCGTACAGCATTTATATAAATTTTCTTAACACTTAAAGTTATGATATCCCTTACCGATCTATTGATATCGCCACTAGATTGAAAATCGATGATGTTGAACATATCACATCCATAGCTACATAAAAATCACATATGAACGCCGGAAGGTTCCAATGTCCTCTATTTACCTGTAAGAAGATAATTTATTGTATAATATAATATGTAAAATTTTAATAGATGGTTTATTATCAAGTAATCAAGTAAATACAAAGGTATTAAGTATCAACTAATTTAACTAAGCAACTAATTCATATAAAAGTATGTACGAGTACATATGTACTTATGTATATATATATACGGTATACTTACCTAACATATTTACATATTTAAATAGGCATAAACTTATAACATAAAATAACAAATAATTTGCCCATTACCTACACTTATTTTTTTTATTTTTATTATTTAGACATAACATCCGAACACACGTGTTATTGGAGTGGACCAAAACTACTGGTAATTTTACTTGTATAAGTTACCACTATATAAAACTTTTAACAAACACAATTTTATGGCATTTACTTCAACGAAAGCCCATCTGGAACCATTCCATTTCAACGTCCGCTATCCAAACAATAACGCTTCTTGAGTTAGTTTTGCTCGTTACTGATTCATCTGTATAGACAATTGACTTGATATACTCCACTCGTTTCAATTACAAGGATCCCGCTTAATTGGACAACCCAATCAAAAAAATTCATATGTGCACTTTAAATATTTATTTACTATTTGGCAATGATAATTAAATAATGTTTTTATTTTTAGAGGGAAAAAATATTTCATCATTCGGTGCCATGACTTATCAAAGCTATGTTTTGAGTGCTCAAAAATATAGTTGTTTCAGTCGATGCGTGAGAGCTCAAATCATTGTGGTGAAGAGGGATCGGGTTTCGGCGGTTAGTTTTCCTGATTTCCTCTAAGACGACTGGCATAAAAATGGTTGTGTACCAAAAAACAGGTAACCATTAGCTTGGAAGTGCTTTGTACGCGAACAACTTTTGTTGTATTCGGCTCATCTGGAAACACCCATACAGTCGACTGCTGTTTACTTTCGGTCTCAAACGCGTAAATCCACGATTCATCACCTGTCACTATGTCATAGATTCACGAGATTCATCTTGGAGTGATGTACGATCTCGATTGAATTCTCCATACCATTGATAAATACTGTGGACAAAAATTGTAATAAGTTCATTGATGCACTGTTGTGGAGTTAATCCATGTCGAAAGTTGAAAAATATAATTGAGCGAAAATGTTCGCGATTTAATTTAATTTTTTGGCCAAGATAAATTAATTAAGTTACTGTATACAATACAAGAAGCGCTTGTACGAAAAACTCTCTCAATATGGATAGTATTGCCAAATACCGAAATATAAAAGGCAACCGCACTGTGACCAACCATTGCGGCAATGTAATTTGAAATATTGTCATCTTTCTTGTGAAACACACTGTTCTCAATATGTAATGAAATGACTCATATTTGCCTGATAACAGCGGAATTATATTAGTGTTGCATGCGTTTATTTGCGTGTCCACGCGTGTTCAAATGTAATTGCGTCTATTTAGCTATACAAATAATACTGAATGGAAGATTTATTGCCGCATTTAAGACTGCTCAACAAATAATGGCGTTCATTTTGCGATACATGTGCATACAAGGTGAAGTATTCCGGTCAGCCAGTTCTGCACGTTAACTATAAATACCCTATTCTAAAAACTCCATTTATCACTCCACTCGAACAATAGTAAATTTCGTACTATTGTTTTGCGAAAAGTTGATGTAACGCTAAAACCGTAGGTTAGCAAGTCTTATGTGGTATAAGATACCGTCTTTTATTCCTAGAATTCCTAGATTACGAAGATTGACCCAGTAGCCGGTATTTGTGTTAAAATGTCAATATAAATGTAGTTCACAGTCATACACTCAAAGACAGTAGTAACAAAGCCTTAGAAAGTTCATGTTATATTTTCGTACTACCAGAAAGAATTTTTAAACTTAGATATTTTTTAAGAGCAAATTTCAATAAATGAATGCTTAGCCCGCTACATTAATTTCATTCCATACCATTTTTGATTTCTTTGACTCTGGCAACGGACTCAAAGAGTCGCACAGTAAAAACAGTAAAATATAATTTTATGCTCTTCATTATGCATTGGATGTCTAACTCATTTGAGAAAATTACGAGAGCGTTAGTGAAATTCATTTCTCCTGAACAAATAATGCAGTGTTTTGTCATTGAGAGTCCGTTTGCGAATTACATTTTTATTGTTAATGTCCGTCTATTATTGTGCGCTGACAAACTGACTGTTAGTGCTATGGAAAGATGAATGCTTGCAGAACTTTTATCACATAACAATTGCTCGCTCAGCTTGCCAGCGCCGATGCCTTCTAGGAAAAGCTTGAACATGTAAAGCACATGTCAATAAGAACATAAAGTAGAGACCAACCGTATAGATGGATTGGCATTTTGCAAGAGTAGAGAGCATTCCTTCCGAATTCCGCACAGAAAAGCGTTTGCAGAAAAGATTTCTATATAATTTATAGTTTTTTTAAACCTCCATAGGTAAGAAATATTAACTTTGAATGTATAATAGATATCTACAATATTAGATTACCCTACTGGGCTTTTTTATGCTGTTAGCACTCTTGTTGTTATTGTATATTTTAATGTTGCTCTGACGAAATGGTAGTCATAAACTCTTTGCTTCGGCTGAGGGCAGTGACAATAGATTCCGGGTGTACTATGGAGTTAGAAGAGATCAAAAATGCATTATTTTTTCCCATAAAGTTAACTTAACTCTTCTACACACAAGCATATACGATTGCGTATTTATGCACGTGATATTCAACTAAATAGAATTGAAGTCAAAGAAATTGACGTTGGTGTCGCAAAGTAGTATACCTACAGAGATAGTGAGAGGTTCTCTAAAAGAGATAGGGAGCCGTTACGAACAGTAATGTACGAAGACAAATGCCGAACTCGTCGAACTAACTATGTACATATTTACTGTTATTAGCGGTGTGTCAGTATGGTCCAGCGATAGTTGAGTTTGCATATTTTTCATAACCTTAATTTAGGATGAAATTTCAAATCCTACCTCATACAGCAGCCTCATAAGAGCCGGTGTCAAAATTGGACAATAGGCATAGCAGAACACATTAAGTTGAAATTCTATATCCCACAAGCTACTTGATATATTTCAACCAAATTGGTGCATAATATTGGTAAAGTAAGAAGTTCGTTCGGTTTTTTATTGATTTTTCAAAAGATGATAAGTTTGTGTGCATTTGTCCGATTTAAGTCAAATATGTGCCGTTTTGTTCATAAACTTGTTGCCAACGAGATGCCAACTTCATTATACCATTCTCGTAGAAGGATGCGTCCCTTTTGGCAAAAAACTCGGAGATCCAATTTTCACAGTCCTCTCTTGAGGCTAACTTCTCACCATTAAGCGCGTTCGCCATGGACAGGAAAAGATGGTAATCACTTGGTGCCAGGTCCGGACTATAAGGTGGATCCCATCCGAGCTCCCGGAGCTTCTGGCGCGTCACCAAAGACGTCACAATCCGCTTCAGAAACGGGTCGATTTTGTTGCGATTCAGCAGCGATTCGCAGATGGAAATTCGGTCCATCATGTTTTTTTGCGTTAGTTCGTGTGGCACCCAAACATCTTCTTTTTGAATCCAAGGTTATGCAAATTGTTCCAAACGGTTTTCTGGTTTATCTTTAGTTCCTCAGCAATTAAATAAGTGACGGTCTGTTTCCCCTATTTTCATAATTTTATCGCAATTTTCGACGACAGGCCTTCCGACGCGTGGTGCATCTTTGACATCGAAATTACCGGAATGGAACCTAGCAAATCACTTTTGTGCTACACGTTCGCTTACAGTATCGGGCCCATAAACTAAATTAATTTTTTCAGTCACTTTGGCTGTTTTTTCGCCTTAATCGAAGAAAAATTGTAAAATATAGCGAATTTTCTCTTTGCTGGTGTCCATCTTTGACGAGCGCTCACAACGTACTGAGTCAATCAATCGAAAAACTGCCAAACTTTTAGCAACACGTTTTCAGCGCCGTATAGTATGACATGATGCGACACGTAACACTAATACTATGGACAATAACGCCATCTCTTAGGTCAAGTAAAAAGTTCGTTCGGGGTGAGCGTATATAATAAAATATAAAACCTATATTTATTATTCTCATGTTACAAAAATCGCATGTTACACCAAAACTTTTCAGGCCCCAAATACCGAATATGTGGACCCCAGTTCTTATTGCGCGTTTTTAATCGAAAACATCGGTCAATCTGTGAGATATATTATAGAAATTTGGAGAGAATCCTTTTTTGAGGATAGTATGCCTTTATGTCATAAATGGGTTGAATCGGATCAATAAGTCCTTTTATTTATCCTAAAATTTAACTATTCCGAAATAAATAAAATCTGGTGAAAACTTGTCCTGCCAATAAAGTTATTGTAATAAAGCCTTGCACATGTAGTACTTCTAAGGTATGCCATCTTTTATCCAAAAATAGTCAAAATTGGTGCATAACTTTGTAAGCCCACAGATACCGAATATGTAGACCTCAGTCCCCTTAGTTGGCTATTTTTTCGAAGAGCAAAATATTATCCAAATAATTTTGAACAATGGTTCGTAGATGGTCCGTTGCATTTACGTATTTACTAAAAAAACGTTTGCCCCGAGCTTCAACGGTTATAAATATACAAAAGAAAAAATAAAGCCAGCCTATTATCTATTATTTAGAATGGACTTGTGAATTAGTCGATTATTATAGTACCTAGTGAATATCTTCAGATGTGATTGTTTTTAGAATTGTTCTGAGTCCTAAAACTACGACTACTATTTCGTCAGGGCTGAAGTTAATTAGCTTTAGGAACAGGGATGTAGTGATTTTGATTGTGAACAGTATACGCCAAACCATTAAATCTAGTTGAGTGAATTGATAAAATTACAGATATTGAATTATCGAGTCTAATGAAAATGGCGTCATAACAAGAAATGCCGTTTTTTACTACTATACCAGGGTTTATGCTTTTCTCAAAAATTGTAATCAAAGTATAGGGTTTCTCGTTTGTACACGGTCAAATGGTTTAATGGCTGTTATTAATTTTAATTTAAACTGGTAACCTAAAAAAATTTGTTTTTTCGTGTTATTGTTGTATTCTTCTATAAATATATATTTATATTTCACCTCGTTTGGTATAATGATTCAATTAAAGTAACTGCTACAAGTATTACAATTTGCGGATGTAGAGTAAGGGAATATGTGAACACACATATACATAAATATACCATATTTACATAAGTATATAATATAATGGTGAACTAAACGGCCAGTGAACGATCGCTTATTTTGTCTTCCGTTGCATTTTCGCAGCGGAAAAGATGTAAAATAATAAAATGGGAACAATAACGCCGAGATGGTTGTAAAATCTGCTTTAAACTTTTTATTATTTAGTATTCATCCTTTGTTACAACCAGCATAGTCGTATACCATAAATGTGAATATACTCCCATACATATGAACAAGCATATATGTAGGTATACTGGGTAGCTTTTTTACCAGGGCGCCAATGCTCGCGATCGCGATGCGCTGATGCAGCCTCATTTCATATGGAAAGTAAATCTGACCCCAGTGTAATATTAAAGCGATTCTTACATTAAAAATATAGCATATAATGTGATTTTAAACGCCATAAGAATTGTAATCGCAGCAATAACGTTACAAAAATTAAATGTGCATATCAACGTGCTCCATGAATATTCATACCTTTATTCTTATGAGGGCGTAATTTTTAAATAATACACTTTTAACGAAAGATTATTTGTAACAGCTACTAACACATACATACTATACTCGTATATTGACTATGTAACTACTTTGGTGCAGTTTTTTCAAAATTGGAACATTTCTTTGAGAAAAACATAAACATAGTCTTAATCACAGTATTGCTTATCTTAAGCTATAACATCTTTTTATATTTCTGGCAATTTGTGGATTCCATCCCAAAAGAATTGCGCCGGCTTATTGGCCAAGAATGAGTGAAGAAATATTAGTCAGAAGGGATAGGTCTTGGCTATAAGGTGGCCTGCCAAATTTCACATATGGTTTTTATACTCTTGCAACATGTTGCTACAGAGAATGATAGGTTTGTTTACCTATCGAGATAGATATAGGGTTATGTACATATATATAAATGATCAGAATGACGAGTTGAAATCCGTATGTTTGTCTGTCCGTCCGTCTGCCTGTGCAAGCTGCAACTTAAGTAACAATTTAGATATCGTAATAAAAATTTGTACACGTATTTCTTGGCAAAAACTGGAGGACGAGTTCGTAGATGGACGTAATCGGACCACTGTCGAGCCCACAAAACGCCATTAAAGGAAAACCTATAAAGTGCGACAACCAAGCACTAAATACAGATGTAGAACTGTAATTTGCCACAAGGGATCGCAGTAGAAAGGGGCACTTAGGGTTAAGCATTTTGAAAAAATTGGAGTGGTCCCGCCCTTTAAAGGGTTTAACGTACAACACATTCAAGCTTAAAAAAATTCAGCATAAATCCCTTAAGCACCCCTGCCGACACTGTAAAAATGAATGGAATCTAATAGACCCCTCCATTCCCCATATATAATATATAAATATGACATTAAATTTTACCTCCAAGATGGTTTGAGGAGGACGTTATAGGAACCGCGGTCAAAATTGGACGATGGGCGTGGAACCGCACACTTTTAGGTGAAATCACATAACTCGGTACCTGATAAATCGATTTCAACCAAATTATATATAGTATTTAACATCCTTCTAAAATTCCTATGTAACTGTGCGAAAATGGGCGAAATCGGACTACAACCACGCCTATTTCTCATATAACACAATTTTAAATTTCATCTGACTCTTTCGCACAGGTGTAATGGCCGTTAAAGTATGAAATTTTATAATCAACTGTCGAAATCGAACCGAAACTGTTCAAACCCCTAGGTACCGAATATGTTTACCCCAGTACCTACAGTTGAGTTTTTACCGAAAATATCGGTGAATGAAATTTAGGGGGATCCTTTCCTAATATTAGTGTGTCTGCATACTAAAAATGGGTTTAATCACATGATTAGACGCCACATATCAGATATAAAGGTTTTAGAAATTCCAGTTACTTTATACTGCATATATCGGCCAATATGTGAGTTATTTTAATGAAAACAAGAAAGCATTAATCGGTTCAAAAAGTGACCAAAGTGACCAATAAAGCAAATGATAGCTCTATTGTAATAAATGACAGCTCTTATTTATAGGTAGTTGAAATGGGCCTAACCTTTTAAAGCTCTCTGGAATCAATATAGGAACCACGTAATTCCCTCAGACTACATCTTTGGTAATATAATGACTTTTAAGCTTTTGCATAGCTTTTATTGCGGGCTTTCAGCGCGGCGACCGAATTAACGAAGAAGTTCTAGGACTTTTTAAACAACGTGGCTTCTAGTGGCGCCATCTGTCTGAAATTTTTATCCCTCAATTGTGTATTCTTCAGTGTTGTCGTATAAAATTATATAACAGCTGACTTGTATAACAGCTGAGATATCACGCTACATGTGACATTACATTTGTAGTGTCGGTCGGAAAAAGACCATCGAACAAAGAGCCAACATTAAGTTTTGTTTTAAACTTGGTAAAACTTTTACCAAAACTCATCAAATGATGAAGCAAGTTTATGGCGATGATTGTCTATCCCGTAGCCGTATTCACGAGTGGTTTAAACGTTTTCATAGTGGTCGTGAGGGCATAAATGAGTAATGAGTCGAAACCCAAAAAATCGCGCCTGGAGAAGTCAAAAGTGAAGAAAATGCTGATTTGTTTTTATGATTCCAAGGGTATTGTCCACAAAGAATTTGTTCCACCCTGCCAAAACGTTAATGCGTTAATCGTCGCATTCGGCCCGAATATCGCGAAGATGGAAGTTGGCATTTGTTGCACGACAATGCGCCGTCTCATCGATCGACGCTTGTGGCCGATGATTTGACCAAAAATCAAATTTTAACAATCAACCACTCCCCGTATTTACCTGATATGGCACTGTGCGACTTCTACCCTTTCGGAAAACTACATTTGGCCATGAAAGGAAACCGCTATGCTGACGTTGATACCATCCAAAAGGCGACGACCGCCATCCTCAACGCTATACCGACAAATGACCTAAAAAAGTCATTCGATAACCTTCTTGAACGTGCAAAACGTTGTATTCAGGCGAAAGGAGACTATTTTGAAGGCGACCAATAAATTTTTCAAAAAAAAACAAATAAATTCGTTTTTTGATAAAAGTCCAGAAACTTTTGAATTACACCTTGTATGTTTGCACCGAATTGAAATCCTCTTTAAAACACAATTTGTGGATTGTGGAACCAAAGTGTTTCTGACCGACATTGTGTGTTTTCGATGAGTTTTCATTGACAGTTCACACATCTATTTGTTTACATTTGTTATGTACCCTACAAGAACAGTGACGGTCATCTGATGGGTAATACTATGTTCGCACCGAATTGAAATCCTCTTGCAAACCCAATTTGTGGATTGTGAAACCAAAGTCGTTGTGACCGACATTGTGTGTTTTCGATGAGCTTTCATTGACAGTTCACACATCTATTTGCTTACATTTGTTATGTACCCTACAAGAACAGTGACGGTCATCTGAGGGGAATACGACAGTCATAGCTGAAAAAATTTTTTCAGCGCGCAGAACAAAGTTTCTATTATTTTCTTAAGAGCCTTATTTTATTTTTGTTTGTTTGTTTTGTTTTTCTGAGTCATTGCTGACCATAAATCCGTCATAGCTGAAAATTGTCAGTTATGACTGAAACGCTATCAGAAGTGAAAAATTCTTTTGCGCAGTAGATAATATAATTTTTATGTCTTAATTAAATTTCAAACTTTTAATCAAAATTAGTTATAATAATATACTTAAATATAAAAAGGAATGCAACAAAAAATATAATAATATATGAAAATATAAAAATAAATTTTCACTTGATGCCATCTCCTCCTCTCAATAGAACTGCGTACGTCTTTCTCCAATCAGTGAATAGTTCTGAATTAAAAAATGCAAATGTAAATAACCAGTACTGACATATCAAATGTGAGTGTATTGGTTAACCCACAGCAGTTTTTTGTAGGGTACGTTTAGGCCAATTATGAAATGTATACAAATTGTCAACTGACATTTAGGGCTGGCAAAATATGTATTCTAATAATATCGATTAAACTAGAGCAGGCACCGATTAGAATGAGTGGAATGTATGTTTTCAAGAGGTTTTCAGCGAAAACTGTGTTTTCGTTTGACAGATTTTGTATGGATGAAAACACAAGTTTACTCGTGAAAACCTCTTTTGTCTATGAAAACACGAATTTTGTGTCGGTGCGAACATAGTTAATGTTTGTATTGTATATCTGTCTACATGCAACATCTGTATGTAAATATGTAGACTAATTGATTCATGCGAAATGTTTATGTATGAGCATGAATGGAAAAGCTTTTTTGAATTGTAAAATATTTTAAATCGACAGGCCTTGTTTTGTTTCTTTTTTCGTCACTTTTTTCTGTGTTTGCGGATTTTGCGGGGTTGACACTTTTCCCTTCCAGAAGGAAAATCAGAAAGTTGTTCAATTTTTGAATTTTAGCTTTTGCCATCCTCGTGAAAAAACGCTTGTAGGCAAACGCATGTTCGGGGAGTACGCGTAAAATTTGTGTATAAAGTGTTTTAAATATGAATAAACAAAGTGCATATAGGTATATGATATTTATATTTATATTATTAAAGAAAATTATGAAAAAAGTGAAAAAAATGAGTGAGTACTCTCTACATACAATACATACATTTTTATTAAGCTATTGCATAGCTTTTATCGCGGGCTTTGATTCAAAAGTAATAATATTTAAGATAAAATGTTTTAAATGGCAAATAAAAATATGGAATTTAAAAAAAATTTTGTTAATAAAAAATAAATTATTCAATATTCAGAGTCATAATATTAGCAACATAATCATTATTTTGGTAAATACCTACCACACCTTCTGGAACAATATCTCGTTGGAACTAAACAATACAATTGAAATTGTGTATTTCAATCGGATTATCAATAGTAATAAATTTCCACTTGTTTTAGCTGGCGATTTTAACATCAACTTGGCTGATAAAATCAGAGCGATTGATAACTTTTCTTTCAGAATGAATGAATTTTTAGATGAATAATGATCCACAAGAATCCACAACAAAATATATATATCAAGTCTCAAACTTATGTTTCTTATTTCAGTTAAAATTAACCTATCGTTTCAATGATAAAAATTCCTAAGTAACCTACATGTTTTGTAAGATAATACAAATGTTTTAAACAATATTAACTTCTCATTTATTTAATAAAAGAAAATAATTTGTTTTCTTATCGGTCACCACGCTCAAAAAGTGTAATTTGAATTAATATCAAAGAAAAAAAATACTACATAAAAAATAAATAAATAATTATAATTGCATAAGTTGATAAAAAATGCTATGCAATAGCTTTACCGCGGGAGTCCCCGAGTGTCACACGTATTTTTTTTTGTTTCGGTGGACTTTATAGTAAAACAGTATGTAAATTATTTTAACAAATTAAGATCATGTACTCGTATTATCTTGGATATATGGTATAGTATTGTGGAGTCGAAATAGATGAAATTGTTCCCGACATTTCGCTAGCTGCCATATACTTAATATAACGCTTTCAGCTCTTCTGGTAACCGTCTAACAATTTCGTCTAGTAACGAATGTTGAATTCATAGTCAATGTTCTTGAAGGGGTTTGCTGATACTTGGAAGTACAGGGTGGCTCACGAATCGTGCTACAAAAACAAATCGTATTAATATTTTTTTCTGTGTGAGTAATTGACTTTCTTTTTTTTAGGTTATTATTTAAGTTTTTTAAAAATGAATGCTTGGGATACCGAAAAAAGGGGGTGGGTAGTGCAGCGGTACCATGTTTTGCAGTCCGTCATTTCCGTCCAAATAGAATATAGACGGCACTCCCCGAGTAGAGGTTGATAAACATGTTCGCCGAATCTTGAAGTATCGCAAGAAGACCGTACCATCGAGATCCGAATGTTCGTGTTCAAGAAATAGTCGCGGCTTTGCATCGTCTATTCTGGCAAATCCAAAATTTTCGACTCGCAACTTATCGGCGCAACCTGGGGTTACTAGACCTGGGGTTGTCTGACGAGGCCCTTTTTGATTTAAACGGAAATGTAAACAAGCAAAATTGCCTTATATGGAGTCAGAACTTCACCCAAAACAACTCACTTTGTGGTGCGCAGTTTCATTAAGGCGAATTGTCGGGCCATACTTCTTTGAAGAAAATGGTGTAATAGTAACTCTCAATGAGCACCGTTATTTAAAGATGTTGAACGAGAAACTCGACCTTCCGCTAGCTCTCGAGGTGACCTGACCTGACTGTACCAGCCTTTTATTAATAGGGTTATGTCAAACAAGAGGTGTACAAAACAAAACCCAGAAATCTGACTGAATTGAAGTAGTCCATCAAATCATTAATTAAGGCAATCCCAACTTCAACCCTTCAGGCCGCAATGGATAGTCTTCTAATAAGGTGTCAGGTCAATTAGGCATATGCGTGACTGAGCATGGCGGTCATTTACGGTCCATAATTTTTAAAAATAATTAATTATATAAAATAAAATTTTTTATGCAATAAAAAAAATAATTGTAATGCATTGATTAAAATTAAAAGTTATTAGGGTTTAGCCCGATTCGTGCGTCACCCTGTATTTCCACGTTTTTAGTTCTTGCGAATTGCAAAAATCTGCATTATTCGGAAATATTAATCAACTTTTTTGTCAATTAAGTTCACAATAGATCAGGTCGCTGTGAATTTCTCAAATTGCAATCTATCTATCTAATATGAAACAACATGCAACATTTCATTGTCAAGGAAATTCAGTGGGAAAGGAAATCGTAGGTAGGCGTGGCACTCGTACGACATCTACCATTTTCTAACTGCAAATATTAACAAAATATTACACCCATAATCTATGTTGCATACCACAAATAATTCTCTATACTATTTGTTGAATGCGATATACAAATGTATATGTATGTGTTAGTATATTACGATATTACACATATTATATTATTTTTAAGTTTACTTCCTTAAGTTTACTTCCACCTGAAGACATGCCAATATGTAACCCCACAAGAACAGTGACAGGCATCTGAACGGTAATTTAACAGTCACGGCTAACAAAATTTTTTCAGTGCACAGATCAAAGTTACTACTATTTGCATTGTGCAAAAACTGATGCAAACAAACGTATATATACGTATATGTGTGTGCAACATAATTTATATTTCTCTAATAAATTTAAAAGTTTTAGTTAAAGTAAGATATACAATAAAATATATATAAGTATAAGAAAAATAATTCAACAAAATATAGAATTAAATAATGAATTATGAAAAAAATGTTCAAATGATTCCATGCTGGCTAATCTCAATGTGTCTGCGTGATGCGTCCTTCTTCAATTCAATTAAATTTGAAAACTCCTCTCTTTCATAAAAATATATATTTTTAACACAAAACTCAAAAGAGTTATTGCACAGAAGCATGCAACAATTTGGTTTATAGCAAGGAATAACAGCTAGGTATTTCACAACATCTTTAAACTTCTATAAAAATGTGTGCTGTATCTTTTTGACGTACAAAAAATTTGCTTTTGGAAAAAAACGTAAACATTGACAGCCATTTTACTGTTCATTTGACTCTCAGTGGTGACAGTGCTAAAGAATTCAGTTATTTTATTTTTAATGTAATGTTATGTAAAGCTATAGTAAGCATTATAAGTCTTAGGTGTCTCTTTTTAGCAGAAACAGTGACGGTCAATAGTAAAATCAGTAGTTTCTTGTAGGGTAATGTTATCACTTCAAACATCAGGCAGTCATGTAAATATGCTTGTATATTATATACATATATGAAATGTTTGTGTGCAGGAGTATGGACATTCTTAGAAATAGCCTCATATGCTAGAATGTATCATAAAAATGTTTTTACATAAAATTTCCAAGCCAGAGTAGCCATTCTCACACAAATATGAATGTTTGGAGATGTAGTGTGTATGTAACATGTGTGCATAGAAATGTCCGTCATGCCAGGCAACACTATGAATGTAAATACAAATATTAAATATGAATATGATGTTGCAGCCTCGCCAAAGTGGCTTACTCAATCCCAGCTGTCATCAGGTGTTAAACACGGAGTAGTTATGTGCTATAAAAGTAAAGACTCCACTTACAATGTATGGCTGTTAAAAAATATCAAGAAAAAAATATGTTGGTTGATTTAAGTTAAATTAAGGTATCTAAATTAAACATCATCTGTGGTTTCTTCGAACCGTAATAAAGTAAGTATAAGGGTGTAAAAAAATATTTATATTTTTTATCTTTTTGATCTGTCATTTTACATGGCTATATGCTAGAGTGGTCTCTAAACAATATTTTCGGAGATTTTAGCGGTAGATACTTGAAATAATAATGTGTGCCAAATTTAGTGTCGATGTATAGAAGGACTTGAGTTTAATCGGTCAGTTTTTTATGGCAGCTATATGTTGTCCGGTTTGAACCATTTCTTTGCATAATAGTCTAAGCCAAATTTTGTGAAGATACTTTGTCAAATAAGAAAGTTTTCTATACAAGGACTTGATTCCGATTGTTCAGTTTGTATAACAGCTATATGCTATTGTGATCCGATATCGGCGATTCCGACAAATGAGCAGCTCCTGGGAAAAAAGGACGTGTGCAAAATTTCAGATCGATATTTCGAAAACTGAGGCACTAGTTCGTGTATTTACAGACCGACGAATGGACAGACGGACGTGGCAAAATTTAATTAAGGGTCTCCGATGTTTCCTTCTGGGAGAAAGTAATTGACAAATTTAATATACCCTGTTCGGGTATTAAAATACATATTTACAGAAGACATGATTACATACATACATTAATTTTCTGTGCTTTGACGTTATTATTTTTATACTCTCGCAACCTGTTGCTACAGAGTATAATAGTTTTGTGCACCTAACGCTTGTTTGTATCACCTAAAACTGAAATCCGGGTGACTGTCTGTCCGTCCGTCCGTCCGTCCGTGCAAGCTCTAACTTGAGTCAAAATTGAGATATCTTTATGAAACTTGGTCACTTGGACAGGTTTCTTGGTACCGTGAGACGGTTGGTATTGCACATGGGCGTAATCGGACCACTGCCACGCCCACAAAACGCAATTAATCAAAAACTAATAAATTGCCAAAACTAAGCTCCGCAATAAGATACAAGACTGTTATTTGGTACAGAGGTTCAGATTAGGGAGGGGCATCTGCAGTTAAAATTTCTTTTTAGAAAGTGGGCATGGTCCCGCCTCTAATAGGTTTAATGTGCATAGCTCCTAAACCGCTAATGCTATAATAACAAAATTCAAAGCAAATGTTTTTAGCACTTCTATTGACGGTGTGAAAATAGTTGAAATCGGGTGGCAACTCCGCCCATACCCCATATAACGGTACCGTTAAAAACTACTAAAAGCGCGATAATTCAAGCACTAAACACGCCAGAGACATTAAATTTTATCTCTGGGATGGTATGAGATGACTTCATAGGAACCGCGTTCAGAATTAGACAGTGGGTGTGGCACAGCCCACTTTTAGGTGAAAACCCATATCTTGAGATCTGCTTAATCGATTTCAACCAAATTCGGTACATAACATTCTTCTCATATCTCTATGTTATAGTGCGAAAATGGGCATATAACACCATTTTAAATTCCATCTGATTCTTTCACTTTCCAGTATGCAAATTAAGCAACAATGATTGTATCGGGGTACAACTTTGCGTGAATAATACGTTTAAAGTATGCCACCTTGTGACCAAAACTTGTCTAAATCGAACCAAAACTACATATGTGGACCCCAGTGCCTATAGTTGACCTTCTAACGAAAATATCAGTCAATCCACAAAGAAATCTAAAACGAGTATACCATTTGACTTTGCGAGAGTATAAAATGTTCGGTTACATCAAAACTTAGCCCTTCCTTACTTGTTAAATGTGTTTTTATTATTTCGCCCCTTTTGGAGTGCTTGTCTTTAAATAAAAATTTAATGGATTTTCATCTTCCGATCTTCCCTGTTTTACCATTGTAAAACGTCAAACCGGCTCGTTGGAGCCAAATATCAAAACTCGAATGACATCAGTGCTTACATTTCTCTATCTTTGACAATTTGCTCCATTTTAAGTAGCATGACAATAGATGGAAAATTAAAAATTCCGATAGTCATGGCTTAAACTTTACATTTTTCTTGGTAAATCCAAGCTTCCAAATTTTATTCATTTTTTGACCACTTATTATTGACTTGTATATACAGATATGTATAAAAGAAAAAACAAGTTTGAAAGAAGATTTCCCTAAATGTGGTAAATTTTTTGTTCCATTTCTGGGCACTCTTGGCTCAAAAGGTTTATATAAATTAAAATATACAAATTAATTAATAGTACTACATAACAAAACTCCAAAGTTTGTCTGATGAATGACTTTTAGTATATGATGTTATATGATTTGATGGCGCTGATTCCAAATATATCCCCTTTTATTTGTAATATCTTTTGATCATAACGTTTATTGAGAAATTCGCTTTGTTATAGTGCTACTGGTAATTACCTACCTATTTAGTTAATACAACTGGTTCATGTCTCTAATCAATGAGAGATATTTCTTGAAAAAGAAAAAAGGGTATTCAAGTCCTCATGGTTTTGGACCAAATTTAATGTGTGTAATACAACTGGCAGTTTTCAGTTGATCTAAGTAAGGTACATGTAGCAGCAGGTTTTCTTGCTCGGAAAGCGTTAGTTCTACAATAGAACGTGATAAGTTTAACTTTTTGTGGTTTTCAAAATTTACCCAAAACTGAGTTCAGAAGAGCTAATAAAAAACTGTCAATATCAATAATCAAATTTGATCATTTGAAATGGTAATTTCATTTATAACAATCAGGACCGTTTGCCAACTAATCAACATATTGTGAGATTTTGAGGAATAAATTTGCCGGCTTACAGATACTCGGAATCAAATCACTCCTTTTTTACTCAATTTAAAATTTCTAAACAAATGTTATGTATCACACATTCCTGGTTTATAGGTTTACATATACCATTTTGAAATCGGAATTTCTCATTCAATTTGAAGATGAAGTCGAATGGTCATGGACTTTTTTCGTATAGAGAGTACTCAAATATCTTTGAATGTGGCATCGTAGACTATAGACTATACTATTAGACATCAAACGCGCTTTAATTTTGTAAAGCTCATCGTGGTAACAGTAAACAAGTGATGTCACTATTTGCAAATGGAAGCCATGGAATATATCGCACACTAACTACAAAAGAGTCACAACTTATAATAGTTTGAAATATTGTACATTTTTATCAATATATCAATTCTTTATCCACTTATCTACCTACCCAAGAAATTTCATTGTCATCACTATCTTACATAACTTGGAAATCACCGTTAGATCTACTTTTGTGTTAATAGCGTCGCTTGTGCAGTATCAACTAAAGGGTACTATTTACTTGTATACTTGCATTGCTATAGCTAAAATAAAGCGTAAATTTTCTGCTGTATTCTCTGAAGTTGTGTCTCTTTATCTCAAAAAAAGTGATTTTAATCATCCGTATTATTAGAAATGTGTCACTTTCGATCACTAAACTAAAAATGCCCTTTAATTTCTTGGTTAAACTGGAAAATCAATCATATTTGAGTAAGCCGCTCTTTAAAGAAGATATTCTATATTATGGACGACGATTTGACTAAAATTTTAATAATGTTACAGGAGCTGTTTTTTGCTCCTCCTGAACATTTGTAATTTTTCGAGTTGTTATTTAGTGTGCGATATGTGTGTGCGGCATATGTACAAATTTATTCGCAAAACATTTTAGTGGAATGCTACAATGCAGATGCCAATGTGGCATGCAACAGAGAACCTGAGTGGCCATTGTTGCCCCGCCATTTCATCTAAGTATACCGCTATGCTGTGTCGTGTCTGTGACTTTGTGATTTCACTGCAATTCGCTCAAATTGTTGCAGATGTCACGCGCTACTGTGCACGACCACGATAGCGCGCCTATGTGTGTGCTTTGTTTTCGCGAAGGAGTAGTTTTCATTGCACCTGGTTGGTGTCTAGCTAAAAGTCTTCAATCACTGAAAGTGTGGCATGAAAACAGAGGCGGAACACGCGCTGCGACGTGTTGCCACTTTGAGACTGCCGCTACAACTACGCTGCATACACGCGCAATTACATTACAGTGCGCACACATTTGTGCAAAGACAATCACAAAATGCCTGATTATGTGCAGAGTAATGTTCTCGGTGTGCCAACGATATTTATATACATATGTACATACACAGTCTACTCAACCGTTGCCAGCAACCGCTTGATTATATATGGATATGGAGTTATATATATATATAAATGATCAGGATGACGAGACGAGTTGAGATCCGAGTGACTGTCTGTCTGTCTGTCCGCCCGTTTGTCTGCCTGTGCAAGCTGTAACTTGAGTAAAAATTGAGATATCCTAATGAAACTTGTGATCCTTGGCAAAAAGGTCATGGACTAGAATTAATAAAATATTGCCTTTGAACTTGATTTTTGGAGGATTATTTATGTCTCTAATGTTGAGAATGAGCCCATTTTGAGATTTCGGAACTTTTAGTTAATTTAAACTTTAAAAATCGTTGTTTGATACAGTCGATTTACCCAACATTTTTATACTCTCGCAACTTGTTGCTACAGATTATAATAGTTTTGTTCACCTAACGGTTGCTTGTATCACCTAAACCTAATCGAGTTAGATATAGGGTTATATATATATAAATGATCAGGATGAAGAGACGAGTTGAAATCCGGGTGACTGTCTGGTTGGTTTTGCAGATAATCGGACCACTGCCACGCCCACAAAACGCCATTAATCAAAAGCAAATAAATTGCCATAACTAAGCTCCGCAATAAGATACAAGACTGTTTTTTGGTACAAAGGATCACATTGGCATCTGTAGTTAATTTTTTTTTTTAAAAGTGGGCGTGGTCCCGCCCCTAATAAGTTTAATGCGCATATCTCCTAAACCGCTAAAGCTATAATAACCAAATGCACTGGAAGCAAATGTTTTTACCACTTCTATTGACGGTGTGAAAATGGGGCGTGGTACCGCCCACTTTCAGGTGAAAACCCATATCTTGGGATCTGCTTAACCGATTTCATCAAAATTCGGTGCGTAACGTTCTTTTCGTTTCTATGTTATATTGCGAAAATAGGCGAAATCGGATTACAACCACGTCTATTTCCCATATAACCCCATTTTCAATTCCATCTGATTGTTTCACTTTGCACTATGTATATCAAGCAACAATGATTATATCGGGGTAAAACTTTGCGTGAATAATACGTTTAAAGTATGCCACCTTGTGACCAAAAATTGTCTAAATCGAACCAAAACTGTTCAAGCCCCTAAGTACTAAATATGTGGACCCCAGTACCTATAGTTGACCTTCTACCGAAAATATCAGTCAATCCACAAAGAAATCTCAAACGAGTATACCATTTGACTTTGCGAGAGTATAAAATGTTCGGTTACATCCGAACTTAGCCCTTCCTTATTTGTTAGTTAATTAATTTTAGTTAATTCAATTTTTGAACATGCTTAAGCTAGAATTCAGAGACACTAATTAAATTGCTAATGTACTAATGTCTTTGAAATGATCTGAAGTGTTATCGTTTCGACGCAATACGCAACTTTTACTTTTAATATAAAATGTAATCGATATAATCTTGGAGCCAAGTGCTAGGAGAATTTGTATACAAGTACATACTTCTTCAATCGAATGTGCGCGATTGAAAACAATCTTCCACTTATTTATTGGCATTGGAATATGTATAAAAGCGGCTTGGTTCAATCAATTCGAGCATCGAATTATTCAATTCGCTGCTTAAGTGTGCTGTAATTAAAGCTGATTACATATAATGCCACACTAATTACATGTTACTCATACGTACGGTTGTAGCAGAAGAGTTACATACATAATCAGCTGAAACGACGCCGCAATGCCTGTTATCGAAGTTCTGAACAGCCACACATCAACGCTCGAGGTGTTTGCTGTCACCGTGAGGACATGTGTTTTTCTGATATTTTCAACATAGGCATTCATATGCCTACAAGAGTCAGCACTTTAGCCGTTCAAGCCTCGCATTGGGATGCAATATGTTTCCCATTTTGGTTTATTCGCAAAATTTTCTCGCTACTGTAACAGGTTGTGCGTCATAAGAGTTAAGTGCGCTCAAAAGTTGCAAGTGTTGGCAAAGAAAAGAAAGCCTGATTGAATTTTTTAATTGAAGGTACGAAGCCCATCAACCCCTCATATTTTGGATGTGTGCGGATCGGTGTGTCCTCGAAATCGCTTGAGCATACTTAAAGTTGGTCAAATTTCCTATTAATGTAGCAGCATGTTCCCACACAGTTTGGGTTACTTAGTTTGCTTTCTTCCAATCGCCCTGCATTTGGGCGTTGGAAGGCAGTTAACCTTTTCTTCTGCGCACTTTTTACTTGGAGGCATTTTTGCACTTAACCAAATTGCTCTGAAACACCACGGCTGTATACCCTTGAACAAATATTCACAAGTATGTATGTATGAAGGAGTATGCATCTCGTGTGGACGTAAAAGAAAACTGTAAATAATAAAGTAATAATAATAACATTGAAAATGTTTTGAGTATTTGTGGCGGTGGCAGAGACGTTATTATGCTGCCAGTCAAACGCATAACATAAAGCTGCTTTTTATACTCTTCATAAGGTGCATAAAGAAATCATAAAAATATTGAATTTTTTAATTTTGCAAGGTGTTGGCTTCCTTTGTGCAAGAATTACTAAAAGTGTGTACAAAAAAGTGCCGCAGGGGTGTGTGTGTCTGCTAATATAAAACCAATGTAAATATGCACTGTATTGTATATGTAGCCTGTGTGTATATGTAGCCTGTTTTTAACAAAAGTTCCATAACTCAAAAATATCAAAGATTTAGTAAGATGCTTTAGGTGGTAACAAAAGAACATACCGGAATAATCAGATCTCTAGTTGCTGCATTATTAATTTTTAAACAGTTTGATTTTCTAGTAAGCCACTGACATATTTGTACTTGAAGTTTAAGTTGACTTATTTCAGTAGTTATTTGGAAAGATTCCCCTCTTGTATTTCATCATTAATAATTATATTATTATTATAATATGAGATCGGGCGCTTGGACTAGTTTTTAAAGATATTTGTATGTCCATTTTACCGTTAAAAACCAAAATACTAACCTTTGATAATTCGACTTAAGCTGTTGGATCATATTGCCACTTATTCGAACATTCGTCATACATTTTCATTTATGCTCACTCGTATGTATATACCCATATAAACCTGAAAAGTGCTGATAATGAGTTGGACTATGCATTCAATGGAGTTATTGTCATGGTTCATAAAGGCTTTTAATGTCGCAGTATAGCAATAACTGAAGTAATTCGACAAATTACTATAAAGGCTGTGTAATAATTTAGCCCTTAAGGCGAAAACCAAGAAAAGAGTGTTTCTATACTCTAGACTTAGTCTTAATTACATCTGTTTAAAAAATTAATGTGTTCAAAATTTTTATGCTTAAGCCACCTATATTTCGGTAATTACGAGTAATTCTCTGGGTATGAAAAAATATTTATTTCACCTAACGAAAACAATTCATTTCTGCGAATAGGATTTGAGAACACATAATAGCAGATTTTCATAGGAGACAGCCACAGTCGATAAAGTTTTAAAATATATTCACCATAAAATATTAGAATAATAAAGAGCGTGCATCTCTTATGTCGGTATCTATACAGTTTACTAAATAGCTTTGATAGAAATGAACAACGACTACGTTACAGCGTGGTGAGGTGTGGCTGTGTTTCGGTGGTAATGCTTAAATTTGTTCGAGCCAAATGTGGAGATCTAGTTAGCCAGTGAATATCATCCCTTTTCGACATCAGACATATTTCATGAGGGGACGATATTAACTTCATTTTCTAGAAAAAGAGTTTTCAATTATCCTTTAAAATGTTTCTTAACGTGGTTCAACTGTAGAGCTTAAGGATAATATCACTTTTGTCTCTCTCTATAGCTTCAATTGGTTCATTCGAGAATCTTGGTAATTGGTGACCTGTTGTGGATGATCTCGCTGTACCCTCGTTTCAACACCAAACGACGAGTAGTGTCGGACAACGATACTTTCAACAATATGGAACTAAAATAATAATAGTTTTAATGTAAAGTGCTACTACAAGGTACAATTCAAAAGCTCCAGGACTTTTTAAACAACGCGGCTTCTAGTGGCGCCATCTGTCTGAAATTGTTATCCCTCAATTGTGTATTCTTCAGTGTTGTCGTATAAAATTTATATAACAGCTGACTTGTATAACAGCTGAGATATCGCGCTACATGTGACATTACATTTGTAGTGTCGGTCGGAAAAAGAGCATCGAACAAAGAGCCAACATTAAGTTTTGTTTTAAACTTGGTAAAACTTTTACCAAAACTCATCAAATGATGAAACAAGTTTATGGCGATGATTATCTATCCCGTAACCATATTCACGAGTGGTTTAAACGTTTTAATAGTGGTCGTGAGTGGTCGCATTCGGCCCGAATATCGCGAAGTTGGCGTTTGTTGCACGATAATACGCCGTCTCATCGATCGACGCATGTGGCCGTTTATTTGACCAAAAATCAAATTTTAACAATCAACCACTCCCCGTATTCACCAGATATGGCACAGTGCGACTTCTACCCTTTCGGAAAACTACATTTGGCTATGAAAGAAAACCGCTTTGCTGACGTTGATGCCATCGGTGGCGACGACCGCCATCCTCAACGCTATACCGACAAATGACCTAAAAAAGTCATTCGATAACCTTCTTGAACGTGCAAAACGTTGTATTCAGGCGGAGGGAGACTATTTTGAAGGCGACCAATAAATTTTTCAAAAAAACCTGAAACTTTTGAATTGCACCTTGTAGTTCGTCGAATGATAATAATTAGCAAACAATGGAAACAGTAAGAAATCATATACTCCAAAGACTTTATCGAGCGCTGTGGATCCCAAAGATATAATGAAGTGATTGTATTCATTTGTATCTTGAACTAGAGTTCGTCGACTAAAATTTTATTTTCATTGAAAATTTCTAGGTCATCAGGAGAAAAAGGAAACTGAACAAAGAGATGGTGATTTTAGTCACAAAAGATTGAAAGTTTAGTTGTATGAGTTTAGGATAGTCAGAATGAATTTATGTGTACATATAAAATTTTTCATTAGTTGTCACATGGGTCATCACTGCATAGTTTACCGCCGTCAAGTATTTTACACTTACGCATAAATTAACTTATGGGTTTTCCCGTTACGCTTTTTGATCTATGTATACTAAATAATGCTTCTTGCTGTGGGATTCCTGATTTATTGCGTCTAGGTATAAAGGGACTGTTACATAATTTATGATTCTCTACGAAGTATATTTATCGCTGGCAATGCACTACGTAGCAGCCGCCAAAAGGTAAAAGTGAAGGAGAGGAGGTGACCACCGAAATTGCTAGAGCATACCTAAATATATGACATAAATAGCAAAATTATGTTAATTATTACCTTTGACTTATGAACTCTCCGAAAGTTTAACGCAAAATTTATATTATTTCGCAAAGAACCAATACGCAATATTGAACTTTTGTTATGATTTTTGATGGTATAAAGTTCTAATATTCTTATATATCTTTACACAAATATAGAGTGCACCATAAAAGTTGTAAACAGCTGTTACCCTCAATCTTGTTTGCAACTATTTTTAGAACATAACATAAACCAAATAGCTTTAATTGGCAACTTGAGCCCTTACACTCTGTGTTTTCCTATGGCTATGACGGGTTTGGCATAACGGTCGGCATAAACAGAGACTTTCGGGTCATATAATGGTATTAGCTTTGTCTTAATTATTTAATCCCGCAGTAAATATTAAACCTATGACTGCATATCAACATAAAAAATTGCGCACCCTTATATACGCTGTTATTGACACATTTGAACTTTTCCCTTGTAAAAGACGTGTTTCAAAAGGCTTTTTATGATATATATATTTATTAAATACCGATATATGGTAACATAAATAATGTGTAAATCCAATGGCTTTAACCGAAATTATTATATACATATGGTATACTATACTCGTTTTTTTTTAATTCGGAAATTTATTTAAGAAAAAAATGTATAACACTATTTTCCAAAGTATTCGGATTCAGTTCCAAAAGAACTGCGCCTGTTTGGCGGTCAAGAATGCATCAAGCCTACTTTTGATACCATGTTTTGATGTGAACCATATTCCAGAGAGGGCGTTCTGAATCGATATATACAAATGGTAGTCAGAAGGGGAAAACTTTGGGCTATACGGCGGGCGAGGTAAAACAAAAACTTTTGCGTCTTTACTCGCGAATTCCGGCGGTTTCAGCGATCGTTGGCATTAATTTGACGAATTGTTGTTGGTAGCGTTTCCCATTAATGTTTCACTCGGTTTTAGAAGCTCATAATATAGTACGTCTGATTCCTCCAATACTCCTTGTCGTTATGGATATTTAGTTTTGTCGTTCATTTGGCTGGTTGACCAGGACTCACATATGATTTTTAGGTTATCGTAATGGATCCATTTTTCAACACCAGTCACAATTTGATGCCTTCTCTTTTTACCTTTTAAGCTGCATTTCTGACATGCAAAATCGTTTTTCAATGTTCCTTGGATTTAATTCATTGCTTTTGAATGTGCTTGGCCCAACTACCTTGCTTTTGAATGTTTCCGGCGGCTTTTACACATTTTGAAATAGTTGCTCGAGTGACTCTTCTCGGCTTTGACAACAATCTTCATCGGGTAATACTTTAAGTTTCTCATTTCTACTACAAGTCCGTGGTTTTCGAAACTCGAGCCTTTAAACATTTAAAAAAAACCTGTTCACTTGTCGACTATTCTAAATATTCTGTATTGCGTCGATAGTATTTTGACCTAAACAGAAAATGTTATAATAATTATTTAAATTAGGTAAAAAAGAATATTGTACGTAATGCAAAATCGATTAATAATTTCGCTAACTCCAAACGCAGGATTTCCAAATTTCCGTCAGCGATGAAATACAAATCTATCATTTCAAGTGACAATGACATTATATCCAATATGTTTGGAGAATTTTTCAAGTGAAACTACTGTACTGTACTGTAATAATTCTCCTAAAACTTTTTTCTATCAGAACGTGCTGTGTCCCAATACTTTAATTAACGCTTCAATTATTTCTGAAGAAGTCGTCCTACTTAATTTAAATAAGTTAAAACCATCTTTTAGCTACGGCCTAAACATGATACCCTCATGCTTTCTAAAAAATAGTGCCAACTATATTTACTTGCCTTTTACAAGGATATTTAATTCCTCTCTTAAACACGGTATATTTCCTTCAATATGGAAACAGTCTTGTATAATCCCATTGCATAAAAGTGGATTTAGGTCCAACATTGAAAAGTCCAACTTTAAAAAGTATAGAGGTATTGCAAAACTATGAGTTATACCTAACCTTTTGAAGCTATCATCGCAGACCATATAATCGTTTCAATGTCCCCGTAATTTCCTCACCTCAGCATTGATTTCGTAAACGAAAATTGACTCTAACAAACTTACTTGAACTTGTAAACCATGTGTCATTGGGTTTTAGGGAACATAAGCATATATATACATAGACTTTAAAAAAGCTTTCGATAAAGCAAATCTCTCGATTCTCGTACATAAACTAGATCTTCTAGGCTTTCAGCCAAGATTTCTTCAATGGGTACATTCTTATCTTTATAATAGAATACAACGAGTGATATTTGAGAACACGTTTTCAGATACAGTCAATGTCTCTTCTGGTGTTCCGCAAGGTAATCATCTTGGCCCGATTCTGTTCTTGTTGTCTATTAATAATATCTCTTTTGTAATAGAATTCTCAAAAATTTTATTATACGCCGACGACGTAACGCTTTGTAAATCATACACTTCAATTGATGAAAGGTGTCTATTGCAAACAGACTTAAATAATTGGTAAGAACGACGTAAAATTAGTAAGAACAGTTTATAAGCTGCATAAAACAAAAAAGTTTAATTTTGTTTAACAGTGTAATGGATTGGCCTGATGCTGGACTACAATAATTTAGAGCTATTTGTAACATTTGCAATACGGAAGCGGCTTATTATATTATACACATTTTTGTTGTTGTACTCATGAATATCCTATTTACTAGCTATATGATCCCTCAAAACAACCAAAAAGAAATGTTAATACAGCAGGGCCAAGCAGCTTCAGGGTACACGTAATCGTCAAAACCACAGCAATTAAACGATTCACTTCGCTCACAATTAAGGCGGTAAATAAGAAAAAATGTTTTTATACACATACCCAGACTTACCTATCTATCGTGCTGTGTTTGTGCGCAAAGTTAAAAAGTATTCTGGCCAATAGTGGGAATGCCGGTGTAAAAGTCACATTTCGTTTTAGTTCATTTTTAATTCCAAGCGAATTGCTATTACTGAAGCCATGCACCAGTGATTCCACAGATGTCAGCCGGATATGGCTGCATACCCAAAAACTTAAACCAATAAAACACGGATTTACTGGTAATGTAGACATAAATACATGTCACTTGATACATATGTACACATACTTGTATTTGAATTCATAGAAAAGGTCCGCTTTAAGGAAGTGTGTAGCTGTTTGCACTGCTATAAAGTGAACTCAGCTTGATTTTTGTGCGCGTGCATGTGTGTGTGCGGCATATCCTTTGGCGAGTTTGCAGAAGTAGTCATGTGTGATTGCCGTTGGTGTCAAAACGATTCCAAGCAGTGCCAAATGCACTCAAGCGGAGCACCACAGAACACACAGCAAGCACACAGACAGCGATTACTATAAAAACCAAATATTTGAATACAAACACAAAATCAGCCTCAAAGCCTGCCCGGCGATAGCAGGCGAACCAGCCACCGAACCACTTGACTCTTCTGCATGGACTACGCCGGTGTGTTTATACTCCATTCAAATGAAAGTTGCCAACAAATATGCACAAATATGCATTACAGAGAAGCGGTTGAATGCAAATTGGCTTTGGATGATATGATACCGTTGTTTGTTTATAATACCGTTTCAATAATACCAACAAGGTTGTTTATTGCCATCGACTTGTACATCTTAATATTTGTGTGTCACTAATTGTGTAGACTCGTATGCAGCACGGATCATCCGACGTGTGCGGATAAATGAATGTGGGCGCCCCTAAAAGTATGCATACCTTTGAAATCATTTCTGCCTGCCGCGCTGTCTGCTTTCCAGCGCAGCCTGGATTAAATGGATTAATTTTAAATCTCGCAATCAGAGAGCTAGTGCCAGAGGCGAAGGAAAACAAAAGCTGGCTGTATGTATAACGGTAAAAAAAAAAAAATAAGCAAAACCAAAGAGTGGCAAAATACTGCACCCGGATAATTGGAGCAAATATTCAAAGCATTAACGGTAACAAGCGCAAATGTCGAAACGGATTAGCATCACACGAACAACACACAGCCGCAGTTGCCAACTTTCGCCACACAAGAACTCCATGCAGCATTCTGCGTACGGCGTATTTGAAAAGCTAATGTACATAAATATTATTTTTTCGCAATAATAATGACAGTGTGTGTGCAATTGTGTCTAACAACGCGTATGTGGCGATAAGCGCCTTTGCGCATGATTGCGCGCCCCGATGACAGTCGGGTAATTGCATATTAATACAACGCGGCTGACCATCACCTGCTTGTCACCGGGCGACAGTTGCCAGGTACCAGCTGCGAATGGTGATGGCGCTGACACATTTAAGCTCGCCTACGCCCGCATTCGTTAAACAGTCACTCGCGTTTTACGTATTGCCGCCACTGAACCGTTACAGTGTGTGGTCATATCTGTTATGCAGCAAGCAACCGCAGCATAATATCAATACAATCTCTGGAAAATAGAGAACACAATTTAAATTGAATCCGTCGTATTCGACATATTTTTTCAATTTTCCAGAGTCACATTTAACTAACTAATAGCATCGTTCAAAAAAATTTTAACTCTGCTTCTCTGTTCCTGTAGATACTTAGAGTTGTGTGAGGAAACCGAAGCAATTATTTTTTGTACAGTGGCTCTATTCAGATTCAGCCACACCTGCATATTGGTTATTTTTAGCTCCCCTACAGTCAAGAACCTACTTCCATACGCCAGATGCTGTTATTTTGCTGTGAATCGGGGCCTTAGACTTTGTTCATTCAAGCGGCGGTACAACTTTACTATGACTTCTTTGAAGCGATGGTACTGTCCAACTGAAACATAAATTGGATTTTTGCATACGGAAATCTCAATGAGTCTATCTTCGTCCTAATAGAAGACAAAACAGACGTAGAATAATCCACCTAATATCTTTACAAAACCGTCTTTTACATTACGGCTAATTCTAGACATATTCTTTAAGGAATTTTTTCACTTCCAGTTTTGTTTGCTGTTACGATCTTTTGCTTAACTCGTTTTTCCATTGAATATGGGCAGAAAAAACTCCACTACGACGAAAATTTTCAAAGTTGATAAATAAATATTTTGTAATTTTCTATTGTTGAAGAATTATTTGAATTTAAACAATATTTTGTGCTTACAGCATGTTTTCATTTTTGTTGTGAGATATTTGAACAGAAATTCACAAATAATGTTTTGTTTTGTTTTTTGTTTATGTCGGCTTTTAATGCTGGTTGTGCTTTTCCTTGTCATTTATTATATATTCGTTTTATGGTAACATCAAATCAGCTGTTTGTTTTGCGTCGTGGCCTAAAAAGTTCATATGATTTATTGGGAAAACATACATTTGCTGTTAGCTAAAAAATAATTTTAGACAAATTTTTCAAAACTAAGTATTTAATCAAATTGAATCAACTGTTTTGCAACAAAATTTACCACGCTACTGAGATATAGTAAAGAGTTCACAGTAATACCTCTATTATACTTGTATTATTAGATATATATAGTATTAGTACAAAATTGTTTGTTTCGTATGTGCTAATATTTATGCAGTTGAGTAAAAATAATAATTAAGAAGCATCATCTACTTAAGGCTTATGAACGAAAATATTAAATGGCAACATTAGACTAAAGTAGACAATATAGTCTTCTTTGGAAATACTAATGCTCCATTTTCATTGCATGCCCATGACATAAATTTTTTATTCCAGAGTTTAGAAAGTACTTCTTTGCGAGCTCAACAAAATTATTTTGACGATATGAAGAGAGCTTTAAAGACGAGTGAACGCGTGTTGCAGATAGACTATGCTGAAAATTATATGAATTATTATGTTATGCGCAAGGCGTACATTTTAATGAAAAGTATAAAATTTTACCTTTGTTGTCTGGAGTAGAATCAAAGTGGAATCTCTGGCTGTAATTATTGACAGTTTGAATCATATCAAGGCTGAAGTTTTCTTATTTTAAACAAAAATTGTATAATAAGAAAGTGTCATGAACATTTTGAATTTTTTCGGACTTAAGTAGTTCGCAAATCAAAACTATGTTCAAGATTTACAGCTTAACAGATTTTGAAGTTGAATTTGACGCAAAGCTTTTGAGTCGAAATAGTTTGTTTACCCCCATGATTAGGATATAGTCGAAAGGGTTGGAATACAAATACACAAAACAAAGCTTTTGGCACTAGTATGTTATTATATATTAAGAAAGGAAGAATTGTGTTTAAAAAAGTAACACGGGAACAGTCGCTAAATGTTTAAGAGAATTCATAATATAACATGAGAACAGCACCGAAGCTATAATACTCTTCACAAATACAAAGGCTCTTTACAACAACTTGATTCCGATCGTTCAATTAGTATGACAGCTATATGTTATAGTGATCTGATCTGAGCAATCTCTGCGGAGCCTTATGCAATAATGCGTTCCTAATTTCGTGAAGATAACTCGTCAAATAAAAGAGTTTTCCATACAAGCACTTGATTCCGATTGTTTAGTTAATATGGCGGCTATATGTAATGGTCCGATATCAGCCGCTCCGACAAATGAGCTGCTTCTTAGTCAGAAAAGGACAGGTGCAAAATTTCCGATCGATAGCTTAAACACTGAGGGTTGTATATATACAGACAGACGGACACGGCTAAATCAGCTCAGCTCATCATGCTGATCATTTATGTATATATTTAATGGGGTCTCAGACGTTTCCATCTGGGTGTTACAAACTTCGTGGCAAACTTATTATACCCTGTTCAGGGTATAAAAAGTTTTAATAAAATGTATTAAACATGTAAACAAAAACATTATTAACAAGTAAGGAAGGACTAAGTTCGGATGTAACCGAACATTTTATACTCTCGCAAAGTCAAATCGTATACTCGTTTGTGGATTGACCGATATTTTCGGTAGAAGGTCAACTATAGGCACTGTGGTCCACATATTCAGTACCTAGGGGCTTGAACAGTTTTGGTTCGATTTAAACAATTTTTGGTCACAAGGTGGCATACTTAAATCGCATTATTCACGCAAAGTTTTATCCCGATACAGTCATTGTTCTCTGATTTCCATAGTGGAAAATGAAAGAATCAGATGGAATTTAAAATGGTGTTATATGGGAAGTGGGCGTGGTTGTAATCCGATTTCGCCCATTTTCGCACTATAACATAGAAGTATGAAAAGAATGTTATGTACCGAATTTGGTTGAAATCGGTTAAGCAGATCCCAAGATATGGGTTTTCACCTAAAAGTGGGCGGTGCCACGCGGTTTTGAACGCGGTTCCTATAGAGCCATCTCATACCATCCCAGAGATAAAATTTAATGTCTCTGGCGTGTTTAGTGCTTGATTTATCGCGCTCTTAGTAGTTTTTAACAGTACCGTTATATGGGGATTATGGCAATTTATTTGTTTTTAATTAATTGCGTTTTGTGCACGTGGCAGTGGTCCGATTACGCCCATCTGCAATACCAACCGTCTGACGGTATCAAGAAAGATGTCTACCAAGTTTCATAAAGATATCTCAATTTTTACTCAAGTTAGAGCTTGCACGGATTTCAACTCGTCTCTTGATCCTGATCATTTATATATATAGGTATAACCCTATATCTAACTCGATTAGGTGAACAAAACTATTATACTCTGTAGCAACAGGTTGCGAGAGTATAAAAATGTTAGTATTTTAATTTTTTTCTTAATTTCACGACTTACACGAATATCATGTTCTAGATCTTGGAGATAAGTAAGTTTTTATTTAAACGTTGATTATTTATTTTCTACCATAATCGTAATGCGTTTTTTCTTATATGAAAATTTCCTATATATGAAAATAACAAAAGTTCCCACAAACTATTAGATGGTGTCCATATTGTGTTATTTCAATATCGTTGTTTCTATATAAAATGTCTCGTATATTTATTACCTAACACCTGTTATTAAAAATATAAAATCTGTCATGTGCAGATTTACTTTTTTCTCATTTAATCGTTATAAACCGTTTCAATGTTTAATAATGCCGTCTGCCTTAAAAAATATTACTGAACAGTCACATCTCGTTAACGAAAGCCACAGCTCCTTCTCTTCGTATTTGAGCACCCTGTGCGTTAACTGTTCCGCTGACTACTCAGCCTCGAGCAAAGTGTTTCCAAGATTAATTCAAATTAAAAAAATAAGTAACAATACAAACAGACAATAAGTGCTCTTTTCGCGAAGCATTAAACATACATAGAGCACAAATACCAAATGTTTTTAACTCCTCGTTTCCCTCATTCGCTAAAATCCTCACACAATCACAGATCACAAATCAAGAACAAATTATCCAAACAGAAGCTCATATTTCCCCTTCTCCTCTTACTTCAGTCAATTCTCTTAATCCAAAAGCAATATTCATGAACATAGAAGCAAAAGAAAATAAAACAACAACGGAAAACTCAACCCACTTAACTTTTCTGACACACAAACAACAGTTACAGTCTCGATGACTCAACAACAACTCCTTTTGATTACGCTTCAACAATCTCACTCATTTTAAACTTGATCACTCATCTCAACAATACATATGAAAGGTGTTAACAATAACTACCCTGACTTCAATTTACTCATCAATCAATTCTCACCTCATATTATTGCATTACAGAAAACACTTCTGCCAGATTACAAAACGGCATATACACCGCACAAATACTGCGGCTACTTTCACTACCTACCTCAAAATAAAATAACTACACCAGGCGCTGCTCTGTTTATAAAAAAAAAACAGATCAAAACGCAAACGTATTCTCATCTCCTCCAGCATATACGTCATAGCAATCGAAATCGACATTGGTCTCAAACTTTTGGTAGCCACATGCTACATACTCTCGCACCAAAAATAATTATAGGAGATTTCAATGCATCATAACTACTCTCATCACCCCGATTCAATAAACCAAGAGTAAACTACATTATTGAAAAAGCTGATTGATCAAAATATTGCACCCTGAAACACAACTTATCAATTACAAAATGGATATCAAAAAACATTAATGATGAAGCATTTAAAATAAAAAAAATGATAATACGTTCAGCTGCCCACATTTCTATTCCTCAAACTAACACGAACAAATTTGCCACCAAACGTACCTATTGGTCCAACCAACTTGATGCTTTAAGGAACACAAAGCAATCACTTTGGGTTACTTTTAAACAAACCAGACTAATGAATAATTTAATCGGATACAAGAAAGCAAACTCTAATTTCTGAAGAGAAAATTCTGAAGAGAACTAAAATTAGAAAAAACAAAAAAAATCCATAGAAAAACTTATGGCTAATATGAAACCTACTTCGAGCCCCAAAAAAATATGGAGGGATATAAAATATCTTTCAGATGGATACAAATACAATAAAATCGATGTTAACCAGTCTTCACAAGGTCCAATCTATAATCTCCAACTAATAGCAGAAAATTTTGCGCAAACAGGCTCAAACGATTCCCACAATTCCAACTCCACTCTAACTTTAAAACCATATCAAGTCAAACTTTTTGCCACACATATCACAACCCATTCCCATGTTTTGAAGCTACATTAATAGAATATCCTATGCATACTGTGCTTCAACAACGATATTTTCTAAAAATCTCTTAGCCGTCTTGAGCCTAGGTTTTAAGGTAGCTTTTGATAGAGTCGGAGCCCACACCGTATTACAAGAATTAAAAAAATGTGATATTGGAAAAAAAACCTATAATTTCAATAAAGCATTTCAGTCAAACCGTAAATTTGCAGTATGTGTAAATAAACACAGCTCCAATACTTACCCCTTACACAACGGCATACCACACGGATCTCCGCTCACAACATTATTTATTAATTTAATATTTACAAAATCAAACAAAAATGTTTTTTGATAATAATGTACCCCTGATCAAAGCTACTACCACGGATCAAATCTTTCCTTAAGTGGACTTTGTACCACATGTGTATATCGGTCCATGTGCTAGTTATTTGAATGAAGTTGAGAGAGCGTATTTTTCTAATAGCAGTGCATCTTTCTGCCTAACATGGATAAAATCGGGCGAAAACTTGCCTTGGCCCCCATATAACTGACATTGGCGATTTTGAAAAGTTCGGCTAACTTTACTCCATATATACATATGTTTATATTAATAAAAGTGCTTGAAAATAAGTTCTCAAGTATACCTGAGAAATGTCAGAAAGAGTCGAGAAGTAAGATATAGTAATAAAATTAAGTGAGACTATAACCTTCAAAATAAGTTTATAGGATACCAAGTTCGTTTGTAATTTATATACGATTTCTTCGAATAATAAAGGTTGAATTATTTAGCAACATTTTTTAATATAAAGTTTTGCCAACACCTGAAGGTATTTCCCCGGCTTTGATCCTTGTTGCAAGAGTATGAAATGTTCAATTACACCCGAATTTAGCTCTTCCTTACTTGTTTCTTTATATTGCTTTCCTGGCACCATCTCATGGAAATGATGTGAACATTTCAGCCTGTCTTATATATTATTTTGTAAAGATAACCAAAAAATTAAAGACGTATTTTATATATTACAACACCTTTAGCTACAGTTCAGAGAGTGGACAATAAAATTACAATATTTTATTTCAATGCTTGAATTTCCGTTATATATTTTCATGGACCTCCTCTTGTAATGCGTTTTGATTTGAAAGAAGATTTGACTGTCAATCCATAAAATTGCACAAAGCCACGGAGGAGGAAGAATGACTGTCGCTAAAATTGCGGTAAATATCATTCCGTCATTCCCTTACATTTATTATATACAAGTATATATATTCGCATTATTCGTTTGTCCTTCTGCCTTGCAGCAGCTCTGGTATAGCAAATCAGCGTGTCTTCGCTGGTAAATCGCTTCACAAGAGAAGGAACTATTTTTCTTTAGGAAGGATTTTTCTTTTCAGCAGAGTCATTCAGTTTTTAACTTTATAACTTCACAGTTGAATAGTGTCTTTTTAATTTAAATACCTTGGAATTTCAATAGCCTTAACTGATGTTATTCTTTTTCTTCCCAGCTGAGGTAAGCGGACAGTAAGAAAAAAATTGGGCTTATTCTAAGCAATATGAATAGTTTTTTTGGTGGATGGTGAATTTACTACAAAAGAAAATCATTTATGAGGTTGTAATATAATCTTAGGACTCTGAACAATTTGTTTAATTAGTCTTTTTCTTTTTTGGTGCATCGCTTCTATTAGAAGATATTAAAATAAGGTATTAGGCGACCGGTGAAACCTTAAGAAATCATAAAACGCGGTTAAGCTCAGTTCAATATTAATAATATTAAAATAAATATAGCTGCCATACAAACTGAACAATCGGAAGCTATGTAGTACTTGTATGGGAAACTTTTTTATTTTACGAGGTATTTTCACGAAATTTCACATGGATTATTATTTAAGACAATAATGCAATCTCCAAAAAAAATTGTATAGATCGGATCACTATATCATATAGCTGCCATATTAACTGAACGATCGTTGAGTGAGAACATGAGTTTTTATTTATCAAGTTTTTGTAAGGAGCTTTTGTGTTCGTGAAGGGTATTATAGCTTCGGTGCAACCGAAGTTAACAGTTTTTCTTGTTTTGGAGATTTCTTTGCACAGAGAAAACCGATTCAACCGTTTCGTTGCAACTTTTGTGTAATACGAAAAATAAATCCATAATGTTTTCATATCGAAAAAAAAACTGTGACAGCCAATTTTCAAAAGCTTTTCTTAAGGCCAATTTTGGACCAAAAAAAGCAATTAATCGCGATGGGACCACTATCTATAAATTGACGCAAGTGACCCATTTTTCTTCACAAGTGGATCAATTTTATAAGCCGCGATTCGTATACCTTTCGTTAGAGATATTAAATTTTGCACGTTTTGCTTTTCTTTAAAGGAAATCTCCTGAAACTATTGTATCTACTTAACTTACAAAGTATTTGTCATACATAAATTATGAGTTCAGTTACTCTTTGTTCATTATCAGTTAATACCTCTATATGTGTAATGTTTGATAGGGAAGACGTCATTGATCTTACACTGACTTGAAATTGCTTTCGAAAGCACGTGTCTTAGACTTCGGGTGGTGAGGACACGGCGAAATTACTTTTATATGTATGGTAAAGAATGTGTTCATGGATAACATCTAGAAGCTAACTCCATTGCATCTAAACGTGGTGATTAACCAGTGGCCTAGTCGCCGGTTCCAGTAAGGCTTAATTAGTTTTGTAAAATACAAAATCCTGAAGATGAACCGCCCTTTAAGGGGAGATATTCTCCTTGAGTTTGCTGAACATCGAAAAGAGACTGCAAAAGGTAATGGTATCTTTATACTACTTTAGACGACTCACCAGAAGTGGTTTATTGGCTCTATTAAATCATTCTAAATATTTGCATAATGGAAAGGGTGAGAAACAACAAGGCTCATTTTTGTATGGATAGGCTGGAGCGATTGGCATAGGAGTCAATTGTTGGGAACGTCTTATCACCTCTGTTTCCAGGTGTTCACGTCATAGCAGCGTCTTTCAAGAAAAGGTGGATGTTATTAAGGTAGCAGCGAAGACTAAGTTAAAATTGGGTAGCCTAGTAGTTAGTAATTGAATCGACAACGCCCCTAAGCTTGTGTGAATATCTGTCATAATGGAACTATTAGGAACTGCGAAGGTGATAAGCTTGCAAGGGAATACACTCTTGTCTCAATATCATCAAATTATTTGGACTTTGAGAAGTTTGTGTACGCTTATCAATCCTTAATACTTTTGCTTCCGCTTGGCCTTCTGACAAAAAGGACATCAATGCAGCAAAACATCTCGCTGAAGGCAAATTTTCGAGAATATTTGGAAGTAGAATCATCGACACTTCTTTCTTTACTGTCGTGGTTTTACGAGACGAATGTTGAAACACCTTGGATATCATGCCTAGAAGTTTTATTTAGAGCTTAGATCCATATTCAAGAGTACGAAAAGTTTAGAACAAGTCTCTTACGGCCATGAAGATCACAGTTGAACATTTGTACCTTCACTAGCTATGATATCGTGGAAGGTTTGTAAGTTTATATCATTCTATAGAAATCTCGTTTAAATGAAAATGAAAATATGCTGAAAGGCTTCCAAAGTGTTTTCTCTTTGTTTTCAGTTGCATTTATTTTGCAATGGAATTATCTTGGTTGACGAGTAAGCAAATTCATGAAAAATATGTATGAGAGTGTCTACGCATGTTACGTAAGCATGTGTGCACTTAATTGTTCGGAAACATTCCGGCCACCTGCTGACAAGCTCGTGCATTTATAAATTTACATGCATTCATTGTATTTTTTACGCTTTGCAACATGTATATAAGTGGATAAAAGCTCGTTTGATGTGGTGAGTGAATTCTTTAAATTTACCGCTACACAAAAGCTTCGCAATGCCATGCTTCCCTACAATGGACACAATTGCCAACCACACACACATACACTCACATACATATCGCACACTGACTACAAAAGGGTCACAACTCTAAAATTTTCAAAATCGATTTTTTTTCCATATATCAATTTGTAATACCCTTATCAACTACCTATTCAAGAGTTTCATCTGTATTATTTGTAGAGTGTCACTTTTGATAAAATGAAAATTATCACACTGTTATTCGATGTTTTAATTAAAAAATATCTCTTAATTTCTCTGTTAAAGGAGGCAATTAATCATATTTGAGTAAGACGCTTTTTAAAGAAGATATTCTACATTATGGATGACGATTTGACTGTAAAATGTTAATAATTTTTACAGGAACTGTTTTCTGATCCTCCTGAACATCTGTCATTTATCGAGTTGTGACTCTTTTGTAGTTAGTGTGCGATATGTGTGTAGTAGTGCGAAAATGTCCTTGCAAAAATTTTGGAACCAAATCATACAAACACGACGAACGAAGGTGCATACGAGTGCGTGGAAGTATTCGTTGCATAACGGGGCTAATGTGACATGTCGAGTCGCGCTATCATCTGCTTGCCGCCTTGCGGAGCACTGATCGAGGTAAGTGTACGCATCCTTTAGTAAACACTTTCACACTGCTTGCACCCTTCAAACTGCACATAACAAAACAAAACGCTCTAAGTAAATGTTGCAACATCGCTGCCTGCTCAGTCTGCTCTGGCTTTGTGACGATGTGCCAGTTTGCATGGAATTATATGCTTATATGCACCAAGAGCAAAAAACACGCATATACCATATGTATATTAGCCCTGCAGGAAGAATGAGAACTTGTGCATTCAGGTCGGTACAGTGTTCAGTGGCACCTATAAGCAAACTACAGTTATTGGAATTAAGGGAAGTCTGTCTAAAAATAATGAAGAATTGAACCTCTAAAGGATATATGTAAATACGAGTGAACGCAATTAAACAGTCTTTAATAAGAAACTCTACTGTTGGCGTTTAATAGGTCTTGGTGTATTACCGAAATACTATTGTATATACATATATATGAAATATAAATGAAGAGACGCTCTAAAAGCTAACTTTATTTATTTTTATTTACGAATCAAAGAAGATTTATAATTGTTTTCACATTTTCACAATTGTGATCTTCACACTACGTATCTTGACCATGATGTTACAGTAATACCATATACGGCATTATTACTTATTAAAAAAAGACATTAAAGTAGGATTATACTTGTATATGCCGCGAAGCGTTGACGACGGCTCTGAGGTTACGATTGTAGAAATCTCGACTGAAGTTCAACCAGACCATTGTAATCTAATATAAATTTAATACAACATTCGTTGAGCTTGATGAGGATAGTATATTCTAGTAAGTCCTCTTCATCCTTCAAGGCATGACAGAATATTTTAAGTAAATAAATAAAGGAGGAAAATGTATTTTGCTATTGAAATATTTGTTGGATCAACACAAAAGTCGATTCTAAATTATTATATTTATTACTCAGTAGTTATTCCAAAAAATAAAATGCTAAAGTTGTTTGAACAGAATTTTCAATATGGTTTTCTCTATTAGTGATCTGCTTTGGGAGCCTAATTTTCCCATTTTCCCTTAATGTTTTATATAAAAACAAAATTTCAGTGCCATTGATGCATATTCAGAATTTCTATTATGGATTTTTTTGAACCAGTAATAAAAAATGTGGAAAACGGTTGGCCTCAAGGGCCATCCCTGCAACTTCCCGCTAATTTCATACGCTAACGTTCAAATTTCGCTTTTTTCACTGCTTTTGAGCTCTTCGAAATTTTTTTTGACCCGGTTTGCGGCAAACGATGTGTTTTTTCAAGGTTTAGAACTGATTAGTTTCTGGTGTCGATCGGTCAAGTCGTTTGGAAGAAATTTATTTTTGAGATTTCTCAAAATCTACTGGTCCGATTGGGTCCAAACTCACACGAAATTCAAGTGCAATGAAACCCTTTGGAATGCCGTTTAGTTTACTCAAATCGGTTGAGTCGTTTAAAAGTTATAAGAGGGTCACATACATCCACACACACACACATACATCTACACATACATACAGACATACGGACATCATCGTAGAAATGTTCGGGGAAGCTTCCTCAACCCTCAAAACGTCGAGATCTGTTGAGAACTCGATTTTTGCAAAATGGGGTGAAACCAATATCTTCCCGATTTTTAGAAAATTTTCAATTTTCTTAGCGGGAAGTTAAAAAAATCGGAAATATGTGGTCCCTACAGGGTTTGTTAATTCTTTTTTGTGCAATGAGTAGGTATGAGCAAGTTAGTTAGTTTCTGAACTAAACTAAAGGGGAATTTGATAGATGCGCTGACAAACATGGTAAATGTGTTGACAAAGCTGTTGCTCGGGGTTTGCTATTGCTGTTGCTGTTGGTATTGCTGCAGCTGATATACGAGTGCACCGACAATGTCTCATCTCAACTTTGCTGCTACTAAGTAGTAGTTGTCGTGCTGTGCAGTTGTGGCTTCCGCTCTGCGAACATAAAATATTGTCTGTAAACATTTCTTTATAGAGTTAATAAAGAAAAGCCAACAACACATCCTGCATATGCACATACAAATATACCACAATGCATCACAATATCCATCAATTCAACCGAAAGTACAAAGACAACAAATCTGACAAAATGAACGCTCGAAGTATGAACTAGAGAGGGTGTATATTGAAACCAACGAATTCTAGTGTTAGCACAAAGGAATACATAGCTCAACTCTATTGAAAATAAATAAGTAAAGGTTTAGTATGGACGTTTTGGTAACTCGTGGATTGATTTCACTCATTTTCGGCATTGATCTATAGTACCATATATTCAATTTAATGCGTTCACTTAATTTTGATGTTGAATTTAAGATGTCTTACATATTGACCGATATATACGGTGCAAAGCCAATCAAAAATTTGAATTTATTTCAAATTGACTCGATTTTATCCATTTTTTATACCAATGCATACTATTACCAGAAAAAGGTGCGCTCTGAGTTCCATTGATGTATGTCAAGGATTTACCAATATACCATGGGTATATTGTAAATTCAACCGGAAGTTTGAAAATCCTTATAATATTAGTAATGGGAGCTAGAGATAGTATTGACCCGGTTTTACCATTTTTATTATAAGAGCGCATTATTATCAGAGAAGTATTCTTTCTAAATTTCATTAACATAACTAATCTAAACTATCAGTTTCGGTAAAATGTCAATCATAGGCACTGGGCCCATATATTTGTTATCTGGGGGATGGAAAAGTTATAGTCGACAATTTTCAGACGTGAGATTGCATGCGTAAACAGTACCTTAGTTTTTGCAAAGGTGTTTGCTGGTAATATTGCAAGTTGGCCTAGTCAATTAGTTTTGTGTATTACACACATCCGTTAGGTGAAGAAAACAATTATACTCTGGAGCAAAATTTTGCGATGGTATATTCATTATATAAATATCGCTTTCTCTAATTGATGTATTGGCATAAAAAGACTAATCTACAATGTCACCGTTCACTACGAATTCTTGCATTATACTTGGAATAAATACATGAAAAGTTAATGCACTTTCTAATAACATACATCATCTTTAGTTTCTAAAGTAGCTTCGTCAACTGGGAGATAGAACCTCAAATCATTATATAAATAGCTGATGTAAAATAATCGCTCCAGGCATTATAGTTCATGCTAAGTGTAGTCCCTGTTGTAATTTTCTTTGAGGTTTTCTCATGCAACAAGGAAAAGATTTTTTGGAGTTATCCCACAAGATTAATAATGATGTTAATTGCCAATTGATAATAGTACTATCGTTAAATTTGGACCAGTTTCACGAAATTTGCTGAGAAGAAAGCGAAAGCCTCAAAGTTTAGCCGTGGCAAAATGATATGTCTTGATTGATTGAGGTTGACCTCATTGGTCTCCATGTAAGTAAGCAACTAGGCTCTAGCGGTTGAATACTTTGCGATTTCTCATCTGATAAGAGTAAGCTCTAGCCAACCGAAAAATACAATTCACCTCGATAAAATGATGATCACGCTTCATCGGTTCGAAGAAAAGCATATTCGGTGGAAAAGCATAAAAGATTAAATATCCGTCGTAAATCAAAATACCATAATATCTGGTTTCAAGGGTCCCAAAATGGAAAATTACTCTTCGAGGTCAACTCCTAAAATAATAATTGGATAATTTTTAGATTGAGTTGTCGTTATAGTGAACTGATCAGTCGTTATATTGAAATTATTTGAGTATGTATACGGAGACCCAAACCAAGAATATCGGTGTGCTTGTAGCTATATTTATTGATTCTGAGGCCATTTGTTAATGGTATCGCTTTTCCATACAACTCATGTTTCATATACTCTAATATAATTATTTATACCCAAATACTCGTAACTACACGCATAAAAAAATATACTAAATAGTTATTTTTCAACATATATTGTTAGTGTACATATTGAGTGCTTTGCTCCATTTTCCCTTTTCACATTGGTAAGCGCATTCATTATCCATTTTGTTATATTTATTATTGCGATTTTATTATCGCTTCTATACAGTCGGAAAAGTGTCTGCATTAATTTCCCTTTGAAAGCACTCGTTTATCAACGAAATTAACTTCGCTCATTTTTGAAATTGAAATTTCCTTTCGATGAAGAGGATGTGATTGTATTGCAGTCGCGCTGGTTAAACTTGAAAGGCGTCATCCAATCAGCTCATCATCGCCTTTTACGGCTTCTTCGCAAATCTGCTTAGTGAGAACTTTACAAAGATTGCTTACAGCTAACACATGCTCGAGCAAAGTCAGCCGTATGCGCATATATATGCGTAAGTGTATATACTTCTATCTATATATGTATCTAAGTGCACCTAATTTGACGTACATTGCGAGGGAACACAGCCTTGAAAGCTAATATTCCTTTTGAAGTCTTCCGACACATTTTTGAGCAATTTACGCGCACTTTCAAGGAGTTAATATGTAAATCTCTTAGCTGTTTACAAAAATGTAAATATAAACTATTCACTGCTTGTTAAATCGCGTATATATAATTATAACTTTATCAATAGTATAAAACACAGCGATTCTAGACATTTTTGAAACTCTCAAAAACTTAAAATGTGGAAGTAGCAACAAAGTGTGTGTGAGATCAACACAAGAGAAGCAGATACTTCATTAAGGGGGTTTTCTAGTCTAAAGGCCTAAAATTCGGGCATTTTTCGATAAAAAATCAATTAATATTTTTACGATTCATTCCTTTGTTAGTTTTTTATTTATAATACTCCAAAAGTTTACAAAAAAAGCAAATTTTACAAAGTATATTCTTGTATATTTAAACTATCCAAAAAACTATTAAACTAAAAACTTATTTTATATTATTTCTAGAAAAATATACACTCTTAAAGCGCTATTACCGCTTGCCATTTTTACTGCATACTATTGTACAATATTAGTATATTTGATATATTCTAGGTGTGGATTCGATTAGACATTTTCCAAAAATTTGTGCTTTTTAATTTTGACGTGAGTTATTAATAGAGTGACAACTATTGTACTGTTAAATGATTTCGATAAATTAACCTATTTATGCCCAAACATGCCCATTACGTTTTGGCATATTTTTTTATAAATAACTGTGGAAAACAAAATATAGTCAACGCTTACAAATTAGAACCACTTTGTTTTAAAAACAGTTGCAACATACATACAAAATAAAGAATATGAAGTATTAAATTTAAAGTATTTAATCATTTTTACTTTTAAACATATTCGTAAGTACAGGATTTTTTCATATTTAGTTTCCTGCTATTGCTTTATATTCTAGCAAATTTTGTTTAAAAACATTTACATGTGCCCTGAGGGTGAAGACAACATGTTTTGAAGTTACGTATACGTCCTGTAAAACTTAATGAACAAGTTTGAAAATTCAGTTACTCCATGTTTTTTATGTGAAAATAAAACAAATTTTTTTTAGAAATATGATTGTTCGTAGTGAAAGTTGGAAATTTCACCATTTAAGCCGTTGCTTGAAATTTATAATCTCATTAAAGGAAGTAAATTCTTGTAGCGTAAGTTACACATAAATTCGATTATTTATAAATCATATGATTAAGCGTTTAGTTGAAGTTTGATGCAGCAGATAAAAGCAATACGTGATCTTTTGAGCTCTATAACTTTCATCAGAGGACAATTACATATAATAAATAAGTACATACACACTATCACTTACGAAATTTTGACATGAAAGTACACGTAACTAAACATTTCTTTACTTCTACAAAATAATGGAGTTTCTCATTTAATAAAGATGCATAGAGATGTACACCTTGTAAGCAAAAACCACACACCTATGAAAACTTTTTAAAAGTTGCGAGCTGTAAACCTCGGGTGGGTGCTGAACGACGCGTGCACATACACGCACACACCCGCAACACCTCTCCCAAATACTGGACTTGATTTATATTGTTGACAAAGACATGTAAATTTATTCATGTTTGTACTTACGTACGTCGTCACTGGTCCTATATTTGTGTAAATAAATGTGTGTGTCTCTAGGCCTTCCTTTCAACTTTCTGCAACTGTGTCTGCCACATTTTTACACACCCACACACATAGATGTACAGCATAAGCATTATGTATAACTATGGATATAAGTTTATTTTAAGGTGGTTCGTTATAACATAGATAAACGAATCTTATCAAAATTTAAAAGTCACTTAGCGAAAAAGTAAAACCAGAAAATGTTCATCAGATTTTTGAAATACAAATCAGTTGTAGTAACATTTTGTTGCTTGTATGTATGTGTATTTAAATTAGGTCTTAGCAGGTTGGTTGGTTGAAAGTTGATGTCGAAAGAACGCCGGAAAGCCAAGTGGCCGCAATTAAGCCGTCAATAAGCGCATTCTGCTCCCAATTTTACAATGCACTCATATAAGGAGTCCACATTTATTATTTTAATAAATGAATTTCCATACACACATACCTAGAAATCCTCAGAAATAATATTATCACCTTAATGAGGGCTTCTACATGCATAATAACATGTGCGGGTAGATGATCTTCTATGCATAATATTTATATATACTTATGCATACATACTTGTATATCTACTTGTAAATATATAATTAAATAGGCGAATATGTGCTTTACCTTGCTTGCAGGTGTCAGTTAGCGCCTTGACATCATCATATAGTCACAATTACCAAGGCCACATTGAATACGAAATATGAATGTATTACATTTGTATATGCATGCATATATGTGAATGTGTATGTGTGCAAGTGCGCAATGCATATATGTATGTATGAAAAAGCGTCTGGCTGGCGTTATAAATTCTAGAAATAAAATCATGTTTCTGTGCAGGTTAAGTACACATAACACATATGCGCTGGCTTCTCTTCCTGCAGAGCATAAGGTACCTTCTTTCGCTTGGTATCACCGTCACCTCTTACGCCAGTACGCATGTCTATACATGTATTAAGGTGGCACGTACTAAGGTGGCAGGTACTAAGGTAGATTATTATCCCAATTTTCGAACAGATTTTATGAGACACTCTCCTGGGCAGTTCGCTAAAGGTCTGTGCTCAAGCTGATTGGAATTTTTGTGTGAATACAAAATGCTTTCTGAAGTATAAGGGGCCATCAGTTTGAATGGAGCTTAAGCTCGAACCGAAAAAGGGAACCTGAGGGGCCTATTGTACAAATTTAAAAATATAAATTAATGTTTTTTGGGAAATATTTCAGCTCTCATAAAAAAAAAAATATTTTTTTTTTTATTATTTCTGAATATAAAATGAAACTAATTAAAAGGCAATGTTGCATCAACACACACACACCTTAATGCTCGTACGTTTAAGTATGCATGTGTATGCTTCTACACTTTTTATGCTTGGAAATGTAATCATTTCACGCTATTGTTGTTTTCTTGTTTTCCATGGCCTGCTGATTTTTAACGCTTCTGCTATTTATACTTTTCTGTAGAACACGTAAACATCTTTTTATGTTTTAGTGTATATCTAGTTGTAGGTTGCGGGCTGTAACTGGTGGCATTGTGAATATTTCATTTGAAACATGACATTATTTACTTAATTTGTTTAGCTCTGAATTATTGCTTTGATTTCTGTGCTACGTGTAAAATTTATTAGCGAAATGACATGAGAAACATTGCGAACTCAAAAACACTTGTCCGTTCGGAGGTTACGACTTTTGAAAGAAACATTTGGGTAACTTTAGGCAAATTTATTAAAGTGAGATAATTCTTTGAATACACCATTATTCATAATAAATTGTGCTTTTTTAAGAAGCATATGCCGAAAGCTCTGCGACTGAAAATAGTCAAGAATAATGTCAATATTAATTATAATTTATTGTTTGAAGAAAACTCTACTTCAATCTGCTGAATGCAGACAATAGTGAAGCTCATGAACTCGAGCTTTCAATCGAATTGCCAATCCATCTGGAGGAAGTTCGAAGAGCAAAAACGCTATTCAAATGAGATGTAAGACACCTATTAAAACGAATGAACCAACTTTTATACAAACTCCCTTGGATAAAGACGTGGTGGCTGCCGATTGAAACTCCCCACTTTTGAATTTCGCCTAATACAAAAAAAAATCTCACTTATACTGCACCAACCCATCTAATAGTTAACCAGATTCAATAGAGTATATTATAAAATACGTAGATCTCGAAGTTCACATTGATTAGAAGGCATCAAAACCATTTGTGAACTTTTAAATTAGGGTAGAACTTAATAGCATCCCAACTGGTTTATACAATACTTTTTTTACTATGAGCATACAAATGATTTTATCACCGGAATGTCTTCAGCACCGTTTATTTATGATCATATCGTTTTGGCTTTCGTGTTGCATTATATTACAGTGATCCTAGCTACAAAGGAAGAACACAGGGGTCCTTTATTCAACATTTCCCTGCTCGCTACCTATCGAAAACCACACTATCGGGTTCTGGGTATGAATTATAAAAATCCACATGGTTTATTCGAGTTGCTTTTCTATTTTCCACTCTTAAAATTTTATCAAATCAAAGACAGTGTGTATAACCAGTGTTTTTACACATTTCAATAATTCTTTGTCCACTATACATATTCAACAAATCCCTCTCTTGCACACATTGTAACCAGAAAGTTTCCGGTATTTCTCATTTAAACTGCCCGCGCTGAATATTTATCAGCACTTTTTTTTGTTAAGTTTGTAGCACTGTCCTTAATTACTATGCCAAAAATGAGCGCGATCTGTCAACCAGTTTGTTTCATAGATGTTTGCAGCAACTGTTAAAATCAGTCGAGTGTTGCGATTTTTACAATGGAAAAAAATATTGAACAAAAAATTTGCACCAAATTTTGTGTTTCGAACCGAATTCCGTATCGTTGCGAATGTTAGAAAAGGCTTATTTTGCTTTAATTGAATGTGGCCAAATTATCATTTAATTAGATTTCGTATGCATGTGTGGGTATACATCCATACATACATATGTACATACTGAACTGCAAGGCACAGTAGTTTGATGGTGATAATTTTTTTTATTTATTTAAAAGAGAAATAACTATAAATAATTATTATACTTGTATGTATATAAAGCACTAGCTGCTAGGGCCTTTGGCTTAATTTAAATTTATATATTAAAATATTCCAATTATATTACTTAAGTCTAAGGCAAATTTAAGTTTAGTTTGTGCTAAAACTATTTGTATTTTAGATATTTAATTTGCAGATTTGAAAGTATTTTACACAAAGGTTAATGTTATTGTTTATTGATTGATTAAGTTAGATGGTTTGTTGTCGCCAAATATCGAGACTCTGAGTTGTTGTAAGTAAGGCAGCTATCGAGGATATGAGGTATTGTGAAGTCTTCCGGACCTATGGGTTTGTTTGTACCATTCAAGAGGTATCCATGTGTAGCTAGTGTATGTCCAATCCTGATGCATATGAATGTATTTATATTTACAGGTGATGGTATTAGAATACTGTGGTTTTTTGCCAGATGGGTTTGAGGGTTTATAGTGATGATTGGTGTGTCTCCAATCGTTTAGACAACAGTCGGTGATGTGGTGTTTAACATAGTTCTTAATATCTTTTGTGGTAAAGTATAGAGACGCATGCAGAGGTTCGTTGTTTGCTTCTTTCGCTCGTTTGTCGGCCATTTCGTTGCCTTGGATTCCTGTATGCCCTGGTATCCACATATTTTTGATTATGTTGCTGTATTTATAAAAAAGGTTTTTTATATTTGTAATCATAGGGGAATACTTTTATTGGTTAAAAATGTCATTTATGGTGGATTTGCTGTCGCTGCAAATAATGGTTTTCTTTAGATCGTTAGAGGCAAAAAGTACCGCTTCCAATCTGGCAGCTGTTTAAGCTCTAAATACCGAGCAGTATAATTGCAAACCAAAGGCAGCTATGGTGACACCGATCTTGTTTTTCAGAGGAAAAGTAGTGGGGGTATCACTTTAAGATCCGTCTGTAAAGATAAACTTCCAATCAGCTGTATAGGGTTGTATAGTAGGACATATTCAGTGTTGCTCGAAGATTGCTTGCGATGTTGTTGTGTAACGTTATTACAACAGGACGATAATGTCAAGGAAGGCGGAGTTAGTGGAGGTTTAACCAATGTAGGGCTGGTATTTATTCCTAGTTGTTTGGGAATAGTGAGACAACGTATAATGGTTGAAGGTTTGTTGTGTCTGCGGAAACATTGGAGGGTATTATTTACGTTATTAAGCGTTAACTCGTTTCTACATAGAAGCAATTTTGGAATGAGTAACAGAGTGTTGTATGTGGCCCTTTGCAGAATATCTGGTACTCCGGATTCTAATCAAATTGCTTTAATTGATGATGTTGGGAAAGCACGAATACTCCTCCTAGCTGCTGCATGGTATGGCGCGTTTAAAAGTTTGATATGGGTTTTGGCACAGTGTCCGTATATTGCAAGTCCATAGTCCATTTTTGATAACAATAAGGTCCTTATGACATTAATGAGAATGTTTGCGTGACACAAACTATTTTTTGATGATAAGTACTTTATAGTATTTAGTCTTAGAAATAAGTTTAATCAAATATATTTACAATGTTCTTTATATGGAAGAGTTTTGTCAAATATTATACCTAGTATTTTTGAACTATGAGTATGGGGAATCTGGGTATTTAAAAAGGAAAGGGTGGGGAAGGAGCTATTGTGTTTTCTACAAATATGAAATGTGGAGCTTTTGTTGAATGAAAACTTTACACTGGAAATTTTGGACCATTTGTTGACATCATTTAGAATTTTCAAAAATGTATGATTAACTTGTCTTAAGTTTTTAGATTTTGTAAAGATGAAGACGTCATCTGCGTAGATAAATTGTTGAATTAGTGGGTTAGAGCTAATTATGGAGCTGATTTTGTTAAAGGCTACGATCAAGAGAGTTGTGAAGAGTGGCGAGCCCTGAGATATAACATTGTTCAATTTGAAAACTTGAGATTGACAGTTATTGTCATATACGATGAATTTTCGATTATGCAAGAAGAATTTTACAATGTTAAACATTTTGGTTCCCGCCAAGCGTTTTCCAGCGCTTAAGTTCACTGAGTACCACATGAGATTCAACCCTATCGAAGGCCTTTTCTAGATCCAAGCTTAGTACTTAAACGTGATTATGGGATTCCAAGTTAGTGAAAGCGAAATGCTCAAATTGTAGCAGGGGGTCTATTACTCCTAACCTTTTTTGAAAGCCGAATTGGTGTGGGCATGAGTCCATTTATTTTCGCATAGCATATTAGTCTGGAAGAAATGATTTTCTCTAGTGTCTTGGACATACAGGGTAAGAGGGAAATGGGTCTGAAATTCTAAATTTAGGAAGAAGGTTTATTAGGTTTAGGAATGGGAATGATTAGAGAAACTTTCCAAGGCAGAGGATATATACCAGTATTAAGCATTTTATTATAGAGGTTGAGAAACCTTTCTTAAAGAGAGTATGAGATGTTTTTTTAATATAGGGTATGATATTTTGTCTGCACCGGGTGTTTTTCCTTTTGGAATCAAAAGTGTGGTTTCGAACTCGTTAAGTGTAATATCGGCTTCAATGTGAAGTGCATTTAGAGAAGGTGATGAGTTAAAATAGGTTTCATTTTTCATTCATTTTTTGATTGCGTTAAATGTAGTAGGAAAGTTTGTATCGGAGGAGTATGATGACCAGGTCTCTGCAAATTTTTCAAAAATTTCTTGAGGAATGTAAATGGTGGGCTGTTGTGTTTGAATGTGGACCACAAAGACTTTTTCCTGTTTCTAAGGATAGTTAGTAGATTAGAGTAATACGGCAGTTTTGCTGAAAACCTTTTGCTGTTATTTTGGGGAATGGTTAACTCAGCTGCAGAACGAATAATAGTCCTAATAGCAGATGCTTCAGCATTTACATTTTCTCTAGAGCGCCTACTATTCGATAAACTTGCGGAAATAATACTGAATTTTTCCCAGTCTGCCTTTTCGGTTAGAATTTTGGACCTTGGCTTAACGTTGTACGATTTGGGGATGGAGAGAGATGTGATTATAGGAAAGTGATCGCTACTGTGAAGATCATCGAGGTGAGAGTTTGGGTGCTATTGTGGATGAGGCAATGTCGGGATGTGCAAAGGTAAGGTGGGTCGCTTTACCATCAATTATATCTTCGATGATTTCGCCTTTATTTACTGTCGGTGATCCCCACAATGAACTCCATGCATTAAAGTCTCCCATTATAATGATTGGTGTAGTGAAATGATTTAGAATAATGTCAAATTCTCTATAAGCAGAATTTTTATGAGGTGGGACGTAGCAATTAATAATTGTGAATTTGAATTCAAGTTCTATTTCAATAGCTAGGCAAGAGATGTTGCTTGCGATTGGAATTTGTTTATGATTTACGGATTTCTTAATGAAAATTACAATTCCTTGTTTGACGTATAAGTTTTGTGTACTATTGTGGAAGTATCACATTTACTTTTATTAGGAGGATAAACATTTTTATTGAAAGGGATATGGGTTTTTTGATGTGATATAATTTCTAAACGAAACTCATTACTAAGGATATTTAAATCAGAGCAGTTATTGAGTAGGCCATTCCATTGTAAAATACGCATTATTTACTCTATCATTACAATATCTGTTGTCAAAGAGGGGAATACTGTAGGTTGAGGTAGGAATATTGTTGGTGTTTTTAGTACGAAAGCTGTAAGGTGTGAGAGCAATGAGGAGATCATTGCGTGGGCTTGAGAGTCAGCGACTGATGCTGTTGTTGTTGTATGTGTCTTATTTGCTGTGGTGTAATTGTTTTCGTTTACTTCTTTTTTTTGTGTTTCGTTATAGTTTTTCGTAGATTTGTTGTTTATAAAGGAAGGAATGTTTTCTGTAGAAGAGATTCGCATGAACTAGTTGTTTTCTTTTAAATTGTTGGTAGTATTTTTTGTTATACTAGCGAATGTAACGGAGTTTTCACTGAGAGAAGGAGTAAACTGTGTTTGTGTATTTTTGTTGCTTCTGGCAAATTTTGATGTTTATAATTTGTTTCATTTGTAAAAATTTGGGGCATGTCGCAAAAAGGGGCTTTAGTGCATCGTTTTGTTGTATGACTCAAAAGTTGGCAGCTTTTGCACCTCATGGGGTTAGGATAGTATGGCCTTACCTTAGTTGTGTACCAAGACACTTCAATTTTTTCAGGTAGGTGATGGCTTTTGATTTATATATTTAGGAAATTCGAAAATTGATACTACACCCTGTTCTTTTAAATGATTAATGATCTCATTGTCTGGTGTTTCTGGTATTTTTTTAAATGTTCAATGATTTCCTCGTCTGGTATTTCATTAAGACATTGTGCGTAAATTGTTCCTTTTATGTAGTTACGGTTATGTTGGAGTTTTATTTCTACATCGTATATGGTCTGTAATGTTTTTGTTATTATGAATTTTTGGCCTAAGTTGTTGTTTTTTACGAGCAATAACAGTTTTCCGTCTCTAAGTTCGGATATACTTATTTATTTCATTGCTAATGTATTTTAATGCTTTGTGCACATCAAAACACGAACATTTGTTTACAGGTTTTTGAGAATTCGTTGCACTTAGCACCAAATATTTTGGATTGTCTTTTGTTGTTGGAGGTAGGCTTGGGAAATCGTTAATGGGAATTTCTTGGGTTTTTTTCTTTTCGATTTGGGGCTTGTTGATAACAGGGCAAACCTATCACCAAGAAAGTGTCATACCTCTTAAAATTCACTATACTATAAAACAAACACTCTTTTACACGTGCTTTAAATAAAACTCCGTGAAGTTAGAACGCACTCACGAAAAAGAAGGTAGGAAGGAATATCAAAAATCAGCAATGGCACAAAGACAACCGTTCGCTTTGAGTATCAGTCGATGACTGGTGATAAAATTATAGTTGATTATGTTTACGAGGTGTGTTCAAAGGAAAATATGTATTTTTAATTTCTTTGAAAGTACTCATTTATTCATCAATATCTATTTTGTCCCTTTCAAAGTAATCTCCTTCGGATATAATAAACTTGTGCCAACGCTTTTTCCAATCTTCGAAGCTTTTATGAAATGAGCTGTTCAGTATGGCAATCTGCTCTTTCTTCGATTCTGACTTGATCTCATAAATTGTGGCAAAACGTTTTTTTCAGTTTTGAGAATAGGTAAAAGTCGCCGGGAGCCAAATCTGGTAAATACGGGAGTCATGATTACGGTTTTGTTTTTGGCTTCCTGAACGATACTAATGCGACATTGCTTTTGCTCAAAATTTAGCAATTTCGGAACAAACTACGCTGCCACTGCCACTTTTATGCCCAAAACATTCGAGAAGATTGAATCATGTATTGCATGAGCAGATTGATATGCCAACATCCTCTGCAACTTCCCTAATAGTAATTCGACGATTTTCAAGAACAATTATTTTCAGTGTTTTGATGTTTTCTTCGGTTGTTGACGAGGTCGCACCTCCAGAATCCTCATCGTCATCAACATCTTGTCTGCCATCTGTAAAGCGCTTGTACCATTTACAAACACTTTTCCACAAAGTGAACTCACCGAATGCCACAGTCGACATTTTAAATGCCTAGGATACTTTTATTCCATTTTTACGCCAAATTTAATGCATCGAAGACAACACAAAAACGTGACTAACCTTTTCTATTGTCAATAACAAACTACTAAACGGAATTGGCTCCTATTGCAAGCACATGATAAACATACAAGTATGTGTCCAATTATAACATAAACAAAATATCGAATGTACACAGCCCGCGAAAAATCAAAATTCACCTTGTCCTTTGAACACACCGCGTATGTTAAATAACAGTTAATGATCAGAGTGTTTTAATTTGTTGTATTTAATCTTAAATAATTTTTTTAATGATTTTACTCAGTGTTTATGGGGGAAGAACTTAAGTGATAATCAACTGGAAAGTTAAATCACTTATGGTACTAATGCAAGACTGTTAAGCTTTCTAAACATATTACCAGAGCTTGGAAAAATAACGTACACATTTTCTCGACTAGGTTCTAAATAGGAATTTTGAAAACAATTTTCAATACTTAAACAAGAAATGCCAATGAAATTGAATATAATAAAAACAACTTTTAACATTGTCGATGTTAAATTTTTTTTAGAATATACAACAGTGATATATACAGGGATATGTTGTATTTCGTTCAGTACCAGATTCATTCATCTGGCTTCTTTATTCATTTAAGAGACGACGAAACAACCGGTGCTGAAAACATTCCGGTGATAAAATCACTTGTATGCTCTTAGTTAAAAAAAAATGTAAAAACCAGTTGGGGTACGGTTTTGGTTTATTTGTAATTGGTATCAGTGGTTTAGTTAGTGCGACACTAAAGCCAAAAGCGTTACAAGCATAAATAAACGAAAATATACTAACGATCAATAATGATATAAAGAAGATTGCAACACACTACTTATAATAATAAAAAACAAAAACTTCCTTTATTTCATTACGACACGAGTTAATGTATTTTTTATGTCAAAATCACTAAAAAAGTAACGTATTTTACGTATTTATCGTATTTTACCGTACGATCTAGTCGCTAGAATGTAACATAAATCATAAAGTAACACATCAGTATTTCTGTGTTCCTATCTTTTAAGATAGCATTGCTGCACTAACTATAATTTTCGGATTTACGTTTATAATTGCTAAGCTTACAAAAGTTAAGGGAACCAAAATTATTTGGAACAGACAGCTATCTGAGTAGTGTTAGAAAAAATACCATTATTCTGCATACATTGTCATTGTGAATTCCATCCCATAATTAACCCTCCGTTGTGTGAAAGTTTTGTATCCCTTCATTGTTTGAAATGACCTGACCTTGACACCTAACATTAAATTTTTGCATTGCAATTTTGGATTCTGGTCTGCCATACACCTTGGAATTTAGTGCACGTCTTTCCATATTGGGGATTGTTAATTGTTAAGCTTTTTCTAATATTAAATCCCTTCGTTGGTCTAATTTCTTGCAAGGTCGCAAATGCTTGTATATAATATAAGAAGCCTGTGACGTCAAACATATTATAAACAAGAGAGGAAGGGCTAAGTTCGGGCGTAACCGAAAATTTCATACATATTGCAACTTGCAAGGATGAAAGCCGGGGAAATACCTTCAGGTGTTTGCAAAACTTTATATTAAAACATGTTGCTGAATAATTCAACCTTTATTATTCAAAGAAATCGTGTTTAAATTACAAACGAACTTGGTATCCTATTAACTTATTTTGAAGGTCATAGACTCACTTAGTTTTATTACTATATTTTACTTCTCGTCAGCAAAAATAATACTAAAGTCATTGGGGGCATAGAAATGGAGAACTTGAGAACTTATTTTCAAGCAATTTTATATATATAAACATATGTAAATATGGATTAAAGTCAGGGCTAACCCGATTCAACCCATTTTTGACACTTAAACATACTATCATCAGGTAGGCATTCTTTCCGAATTTCAATTATATATCTCAGACATTGGCCGATACTTTCGGTAAAAAATCAACTATACGCACTGTGGTCCACATATTCGGTACCTAGGGGCTTGAATAGTTTTGGTTCGATTTGGAAAATTATTGGTTATAAGGTGGCACACTTTAAAAGGACTATTCGTGCAGTTTTAACCCTACATATAAATTGGTGGTTTGATTGTATACTGGAAAGTGAAAGAACCAGATGGCATTTTAAATTGTATTCCATGGGAAAAAGGTGTGGTTTTGTCTATTTTCGCCTATCTTCAGACTGTAATGTGGAAATATCATAATATCCTCTTTATTCCTATTTAATATTTTACGATAATCTCATGATTTTTATTAAATTTGTGTATAGAATAATATTATAGATTCTTTTATTCTAACGCTTCTAATATTCAGAGAGAGAGAAAGACATACAATAGCTATACGGTAAATCTTCGTATTTTTAGTGTTAGGTGATACACCTTGAACGGTTTGGGAGGTATGTACCAAATTGTACTTTTATATCTTAATTTAGTGACATTTTATATGCTTTTTAATGACGTTTTGCGGGCGTACGCCCATCTACGAACACGTCCTCACTTTTATGTCAAAGAACATGTGTATCAAGTTTCATCAGGATATCCAAATTTTTACTCAAGTTACAGCGTGCATGGATAAACGGATTGACAGACGAAAAGACACGCACTCGGATTTCAACTTATCTCATCATCCTGATCACTTACATATATATATATAGAGTATGATACAAACAACCGTTAGGTGAACAAAACTATTATACTCTGTAGCAACTTGTTGCAAGAGTATAAAAATGACCAATGGGCATCGGTTTATTGCGCGTTTGCAACTGTAACCAGACAGCATTTTTCCGTTGTGACAACCCGGGGCTTATTTTCATTATAGTCTAAGATACCTGCCGGTTTGCCACTCAATTTCTCGTTCGTCATTTGGTCGTTTTCCTGGGTAAATCTGTCCTTTGAGAGGGTAGCTGACTACTCTACATCATACGTGCACTATTGTGAATGGCACAAATGACAAATTATTGTCAAAAAAGCAAATACATTTTTAATTGATTGTAAAAACTTAAGGCTTAAAATCAGTGATAAGTGTTTACAAAAGACACAATTAAGATATTATTTAAACGCGTCGTTATTTAAATGATGCGGAAAGAAGAATTTCTTTATTAAGAAAGAATCATAGCACAATTGCAAAGACGTCAGAAGACATGTTAGCGCAAGGTTGCACCACAACTACCTATTTGTTTGAACATCTGGTATATAGGTATTCGCTAATCACCAACTCCTAGCGAATCGAAAAAAGCTAATATATCTCATTGACATAATAAATTATAAAATTTGGCTTGTATCTGTTTTTTACCCAGAATATTCTATTGGTTCACTACTTGGGTCAGCTACATATACGAATGTAATCCAACTTGTTGACACCTACACCTACCTGACCTACGCACCAATAACAATTCCCGTAGACTGTTGTACTTTATCTGGTGAACAGAGGTCGTTAGAATGGAGATGAGAAAATTTATTTTCCAATACTGACTAGAAAATTTCTGCTTTGAAGTTTAAGATAGCAACTAGGTAACTCCATTTTATTTATTTGTTCAATATTACTTCTTATAGTTGTATTAATGCATGTACCTATATTTGCTTTAAAAGCTTCTTCATGTGTTAGTGAGAATTTTTTTTGCAATTCGTTTACCAAAGAACGGTGCTTATTATTTAATGACATCTGTAATTTTTAGATTTTTTTTTTTCAAATTATTTATTTGTAAGCCAAAAACAACTTTAAATATCTTCAATCCGCGGTAGTTCTAGAATTCCTACACCTCGCAGTTTTAGTTGAGCGATTAAGAAAGTTTCCTTTCCAGCAGCCATCCGGGGTAATCAAGCGCGAAATTGAAAATGAAAACGGAATGGTAACGGTTGCAAATGAACCGGCTACATTTGTATGTTTGTGGGCGTCTAGAGTAGCGGTATATGCAAATTGAATGACTACCCTTGAGATACTCAAAATATTTAAGGCCAAAACTAACACTAATTTACGACAGCGGTAACAGGGAGAAGCGGCATTAGTGGTTTACACTTTGCCAACCAACATGTAGTGGGGCTCTAATTGCGGTGACTATGCATTACAATGTAGCAACAGCATACATTTTAGCCACAACAACAAATTGAAAACAATAACAAATATGTAAACAGCTAATCATCTAATTGGAGGCAGAAACAAGTGGGGATTTTCTATAGAAAAATGAAATAGGCGTTTGTTTTACAATAGCGAACCAACAATTTGTTTTTGCTAGAGAAACTAAAATTGCTGTCAGAAGCGCTGACTAAGAGCCCAGCAATAATAGTGTGAATTTGTGAGGGCTTCTTCTGATCCGGATTTATATTTTTGGTATGTGCTTAGCGTTGCGACCCAAAATAGTTGCAAGCGCAAAATCTATTTAATTCGACTTCGAGTAGACTCAAGTGCGAAAGCCAACAAACCGTTCGTCGTACTAAAAATTTCTTTTATAAAATATATTGGATTTATCAATTGGAACTGAATACTCATGACAAATGGTTATCACAGTGACTGAAGAACTATATCCAATGTTTTTATACTCTTGCAATATGTTGCTACAGAGTATAATAATAGTATTGTATAATAATTTTGTTCACCTAACTAATTTTTGTATCACATAAAAATAATAACTTGAGTAAAAATTAAATAACTTAATGAAACTTGGTACAGGTGTTCCTTGGCAAAAAAGTGAGACCGAGTTTGTAGATGGGTATTATCGGACCACTGAAACGTCCACAAAATGCCATTAATCGAAAACCTATCAAATGTCATAACAACACACTAAATTATATTACAAAACTGTGATTTTGTATAGGGAATTGCAGTACAAAAGGGCACCTACCAACTAAAAATTTAAAAAATAATGTGCGAGGCCCCTCCTTATAATACGTTTAATTTGCATATCTCCTAAACCACTAAGCCTACAATAACCAAATTCACTTAGGGCAATTCCTAGAAGAGACCCCAGCGACAGTGTGAAAATGGATGGAATCGGATTATAACTCCGCCTCCTCCCCATATACCGGTTTTGGTAAAAACTAGTAATAGCGTGATAAATAAATAACTTAATGCAAAATTGAATGTTGGGCGTGGCACCGCCCTGTGATATTTTAAAGAAATTATATTATGCCTAATATAATGAATTCCCTTCCTTTGGTTGACATTTTTCCCAAGTGCTAAGTTCGGATGTAATCGAACATTTTATACTCTCGCAAAGTCAAACGCTATACTCGTTTGAGATTTCTTTATATATTTTGCTTTATTTGCATAGTGGAAAGTGAAAGAATCAGCTGGAATTTAAAATGGTGTTATATGGGAAATAAGCGTGGTTGTAAGTCGATTTCGCCCACTTCGCACTATAACATAGAAATATGAGAAGAATGTTATGTACCGAACTTGGTTGAAATCGGTTAAGCAGATCCCAAGATATGGGGTTTCACCTAAAGGTGGGCGGTGCCATGCCCACTCTCTAATTTTGAACGTGGTTCCTATAGAGTCATCTCAACCCATCCCAGAGATAAAATTTAATGTCTCTGACGTGTTTAGTGCTTGATTTATCGCGCTTTTAGTAGTTTTTAACAGTACCGTTATATGGGGAGTGGGTGGAGTTGTCACCCGATTTCACTATTCATGTTTTTACTGTCGATAGGAGTGCTAAAAGCATTTGTTCCCAGTGAATTTCGTTATTATAGCTTTAGTAACTTAGTAGATATGCACATTAAACATATTAGGGATGCCCCTTCCTAATGTGATCCTGTGTCCAAATAACAGTCTTGTATCTTATTGTCGAGCTTAGTTATGGCAATTTATTTGTTTTGAATTCATGGCGTTTTGTGGGCGTGGCAGTGGGCCGATTACCCCCATCTTTAATATCAACCGTCTTACGGTACCAAGAAACATTCATAAAGATATCTCAAGTTAGAGCTTGCACCTACGGACGGACGGACGGACAGACACTTACCCGGATTTCAACTCGTCTCTTCATCCTTACCATTTATATATATATAACCCTATATCTAACCCGATTAGTTTTAGGTGATACAAACAACCGGTAGATGAACAAAACTATTATACTCTGTAGCAACAGGTTGCGAGAGTATAAAAATAAGTGGGTCTCAAAATAAGTTAATATGATACTAAATTTGTTTGTAATCCATTTAGGATTTCGTCGAACAATGAAGTGAAACCCTTTCGATACATTTTTTAATATTGCCAACACCTGAAGGTATTAATAAGCTCAAAACGCCTTTTTTGATAGACTCAAAGCTTTGTCGTTTTGTGCGGAGTCTATTTTCTATTCCATTGATACAATGAAACGAAAACCGAAAAAGAAGTATGAAACTTATCAGCTCAAGTAGTTTCGAAATGTTTTTTAGCTTATATAACGCTACAAGTTTTATAAAATTAAAATAAAAACTTTTAAAGTGATAGTTTCGTTTTTAAGTCTCACATCCAATGATTAGAATATTTCTCCAGGAGACAAGTCCCTAATTAGTATTAATGCTGTTTACCATGGAACAATTATTTTATTTCGTTTCGCATAAGAGGAAGTATTTCGGTTTTGTGCATGAGTAATATTGAATTGGGAACCACATGTAAATTCTCATTGAAATCGGATGGCATTAATAGCTGTCTGCCACGAATTTTCATGTTGATCACAACTCGTCTGCCTACTAGTAAATTAATTCATTTATACAGGAGTCGATGTATATACATACACCGAAATAGGCTCATAACCCACGTTCTCCTTTTTAATATGCGCATTTTCCATCTAACCATTTTCTTATCCGCTTGCGTTTATTTACATACGACAGACAGGAAATCCCATTTCAGCCTCAACTGAACAATAATCTGCATTAATGCAAAGCAGTAATGAGATTGCACTAATTTGGTTCACAGCACAATAAAAACAGCCACATGTATGTAGTGAAGTAGCGCAGACCTTCGCTGAAGCAGTGCTACAAGCATTCTCTTATCAGCAAGTGACGGCAGCGAGACATTTAACGCCGAAGACAACAGCTCCCGACATTTACTTGGCTGCTTTTCCTCTCAGCTAGTTACCGAAAAATTTATTGGCACATAACATGTTACCTGCTTTAATTTAACGCTCGCAGATTTGTTTTGAATTCTAGTTTCATAGCAAAACATACGAGTATGTATTTGGAACCTATACAATGTATATACGTATATATCGTATATAATATTATATAATATATAGCATATAAGGTCCATATGCTTAATATTTTCGTTGCCTAAACGTGTTCCTTATTTAAAACTGTTTGGGCACGTAGAATGTAGATAAGAATAATTAAGAGTATTGAGCAGCTCATCAGGTAAAGAACGTACTAAATTGACGTATTGTGGTAGCCAGATTTAAGATTACTCCTAGGATCTCAAAATATGTACATTAGTCTAAATGATAATAGGAACTGTTACTTTTTCTTCTTTACTATTATTTGAATAATCATCCGAATTGAATATTAATTATCTCCAATCTTCTCTAACTAAATATATTAATCAAATATGATGATATTATTTGCAACAGAACAGAAGGTGTTAAAGACTTCGATTTATATAAGGAGTTAATAACATAAAATCTACAATTACAATAATAGAATATTTTGAGGCAGACTGAGAGGTAATTGGATTGCATGAACCTGAACCACGATTCCCAATTTCGATGTGCAATCGATTATAATCTATTTTAGCATTTATCTTTATTAAAGGCTTCCTTATTATTGTAGTTTTACTTTATATACAGTCATGATACTACTACACTACTTTATGGCACGTGACTTTAACCAAAATCATAAAATATGAAATTTTACTTAAACCTACAAATCTTTAAGATGTACGGAAATAATAAGCATAACCTGCGAATCACATATGTTCATCACTTTCTTTTAATCAATCAAGATAATCCATTCGCTGAAAATAGGACGTTGTTGTTATGGTCTCTGTTTTTTTATACCCTAAACAGATATATTAAGTAAGCCACGAAGTCCACCCAGAAGGAAACGTCGAAGACACTATGTCATATACTGTTATACAAACTGAAATATCGGAATCAAGTACTTGTATGGATAATTTTTTCCAAATCAAGTTCTTGTAAAGAATCTTTGTATTTGTGAAGGGTAATAAAGCTTCAATGAGAGCGAAATTCACATTTTTTCTTGTTTTAAATTAATACTAGTATACTTTGGTCATATTAGAAAAGTGGAAACCTAGATATTTGGTGCAAAGAGGGTCAGATGGCAGCCAACTAAAACAAATGAAGCTTATTACCTTTCCGATAAACATTTTTAATCAATTGCAATTATTATAAAAGTCATATTTTTTCTCGACAACAAACTGTGTGAGTTTTCGCCTTTTCAATATCAATTTATGAACATTGGCACCGATTTTTTCGAATAAATTATATACGTAGATTTTAATTCTCAGAATGATATGAATTGTTTAGTCCAAATTTCGTTGAACTTTAGAACAAATTTTTTCCAAAATACTAACTGTATTTTACTAAAATATAAAGGTTTCAACTTAGAAAAAAGCTGGCTCTTTGTCTAAATTTTATGGCTGAGCCAAATAGCACCAACTATTTATCTTAGTGAAGGTTGTCTCACACTTTAACAGGAGATTTTTTTTTTATAAATTTGTATTGAAATATTCGGGTTTCTTGGAAACTACTTCAAATTATTACTATCCTCCATTATTTTGAAGCGAAGGGATCACATTTAAATTTCATACCATTTGCTGCTTAATAACTTTTTACGACTTTCGATAATTTGTTACAGATACGAGTATGTACTTAATATGTACCATACATAGGTATGTACTTGTATATACAAGTACACCCAAAGCCGTTAGCAATTAGCACCAAATATTTAGCATGCCATTCGAAGGAGTTAAAGTATTGACCATTGCATTTGGCTTCTAACCGAATTCAAATAAAATCCATTTTTATGTCCTGTTTACGCCGAAACTCCTGAGTGTCGTAATTGAAAACTACTGTTTCGAAATTTAGAGGAAACCTAACGGTATTAAATTGGGTTGGTGCACTACCTCGCACTAAAGATAGCAAGGTGGAAATGGAGGGAAGAGGATTCTTAAATATACCTACACAATACATAAGGGAAATCATTTAAGGATCATAAAGTTTACGTGCGTATAAAGTAGCTTGTTTCTCGTTTTTAAGTACCTGTGAGCAGAACATCGAGCTGATCCTACAGCGCGCCTTGCCGTCGGGCAGATAATTCAGTGAGTGCAATCTTTTAATGCGTCGGTATAAAAGCACTGGATAACTAAGCGGGGCGCAGTGAGGCATCACAGCCAGCGCTTACATATACTTTTCAAAAACAATACACACATACAGGTACATTTGTGTATAATTAGGAAGATGCTCATTGAATTTATATGTGAACGAGCGTGAGCGTGCCACTCATGAATGGCACAAGGAAATAAAAACCTAGAAAATATCACGGACGACTACATGTTTAAGTTATTTAGCACCTGGAGAACTTCCGCTCCAACGAAGAGAGGATGGAAGTCGCGCGAAGACGAGAAGTATGCACATATGCAAAATATTCATATGGTTGTTAAAAGCCAAAAGAGCTGCACATTGCGTATGTGTGTGTGAGCTTAAGTAAATTGTAGTTGCGTTGTTTGGCATAAACTCAAATCATAATCTTGACGAGGCTTAAACTTAAGGAACATCAAGTGGAGTAAGTCGATGACATAGTGCAAGAGAGTTAATGGCGCGTAAAATATCGAACACACCCACACGTACATTTATAAGCAGCGATAAGTGCCAAGAAGGATATAGTGTCAGTTAATCGGTACCGTTGTCACAAGTCAGACGCCTAAATAAACGGCGCATACGCGTCCTGCTTGCCGGCAACTATCACTGGTGGCTGGAGTAGCTGCAGCCACGTACGGCACATTCCTCTTTAATTCGAAATTTACGAATGTACATTTATGCTTACTTATATGATGTGATGAGCATTTCGTTGCCGCAGCAATTGCTCAAAATAATTAGAATTTACGACATAAATTGACGCTCGAGATGCCACACACATATTGCCTTGTGCGCCTCCCTTTGAATCACGTCCGCGTGTTGTTGTACTTGTAAATGTTAGAATTCTACACATGTGCACATTTCACGACATTTATCTCCCAATATTTTAAAGCCACGCGCTAAATGCTAACAGTGGTCAATTTGGCAAAAATGGCATTGAAAAATAAAGATACGAGTACTTTATATATTATATATCAACTGGACTCAAATTAACTTGAATAATTAATTATTGACAAATCAACATAATTTTAAAACTAACTTTTTTAGATTGTATTAGATAATATTGAACTTTTCTTATACATATGTATGTATGCATATATTAGACAGGTAAGGGCAGGCCAGATAAGAATTAAAAAGTCTTGAGCGAGGACTTTTTCTGGCTAGTGTACATACAAGTATATTGGACAGGCTGAAAAGACACGTATATAAATTTTTCCAGCTGTCGGAAAATTGGTTCATGAAATATTTATAGGATTTTAAAAACACATAACGCTTACTTCTCATATAAAACAATTTTAAGCTTCTGATTCTGTCACTTCACAGTATAGAAATTGAGTGCCAAAAAAGATAAAGTGTTAGAACTTTACAAAAAATAGTGCCGTTAAGATGTATCATCCACCTTGTTCAAAAATTACTTGCAGTAAATATGTGTTGTTATTATATTTTTTTAAGTAATAAAATAATAAAATGATTCTTACATGAATTTTTAACACACATTCTTATGATTTGTAATATAATTTTTCTATATACGAATTGTTTTGACTTTTAACACAAAAATATAAAAGGTATCTAATTGTATGAGCGTCCCCTGATTCTAAGCTACCTCCGACCAATTTTCAGTCAAATCGGCCATTTTTGAGTTATAAATAGTGTAACTAACACGACTTTAAAATATGTTTATAGATTGCAAAATCGACGATGATTTTGCAAAAAAGGCTCCCGTTGAAACCTTCTGCAGGAATAAACAAATAACTGCGCAAATTTTCACGTCCTCCCGCTAGGGCTCGGACGTACTGCAGATACATAACGAAATAGCGTATCATTTTATATACATACATACATATGTATTATATGTATAATCTACTTTTTGACTTATAGAAAATTTAATATTTCTTATCATCATGTTTATTTTTATTCAGGTTTTATATACATCTCTAAGTAACGAAATGTAACAGCTGATTAGATATGTTCGTTTTCAATTGAGAGATTTTTGTGACTGTCAGTACTTCATGGCAAAATCGTCTCAAGTCACAAAAATTGTCTCTAATTTAAAATCTCAAATTTAGAGAATTGTGACTGTATCAAAGTACTGAATTACTCTATTAGTTTTGTTCAAATAATAAGTTCGTTGTCATTAGTCTCTCCTCTTCTTTTTATGGAATATGCATAGTGTTTAATGGGGGCTTTTATATCAATTTATTCCCAATTAAATATTATTTGCGTAATTAATTAAAATCTCCATTATACTATCAATTAAATATTATATAATAAGAGGTTCATTTGCTAAAATAATATTTAGTGTCTTCTGAATTGTTAAGTAGGAGGTTAGTGATTTCAAACAAAGTCATGTAAATTAATAAAGCATTAGGACTGGGCTCTTGAAATATACTAAACAATTGTAGAATAAGCCCCGACAGCACCTATTATACGTAAGAAAGTTTAAATATTTAAATACTCTATCATTCTTCACTAATTTAATCAAATACAAATTGGCTAATTATTTTATTTTATTTTCATTTACTTAGGATTTTTATTATCCACAAAAGCAAAACGCACCACTGTTGGAATGAAGTTGACCTTTATGATGGATTCCACGCATCATGACCTTACTTCCCACACAAGTTATTCAATGCTGTCTGCGTTTATTGGCATGATTTGCACTAATGAGCATACGCCCGTTGTTGAATTTGGATAAAATATCAATGGGTTTCTGTTCTATTTCGACAAAATCCCATATTTTGAACGCTATTGAATCTTTCTGAATTTCTTTGCCCGTGTTAGTTGATGAACCATGTGAAAGCTTTCAATGCAAAAATAAATTGGAATGATCAGAGTTGGAATGATTGATTATTGTAAAGTTTTGGTGAAATTCTTAAAGATGCTTTTAATTGGAGCATCCATTAACAGTATCGTTTCACATATAAACGCTCGAACTGACAATTTGCAAACATGAACATTTTGCGGTTAGCGGTAATATTGTGCGGCATGGGGCAGCGATGTAACAAATAAGCTCTATTAAACAGATTATAAATGTATATATGGATGGCTCATTGTATTTATGCAGCAGAGTTATGCATAGGAGCAAACCTACTTCTTACCGCTCACACCATTTTAATTTAATGATGATTTAATAGAAATATACATATTATATCCAAGCAATATTCCCATTTAAAAAAGCAAATAATGAAAACTATTTCTGTTGAAGAAATCAAAAATGATAAAACCGAGTACTCAAAAAGAAAAAAGACTAAATGGGCGATATAAAATGATCTTTCTACCTAATCCTCTTTAAGTCGAACTCTTACGATGGAAACATATTTATTATTTAAATCAAAATAAATAAAACCGGCAGTAAATCAGTATCATAATCAAAATTTTCCAAACAATTGTTACAGTCCTTGTCCAAAATCGACCCAAAGAGGAGGATATTTGAGTTCCGGTAACTGGAAAGTTTTACAGTGAGCCAAGCTCGGCGAAGAACTAAAATGAGAAGTTGCGGTTGTCACGAACCAGGTCAAATACCCAGGCTCAATGAGAGGGGTGGTGATTCCCCCCGGGTCCGGAGTCCTCAAAGGGAGGATATATAATATACGTATTTTCCAAAAAATTAAGTGAATAGTTAAAAATTAGAACACTTAGATCATTTCGAACAATTAGTTGTGATTACCGATAAATGAACGTTTTCTCGCTTTAGTAGATTGTCACGAAAAACCGGCAAAGCTATTGCCGTTGTAATTTACAAAACATGTAAAATGAGCGGTAAATATGAAGGAGCGCAAAATCACGTCCAACGTAAAAATAAGTATGCAGTTCTTTCGCCCTGTGTTGCCCACACACTGAATTTGGCTGGAGTCGTACAAAAATGTTTCAATATTTTCAGCAATTCACTTCACTGTCTTTCTAATACAAGGGGGAGAATCGATGCCGTTAAGCCATTTGTGAAAAATCTTCCCAGATTGATAAACGCTTTGAGAGAAGTTAAAAAACTCAATCTTACTGCAGAAACTCGTCGGGACGTTTATAGAATTTTGAAATATATGAGTAAATTTGAGTGCGTTTTGATGGAATCCTTATGGCTTAAAATCCTTCAGTCAATCAATGAAAGAAACGTGTTTCTTCAAAAGATCAATGCCACCATCGACGCTGGAGTTAGTAATATAGAAAGCCTTGTTACAGATAATTAAGAGAATACCGAGACAGTTTCACCATTAATAAGAAAAAACACGGGAACGACCTACATAAAGAAGTGGAAAAAATTTGCAATAAAGAAGAAATTGAATTCAAAAGAAACACTTCCACGTCATACTTGATAGCGTTATCGGTGGAATGACATTACCGAATCGTTCTTATTCCTATTTTGGCCGTGATATGAAAGACGATGAACTCAACGCAGCTGCAAAAAAATTTCAAAAAAGTTGTCCAATGAAGCTATTCACCTCAGACACATTTACTATGCAGATTTCGAAATTCTTCTTACTCCATACAACTTATTGCCAACTGAGTGCCATCAATTCTCGCAAATTAGGAAGATTTTTCACAAATATTAGCATCGCTTTGAGAATATTATTCACTTTACCCGTTTCTGTTTCAAGTGGTGAACTTTCGCTTAATACTTTATCAGGGAATGTTCATCGATCATTCTCTTCAAAGGGTAGGATTACAGGACTAGCAACACTGTGCATAGAGGCAGAATTAGCCAAGAAGTTGGATTTCCAGACTATTATCGACGCATTCGCATGCCGCCAAAGCTCGAAAAGCTCACTTCTAAGTACCAAATAGTTGCTATCCTTATATTCATATATTCAAGTATTATCTGAAGAAATACTTTTGACTGAAATTGTATTGTAAAGCTGATTTATACATTATTGATTTTCAAAATCGTACAAAGAAATTTATTCCACCTAACATCAACAAGAAAGCAAATTTAATACAGATGTGATGAGAGCATAAACACTACGTCGCATTTTAATTATTCTTCAAAAACATTGAAATAGTAAGTGGGAAGATAGTTAATAAAACTCATAAAGGATTAGAAACGTTCTGTAGTGAAGGGTCCCCACCTTTTTACCCCTGGACCCGGATTTTCTCTCGCCGGCCCTGCAAATACCTCGACTTTTGACTTGTAAACATCTCAAAACGTACTATTGGTATTGTCAATTGGTCTATTAAATCAATCATGAAGAAATAATAAACCACACCACCATAATCGAAGCAGGAATAAGAGTCACAATATATTTTAGTTCTTTTTCAATTGTCGAAATGTGGTTCAGATTTCATTTTGGCTCAATTATCACAAGATTTTCTAGAACAATTTCCATACATCTTCCATTAAATGGTCGTATAACATATCAGTAGAATTCACTAGAATGCGTGGGAACAAGCCTACAAGTCATTACATTTATACTCCTTCACAGCAAGATGAAGTAATATTCACTGCTTCTAAACTCGTAACTAAACCCAATGCAGAACTACAATAATTAATCATTAAGGACGATCCCTGGATTGGAATTAAATGTAAAAGTATATCTCAAAATGTTTAAAATGAAAGAAATTGTTGCAGCGCTGTAAGAAAAGGCTACAACGATATTAAAACTTAATATATTTAACGGGGCAGGTGCTGTGCGTCAGTCACCAGATCTTCAATGCACAAATGTAACATTTCCTGCTTTGCCAAAAAGTATGGTGCACAAGATGAGGGACGAACTAAAAACCGGTGAGTGACAATGAGTCATCGATAGAACCGATATTTTAACGCTTCTTCATCGACTGGAAGTGTTTCGCTTGACTGAAGGAGTGTACTTCTGTGACACATTCCCTGCAAACAATCAGCTCCATGACAACAACAAGGTCAACAACATTGGCGGCAGCAATCTACCAACATAGTAACGGCAATAATATGGAAAGCTGTTGGAGTGGTAACTTCCGCACCGGTGGCAAAAGTGCAAGCGTCAAGTCCGTTGAGCAAGGAGCAGCGGAAATGACGCATTTCGGGCGAAGTGGGGTAGTAAGTGGCTACTTCTAACCTGGTTACTGAGAACCCCCACAGAGCACAACAATGGCATGGTACTTGGTAAACAACCGTTATGTACGAGTGTGTAGCTGCTTTTTCATCAATGCCAGTGTCAAAGGCACTGTTTCAGCAAATATTCGGTGTTCACAAACTTCTATTGCTTTCCTCGTATTAGTCACTCGTGTTGAGTGTGCTTTTGGAACGTTTGTGAAATCATTGCACATAAAATGCACGCCACCAAATTGCCAACAACAAAAACAACCAGCGGAGAAGCTGCCACAAATCACGTTAAAGTACATCGTAGGTGGACGAAGTTGGGGGTGTGCGGTCCTTCGCGGAGAGTTGCCAGCAACAGAGAAGGAAAGGAGAAGTCAAAGCGGCATTGACGAGTGACATTTGAGTGTTCGTACTTCGCAAGTGCTACAACATTTGAATTTATCCATAGGAGGAGCCACACGCTTCGTTTGTTGGCCCAGTAACTTTGGAGTTAACCCCTTCATAGTGCATAACATAAACTGGTGGCCAAAACTATGGCAACTGATATTACATAGCGATAAAATTCGGTTAAAAAACCAAAGAACTTTTTCATTCATAACTAAAAACTGTAAAATAAACCCAATAATGTAAAGCGTATCCTATATTTCTGATTTGTTAGAACACCTCTGAGGGTTTGAATATATAAGGCGCACAATTTAATCCTTGGGTTGTGTTAATTGGCTGGTTTTCTGGTTGGGTTTAGAATAATCGAAGCTCCGTAATCAAGTGCTGGTGAATACATTTAATAATTACTCTCTCCTCTATTCAAGTCACAAAAGGTTTTTTACTTTATTAGTTTTTTTTGTCAGTACTGAGCAAGGATTTGAGTGGTCTTTCTCCAAAAATATCTATAATTTTTTATCAAGATGCACGAACCGACTTTTTATTGGCGAAGTCATTGAGTTATTTATCGGATAGTTTTCCGATATGCTCTTTTTTGATAAAATCTAGTTGGCAGTGACTGATGACATAAGGTTTTATCCAAGAGTTGCACATTTTTCTAACCATTTCTTTAAATTATTCCAATAAAGCTTAAAACTGAAAATTGCAGGGATTTGTATTTATTAAAATTTCTATATTACCATTTAAGATGTACCATACAAGGCTCCAAAGCATTTCTTTGACATTCTTTTCAGTACAAGCAACAAAAAGCATTAATAACATATTGTTTACATAATTGTTACTTTAGTTTCGAAGGTGTGACGCGTTTACATATGAATAATTAAAAAAACACCGAGTTTTTTCAATATTTTGGTTTTAATAGCCCATAAAACAAGTGATTAATTTTGGGCGCTTTAGTTTTGGTCACCAGTGTACAAATGAGTATGCTCAATGAGTGTGCTGAGAGTACTCTACACTGGCGCTGATGGTAACTTCCACTGCTGTTGGGCAATAGCGTCGGTGTCACTTTAATGCATCCACTTGCCGACAGACTGTCAACAACAAAAATGAAAACATTCAACCATATGTTCATACATGTAAATGTGCTAAGAACACTGTACAACTACCGAGTACCAACTTGTTGAAGTATTGAAAACATGAATCACTAACTTTTTCCTAAGAGTGTCACAACTTTAAAGTGACATAATGGATGTGGCATATAGTGTGTAGTGAAATTAAATGCCTGTTGCGCTGTCAAACAACATGCCATACCACACTCCCATCTTTAGCACTCATAGCGACCAATAAATAGTTACGCCTCTGCGGGTCGTGCTGCCAAATTGGCTAGCGTTGCGCCTTTCTGCCGTGTTGCACACGTGACGCCACAAAGGCATGGCTACACAGTTATAAGCGGCTTGGCTGCGTGAGTGGCGTGAATGGATTGAATAACGTGATTGATATGAATGAGTGGATGCTCTTATAGGCTGCACCGTATACCACGGGCTTACGCCAGACCGGAGTAGAAAGCGAGCAAGCGCGGGTAATTACAAAATTTATACGAAACTGTTAATGACATTCAAGCCCTATTATTATTTTCGTTGGTGAGAGAGTTATGATCAACGAAAAATAATGGTATTTTCCAACAACACTTGGGTCCGCCATTTAAATTTAGAATGAAAATCGCTTTTAGAATTATGTAATGAAGTGCGTACGTGTGAATTAGAGTAGTATTTGCTTCTTCTATATACTTAAATCTTAAATAATTTTTAAACAAGTAAAGAAGCGCTAAGTTCGGGTGTAAGTGAACATTTTATACTCTTGCAACTTGCAAGAATATTGAGTTGATGTAGAAAATGTAAACCAGAGGATCGGAATGCATTACATTAGGGATATGAAGTTTATATCAAGATTTGGACCAACTTCATTTAAATTCGGTGGTAAATCACAGAATTTGTTAACTTGTCTTTACTTGCCCATTTCATTTCATTAAAATATCACACATTTTAACCAACCTCTACGGTTAAGGTCAGGTGGGAAGTCGGCAATTATTATATATTCTATATTATAGGCAGAGAAAGGATATACTTGAGGGTATATTTTCAAGCAATTTTATAAATATTTATATAACTCACACACTGAACAGCATATTCGTCATAAGGCTTGTTAGAAAAACGAAAATTATTGTACTATGTACATAGGAGTGGGGGTAATTCGATATATGGTATAATATAATATGAAGGTGAGTACGAGTTCGTAGATGAGCACTGCCACTCGGCCCAAAATATATACAAGTGAACTTGACGCATCAATGAAATCGAGGCTGAAATACTCAAGTACTTTCCAGTCCAGCCATCTTGCCGTCAGATACCGAATATGTGGACCCCAGTTCCTATAGTGAACATTTTATCGAAATTATCGGTCAATCTGTCAGATATATTATAAAAATTCAAAGAGAATAATTTTCTGATAATAATATGTCTTTATGTCAAAAGAGCGTTGTATCGGGTCAATAATTCCTTTAGCCCCCATATGCCTAATAGAAAGATTTTCGAACAACCGGCTGACTTTATATCGCATGTATCGTTAAATAAGCAAAATTGACGGAACGTATAATATTGGATATACAATAGTTTAATGCCGGAAATATGTAAAATTGGTTCACAAATTATCCATACTACCATATACTACAATACATATATTGAATTTCATTGTTCTAACAAACCTTAAACACCTGAAGGTATTTCCCCGGCTTTGATCTTGCCAAGTTGCAAGAGTATTAAATGTTCGATTACACCCGAACTTAGCATTTCCGTACTTGTTATAGCTAAGAAAGTATTTTGATCGGTCCCTTTTTATGGCAGCTATGTGCTACAGTGGTCCAAACTGAAGAATTTGTTCACAGATTGTAGTGATACTTTGGAAAATATTCTATGTAAAATTTTGTGAAAATGTCATATCCAATAAAACAGTTTTCCATATTCTTTCCAATATTGCTACTCAACGGATCTCGACTAGTCTGAAGTATTTGCATTTTACAATTCTATTAACACTAGGCTATATTGAGTACCATATTAAAAGTTAGTTTCATAAAAAATGGATGCAAAATTTCAGATCGATATCTCAAAACCTGATGGACTAGTTTGAGAATATACAGACAGACAGATGGCTACGGCTTAATCGATTCAGCTCGTCGTGCTAAGGAAATTTTCTAATTGTGATATTATAATGCTCTTCGAGTTCAATCATGAGGATTTTGAATTTTCTAAGAAAGATGGTAGGGACTGGTAGCCATTTGGTATGTAAATTTCATGATTAAGCTTTGGATTATTATATCATACATGACTTTAATCATAAAATATTTTAACATTGAAATTATTTTATAATTGATTTTCAATAAATCTGGTTATATGATGTCCATATATTTCATTACTTTTTATTATCATTACCACTTAACTAAAATCAGAGCGCAACACTTACAAAGTGTGTTTTGAGCCGTAAGCCTTCTTTACTTATTTATTTTTAGTTTTCTAAACTTCTTCATCTTATCCTGGTTTCAGCGAGTGAAGGCAATACTTTCCAGCGGTCTGTCGCCATTTTCACAACCCAAAACCAAAACATTGATCTAATATTCTTCAGAAATAATACCTATTAGAAACCTGCGTAACATTATTGTAATCAAATCACGGTAATTTGTTGTCAGCATAGAAATGACAAGGACTGAGGTTTGAAGTTGTTGTAGCGGATAGTGGGGTGAACAAAGCAGTGCATTAATTCAGCCAATATTTCTCAGATTTTTATACGAATTTGTACATTTTTTTTAGAAAGAGAAAAGTATTTAACATTTCGTCATAAAGCTCTACTCTAATTAAGGACGAAAGACACAAGAAATGTAGGAAGTAGCAAATAATCCGGATTATATTAACAAATGCACTTGGCACTAAACTTGATATATTATGCAAATGTACGTGGGTATATTTATATGCTTGCAGGTGTATATATATATGTGTACACCACAATCTGTCTACATATATTCTGTGGAGACGCATTCATTTAATTAAAATTTTCCTCGAATATCTCATATATGTTCACTTTGGCATGATTTATGTTCCTACTTACGTATGCACAAGAACACGTATAAGGGTTTTTCATTTCATTTAGGATTTAGCACACCGCTTGGATATTTGATACGCATGCAGATCTTACAGTACAACAAACAAATACAAATATGTTGGCTGAAGTTGGAGATCAAGTGACAGAAATACGAGAAAAAGTGCAAAGAAACGCCACCCAAGCAATGAAACAAGAGTTATGGAAGGATAATGGAATATATACGTCACGTAAGCGGTGACAAGTCGAAAGACCGACGTCACCTGCGACTACAATGATGAGTCAAATTTCACAATAGAGATAATGTTAGTGTAAAAAATGCGGTAACACCAAAACTTAAATAAAAAAACGTGCAGAATTATCTGCGTTACTAAGACCTTTAAGCGCATAAATGCAAATTGAAAATGAATTTTACTGTGATGTGGCGTCAACTAGCAACAGCCAATAAAAATAACAAAGCAGTGAGCTAATAACAACATAAGCAGCGCTCGCTAAAGTTCCCGCCATCAACGACGTGTGAAACACATACAAACTGAATAAAACATCCGCTTATATGAGGGGCATGAGGGCATCAAAACAACATTAAACTGTACAAATTAGCCTTTAACTGATTGTTAATTTGCGGACTCAAAAACTGAAACTGATGATCTGTTAAACCGCATAATTTAATGTGGCGTATACGCACTGGCGTTCCACGATACAATCAGTAAAACTACCGCGCACAAATATGCGTTAATATGTAAGTATATTTGTATGCGTTGGCTTATGTGTGAGACAGTTTGAGATGCCACTGGCAAACAGCGCAGCCGTTAAGGGGTGACCTGGTGTGGGAAACTGAAGCCGTTTATTGTTTGGGAGTGCCCTGTGTGGCCCGGAGACTATGCTCATGCACATACAAACCCGCGTACATATATGTAAGTATGTATATATAACACATAAGTTGGTATGCTTTATGAGTGTATGCTTTATGAGTGTTAGAGTGTTGTGTATGTGAACTTTAGGGCTATAAAAACGCCGACGAACCGGCAGGGGAGGCGGCATGAAAACCAAATATCGGACAATGTAATTTACTCGGTATATGTTTTTGTTATGTCTGTAAATATATTGTTACTGTTGTCTGCTGGCTTCGCTGACACTGTGGAAGCGGACCAGAGTTGCAAAAGCCGGGTGAAAGGAAGGAAGTGAACGCGCTGAAATGTGGCTACAGGCCTTACGAGTATTTTAAGCCTTATCAGCAATCTAATGACAATGCCGCAATAATAAAAAAACATAAGATAAGGGCAAACAGATAAACGTTCTTACTCATCCGATTTACGAAACTAAAGCCCATATGTGAATTGGAGAGTGTATGTATACATGTTTATACGTGTAAACATGTGTAGCCAACAGCCTTAAAACGTGCGTTAAGTGTTTTAGCCAAGTAATGCCGTCGAGCGCAAATAAATTGCGCAGTTATATAGTATGTATGTATGTATGTTATTGCTAAAAATCGAAAAAATGCGAATGGGTGAAAATGTATATTTCAAATAAAAATTGTATTTTAATAACTGGGATATACTGAATAATGATGATGCATTAAAAACGGCAAACAACCCTCACAAATAATAACCCTCACAAATAAAAAAAAATTCCTTAAAAGGACTTAATTCCGATTGTTCAGTTTGTAAGGCAGCTTAATACAATAGTGATCCGATCTGAACAATTTTTTCGGAGACTGCACATTGCCTTAGATAATAACCTAAATTTCTTGAAGATATCTAGTAAATGAAAAGGTTTTCATACAAGCAGCATGTTATAGTGGTCCGATACCCGCGGTTCCGACAAATAAGCAGCTTCTTGGGGAGTAAAGAACCTGTGAAAAATTTCAGATGAATATTTCGAAAACTAATTGACAAGTTCACATATATACAGACAGACTCAACTTGTTTTGCTGATCATTCATACATATGTATGTATATATATTAAAGGGTGTCCGACGTCTCCTTCTTGGTATTGCAAATTTCGTGGCAAACTTAATATACCCAGTTTAAGGTAATATGAGAAATAAGAAAGTATAGAGAAATTAATGCAGATAATCAAATTGTTATACTCACATACTTACTCATACTCATATTCTTACACTTTACTAATCCTCGTAAAAAATGTACTTCTACTCATACTCTTATGATTATAATATTAGAAATTGAAAAAAAAACAAGTAAGGAAGGGCTAAGTTCGGATGTAACCGAACATTGTATACTCTCGCAAAGTCAAATGGTCACTCGTTTGAGATTTCTTTGTGGATTGACTGATATTTTCGGTAGAAGGTCAACTATAGGCACCGGGGTCCACATATTTAGTACTTAGGGGCTTGAATAGTTTTGGTTCAACTTAGACAATTTTTGACCACAAGGTGGCATACTTTAAACGTATTATTCACGCAAAGTTTTACCCCGATATAATCATTCTTGCTTGATATGCATAGTGGAAAGTGAAAGAATCAGATCTAATTGAAAATATGTTTTATGGGAAATAGGGGTGGTTGCAGTCCGATTTCGCCCATTTTCGCACTATAACATAGAAATATGAAAAGAACGTTATGCACCAAATTTGGTTAAAATCGGTTAAGTAGATCCCAAGATATAGGGTTTCACCTAAAAGTGGGCGGTGCCACGCACACTGACTAATTTTTAACGCGGTTCCTATCAAGTCATCTCATACCATCCCAGAGATCAAAGTTAATGTCTCTGGCGTGTTTAGTGCTTGGTTTATCGCGCTTTTAGTATTTTTTAACAGTACCGTTATATGGGGAGTGGGCGGGCTTGTCACCCGATTTCACCCATTTTCACACCGTCAATAGAAGTGCTAAAAGCATTTGCTCCCACTGAATTTGGTTATTGTAGCTTTAGCGGCTTAGGAGATATTCACATTAAACTTATTAGGGGCGGGACCACGCCTGCAAATGCCCCTCTCTAATGTGATCATGTGTACCAAATAACGGTCTTGTATCTTATTGCGGAGCTTAGTTATGGCAATTTATTTGTTTTTAATTAATTGCGTTTTGTGCACGTGGCAGTGGTCCGATTACGCCCATCTGCAATACCAACCGTCTTACGGTACCAAGAAACATGTGTACCAAGTTTCATAAAGATATCTAAATTTTTACTCAAGTTAGAACTTGCACGGACGGACGAACGGACGGACGGATGGACGGACAGACAGTCACCCGGATTTCAACTCGTCTCTTCATCCTGATCATTTATATATATGTAACCCTATATCTAACTCGATTAGGTTTAGGTGATACAAACAACCGTTAGGTGAACAAAACTATTATACTCTGTAGCAACAAGTTGCGAGAGTATAAAAACACATGCAGAGAGTATAAATAGATGCACAGGATATTAAGTACTTACAAGTATGTATATAGCTATAATTCTAATTGTACTTATACTTACAAATATTCATTCTCACATCTATATATCTATTACTTCTACTTCTACTTATGTTTATACCTATACTCATACGCCTACTTACTAGTAATTTTCCACTATCACTTTCATTACTATATATGAGTAGAGATAATACATGGCCAGTATAGCCGAGCTTAAGTTTGTTTCACACAGAAAGCTGATTTAACAATGTATTTCAATCATTTAATTCGAGTATGGTAACGACTTTATTTTAAGTAAATAAGGTTTCTTTAGTGAAACTCTCCAAAACAACTCCACTTTAAACCATTGGTGTTATACCCCAGGCGCTTAGTTGTTTTCATTAAACTTATCCAGTTTTGCACTCAACTTCAAACTAGTTTGAGAGTACAGTAAAAATATTCCTTTGTATGTGTGTAAAAATGTGCAGAGGCGAATTCATATGGGACACCAACAGTTTATGCGCAATTTCGCTGCAGAGCTTCCGACGCTTTAAATAGTGACCACACTTTTGCCCACAGACACTTTCGCAAAAGTCACGTGTTGTATTGCGCGTGAAATAAAAACCAAATATGTGTGGCGTGGCTTCGCTTACATTTTTGGTAAGAAATAAAAACATCTAACGCTAGTTAAAGTGCTGAATGCGCTTATGATTCAGCATTCCGCTTTCGCGCAATGATTTAGATTTGGAGCAAAATGAAACTGTTTTCAGATTTCCCCAGGGAGATAGCAGAGTTAAAGTTGCAGTTTTGAAAGCAGGCATTTTTCATCAGTTCAGTAAATATAAAAACAACAACATGCATAATGTTAGAATATACACCTAGTAGAGTCACATATAAATTATAATAAATGTATGACATTTAGACTGCTCTCTCTGTCGTGAGGAGTGTGTGACTTGGGAGATCTTGTTGGCAAAGGCATCATTTACATTTCTCCCCAGTGGAGTTTCGAAATTATGACCCTGCGTATGTGTGCCACACCCAGGACCTCTGCGACTCAGACGGTCGCACACACACACATACTGGTACCTCTACTTATTATACTTCAATTCTCACTTTTTCATCTGCAATAAGGTCCGAATGCACGCTTATTAATATATTTATGTATATGAATGTGTTTATTTACAAATGTATAACACAATGTGTGCAAATTTATGTGGGCACACTCGCATTTATTTATGTATAGCTTAAGTGTCCCTTGGCAATTAGAGAAAATAAGGTACAGCATTTTAATTAGGCATGTCTTCTTACAGTGGCTCTTATATAAGATAAACCAATCAAATGCTCAAAGTTGTTTTGTTTTTAACAATTTATTGATTAAATTGGATGATTATATTGTTGTACTGAAAGGTGGAGCAGAAATCCGTTTAAAAATTATGCTGTTGTTTAGTTGATGGCGGGTCTGAAGGTCTCACAAATTGTTATGTTGGGTTTCTTAGTGTAAGAAAGCAACTCATTCATGAGAAAACGCCGAAACAGTTTACGACACGCCTCTTTAGCCGTCGCTAAAAAATTATTCTTATGTTTGAATAATTTTATGCATTCAAGAAGTATAGACTTGTAAAAAATTTTAGACTTTGATATCTCAACTAGGACATAGAGTTTCCCTTTTCACTATTGCTAATTAGATTAGGTTAAGTTATACTGGCCGACTGTCGCACCATACATAGACCTACTGGTCCTTAGTAATGCCAGATGGAGGTTAATTTAAACTTGAGCTGGAGTATTCATCATACGCTTTTAGCGAACTTTAAGGGGGACTTGATATCTAATTTTGATACCTCATCTCGTCCTGCAAAGCTCCTAGATATCTAAGGCGAGTTCTAGATAAGCCTGGTGAGAAGCATATGGGTGTTCAGCATGTATCTTCGTTACTTATGCCCATCTGACTCGCATGTAATACCAGTAGGTTGTGACATGTAATTAGGCAACAGCCATCCTGCAGTCGTTCCGAAACCGTATAAGTAAAAAGCATGCCTATTTTTCTCGCAGCTCTTGCACATCATGCATGTTCTAAACGCATTCTTTCTGACCTTGTGTATGGCACTCTTATTAGCTATTTCGTTTCCCGGAATTGCTTTGTGGTCGCTTCTGTGTGGCTTCTCAAGGGAATTTCCCATGCATTGCCGTTTAATATATATAATCTATTCCAGCAATAAAAAATTACCGCCAACTTGATAAATTAAATGTATATTTCTCTTTAAGAAAACTCAAATATTTCTTCCTTTGTTTTATGTATTAGCAATTTTAAATCAATCTTTGAGTGTGCGCTTTGAACCACTGTAGAACACTTGGCTAATTCAAAAGGGTAAATTATGCACCATTTGGTCATAATGGCACATGTTGTATATAAATAAATCCTTAAAGCTTTATAATTGGTTTCGAAAGTGCTGTCGTATTCATAATGTTAAGCTCTTTTGACTTTCGACGAAGATTATATAAACTAGTATGAAATACGCAAACTTGTTGACTTGCAGCAATATAAACAAAGCAGCGCAAAAATCATTCGACCACAATGACAAAAGAATTTTAAGGGAAACATTTTTAAAAAAGGTCATATGCAAATTAATGAAAATCAAATTTTAATTGAAATTGAAACACCGTACATCAATGAAATGCCCCACTTTTTTGCGGCTTACGTTTAGAAATAAATCCATTTCATTTCAACCTACATAGGATTGAGGACATTCAAGTATTGTTGGAACCCTAACCTCTTTTCAATTTTCTGACGGTACCATTATGAAAACTATATTTCACTGCTGCTAATCTCGTTAGTTTTATAACCTGAACAGCGTATATTAAGTTTGGCACGATGTTTATAACACCCAGAAAAAATTGTCGGAGACCCTTTAAAATGTATATATAAATGATTAGCATGACGACCTGAGTCGATTTAGTCATGTCCGCCTGTCTGTATATACGCGAAATAAATCCCCTGTTTCTGAGATACCGATCTGAAATTTTGCACACGTCTTCTTGTTTGGAAACTTTCTTATATGTGAAGGGGTCATAATTACTGTGCAACTGAAGTAACGTTTTTTCTTGCAAATCTATGATGTAAGTGCAGTTTTCTCGTACCCGATAGTTTACAAAAATTTTAGTTTTTATTGAAAATACTGGTCTTTAAATTGGCAAGGCTACAATATGTCCTTTTACTTCGACTACACTAACTACTTCGTTATCTCTTATTAACACATACTTCGAAACATTGCCAATTCTGATCTTAAACCCAATTTTCATATTATTATTTTCATCATGCGAAAATTTTGGTTAAATGTGAAATATATAATTTTTGTTAATTTTTGAAGGTGGCAACTCTGCCTCACAATATTTTAGATAAAAGTATTATTAAATATATTTCAAAAATTTTTATCAATATGTTTGGTGTGGTTACTCTTGTATTATACTACCGAAAATGTTATAACTTACCTAAGTTCTTATGATTAAAATCATTCGTTAAAAAGCCAGTGTCAAGAGAAAAATACATACCTGCAATAAAAATAACACAAAATAAAATATCGAACATATAATTGGATATAATTGAGAAATTGTGAAAATATGAATGGTGAATCCAAAACTGGACAGCGTTGTTTTCCAACGCTTTTAGCAGAGAGGTCATGTCACTCATATCTCAAACAAATTATAGTACTCGCAAGATAAAATTTGTGAGAATGGTTAATTTTGTAAAAAAAGAAGTATACTTTTTAAGTGTTTTTTTACTGTTAATCATATTAATATATTCATATTTATGTCTACCAATTACACATGATACTTATTATAGTATATTCCGTTTATCTGCACTTACTTCGCTTGAAGTTTGCTTATATAGAATAATTAGTATGTAATTTTACCTTGCGATGATGCAAATTCAGCAATAATTTCTACCATTTCGAAAATTTTAAAATTTTCTTCAGTAAATAAACAAAGTAATAATATGAGGGTACATCGCATAGGTCCGCAGCAATTTCATCATCTGTAAACAATCCTCTACTTTGAAGGTCTTCATCACACTAACATATACTTGGGGGTATAATATTTTTCAACACTCAGCTTTTCACTACTAAATATATATTTATGTATTTACCGTTTGACAGAGCTTTGTACGAAAGTGCGCTTTCATCTGCATTTAAGATGACAACAATCCATCGGTTGTTAAGGATGCTGGCTTAAACTATGTTCGCACCGACACAAAATTCGTGTTTTCATAGACAAAAGAGGTTTTCACGAGTAAACTTGTGTTTTCATCCATACAAAATCTGTCAAACGAAAACACAGTTTTCGCTGAAAACCTCTTGAAAACTTACATTCCACTCATTCTAATCGGTGCCTGCTCTAGTTTAATCGATATTATTAGAATACATATTTTACCAGTCCTAAATGTCAGTTGACAATTTGTTTACATTCCACAATTGGCCTAAACGTACCCTACAAGAAACTGCTGATAGGTTCACCAATACACTCACATTTGATATGTCAGTACTGTTAATTTACATTTGCATTTTTAAATTCAGAACTATTCACTGATTGGAGAAAGACGTATGCAGAGCTATTGAGAGGAGGAGATGACATCAAGTGAAAATTTATTTTTATATTTTCATATTTTATTATATTTTTTGTTGCATTCCTTTTTATATTTAAGTATATTATTGTAACTAATTTTGATTAAAAGTTTGAAATTTATTTAAGAAATAAAAATTATATTATCTACTGCGCAATAGAATTTTTCACTTCTGATAGCGTTTCAGTCATAACTGACAACTTTCAGCTATGACGGATTTATGGTCAGCAATGACTCAGAAAAAACAAAACAAACAAACAAAAAGAAAACAAGGCTCTTAAGAAAATAATAGAAACTTTGTTCTGCGCGCTGACAACATTTTTTCAGCTATGACTGTCATATTACCCATCAGATGACCGTCACTGTTCTTGTAGGGTACATAACAAATGTAAACAAATAGATGTGTGAACTGTCAATGAAAACTCATCGAAAACACACAATGTTGGTCAGAACAACTTTGGTTCCACAATCCACAAGAGGATTTCAATTCGGTGCGAACATAGTATAAAATATCTTTTATATCTTTGGCGTGCACCAACCGTGTCATTTTCCCTTTCTTTACCATGAAATCTTTTAAATTCAGCACCGTAGCGTTGACAACTATATTGCGAATTCTTTTGCTTTATTTAGCTCACTGTTTATTGAACCATGTGTGTAGAGCTCTTCCACTCATATGTGGAAGGTAATATAATCAACTCTGAATATAATTGCGGCATTTAGGATCAGCTGGATGAAAAAACTCGTGATAAAAGATCTGGTTTGCAGCACAAAAAGAGCATTTTTCATCAAGACAATGGTACTGCTCACAAAGATGTTTTAACCATGACAAAATGAATTACGAATTTCTTGAGCATCCACCAGGTTAATACCTGATGTAGCTCCCACCGGCTTCTACCTCTTCAGAAACCTGAAGCAATTCATTCATGGAAAATGTTCTTCGTTGAATGAAAAAGCTATTACGGCCGTAGACATGTATTTTGTAGAGCTTCTAGAAAATCATTATAGGGATGGCATAAAATGATTGGAGGTTCATTGGAATAAGTATATTGAAGATAAGAGAGATTATATTGAACAAAAAAATTTATATCGTACCAAAAACAGTATTTTTTCATTTCGAGCGCAGAAACTTTTCAATCAACCTGCACACTTGAACTTATTCGTGACATCTGTTTCTTTGTCCCATTTTCAAAAGGATTGATAATTTTTGGTTTAACTCTTATGTAGATAGTTGACATTTTTATAGTCCCGCAACCTGTTGCTGGGTGAAATCGGGTGACAACCTCGCCCACACCCAATATAACGGTACTGTTAAAAAATACTAAAAGCACGATAAACCAAGCACTAAACACGCCAGAGACATTAAATTTTATCTCTGGGATGGTATGAGATGACTCTATAGGAACCACGTTCAAAATTAGAGAGTGGGCATGGCACCGCCCAGTTTTAGGTGAAAACCCATATCTTGGGATCTGCTTACCCGATTTCAACCAAATTCGGTATAACATTATTTTTATATTTATATATTATAATGCGAAAATGGGCGAAAACGGACTACAACCACGCCTATTTCCCATATAACACCATTTTCAATTCCATCTGATTCTTTCACTTTCCAGTATGCAAATCAAGCAAGAATGATTATATCGGGATAAAACTTGGCGTGAATAATACGTTAAAAGTATGCCACCTTGTGACCAAAAATCGTCTGAATCGAACCAAAACTGTTCAAGTACCTACAATCCACAAAGAAATCTCAAACGAGTATACCATTTGCTTTGCGAGAGTATAAAATGTTCAGTTACATTCGAACTTAGCACTTCCTTACTTTTTTTTTATGTGAATGTACTCATACAAAAGCGTACATCGCATTTTTCTGTCATAACAAATGTTTGAAACAAAGCGAAGAAAAATTTCTATGAATTGGCCATAAATCGACCGACTTTGACTGGATCGAGTAAGTTTGACGTTTAACTTTTGAAACGACCGGAACGGCCAGATTGAAATCGTGTCAAAAAATTATGTGAACAGAGCGTTCCGTAACCGCCGTTCAGGATCACCAATAAAAAAATGTAGAATAATTGATGAAATGTTTTGGAATTTCTTGCTCCGGGGTATGAATTCACAATTGAAAATTATGAAAAACATATACTAGTTAACTGTTAACAAGTTTAATTAACTTTTTTTATTAATAAAACTTCAAAAACCGGTTGCTTTAAAATATCTCATAATCACAAGAAAAGTATTTAACTTAAGTTACTCAATATATTAAGGGGTAAACATTTAATAATAATTTTTAATCGATAATGTTGAGCGTTTTAATGAAAGTACCCAAAAATTAGGATCTTGTCTGATCAGGTATAAATGCAAAATGCCATAAAACACGTTCTATTTGAGGTATAGGACATCCTTTTATCCTTGAACTTAGTTTAACAAGTTGTCAAAAGACAACTGTTATTAAAGAAATTTAAAAAGATGAAACTTTTATATTTACTTGTATAAGATTCATATCGATGTTTTCTTGATAGAAAACGGTTCCGAATCATAAAGAGGGATATTTTAGTATTTTATGTCGTAAAATTCATATATATTTTTAATGAACATTGATCGCAATTAATTAATTATTAAACTCTGACGCACAATTAAAAATTTTAATTGGACAATCTCTTTATTATTTCGGAGAAATATAATATTCCATAATATCATTTTGAGAGGTTTTATCCGATTGAGTTAATAAAAAATTGGTTTATTGGAGGATGTACGCTATAGTTTTTCACGTTACGCTCTCAAGAAAACCCGTTAGGTGAAGAAACTTTAATAACCCACTTAACGGAGCCAGTCCAAAAAGTGCTGAGTTATGTCATTTTACTAGCGACAACTGTCAAACTTTCATATAAAAGCAACAACTATGACGCACGCATTCTGGATATTTCTATACGGCGTAAGTAAATTTGTAATTTGTATGAAACCGTGTGTAAGGTAAGCACGTCGCTGTTGGTGGGGACTTAAATGGAAATTGATTTCGTTAAGAGGATTTGTGTCAGAAGCAGATACTCAGTGCTCAGCTACGCCTCTGTGTTACGTCGGCATGGCACTTGGCTGCGTCATCGACTCCATAAAGCACTCAACGCAGGCAACACACATACACACATTTATGTATATATGGGCACGACATAATAACGTAGGAAAACGCTGCGTTTGGTTTAGGTGTAAAAGTCAGTGCTAAAGGCGGCTTACGGAGCCTACGGTGCGCGCTGGGAAGTTTTTTTTATTGTGTTGGCGCTGCTTTAAATTATCGCATCATCTCACTAGAAACGAGAAGCTTTCTCATGGTTATTGATGTGCTGCTTGCTATTAGTCTTGGCCAAATACTTGTTCATAAATAGTCCATGTTGGAATAGGGTAAAAGTGAGAAGTGGTCGGAGAAATATGCGACGTCTACTCCTCATTTTTATGTTTAGAGTGTTTGGATGGCAGGTCGGTTGGTGCTTTTCATTTTAGTAGTTGTTTGGCCAAGCTTTTCCTCCAATTTGGATTTGTTTCTCGAAGCTTCCTACAAATGGAGGTCGTAAAAGCATTAATGTGCATATCGTATTAGTGCCACCAAAATATTTGGTACTATTTTTGCACATGAAATGTTCAATAGAAAAAAATTATGTAATATTATATTTTATGCGATATTATATATTAATGACTTCTAGAATGTTATGGTTATTTTTAAGATAGTATAGTCTTCAGTTCATATTCTTTATTTAAGACTATAAGAACTTAATTAAAACCGACTTTTTAGCGTAGTTTGATTTAATGCCTTCCTCTCTACTAGGGTATGTCGGCCAAGAAAATGTTTTTTTTATCAGATTTTATTTACTTTTCCTAGCGTTATGAAATATGTAAGTCTCCTTACTCGTCAGACCAGTTATTTTAAGTCGTTATATTGTGCACTGAGGATATCAAGCATATATGCTGTACTTTCTTTTGACACAGAAAAAAACTTATGAATTCTTTCCTAATTTGATTACATTTTGTTGGGCTTTCAGAGCGCCCCAAGGATATGTACATACATTATAAGCATAATAAGCCTTCCAACACTTCAACTGTTATTGTTCACCCGTTAATTTCTTTGTTGTTATGCCCAGGATCCCCAGATATACCACACTGAAATTGGAGCACTAATTCGAGTTATCCAACAATATGTTAAGTTTCCAACCTATTCTATTATTTCTCTTCTCTTTTATCTCTTTTGTGTTTACATTTTCATTCATTGTTGCGCCTCACTGACATATAACAAGGGGTCGCCTCTTTTCACATAATATAATCCGCATATAAGCATCGAAACCTTTTTGTGGCATTCGAGTGAATCAATATGAAAGTCATAACAGATTCCTGCTTTCCTGAATGGATGATGAAGAAGATTTCATGATTTATTTTATATTTTTTAGTTCGGCATTCCTGAAGTATGCAATGCGGGAAGGATAACACATACATACATATGTACGATAAGTAGGTATGCAGTCAAGGATTTATTGTAGAAATAAAAGCATTCTATGGACGCACCAAAAACAGGAAGCACAAGGATAAGGCAAACAAAGGTAAACACACATGATACTTGATACACTCTGAATTTCGAAAGTCTATTCAGTTTATTAATCTTTAAGCTTATAAAAAACATTTAGAAAATAATGATACGCTTGGGAAGCTTGTTCCAGAAACTTTTCTTTTCACTTGTTGCACTTCTATGTTTTTTTATTTCTCCATTATAGCTCTCTTCATGTCCAACTCGTACGGATTAAAATCGAATTACTTTTGGCTTATACAATGGATTATATTGATAAAATATTTTTCAAACATTTTTCGTAAAATTTTTAATAATGAAGATTTTTTCTAAAAAAAACATAATTGTATGCCGCTAGTTTGTAAATCTAGACTCGACAGCGTAATTTTTTAGTTCCTTTCATTTCCTCTTTAATTTGACGCTAAAAGGATTACAGATCAGATTCCGTAAACTATTCCAAGAGTCACAGAACTGATTCAAGACCCTCTGGTTTTGTCAGAATGTTTGTTTTCTCTCCTGAAGTTTGCTCAACTTGAAAGGTTATTTTTGGAAGCGATTTTATCGTTCGGTCGTTTTGTTTTCCAACATTTAAGGGAATATTAATTAATATTATATTCGAAATATTTTATGTTTCTGAAAGCTGCAAATTTGAGGTATGTATCAGACAGAGAAGAAGTAGCGTCCGTACATTGTCTAAAAGTATGTGCACATGCAAATTACTTAGTTTCTGAAAAATATTTAAAAAACTCAAGTCAAAGCGTATTACCTTTAAACATATTAACTTATGTTGGGTTGAACGCTTGGTGCGAGAATTAAATTCTATAGTATTGTCTGAAGGATTGTGTAGTCGACCGGTAAATTTTTCATTTATTATCGATACAAGTAAGAACCGACACTCAGTTTCGTTTCCGAAACATTCCAAATTAACTAAATTCGAAAATAGTGAACAACAATTCCTCATTACTTTTTATTGCAAAGTTTCGATCCTTAAACTACGGGAAAATTGCTAAAGCTCTTAAATTTAAGACATTCCTAAGTATTTAAGTTTCAGTTCTCATTCGGTTTGGGGGATATGCAAACCCCAAACATTGACAACAAATTGGAAGTCCAATCGATATTTAATCTAAAAGCTTAGTTTCCCATTTGATTCCAACCGAGATAACATTAATCATTATTGTGGTTAGCAAAGTTACACATACGCAGTGATTTCTCGAGGCCAACAAATGTGCAAATAACTTTCCCAACATTATTATTTAAAATTAACACTACCTTCCAGATCATTGAATTCGCACAAAAGGAAACAGTCAAATCACTTCACTTCAATTCAGCTCGATTCAGCTTTGCTCAGCTCGGCGTCGCAGGTCGCTTTGTGGCGGTAGTCTTCACACTGAAATAATAAACGTTAATTTAACATTAACTGCGTCGCACCGTTGCCCCACGCACCGAAATCAAGTGCGACTCGAATAATATTGAAATGAAGCGTTGAACGGCGCATGGGGTACGATCAATTTGTCAGGTGACGCAACGCCCAGTCGCGCTGTGAAATCATCATTTGCATAACCTTGACTACGGGCGTTTGTAATTGCAACACACACGCACGCACATATTGTGTGAGTGCGCTGGGAGATTAGATAGTGATATTAAGTGCTAGTGAGTCCATATATTATTGTGAGCGAGTAAATATTAGCGGAATAAATTTTGCAGCAATTGGAACGAACTGAGCAACGACGAACAGCTTGCACACATAAGTATAATGCAATGCATATGTATATGTATGTGCGCATAAAAAGTGTAGAAAGTACATTACGATTGGCAATGATGCCAGTAATTTTGCACGGATTATGCTTTTGAAAAATTATTTAGAATTAAAAAGAACACTCTGCATTAACATACAGCCATACACACACACACACAGACGAAGTGCGTTAGGAACAGGGAAAGTGGATTTTAAAGTTCCCAATGAACCAAAACACAGTATATTGATAGTATTGTTGTGAAGAGTGAATAATTCTTTTTTTTTATGCCACTCTTCACAGTTATGTAAACAAAGTGAAATAAGAATCGAAGGTGGGGTGTTACTGACCCTAAAAAATAATACAATTAATTTAATTTGTATACCCTTAACAGGTCAATATACCCTGTTTCCACCGAATTTCGTAACACCAAGAAGGAAACGTCGGAGACCCTATAAACTATATAGGTAACTATATGCCCGCCTACCTGTTTGTCCTTTTGTATATACGCGAACGTCCATTTCTTTCCACGTGGCTGCTCGTTTGCCAATTTCGGACCACTATAGCATATAGCTGCCATACAAATTGACCGATCCAAATAAAGTTCGTGTATGGAAACTTTGAAGCTATTGCATAGCTTCCATCGCGGGCTTTGAGCGCGGCGACCGAATCAAGAAATTCCGTAAGGGAAATAAACCTAACATAATCACAAAGTATGCGCAAAATGTTTGCATACCTTTAGGCGTATTTACGCATATCTCAAGCGGAACAAATCAATTAAAAAGCAGGAGGATTCAAAAACATAAATATTTAAGATAAAATGTTTTAAATGGCTAATAAAAATATGGAATTTAATAAAATCAATGGTAATAAATTTCCACTTATCTTGGCTGGCGATCTCAACATCAACTACGCTGATAAAATATCAGAGCGGTTGACCACTTTTCTTTCGGAAAAATTGAATTTGAAAATGAATAACGATCCAAAAGAATCCACAACAAAATATGGGACCACCATTTTCCAGATATTTAGAGGATATCAAGTATCAAACTTATGTTTCTTATTTCAGTTACCATAAGCTTATAGTTTCAATAAAAAAAAAATCCTTAATAACCTACATGTATTGTAAGATAATACAAATATTTCAAAAAATATTAACTTCTCATTTATTCAATAAAAGAAAAAAATGTGTTTTTTATCGATCACCACGATCAAAACCAGTAACTTTAATTAATATCAAGATAAAACTTGAATTAATATAAAATTATAAAACATAAATTAATAATTATAATTGCATAAGTTGATAAAAAATGCTATGCAATAGCTTTATCGCGGCAGTTCCCGAGTGGCACACGCCCTTTTTTATTTGTGAAGAATGTTATAGATTCTGTGCAACTGAAGCTAACGTTTTTCTCTGGTTTTTAGCTCCAGAACCCTCATAAAAGTTTTATAATTGTATTCCCTTTTTTGTTAAAAGGAATTTGTCGTCAAAGTGATATATAATTTTACGAAATGGGTCGGGGGTTTCAAGAAGAAGTAGGTAAGAAGATTTAAAATAGATTGAAATGAAAGCAAACGCACTTTTTAGTGTTAGATAACTTATATATAAGTAATTATTTTCATTTGCTGGTTGCAAGAGAACCCGAAAGTAATCTGCTTTCATCTGTTTTTGATAAAAATTATCTCAGGCTGTTTCTGAAATGCTTTTCAAATCCCTAACGTTATTACATTTTGTTCCTGTTCGTAACTAGGAGTTTTCCTACTGTGTACCTCATTATACTCTCGCAACCTGTTGCTACAGAGTATAATAGTTTTGTTCACCTAACGGTTGTTTGTATCACCTAAAACTAATCGAGTTAGATATAGGGTTATATATATATAAATGATCAGGATGAAGAGACGAGTTGAAATCCGGGTGACTGTCTGTCCGTCCGTCCGTCTGTCCGTCCGTCTGTCCGTCCGTCTGTCCGTCTGTCCGTCCGTCCGTGCAAGCTCTAACTTGAGTAAAAATTGAGATATCTTTATGAAACTTGGTAGACATGTTTCATGGTACCGTGAGACGGTTGGTATTGCAGATGGGCGTAATCGGACCACTGCCACGCCCACAAAACGCCATTAATCAAAAACAAATAACTTGCCATAACTAAGCTCCGCAATAAGATAAAAGACTGTTATTTGGTACACAGGATCACATTAGGGAGGGGCATCTGCAGTTAAAATTTTTTTTAAAAAAGTGGGCGTGGTCCCGCCTCTAATAGGTTTAATGTGCATATCTCCTAAACCGCTAATGCTATAATAACAAAATTCACTGGAAGCAAATATTTTTAGCACTTCTATTGACGGTGTGAAAATAGTTGAAATCGGGTGTCAACTCTGCCCACTCCCCATATAACGGTACTGTTAAAAACTACTAAAAGCGCGATAAATCAAGCACTAAACACGCCAGAGTCATTAAATTTTATCTCTGGGCTGGTATGAGATGACTTTATAGGAACCGCGTTCAAAATTATACAGTGGGCGTGGCACAGCCCACTTTTAGGTGAAAACCCATATCTTGAGATCTGCTTAACCGATTTCAACCAAATTCGGTGCATAACGTTCTTTTCATGTTTCTATGTCACAGTGCAAAAATGGGCGAAATCGGACTACAACCACGCCTACTTTCCATATAACACCATTTTAAATTCCATCTGATTATTTCACTTTCCACTATGCAAATCAGGCAACAATGACTGTATCGGGATAAAACTTTGCGTGAATAATGCGATTAAAGTATGCCAAAAATTGTCTAAATCGAACCAAAACTGTTTAAGCCCCTAAGTACTAAATATGTGGACCCCAGTGCCTATAGTTGACCTTCTACCGAAAATATCAGCCAATCCACAAAGAAATCTCAAACGAGTATACTATTTGACTTTGCGAGAGTATAAAATGTTCGGTTACATCCGAACTTAGCCCTTCCTTACTTGTTATATTATTAAATTATCCCATTCGCTATTCACTCGATCTCCTCTATTTTCTTAATGCCTGTCAATAGAGAATGGGCAAACTTTTAATTCTAATGGTTGCCTCGTTGGCGTAGGCATTGATTTAGATGACTGTCTCTCTCTTTACTATGCTTTGTGTCTGAAAAAATTTGAATTGTTTACGGTTTACTTGAATTTCGAGTGTAACTTCTTTTCTCTCTGAACTCTTTTGAGCGCTTTCATTGCGGCGAGTGATCTCCAGTCTGTCTTCACACCAAATTCCTCAACAAGGCCCCTTAATAAATTTTTAAAGCAAAGCCAACACTATATCATCGAAAGCTATAAAACCTATGCAATACAATTTGAAGAGGAGTTGCCATAAATACATGGTATTTTTAACACCAAACATGAACTCCAACTACACCAACACACCGAAACATTCCAGGTATGCTTGATGGTAGTTAGCCATTCTAGTGAAGTTTATTATAACGATAAAATCAATGTATTCCAGGAAGCGTTTAGCTAATGGTGTTTGGCTTGTTGGGTACACACCAACGCTTACTCACACACGCACACACAGCCTAACGCGCAGATTAACACTCAAGTACGTGTACTTGTGAGGCAAGTTCATGTGATTTATTGCATTCATTACTATTAAAGTGGCAAATGGCAAGTGGCAAGTGCAGCGCTGCCGGTTACCGTTGTTTGGCATGCCTGCCAAGACAACCGCGCGCGTGTGCGAGTATGTGGCAACATACGAGTACCAACACTGTGATTAGCGATGCTCGTTGAAAATTTAAATTCAGATTGTTGTCCTTGTATCTTTAGGCCGTATCAACCTGGTAGGAGCTCTTGAGTTTTCTCCAGCTAGTTCGCATAAGCCGAGCGCACCAACCAAGTGGCTGTCTCGTAAAGATGGCTGAAGTGCGAAGGCATTAGAGGGACCGCAAGATCTTTCGCAGCAACTCAAGTGCACAAAATTCTATATTGGCTGTGCCTGGGCGGGAGGGGCCACTCAAGTACTCCCTGTGCTGCCACGTTAAATATTTCCGAAGTTGTTTACTCACACCCATACAAATGCATATACACTTGTGTTGGCATAACAGGTAGTTTATTTGATTTATATGCGAACTTGCGAGCGCCTAACTACACCAAAAAGCTTAAACTCTCCACACAATATACGCGTGCAATACACACACACACATGCGTGTTTGCACATATGTACTTTTGGGTATACGGACTGAGCTTTTTGTGTGCGTTTACCTTTCCTTGCATATGTATTCAGCTGGCGCGCTTCAGTTTCAACTTTCCGCTTTAGAAAGCAAAGAAAAGTTTCATTTAAAAAGGTTCTTGCTCTTGCACGATGGCGATACCCTTACCTTGTGCAGAACTTAAATGCCTCGCAATTATTTAAATGAATTTTATTGCTTGCTCGTTATTGCAAAATTATGGAATAATTAAGGCTATGTAAGGCGCCATTTCGCCGTGCGCACACGCAGCAACATTTTATATTTACGGGTCAGCTTACTTCTAACGGTAATTGCGGTTGTAAATTGAAACAAAAAAAGAACGCATTCGCGAAATATGGAGTCACTTCTTCATAGCAAGTGGAGAAATGAGCTTGAATTTTTTTTAACCTTCGCTACTAAAGACTGCTGCAAAATTCCATTTTATTACTGGAAAGACGCTTGCAGGGATTGAATAACCTGAGAGTAGCTGCACACAATTCAATTTCTCAGTCCTCAACACTTTTCAAATAATTCACCTTACTAAAAAAATGCCGTTAAATATATCAATAATGAATTTCGAGTTTTAAGCTTTGGATTAAAAACATACTATAACT